>NW_027362762.1:785287154-785905154 GCF_046119375.1 Phyllobates terribilis
CAATAATATGTTTTGTTCTGCTAGGTTTAACAAATGGGTTATTGCCCTCACACACATATGACCTCTAACAATGTCACTCTAAATATACCTCTGTGATAGTAATTGATATTGTCAGCTAATGCAGTCAAGCACTTTGCAAAAAGGCTAAAATAAGACACATTGTTTTTCTAGATTGCTGGTTCTTCCTTTTTTGTTATCTAAATCTATCTCCGTGGGTTGCCAACAAGTGCAGGAACATTAGAAGATGAGCAAGAAAAACAATGTAATTCTAATCAAACTGTAATCAAACCACATGTAACCATTCACTTTAGTAGATGCTGGGAACAATACAAAAATTTGACTTGGAGGATGTAGAAGTTTACTATAGTTTAACTGCTGTAACACTAAATGTTTATGGTAATTTACTATTACACAATATAACATGTCATGTCTTACATTTTTATATTATTACATACGGTAGCACAATATGTAAATGGTAAAGCAAAAAAATATTGGGGCAGACCAGGCAAGTACTGGCATAGAAGTAGCTAGGCAGTGGTAAAGAGAGCGTTATTATTTTTGCAATTTCGACCACTGAAAGCCCTTTATCAAATATGACATATAAAATATTTTAATTATCTATTCTTAATTATTCTTCTTTGTATGATTTTTTTTTTTACATTACAAAAACCCGGCATTTTTACATCAGCATGCAGATTTTTTATATCCACTGTAAATTTACAGTACTGTTTGAAAATTTTTGGCAACTTTTGAAAAAAATTTGCAAAGGAGGAATACTTTTCAAAAAATAGAAGTAATAAGAGTTTATTTTTTAACATTGGAATAAAAAATAAAGTGGATGAAAGATAAATCTAAATCAAATTAACATTTGCGGAAACCACGCAACATTACTTCCTCAGGGTACACTTGCACAATGTCAGAGATTTTGGAGGACAAAAGTCAGGTGTTTGAGTAGCTAATTATGCCAAACAGGTGATAATGGTCATCATTTTCATATGTAGGCTGAAACTGCTGTGTAGGAGGCTTAAGACTAGGTGACCAACAGCCAAACTCCTTTATAAAGGTGAGGTTGTGGAGGACAGCTTCATGTCATAGGTCATACAACATGGCAAGACTGAACACAGAAGCAAGATACATGTTTATACTGCATCAGCATGTTTCTCCCAGGCAAATATTTCAAAGCATTCAGGCGATTTAATATGTGCTGTTCAAATGCTCTAGTAAAATCACCAAGATAAGGGCAATGTTTAGAACCATTGTTGGTCAAGGAAACTTAGTGCCACTGATGAAAAACTTATCATGCTTAGTTCCCTTCTAAATCATAAGATGTCCCACAGTGCCATAAGCTCAGAACTGGCAGCATCCAGTGGAACCCAGAGTACACTCATCTGCCATTTAAAGACATCTGGCCAAAACTGGTCTTCATGGAAGAATTACTGTATTAAAAAGCCATAACTGCAAAATGGAAATAAGGCCATTGACACAACTATGCACAAAAACATAAAAACTGGGGTGCAGAAAGATGGCAGCATGTGAAATATTTGACTTTAAAAGAAGGTTGATTGCTCGATCAATGTCTGGAGAGTGGTACAATAATGAGGGTCTGCAGGTAACAGAGGAGCATGGTGGAAGTTCCTTGCAAGTTCAGCAAGCAGAGCTGGGGATTCACCTATAATTAATGACACCCTCAATGTGGAGAAATATAAGCAGATACTTACTCATCATCTAATATCATTAGGGAGCCGTGTGATTGACACCAAATTTATTCTGAATGATAATGACCCCAAGCATAAAGTCAATGTCATTAAGATTTATCTTCAGCAAAAAGCAGAACAAAGAGTACTAGCAGTGATGATCTTAATATTATCGTGTCTGTCTGGGATGCTTGAGCTATTTCTCTGTCAAGTTCCTTGAAAATTGTGACAGGAAGATTTTATTCTGCTGTTTTGATGGCAAAGGGAAGTCACACAAAACAATGATTTAATTTAAATTCCACTTTTGTACATTTGCTTTGCTTTTTGTAAAACTATAAATATAACCTATTAACACTTCTATTTCTAAAAGCATTTTTACTTTGCAGCAATTCTTCCACACCTGAATATGACTTTTGTACAATACTGCATACAATTACCCTATGGCACCATCCTTAAAACACCAAAAACATGTTCCACCATTTCTATAGTCAACCTTCTTAAATGCAAAAGCATTCAGTGTTGAAATAGGCGACCATAGAAAAAACCAGAGAAGGGAAAGAAAATACATTGAAGGTTGAGGAAATCAAAACTTATGCAGATTTGCTTTGAACCATGTTAATCTGTCTGCTATCATTACTACATAGTAATAAAACAAAAACAATTAAACTATTTACAGGAAGGTTATCACTTATTTTATCAATAAGAGATCAAAAAGAAAACCCAATTACTGCAATATATGAATGGAAATTTTCTACATCAATTTGTACAATCAAATATAAAAGTAACGTAAATAATGTAACTGCTTGCTATGAATTTAGACTACAATTTAAATGACTCTAATTTGCTAATTGTTTGATTACATTTATTTTAATAGTTCTATTCTAAACTTTCGGACTACAAAACAAAATGAAAGAAAAAGAGACAGAGATAGTGATGAAGGAGATTAAAGAGAATAAACTATAATACCAAGATCAGTTTACCAAGGATTTCTTTGTATAACTATGGAGACATAAACTTGTGCATAGAACGTGCATATACAACGAGGAAAAATATTTTGCAAGACTATTTGAAAAAATTTATTAATATTTGTTTCTCTTAGATGCATGTGAGTGAAAGCCATTTTAGCCATATTAGTGTTAATATAATTTTGCATTGCTTAATTATTAAAAAAAATTATACACTGCTCAAAAAAATAAAGGGAGCACTCAAATAACACATCCTAGATCTGATTGAATGAAATATTCTCATTGAATACTTTATTCTCTACAAATTTAAATGTGCTGACAACAAAATGACACAAAAATCATCAATAAAAATCAAATATATTAACCGATGGAGCCCTGGATTTGGAGTCACCCGCAAAATTAAAGTGGAAAAACACACTACAGGCTGATCCAACTTTGATGTAATGTCCTTAAAACAAGTCAAAATGAGGCTCAGTATTGTGTGTGGCCTCCACATGCCTGTATGACCTCCCTACAATGCCTGGGCATGCTCCTGATAAGGTTGCGGATGGTCTCTTTTGGGATCTCCTCCCAGACCTGGACTAAAGCATCCGGCAACTCCTGGACAGTCAGTGGGGCAACGTGACGTTGGTGGATGGAGTGAGACATGATGTCCCAGATGTGTTCAATCGGATTCAGGTCTGGGGAATGGGCGGGCCAATCCATAGCTTCAATGCCTTCATCTTGCAGGAACTGCTGACACACTCCAGCCACATGAGGTCTGGCATTGTCCTGCATTAGGAGGAACCCAGGGCCAACCGCACCAGCATATGGTCTCACAAGGGGTCTGAGGATCTCATCTCGGTACCTAATGGCAGTCAGGCTACCTCTGGCGAGCATATGGAGGGCTATGCGGCCCTCTAAAGAAATGCCACACCACACCATTACTGACCCACTGCCAAACCGGTCATGATGAAGGATGTTGCAGTCAGCAGATTGCTCTCCACAGCGTCTCCAGACTCAGTGTGAACCTGCTTTCATCTGTGAAGAGCACAGGGCTACAGTGGCGACTTTGCCAATCCTGGTGTTCTGTGGCAAATGGCAAGCATCCTGCACGGTGTTGGGCTGTGAGCACAACCCCCATCTGTGGACATCGGGCCCTCATACCACCCTCATGGAGTCGGCTTCTAACTGTTTGTGCAGACATATGTGTTATGTTCTGCTATCAAAGCTAAGGAAAGAGAGGAGATCTGTCCCTACTATAAGACTCAGCTGAATCCCTACGATGTAACAGGGAACCTGATCCTGCGATCAGACCTGCTAAAGTCCTAATCTAGTCTGTACGAAGACCTATAGATGTGGGGAGGGAATCCCTACAAGTACTAAGGACTGGGAGGAATATGGGACACCTCCTAACAGAAATAGTAGCAGACAGACGAACAAACAAAATAGATAGAACATAGAGGTCCGTAGACCAAGCAAACTAACAGAGTTAGATACAGAGCACAGGCTAGCTAGAAAGTAGATATACAATGAAGTCCAGCAAAGCCAGAAGGGCGGAGCAGGATTAAATAGGCCAACAAAGTCATGTGACCAGCAAAGGAAAAAAAACCTAACAGCAAGGTTCTAACAGTACCCCCCCTTCTAAGAGGATCCTCCGGATCCCCTAGGACCAGGCTTATCAGGAAATCTCCTGTAAAACGCTCTGATAAGTCTGGACGCGGAAACATCATCTGACCTCACTCAAGAGTTATCCTCGGGTCCGAAACCTTTCCAGGCCACAAGATACTGCAAACTACCTCTATACCGTCTAGAGTCAAGGATGCGAGAAATTTCATATTCCCCGTCCTCCACCACCGGAGGAACAGAGGCAGAGGCGTCACCATCCGACACAACAGCTTTTTTTAACAGAGAGACATGAAAGACCGGATTAATTCTCCAGGAGGTAGGAACCTCCAACCTAACAGCAGATTGGTTGACAACCTGAAGCACCTTAAAGGGCCCTACAAACTTGGGACCCAATTTCTTAGAAGGAATCCTCAACCGCAGATTCCTAGAGGACAACCAAACCATGTCACCAACAGCGAACAAAACCTCCTGTCGTTTCCTATCAAAGTAGTCTTTAGATTTTCTGTTGGCCTCCTGAAGATTACCACGCACATCCGTCCAAACTCTTTCCAAATCACCGGAAAAATTCTCCTCCTCAGGCACGGCAGATCCCAACTTGGAGAACGACCCAAACGACGGATGTCTCCCAGAACAACAAAAAAAAGGCGAACAACCAGCAGAAGAAGATGTATGATTGTTCAGAGCAAATTCGGCAAGTGGCAGAAACTCAGACCACCCCTCTTGATTGTCTGCCACAAAACAACGCAAGAACTGCTCAACATCCTGGTTTTTCCTTTCTGTCTGGCCATTAGATTCAGGATGATATCCGGACGAAAACGACAAATGAATTCCCAACCTGTCACAAAAGGCACGCCAAAAACGAGCCACGAACTGAGGACCCCTATCAGAAACAATGTCAGTAGGAACGCCATGAAGTCTGACAATTTCCTTGACAAAGGCCTTAGCGAGAGTTTTAGCGCAGGGCAGTTTGACGAAGGGAACCAAGTGACACATCTTGCTAAAACGGTCCACGACCACCCAGATGACAGTAAAACCCCCAGAGGGGGGAAGGTCAGTTATAAAGTCCATAGCCAAATGTGTCCAAGGAGCACTGGGGACCTCCAAAGGACAAAGCAACCCCGCAGCAGGAGTATGTGAGGACTTAGATCTAGCACATATAGTACATTGGCGCACCCACTTAATGACTTCCTTCTGCCATCCAGGCCACCAAAAACTGCGACCCACCAGTCTCTTGGTCTCAGAGATTCCGGGATGACCTGCCAACCGAGATTCGTGACACTCAACAAACAAATCTCTCCTAAAGGTCCCAGGCACAAACAACCTCCCATGAGGAGTGTTAGATGGGGCATTCTCCTGAGCTTTAAGAATCTCATCTTCCAAAACGGAGTCTAAAGCAGCTATCACAACACCTTCTTGTAAAATGTTTTCCTCTTTCTCAGCACCGACTATGGGAGAAAAACTGCGAGATAAGGCATCCGCCTTAACATTCTTAGTACCAGGGATGTAAGTAACGGAGAAATTAAACCGCGAGAAAAACAGTGCCCACCTAGCCTGACGGGCATTCAGGCGCTTGGCAGCATCAAGATATATCAGATTTTTATGATCCGTAAGAACCTGAACGGGAAATTCCGCACCTTCCAAGAAGTGGCGCCAGTGTTCAAATGCGAGTTTAATAGCCAATAATTCCCGATTACCAATATCGTAATTCAGTTCAGTCTCCGAAAATTTTTTTGAAAAAAAGGCACAGGGATGTAATCCATCCCCGTTATCCTGAGACAATACTGCACCAACCCCCACAGAGGAAGCATCAACCTCAACCAAAAACGGCCTAGTAACATCAGGCTGCATAAGGATGGGAGCAGAGGTGAACCTCTCCTTGAGATACACAAAAGCTTCAATGGCCTCAGAAGACCACTGAACCGCATCAGCACCTTTCCTGGTGAGATCAGTCAGAGGTTTGACAATACTAGAAAAATTTTTTATGAATTTTCTGTAGTAATTGGCGAAACCCAAAAACCTCTGTATCGATTTCAAACCAATAGGCCTAGGCCATTCCTGCACAGCCTGAACCTTAACCGGATCCATCTCAAAACCTTTGCTGGAGATAATGTAGCCCAAAAAACTAATTCTCTGTACAGCGAACTCACATTTCTCCAGCTTAGCAAAAAGCGAATTGTCCATTAATAACTGTAATACCTCACGCACGCTCCGCCAATGAGACTCCAGATCTGGCGAATAAATCAAAATGTCATCCAAATACACAACCACATTTTTACCGATCAAAGGTCTAAGGATGTCATTAATCAGATTCTGAAAAAATGCAGGAGCATTAGTAAGACCAAAAGGCATAACCAGATTCTCAAAATGACCCACAGGAGTGTTAAAAGCAGTCTTCCATTCATCACCCTCCTTCATGCGCAACAGATTGTATGCCCCCTTAAGGTCAATTTTAGAGAACCACTTGGCCCCCAATAACTGGTTAAACAGATCAGGAATCAATGGCAGTGGGTAAGGATTGCGTACCGTAATTTTGTTAATCTCACGAAAATCCAGACAAGGACGTAAACCGCCGTCCTTTTTTTTTACAAAAAAAAATCCAACCGCCACAGGAGACTTAGAGGGCCTAATGTGACCGGCGGCCAAACTTGTCTGTATGTATTCCTCCAAAGCCTTCCTCTCAGGAATAGTAAGGTTAAATAAACGACTTTTAGGAAGAGTCGCTCCAGGGACAAATTCAATAGAACAATCATAGTCTCTATGGGGAGGCAAAACCTGCGATTCCTTCTCAGAAAAAACTCTCCAAAAATCCTGAATAGGAACAGGCAATTCTCCCCTATCCAAAGCTGCAATACGCCCATTACAATACTTGTCATAACATTTATGGCTCCAGGATTTAATTTCACTGGTAGACCAATCCAGTACAGGATTGTGAAATTTTAACCAGGGCAAACCCAATATTACTGGAGAAGGCAAGTTATTCAACACTACCAAATCCAATTTCTCATGGTGAACACCATTAATAGTGAGAGGAAATTCACTGACCTTGAGAGTAATATTCTTCAAAGGGGAGCCATCCACAGAAACCACAGCAATGGGGGATGATAAAGGTTCAGGTTTTAAATTGAGTTTTTCCACGAATCCCCCATCAATTACATTCAGTGTAGACCCGCAATCAACAAACACCCGAAATTCCATTAATTTTTCCTGAGCAATCGTGGAAGCAGCCAAAAATATACCCTTGGAATTTAAACAGGCAATAGGGGCGTGACTGACCATTTTTTTTTCTTTCTTCATCCGAAGCTCACAGCCTTTAATCAAATGACCAGATTTTCCGCAATAGAAGCACAAGCCTTCCGAAAAACGACGGTCTTTTTCTTGAGAGCGAGGTGCCACCGATCCAATCTCCATCGGTTCACCACTGTTAGTACACACATTATCATAACCAGAAACTGACATAGCAGAGGATTTGCTCTCATTAACCCTAGCACGCAGTCTTCTATCCACCCGTATAGCTAATTGCATAGCCTGTTGCAAATCCTCAGGTGTAGGATAAGCAATTAGCAGGTCTTTAACCCTTTCACTGAGCCCAGCAAGAAATAGACTTTTCAGAGCAGAATCGTTCCACCCTGTTTGAGTGGACCAACGACGAAAATGTGTACAATATTTTTCCACATTACCCGATCCTTGTTTTAGACGTCTCAACTCAGTCTCAGCTGATGCGACACGGTCAGGATCATCATATAATAGTCCCAAAGCAGAAAAAAAACTATCCACTGATCTGAAGCATGAATCACTAGGTTGCAAAGAAAAGGCCCACTCCTGAGGCTCTTTGCGCAAAAGTGACATTATGAACCCTACGCGCTGGGATTCATCCCCAGAGGACTTAGGTCTCAAACGAAAATACAATAAGCAAGCATTTTTAAATGAAAAAAATTCTCGGTGTTCACCAAAAAATAAATCCGGCAAACATACCTTAGGCTCCAAGAAATGTGCTCCAGGACAGTTACTCACGTGCTGACGGAGCTCGGCCACCTCCAGAGAGAGTCCCTGCAGGCGATGAGCCAAATCCTGAACCGACACCATGATGGAACAGAAAAATCTTTCCTTAGAGAATTTGCAGGCTGGACTTACTGTTATGTTCTGCTACCAAAGCTAAGGAAAGAGAGGAGATCTGTCCCTACTATAAGACTCAGCTGAATCCCTACGATGTAACAGGGAACCTGATCCTGCGATCAGACCTGCTAAAGTCCTAATCTAGTCTGTACGAAGACCTATAGATGTGGGGAGGGAATCCCTACAAGTACTAAGGACTGGGAGGAATATGGGACACCTCCTAACAGAAACAGTAGCAGACAGACGAACAAACAAAATAGATAGAACATAGAGGTCCGTAGACCAAGCAAACTAACAGCGTTAGATACAGAGCACAGGCTAGCTAGAAAGTAGATATACAATGAAGTTCAGCAAAGCCAGAAGGGCGGAGCAGGATTAAATAGGCCAACAAAGTCATGTGACCAGCAAAGGAAAAAAAACCTAACAGCAAGGTTCTAACAATATGCACATTTGTGGCCTGTTTGAGGTCATTTTGCAGGGCTCTGGCAGTGCTCATTCTGTTCCTCCTTGCACAAAGGCGAAGGTAGCGGTCCTGCTAATGAGCTGTTGATCTCCTACGGCCTGCTCCATGTCTCCTGGTATACTGGCCTGTCTCCTGGTAGCGCCTCCAGCCTCTGGACACTACGCTGACAGACACAGCAAACCTTCTTGCCACAGCTTGCATTGATGTGCCATCCTGGATAAGCTGCACAACCTGAGCAACTTCTGTGGGTTGTAGAGTCCGTCTCATGCTACCACGAGTGTGAAAGCACAACCAACCTTCAAAAGTGACCAAAACATCAGCCAGAAAGCATTGGTACTGAGATGTGGTCTGTGGTCCCCACCTGCAGAAACACTCCTTTATTTAGGGTGTCTTGATAATTGCCAATAATTTTCATCTATTGTCTATTCCATTTGCACAACAGCATGAGAAATTGATTGTCAATCAATGTTGCTTCCTAAGTGGACAGTTTGATTTCACAGAAGTTTGATTTACTTGTAGTTATATTCTGTTGTTTAAGTGTTCCCTTTATTTTTTTGAGCAGTGTTTATAGTTCTTTACTTATCTTGTACTGGTTCTGACTAGTCTTCGTACTGCAGTCACAAACCCATTGGTTGTTTATATAGTTATTATGCATTGACATATTCCACTTGCATCTTAAATGTTACAATGTTAGAAAAGTAAGAACTAATATAATGCCATTTTTTATTTCTTATTATGTTATTCAAGACTAAGGGCCAAATTCATCAAGACCAGCGTTGTTCACACCAGTCTTGATGAGGGGGTGTGCTGAAGTAAGATGCTCCTGATTCATGAAGAGGAGCAAGCCTCTTCATAAATCCTCAGCATCTGATGTGTGGTGCCAGAAGAAGTCAAAAACTGGAGTAAGATTGAAATATGGAACACCATAGTTTATCATGAATTAGATGATTTGTGGCATCATGCCACCACCGTGTCTCCCTTTCTCCCCAACCCTGCTCATTTTGGCAGAACTGGGAGAAACTAGTGTGAAAATGCCAAAAGTCACTAAGATTAGGTACAAGTCCAATTGGCGCATACATTTTGTGACTTTTCAAAGCTTTTACTACCCAGAATTCTGGTGTGAAAGCCTTGATGAGTCATGCCCTTAGTTTTTCTGCTTATGACTGCAACAAGCATAAGAACAGACCAGTGCCTATCGTGTCCTTAATGGAGTGAATTTTAAGAATTCACTAAAAGGGATGATGGAGAGAATATTTTAGAAATAATATAGATTTGGAATAGATTGACAATGTGCAATCATATTAGTAATTGTCCATGCAGTAGCTATCATGCTGAATTGGAGAGTTGGAGAGACATAACATGAAACCCCTACTAAGGACACGAAGAGAATTAACTCTAATCATACTATTAACATTACTGATTTATTTTTCCTGAGGAGCCCATGGAATTGTCAACCAAAATCTAAATAACCATGTAGGATTAGGGTTGAGCGAGTATGTTCTGTCCGAGTATGCTCGGGCCGAGCCTCGAGTATTTACAGTGTAACATTCATGGCGGTGTGCTTGCATAGTGCACCACCTCCCACTATGCAAGTCCGCAATCTTACCTGTCAGTCCAGCCTGCAAACCTTGCTCCAGTTCATGCTGTGTGCATGTCTCTTGTCTGATTGCTTAGGGCAGCTGCCCGGTTACTTCCTGATTCTTATAGCTGCTGTGGGCGCACTCCTAATGCATCCCCAGCCTATTGCTGTGAGTCACTGGATATTTAAACACCCTCCACCCAGAAGGAGGTGCCTGAGCAACACTAACTTTCAGTGTGCTCCTTGCCTCTGAGTTGCCAGGTCTTGTTTTGTATCTTGTCTGTTTCTGCCACCCTTGGGGCTGCATACCCAGGCATGTTATCTTGTCTGTTTCTGCCACCCTGGGGGCTGCATACCCAGGCCAGTTATCTTGTATGTTTCTGCCACCCTGGGGGCTGCATACCCAGGCCTGTTATCTCTGACTTCTAGTCTGTTTCCGCCACGCTGGGGGCTGTATACCCAGGCCTGTTATCTCTGCCTTCTAGTCTGTTTCCGCCACTCTGGGGGCTGTATACCCAGGCCTGTTATCTCTGACTTCTAGTCTGTTTCCGCCACTCTGGGGCTGTATACCCAGGCTCGTTCTTGTATCTTGTTGCAGTAGCAGTTCCTTTCTGAACTGTATCCTAGCCAATTACCTATTTGTCTCTATGTCCGTATCTTCCCTTTTCCTGCAGTATCTGAACCTGCACCTAACTCCAACTCGTTGTCTCTGTACTTCTGTTTGTGAGTTTTGTGTCCACTCGCTACTTCATAGTAAGTGCAAAAAAAAGAAGCATGGACCGCACCTCCAAAAATCATACCTTTGATCTAATGCCTCTCGGCAAAAATATGTATAACTGAACATGAGGTTCATAGTTTAACATTCTGATCAGACTGTATGAAGCCCACTGCCATGTCATGGCAAACCTCGTAGTGGGTCCTAACATTTCCTACCTGAACGGGAGCAGAGCTGTGCGCCAACCACCGCCACAGCGACAATGCACCAGCAGGGTGGGCGGCCTGGTGCCTCACAGCACCCATGCTGCATGACCGAGTCCCCATGACTCCTTCCCCACAAGCACAAAACCACAGCAACAATGGCCGACACACTGCACTAACCCACATGAAAGGAGCATTGTGGCTCACCTTCCTCAAGCTCTCAAGTGAGAGCAAAAATAGGCTAGACCCTCTTTGCAGACTTCTGCTAATTAAAATCGCCTGTGCCAAATGGGAGGAGTGCTGGTCCAAGAAAGGGAAAAGAAAATGCACTGCAAAAAAAAGAAGCATGGACCGTACCTCCAAAAATCATACATTTGATCTAATGCCTCTCGGCAAAAATATATATAACTGAACATGAGGTACTTCATAGTAAGTACCTGTGTGCATCTGGTTCTGCTTGTCCCTTTTCCCTTCCTCCGTATCTACCTCCTGTGTTCTAGTCATCTTCCTGCATTTTCCTTTCTGTTCCATGTAAACAGAGCCCTGTCCTCTCTGCCTGCACCTTCAGCGCTGTTCTGCTCTGCCTTGTCCACCGCACCTGCGGTTTCGCTCCGCTCTGCTGCTCACCGCGTCAGTGGTTTCCATATGCTCTGTCTTGCCCACCGCTCCGGCAGTTCCTCTCTGCTCTGCCTTGTCCACCGCACCTGCGGTTTCACTCCGCTCTGCTTGCTCACCGCGTGAGTGGTTTCCCTCTATACTGTCTTGCCCACTGCTCTGGCGGTTGCTCTCTGCTCTGCCTTGTCCACCGCCCCTGTGGTTAAGCTCCGCTCTGTCTTGCTCACCGCACCAGCGATTCCTCTCGGCTCTGCCTTGTTCACCGCTCCGACGGTTCTGCTCTGCTCTGCCTTGTCCTCTGCTCCAGCGGTTTCGCTTTACTCTGCTTGTCTACCGCATCTGCGGCTCTGTTCCTGTCTCCCAGTCTGTACTGGACCCTATCCAGCCTAAGCTCCAACCTGCTAGTGCCTCCCTGTTTGCTCCCCAGCTGTGCTTGCCAGTATCTCACTGTCTGCACTCCAGCCGTGCTTGCAAGTACCCACCTGTCTGCATACCAGCCGTGCTTGCCAGTGCCCACCTGTCTGCATACCAGCCGTGCTTGCCAGTACCTACCTGTCTGCATACCAGCCTTGCTTGCCAGTACCCACCTGTCTGCATACCAGCCGTGCTTACCAGTATCCACCTGTCTGCATACCAGCCGTGCCTGCCATTACCCACCTGTCTGTATGCCAGTCTAACCTGTCTGTTCCTGCATTCCCTGGTGTGGGTCAACAGCTGTGACCGGGGTCTGACCTGGATTAGCACCTGGTCCCTCTGCTCGGTTCCTCCTTGGTTCACGGAGTCGACTGAGCCAACGTACGACCTTGGTCGGATCGGGTTGATACTTAGTTACGCCCCTCCAGGCACTCCTCGGTTCATGGTACACGGGGATCACTAATCACGCTCAAGCCAGTCAGTCCGGGCGCGAGCGTAACATACAGCTGCTTGGTGATAAGGATAAATCGCTCCCGTGTGCATGTTTTGCAACTGTTTGAGAGTTTTATTACTTGTGAGGAATGTCTATTTCTTACACATTCCTCACATGTAATAAAACTGTCAAACGGTTGCAAATCATGCACACGGGAGCGATTTAACCTTATCACCGAGCAGCTGTAAATACTCGGAGCTCGGCCCGAGCATACTCGGCGAAAGGGTTAATAGAACATACTCACTCAACACTATGTAGGATACAAGAATATGTTGACTGATGAAATGTTATGTATTTTCAAAATTTTCCAGCCTCCATTGTAGATTTTTTTTATACAATATATAAACTTTACAATGATATTTTTCATTATAACATAATATATCAACAAACATCACTGATCTTTTAGAAAGCTTTGATTTCTGTAATTCTTTACAAAGTGTTTCTTTTCTATGATTACATATTTTTTATTTAATTCCTATTGCAACTAAAAACATTTTCTTGGCTTTCAGAAAAGAGCATTGATCATATTGAAAGCAATGACTGAAATGTATCCATTCTACAACACTCAATTTTATTAAATTTATATTCTTTTTAGAAAAGGAAAATATGAAACATTGTTAGACTTTGCATTGACTATTGGCAAAATTATTTCTACAATTATACCATTTTACATTATTTTCATAAGAAATGCATTTTGAAGCGTCACACAAAAGACTAAGCGCTGCGACTAAAAGCAATAACATAATAGTTGATTGTTGGGGTAACTATACTACAGCTTAATTGTTGAAATGTTATACTGATCTCAACTGTGATAATTGTGCAGTAACTTATAGAGAATACAATGACAAAGTGATAAAACAATAATAACAAAGGCATAAAAATAAAATGTCCTCTATTTGTGTTATTAAAATACTGCCTGATAAACTTGCACCATACAAACTCTTGTAAAACTTTCATGCCTGAATCATTATGCTAAATTGTAAACTAAGTACATTTTTGTAAATAGATATTCAACATTAATTGATGTTATGTCGCATTACAAAAATATACATGAAAATAAAATGAAAAAGGTAGCTGACAAGATAACAATTCATATGGTACTTTCAATATTTTCCTTCTCTTTAAAAATAAAACAGAGCAATCATGGTCTACTGTATGTGCCTAAACTATGATTTACCATATTCATAGTGCATACAATGCTCTTGTCAAGCAATTGATTCCACTATCTGTTGTATTCTTCTTATAATGCTGAAATCAGAACACTTATTTCTATATACACTATTACTGTCATTGGAAGCCTGCGGAAACATTTACTTGTGGTCCAGTGTGCTGCTTTGAGTCATGATGGCAGCTATTGAACCCTGCCAGTTCTGTACAACTCTTAAGCCCCCGTCTCACATAGCGAGATTGCTAGCGAGATCGCTGCTGTGTCACGGTTTTGGTGACGCAACAGCGACCTCACCAGCGATGTCGCTATGTGTGACACTTTGCAACGATCAGGCCCCTGCTGTGAGGTCGCTGATCGCTGCAAAGTGTCCTGGACCATTTTTTGGTCGTTGCTCTCCCTCTGGTCAGCACACATCACTGTGTGTGACCAGCGGAAGCAGCGATCAGGCTGGTAACTATGGTAAACATCGGGTTACTAGGGGCACACGCACACCTATTAACCCGTTGTTTATCATGGTTACGAGCCTGCTAAAGTGAGCGGTAACCTCCCGCTCACTGTAGCAGAGTGGTAACCATGATAAACAACGGGTTACTAGGTGTGCGTGTGCCCCTAGTAACCTGATGTTTACCATAGTTACCAGCCTGCTCCTGCTTCAGCAGGCTCTTAACCAGGAGCAGGACATCGAGGAAAGATTCTTTCCATGATGTCGCTGCTCCCCTGATCGTTGGTGAGCCTGCCTGTTTGACAGCTCACCAGCGACCACATAGCAACGCAGCAACGATCCCTGACAAGTCGTATCGTTGTCGGGATCATTGCAGCGTCGCTAAGTGTGACGGGGCCTTTTGTTTAATATTAAAAAAATGTCGAGTATATCTCTCAAAATTGGAATCTAGCAGATTTTCTCAATCCAGTTGGAGTTTTGATTCATATTAAATAAATTTGATGCTAATCGAATCTGCTGGTAAGGGGTTAAAAAAATAACAAACTCTTATATTCATCTGTCTTTGACTGTCCCCATACCTGATTGCCAATACTACCATTACATTTTCTTTAACTAGTATTCCTGGAAACATGCCACTGACTAAGCCCTTGGCAATCCTGTCACTTGTGGCACAATTCTCATAATTAGTGGTAAAGACATTTGTTGCATTTGCATAGTCATGTCAGCGGTGGCACTCATGGGAAGACCGGAGGGAGAGGAAATATAAAAAGAAGCTAATTGGTAGAAAGAAGAGGAGCTTGGTTTACAACACAGTTAGGGGGAGGGCCAGACAGAGATGAGTACAAGAGCTTATTTTGCTCTTAAGTCCTTCCTGGCTCTGAGTATCCACCAAAATAGTTGACAGATGGCCACCATTTTACTGAAATTGCTAAAATCTATATATAGATATCATCTTACTAATAATAAAATTACACATATAATATACATCATTTTAATATACAGCTATGCCATATTATTCAGGTGTCTGTTTTCTCCTATGCCTTTGATTTAGAATTGCACATAACACAAATTTTCTCTATATAATAATTAAATCTGCTGTGTATCAAATTTCCCCCCACTGTAAATATATAAGAGTGTGCAAAGCAGTCATCAAAGCAAAAGGTGGCTACTTTGAAGAACCTAGAATATAAGACATATTTTCAGTTGTTTCACACTTTTTTGTTAAGAATATAATTCCACATGTGTTAATTCATAGTTTTGATGCCTTCAGGGTGAATGTACAATTTTCATAGTCATGAAAATACAGAAAAATCTTTAAATGAGAAGGTGTGTCGAAACTTTTGGTCTGTACTGTATATATACATATACCATATATGATCGAGTATAAGCCATCCCAAGTATAAGCTGAGGTGCCTAATTTTACCACAAAAAAACTGGGGAAACTTATTGACTCAAGTATAAGCCTAGGGTGGGAAATGCAGCAGCTATTAGTAAATTTCCCCATCCTGGTATGCATTGCTCCCTCATGCCCAATCCTAGTATGCATGGCCCCCTCATCCCCAATACTGGTATGTATGGCCCCCTCATCCCAATCCTGGTATGTTTGGCCCCCTCATCTCAATCCTAGTATACGTGGCCCCCTCATCCCCAATCTTGGTATGCATGGCCCCCTCATCCCCAATCCTGATATGCATGGGCTCCTCATCCCCAATCCTGGTATGCCTGGCCTCCTCATCCCCAAACCTGGTATGCATGGTCTATTCATCCCCAATGCTGGAATTTTTTGGCCTCCTTATTCCCAATCCTGGTATGCATGGCCTCTTCATCCCACAATTCTGGTATGCATGGCCTCCTCATCTCCCAATCATGGTATGCATGGTTTCCACATTCCCAATCCTGGTATGTATGGCCTCATCATCCCCAATCCTGGTATGCATGGCCTCCTCAACCCCAAATCCTGGTATGCATGGCCTCCTCATCACCAAACCTGGTATGCATGGTCTATTCATCCCCAATCCTGGTATGCATGGCCTCCTCATCCTCCAATCCTGGTATGCATGGCCTCTTCATCACCCAATTCTGGTATGCATGGCCTCCTCATCCTCCAATCCTGGTATGTATGGCCACCTCATCCCCAATCCTGGTATGCATGTCCTCCTCAACCCCAAACCTGGTATGCATGGTCTATTAATCCCAAATCCTGGTATGCATGGCCTCCTCATCCCCAATCCTGGTATGCATGGCCTCTTCATCCCTCACTTCTGGTATGCATGGCCTCCTCATCCCCAATCCTGGTATGTATGGCCTCATCATCCCCAATCCTGGTATGCATGGCCTCCTCATCTCCCAATTCTGGTATGCATGGCCCCCTCATCCCTCAATCCTGGTATGCATGGACTCCTCATCCCCAATCCTGGTATGCATGGCCTCCTCATCCCCAATCCTGGTATGCATGGCCTCCTCATCCCTCAATCCTGGTATGCATGGTCTATTCATCTCCAATCCTGGTATGCATGGCCTCCTCATCCCCAATCCTGGTATGCATGGCCTCCTCATCCTTCAATTCTGGTATGCATGGCCCCCTCATCCCCATCCTGGTATGTGTAAATAAACACTTATACTTACCTTCCTTTCTCACCTCTGCTCCAGTGCTGCATTCTGTTCTGCTGCAGCAGCTCATGTTAGCATCTGAGTCACACATGTCGTCACTGCCATGCGCTCTCAGACGCTGGTGTGAGCTGCCGGCATATTCACTCTCTCCGCGCCGGGACTATGGGCGTGGAGAAGAGTGAATATGCATTCTCTTTAGTAGCGAGCACTGTCAGCAGGAGCTGTGGCTCAGCACTCCTCTTTGCCCACTACTTAAGAGAAAGAATATTCTTCCTTCTCCACGCTCATGGGAGTGGAGAAGAGGAAATATTAATTTCCTTTGGTAGCTGCAGCTGCCGGCTACTGCGTGTGCGCCGCTCCTGTGCTGTCGCAACCCCCTTCCCACCTTTATCCACCACCGGAATTTCTATTTATGTGTGTATGTACCCAAGTATAAGCCGAGGGTTGCTTTTTCAGCACAAATGATTTGCTGAAAAACTCGGCTTATACTCGAGTATATACGGTATATATACAGTGGGGAAAATTAGTATTTAATGCACTGCCAATTTTGCAAGTTTTCCCTCCTACAAAGAATGAAGAGGTCTGTAATTTTTATCATAGGTACACTTCAATCGTGAGAGACAGAATCTAAAAAAATCCAAAAAATCTCCATGTATGATTTTTATGTAATTAATTTGTATTTTATTGTATGAAAAAAGTATTTGTTACAATAGAAAAACTGAACTTAATATTTGGTATTGAAACCTTTATTTGAAATTACAGAGGTCAGATGTTTCCTGTCCATACTTCAACAGATTAGAGCTGCTTTGCCGACACGTGCTGCTTACACAGTGATGGTTTAAATGGAAAATAACTTTACCTTGACTATTCTACCTACTGTATTTAACATCATATATGCTATTTTTAAGAATGTCTTTGTGACCTTAAAAAATTTTAATTTGTAATAAAACATTCGACATTAATGCAATAAACCAACTTATCTTACTGGGCAAAGTAAGGAATGAAATACTTTTCACGATCTCTGAACCATGAAAAAGACACTCCTGGTAACAATAAATTCCTGCTTTTGAGCCTTGATCCGAGTAACTCAGCGGCATTTTTGAGAAGATTCAAGTCTCTTACTAAATCCTTCATCTCCTCCTGGAAAAAAAATGTTGATCTTGTGTCATCTTCAGAGTCAGAACTTGATTCGTTATCTGGTTCAGGTATGATTCCACCTTCATCGGAGCTAGGTATCTCTTCCAAGGTAGCAGGGGCCTTGGGTACTGATATATCTGTGCCATGGGGGATGGGACGAATTGTTGAGTGAAGATTGGGGTATGAAATGGAATACTTCCATTTGGAATTTTACCCTTTCACATTGCATGACAAAAGTAACAGTAGTCACTATGGTTCTTTTGCTCTCGCCATACCATATGAATCCCATAACGGAAAGCTTTTTTCTTACCCTTGAACCAATTTTGGAGGTACTCAACACACCATTTGCAGACTTTATGAGGCGCCCAAACTTTATCTTGATCTCCAAGTTTTAGTCCGAATTATGCGAAGTATACTTTTTTCACAAAGTCTGTAATATTCAACTGTTGATTCAACACTGTATATTCACCACAAATGAAACAGAAACGGTCAGGTGATTAATACACTTCTACAAAGCCATAATGCTAATTTGGGGAAACATGGTTGATGAATGAAGTTATAATGCAAGTTCTTGAAACATAAGGACTTCCATTTTGTCACTAACCATTTGACTGCCACCAGCCAATCATGCAGTTCCAATTGATGTTAATGAGGAAAAAAAATAAGCTGCCTGCCAATGATTCACACCAGAGTTTGCAGAAGAGCCTATAGGTTTGTGGCAAGTCCTGACATTTAGAATTTTTTTCAATATTTTTTTCGGTATCAAAATACCAAAATCCATTGAAATTATATCAAAATAATCAAAAAGCTTTTTAGTCACAGACCTGTGTTATTAAGGCTAACAGTATAATAATATTGAACAAGTTTCAGATTTATTTATGAAAAATAAAACAATTTGAATAGAATTATATGTAAAGTTTACAAATGATCATTATCCTACTAGGAGAGAGTTTGGCATTTGGTTTATAAAAGTTTTAAAACTCGCATAAATCATTAGGGAAAGAAAAAGCTTCACCTCTGCCCTGACTTGTATAAATGCAAATTAGTTGGCAATATAATGATAAGAAGCATATTTTACATATAACCCAATACCTGATACAATATTTTCTGTTTAGAAAAGAATATTGATGTGGCATACATAATAAATTTATGACACAATTTCAGCATTGATTAATAAGTTTTTCATTACCTGCAAAAATATTTGCAGAATAAATTCTGCACCATTAGGAAATCGTGAATTTGTATGAAATGTTTGTTCCATTATACAAACGCAAATTATGCCATGGTGATTTTCGTTTCTTACACAGGGTTTGCATGGTTGGCAATTCATTAGGATTGGACATTTGTACAGAACCTGATACTAGCAAGTAGTGCATGCTTGCTGGAAGGCATCTCCCATCACAATTTTGACTTTTTAAGGAACTAAATGTGTTTGTGTGCATTTTGCAAATTGTCTCTTCAGAGAGGAAGAGAACTAGAACTCTAGTGCCACCTATAGGAAGTAGCAATCCTAAAAGTCAATATTGACCCTTTAATGAGTCTTGTCACATGACTCAGGATTAAAGCCAGGACCAGAAACTCAAATTGCAGGCAAAGTGTTTCGGGGTACCGCCCCTCATCAGTGCAAAGTGTGAGTTCTGGTTTGGCTGGATGAGGGGCCTCAGACCGGTATCTAAAGGGCAACATTTCTCCTTGCAGAGAGTGACATGTTAAGGATGTTAAACAGTGACTGCAAATTGAGTTTCTGGTTCTGGCTTTTATCCTAAGTCATGTGATAAGGCTTGTTAAAGGGTCAATGTTGACTTTTAGGATTGCTACTTCCTATAGGTGCCACTAGAGTTCTTGTTATCTTCCTCTCTGAAAAGACAATTTGCATATTTCTCAGAGGACCATTGCGGCTTAAAACGTCTCCTCACCTTAACATGCTCAACATGCCACTCTCCACAAGGAGAAATATTACCCCTTAGATACTTGTGTGCATTTTAAAACTCTTACTTTTGCCACCAAAAAATGTTTGTCCTATCTGTTGGCCCAACAACTGGCAGATCGTGTAATACATGAACATGCCTGGTTTGACAAAGTAAGATATTGGGGTTAACCTCAATCAGAATCACATGCATTTTTGATAAATTTGCACAGCAGAAAGCTCTCAAGCAAAATAAATGGGGAAAAAAGAAAGGATTGCAGATTCGTCAATAAATGTATTAGCGTTTTGTTAGTTATTTACTAGTGGTAACTAATAGCAAATAAAATAAATATTAAAGTGCTTTCTGCACAATTACAAAATTGCTTTCTACATTTTTAAATCTTAATATATATTTTTTAATATGCATGTAAAAACATGTGTATATGTGTTGATGAGAGGTCTTATAAGTCTCAGCTGGAGAAAAAAACTTAGGAAATTATTAACAGAAGTCTGCAAATCTCAAGGCAATCAAAATTCCAGCTGCAATGCATCAGTGCTCCGATCACCGAAGACATCTTAATCTAACAATTTCATCAATAATTGGTGTGAAATTCTATTTTCATCAGGTTATCACTTCTAACAAAGCGTATAAGCACATTTAATTTATTATTAAGACTGCATCACAAATAAAGAGGATAAATATACATATATATGTGTATGTGTGTGCGTTTCTGTCCTAAGCATAAATGAGTACATCACTTTTGAAAAGTAAAATTTTAATCAATATCTCACTGAACACAAGAACAATTTCAAATATTTGTCAAGACTGAGTTTCAAAGAACATTTTTTTAACCCATAATATAACAGTAAGATTAATAATATAACTTTCACTACACAATCTTCAGTTTTTCTCAAATGTTGATGCAAAAATGAATACATCCCACATCAAAAGCTACTACATTTATTATTTTTTATATCCTCCATGATTTTTAAGGATAGCACCAAGTCTTCAAGGCATGGAAAGAACAAGTAGGTGACATATTGCAAAATCTTTTCCATTCTGCAAGAATGACCTCTTTTAGAGACTGGATGCTGAATGGAGAGTGAAGCTCAACTTGTCCCCATAGGTGTTTGATTGGGCTCAGATCGATTAGGAGACATACTTGGCCGCTAAATAATGTCACCCTGTTATTCTTCTGAAACGCAACAGATGTATGTTTTAGATTATTGTCATGTTGGAAAAGTGCATGCCAACTAAGGGCATAGAGTAATGGTAGCATCTTTCTTTTCAATATAGAGTAGTACATCTCTGAATTAACCCCTTCACGACATATAATGTAAACTTATGTCATATATCATGTCCCTGCTAGTGATCAGCAAGCACTAAAATGCTTGGGTACTCGTTGCTTGAGTCGAGCAAATTGGAATGCTTGAGTGCTTGTACCGAGTAATGAACCCAATGTAAGTCTATGGGAAACTCAAGCATTTTTCTGGCGGCTCCCCCCCAGCGGTCTGCAGAGGGCCTAAAAATTGCCCAAATCGATGGGAACAGTGCTCAAATGACATGGGAACAGCATGAGTAAGACCCCTGAAAGCATTTCTGACTCCAAAGTCATTGCTGTCAACAATGTTGTCAGAGGTATTAGGCCGCTTTTACAGACTCATAATAAAACATGAAAAAACGAAACCAAAATGGATTTTCCTGGGAAATATATTAAGGAACATCCTATCCATGGTAATGACTTGTATGTAAGGTAAAATAAATGAACAAAAACAAAAATGCTCCTCCACACCTTGGGCTATGTTCACATGTAGCGTTTTTAATGTGTTTTTGCACTTTTGCATTGCTTTTAACCAAGACAAATGCATTCACTGTGAAATGTAATTTTAACATTTTACAACCTTTTCTGGCCATGTGGTGTGTGACACACCATCAGACACATGCATACAGTGCTGAAAAGACATGGGAACAGCATCGAGAATTTCCCTGGAAGCATCTCTGACTCCCAGGTCACTGCCTAAAAGTGTGCCCATCATAAGTGATCCTTGGTGCATGCAAAGATGCCTCCCGCCATGCACCTGTCATTGCAGACTTGCAACAATCACCCTTCACGTCCTTGTTCCAGCGCAACATTCAGTTCACTCTATCCCATTCCTTGGAATGCAAGCGCAAGTATGCAGCCAGCCGCCCATCCACCCACAGGCCACAATAGTAAACTGCCAGATTTCTGGGCAGCTGCTTGCACTTGAACTTTGACCTTTTAGGCTCGGAGAGGTGGAAGTTGTCCACAACCTTATAGCGGCGGCCAAGTGTCGATACTTGGTCCCCACCCGCCACTATTTCTCCTGGTGTCGTCTCTGCCTTCCACAAGCACGGGTCCCACAACATTACTCGTGCCCTCCCCAGAGGACTTAAGTGGGAAGGACTGCCTAACCACAAACACGTGGACAGGTGACTGTGGCTAGGGATGGTATATCTCATTAGAGCCAAGTCCACAGTAAAAAAGCAGCCACGAAGTGTCCGGGAACCTTCCCACACACTTTTCTTAGCAAGGGCTGCTTCTCGGCAGGTTAGGACGGGCCCACCTGAGAATCCTTGGGTGGGCCCTGGCTTCTCCATCAGGAGAGTTCATGATTGCTTTGATAGAACTTTGCAGCTGCTATGGGGCTCTTGAGCGGGGGAGAAAGGTGAGCCCTCAGAGTCAAATCCTCTGGTGGGCCCAATGTTTTTCAGTCTGAAACTGCTTCTCAGTGGGAGTTGTATTTCACCACAACCATATTTTTTAGCTTGGTGAAAGGACTGGCATAGAGGGAGACCGTATCTACTCCGGCTGCCATTTCTCCGTCACCAGGTTCCACCCATTGTCACACATGACCATGCCTATCTGTATGTTCAGCGATGAGAGCCACAGATCAGGCTGCTGTGTTACACCTTTCAAAAACTCTGCAGCGGTGGGCGGTTTGTCACCTAAGCATTAAGCAAGTTATTTTCAGCACAGCCTGTTTCCGCTTGGCCAAGGCAGTGTTGTAGTGCTTTCAGCTTGTGACTAATGTGGTCATTTCAGAGATGGAAGCCGAATTGGAGGAGGAGGTGCAGGAGCTGAAAAATGTGATTACATTGAGGTTACATTGGCGAGTCTGGTTTTTATACTAAAGAAAGTTTTTATTTTTTTAATTTTTTTATTTTTTTACTCTATTTTTTAAGACAAATGCATTGACCGGGAAAAGTCATTTTAACATTTTTCAACCTTATCTGGCCATGTGGTGTGTGACACTTCATCAGACGCTTCTTGTTTCATTTATGATGGAGGGACTGTAAAATTCAGAAAGCCTATTTTTATAGGGCCATCGAGCGAACCTTACTATTCTTAAAGGCCAGCAGTCGACCTTCACTATTGTTAGAGAGCCATCAGCTGGCTATGCTTTGTTGTTCCCATTATTAACGAGTGGGTCTCCTATACTGTTATTGAGCATGCAGTGACTGCAAGGGCTGCCAACAATTTGGATGCAACCCAATACCCCTTTGAAGAGACAGAGGAGGGTCTCAGTAATAAAAAAATGTTCCCATTATAAAGGAGCTGGTCTCCTATAATGGTAATGACCATGCTGTGACTGCAAGGGCTGCCAAAATTTGGAAAAAACCCACAAACAATTTAAAGACACATAGAGCTGGGCCACAGTAACGAGTATGACATGTTCCCATTAGAAAGGAGATGGTCTGCTATTCATTTATAGGGTATGCAGTGAGATCAATGGCTGCCAAAATTTAGGAAAAACCCTACTAGCAATTTAAAGACACATAGAACTGGGCCACAGTAATGACATGTACCCATTAGAAAGGAGAAGGTCTGCTATACAGTTAAACTTGAAGGAACTCCAATGCCCCTTGCAAGAAATGTAGAGGTTGGAGGGCCTCCTGAAAACAATGTTCCCATTATTAGGAAATGTGTCTCCCATACTGTTTGCCTATGCAGTGAAGCAATGGCTGCCAAAAATTTGGAGAAACTCCAATGCCCCTTGCAAGAGACGTAGAGGTCGGAGGACCTCCTAAAAACAATGTTCCCATTTTTAGGAAGTGGGTCTCCCATACTCTTTGCCAATGCAATGAAGCAATGGCTGTCAAAAATTTGAAGGAACTCTAATGCCCCTTGCAAGAGACGTAAATATGTTGATATGGTATATATGGTGGTGATATGGTGATGGAGGATGCGGATGAGGAGACGGAGGAGGACAAGAGCAAATAGACAAAATCAGGAAGCGTATACCCATGTCTGGGTGTGAAGACAGAAGTGCATGGGAATAGATTTAGACCTCCCAAAAAACCCCCACTGTATTTGAGTTCATGTTACGTTGCTATCATTTGGTGGTGCTGAGAAGTCTGGCCAAATCCAGCCCTTGTTCATTTTTATAAGAGTCAGCCTGTCAGCATTTTCAGTTGATAGGTGGATGTGCCTATCTAAAAACCTGCTCTGACAAAATGCTAGCGGCAGGGCAGGCCAGGACCTCCAAGGCATAGAGAGCTAGTTCATGCCACATGTTCAGCGTGGATACCCAATAATTATAAGGCAGAGAGGAATCATGGAGGACATTGGTATGGTAGGCAAGGTACACCCTTACCATCTTCCGAAACTTTTCCCTCCTTGGGAGAGTGCCCCACGCATCAGGGCTTGTGCGACGGAAAGGTCGGAGAAAACTGTCCCAGAACTTTGACAGTGTTCCTCAGCCTCTGCTGGATTGCATTTGTGGCTTTCTTGCCTGTTCTTCTTGGTTGTCCAACAAACTGTGACCTCTGCCATCAGTGTTTTCAGATGGGAATTTTTTTAATAATTCTGCAACAAAGGCCTTCTCGTACTGCCCCATTTTATTAGACCTGTACTGCATTGGAATAAGAGACAGAAAGTTCTAATTGTAGCATGGGTCTAGAAGTGTCACCAACCAATAATGACTGTCAACCAAAATTTGGACAACGCGAGGGTCACGGGAAAGGCATTGTAACATAAACTCAGCCATGCATGCTAGACTGCAAAGAGGCAAGACTTTCATGTCCTCACCAAGAGGACAACTGACCATGCTCTCCTCAGCCTCCTCTTCCTCCTCCTCCCTGTCCTCAGGCCATCCATGCTGAACAGACGGTATGACAGTTGTGCAGGAAGTACCGTCTATAGCGCAGGAAACTAGCTCCTGTTCTTTCTCCTCCCCCTCCTCCTCTTCCTCATTGTCACCCAATCCACATTGGGATGAGATGAGGCTGGGCTGTGTGTAATTACTCTGTATGGTTCCTTGCTCCATCTCATCATGGTCCACCTGCAATGCATCCTCTTTAATTGTGAGCAGAGAGCATTTCAGAAGACAAAGAAGCGGGATAGTGACACTAATTATGGTGCCATCACCGCTCACCATCTTGGTGGAGTCCTCAAAGTTTTGGAGGATGGTACAGATGTCTGACATCCATGTCCACTTCTGAGGTTTTATGTGTGGAGTCTGACCAGAATGCCGATGGCCTTGTTCATGCTGGTAGTCAACAACTGACCTCTTCTGCTCACAAATCCTTCCCAACATCTGAAATGTAGAGTTCCAACTCGTGGGGACATGGCAGATCAGTCGGTGAGCTTGAAGCTACAAACGCTGCTGAAGCACGACAAGGGCGGCGGTATCTGTAGCTGACTTTCTAAAATGGGCACACAGGTGGTTTACTTTGACAAGCAGATCTGGCAGATCTGGGTGGGTTTTGAGAAACCGCTGAACCCGAAATTAAGCATATGGGCCAGGCATGATATGTGTGTGAGCTTGCCTCGCCTCAGAGCCACCAACAGGTTTTGGCCATTATCACACGCGACCATGCTTGTCTATAGGGTCAGCTCCATCAGCCACAGATCGTCCTGCTCTTTCTTAGCTGTCCACAACTCTTCAGCATTTTTTGGTTTGTCACCGAAGCATATTATCTTCACTACACCCTGTTGCTGCTTGGCCGAGGCAGTGCTGCAGTGATTCCAGCTTGCGACTGATGTGTTCCTTTCGGAGATGGAGGCTGAAGAGGAGGAGGAGGAGGAAGAAGTGCATGAGCTGTAGAATGTGTGGGCAACCCTGATTGACCCAGGACCCGCAATCCTCGGCATAGGGAGGACGTGTTCTGTCCAAAGGTCTGACTGGATCCGGGCCTCCACTATATTAACCCAGGGTGCCATCAGTGAGATGTACCGTCCCTGCTCACAAGCACTTGTTCACATGTCCGGGGTTAGGTGGACTCTTTTCCAGTTACTGCTTTGTTGAGGGCACATCTAATCTTGTGGGACACGTGCTCGTGTAATGCGGGGACGGCACACTGGGAGAAATAGTGGCGGCTGGGGACCGAGTACCAAGGGACAGCCGCTTCCATCTCCACGAACCTAAAAGGCAGCTTTTTGCTTAAAACTGTTCGGGCGAGAGGCCCAAATCTACAAATAGAAAAGTGAACAGCTCTTCAGAGTGTCCAAGTGTGGGATCAGTAGTCTCCGGGCACTTGGCATGGTGGGAAGAAGGAGGATCAGAGTGTAGAATATGCGGTCCAGACTCACGGCTACTGAGACTTGACCATGTGGAAAGACAAGGTGGTGGTGGTGGCCAAGTGACTGGAAGCATTATCTGCTATCCAAGCAACAACCTTTTGACTTTGCTCTGTGTTTAATAGTGGTGTTCTGCGGTCCCCTAATAATTAGGAAAGGAAGGTTGAGTGACAAGATGTGTGTGTTTGCTGTGGCACAATTTCAGCTTGCCCACGGCCACGTCCTTTTCCTCTGCATGACCCATCACATCCACTTCCCCGTAACTTGCCACGCACCTTGCCCAGTTTTAATAGAGGACAATATTTTCCACGTTCACAAGAAAGGGCTGATTTTGGAACACAGTTGTATGTGATCCGTCTAACAGAGAAGCACAATTTTAAATAGCAGGCCTGTAATTTGCTAATACTACTTCACAGACACCTAGTGTGAATAGCTTGATTGACACACTGCAACAAAATAAAAATGGAAGAAATGACTGATTTTGGAACACTCTTATAGGTGTTATGTCTGACAGAGAACTACGGTTTTAAATAGTAGGCCTGTAATTTACTAATATTATTCTATACGAAGACCTAGTGTGAATAGTTTCACTGACACACTGCAAAGGAATGAAAATGGAAGAAATGTATGATTTTGGATCACTCTTATAGGTTTTATGTCTGACAGAGAACCATGGTTTTAAATAGCATGCCTGTAATTTGCTAATATTATCCTTCACAAATACGTAGTGTGAATAGTGTGACTGACACACTGCAACGGAATGAAAATGGAAGAAATGGCTGATTTTGGAACACTCTTATAGGTGATATGTCTGACAGAGAACCATGGTTATAAATAGTAGGCCTGGAATTTACTTATATTATTCTTCACAGAGACCTAGAGTGAATAGCTTCACCGACACACTGCAACGGAATGAAAATGGAAGAAATGTATGATTTTTGAACAGTCTTATAGCTGATATGTCTAACAGAGAACCACAGTTTTAAATAGTAGGCCTGTAATTTACTAATATTATTCTACACAGAGACATAGTGTAAATAGCTTCACTGACACACTGCAACGGAATGAAAATGGAAGAAATGTATGATTTTTGAACAGTCTTATAGCTGATATGTCTGACAGAGAACCACGGTTTTAAATAGCAGGCCTGAAATTTACTAATATTTTTCTACCCAGACACCTAGTGTGAATAGCATGACCGACACACTGCAACGGAATGAAAATGGAAGAAACGTATGATTTTTCAACAGTGTTATAGGTGATATGTCTAACAGAGAACCACTGTTTTAAATAGTAGGCCTGTAATTTATTAATATTATTCTACACGGAGACCTAGTGTGAATAGCTTCACCTACATACTGGAACAGAATGGAAAAAGAGGCCAATATTTTCCACGTTCAGTTTAAATTTCTGGATTTTTTTCGCTGAAATATGGAACAGATCTGGCTTTATTCTGCAGTGAGAACAAGCAAATGGATCAGAAAATGGTGTACTCTGGATTGCTTTTTAAGCAAATAACCAGGATTAGTATGAAAAAAAAATTTCCCTGGCCCCTGATATCTGGGGCCATGTCTAGAAATATCTGTAATTTATACAGCAGTAGCAGACAGGACGTTCAATGGACCCTCTTGTGCTGTATCATACGCTGCAGTCTGCCATATACACTGCCTGCCTGCCTAGCACTGATTATGTGCAGCTGGATTAGTCCTCAAAAGGACTGTAAGTTCAGTTGTATATACAGTATATACAGGGTGGGCCATTTATATGGAAACACCTGAATTAAATGGGAATGGTTGGTGATATCAACTTCCTGTTTATGCCATATTAGTATTTGGGAGGATGAAAACTTTTCCAGATGGGTGGTGACCATTGCGGCCATTTTGAAGTTGGCCATTTTGGATCCAACTTTATTTTTTTCAATGGGAAGAGGTTCATGTGACACATCAAACTTATTGAGAATTTCATAAGAAAAACAATGGTGTGCTTGGTTTTAACGTAACTTTTTACAAGTTTATGACCACTTATAAAATGTGTTCAAAGTGCTGCCCATTGTGTTGAATTGTCAATGCAACCCTCTTCTCCCACTCTTGACACACTGATAGCAACACCGAAGAAGAAATGCTAGCACATGTTTGATATCTGCATACTCGTAATGACCTGAAAAATCACATTGCTTGGTCAGTTTTACCATATGGTGCACATGGATAATAATAAAAAGCAAAAGACCTACTGTGAAATTTCCCTTTTTTTGCAATTTTAATGTACTTGGAATTTTTTTTCCCATTTTCCAATACACTATAGGGTAAAGTTAATGGACTCATTCAAAAGTACAACTCATCCCACAAAGAACAAACCATAATTAGGCCATATTTACAAAAAACATTAAAAAGTTATGACTCTTGGAAGGAGGGGAGGCAAAAACAAAGATGAAAAAAATGGAAAATGACCTTGGCATGAAGGGATTAATTTTACCATCAATGAAATGTAGCTCCATGACATCAGAAACACCAAAGCAACCTAAAATATGAAGACCACTATGTTTGTACTATAGCTTTACACCTAACTCACAAAAGGAAGAAGGATACTGGGGATAATTTATCCACCCTGAAGGCTAATAGGGTAAAGCCTGTTTTCACACAATCTGAAAAGGTTAGCACCACTTCTTACTTAAACCGTAAATTTACTTGGTTAAATGTACCAACGCAAAAGTATCACCATTGCATGTTTTCTGCTTTTCGCAGGCCATGTCATTAAAAGTATAAAGAAATTTTGGGGTTTTGAAATAAAGGGTCCAGAAAAGAAGCAAACCAGTAAAAATGAATGGACTATAAACTGTAAGACTGTAAAAATGATTGTGTTGGTTTTCAAAAATGGCACTACTTTTTCTATGGACAATACTTAGCAGTGCAATTTGGTGGAGCACAATCTCAAATACAACCCTTGATCAAATGGAACAATTTTTAAAAAAAAAAAAATTCTAAGTTATTTTCCTTGTTGCAAAACCCCTTAAATCTGACAGCGTGCATAGATTTAGTAATAGCAATAAGAAAATGCATAAGTTTAGAGCAACATAAAATATGAACATTAAGAAGTATCCTGAAAAGTGTACATTGAAAAATGTCCTGAGAAGTGCAAATTAGAGGCATTTCCTGTATGATTGACTTTATAATATAAATATTTGTGGAAGAGAAATAGATAAAGAATGTGAGTTTAGACTTTGGGTGATTATTTTAGGGTGTTTCTATAAGTAAAGGTATAAAATTGATGCCTAGATGGTGTGGCATTCTATACATCTGACATACTATAGATCAAATACAATTCCTTCCCTAAAAATTATAATGAAACCTACAGCAAAAATGATGAATATGAATAAAAATTGACATGTGCATCCCAAGAAAGAATCATATTTTGACAGGTTTCCTAGCCATTCATTCCTCTTCTCTTTCTCATGCATAGCAGCAGAGATGAGTTTCATTTAAAATTGACATCCTTATTAAAAAGTTACCCAAAAAATGAGAGCATCTAATAGAAAAATAAATGAACCAATACTCAAACCATATTGAGCAGAAATAGCCTAGAAAGCCTAGATTCCTAGGTTAAGTTGAATAGTTGCAAATGTTCAACCAAGTACAAAAATATGAAAGTATGTTCTATATCAATGTAAGATAAGATAGATGGTAGATAGATTTTTTTCTCTTTGACTGCAGTTTTTTCACTTGCACTGCAACATATTAAATCAGAATCTAAGCAGTTGAAACTATTTGTCAATGTATGAGAAAGAAGTCTTTGAATTGCATACTCGTGATGATTAGTATGCGACATATCTTTTCAATTGCTGAACTGTTATTATTTGGATTGGTACAGTAATGGCATCTGGTAGCCTGAGGCAATTACAAGAAATGCTTGTTTAGCAAAAGGTCACAATCTGATGCCTCAAGTAAGTCTTTTTATCACATACAGTTCAGCTCTACTAACAATGCCGCTACTTGTTTCAACTTCTTTGCTAATGATGTCACAATACCTTAGGAATGTTTAAATGGATATCAAACTCAAACTCTTAATAATTTAACACAGTCAAAATGACCCACATAAACTCCAAGAACAGGAAACTCAATTTCCTTTGTAAATGGATCGGTACTGAGCATGTGTGACCACTACTCCTATGAAGCACTGGTCGCCCATGCTTTCTACTGCTCTATTTACACAGTTGATTTTGGGACCAGATCTTGTGATTGGTGAAGTCCTAACATTCAGATTCTTAGCAGTTAAACATTTATCTCCTAAACTGTGGAGAGGAGATGCATGTTTATAGGACAACTTCTTCAGAAATAGTTGCAAGTTTCAAATTTTGGGGATAAAAATACAATTAGGAACCTCAAGTCTTTGCTCATTTTTTAGGATCAATCCTTTTTTGTTTATACTATGGAATCAGGGAGATCGTAACATGGTTTTGGTATATTTATAGGGGCTCAAGAGTTGACCACAATAACTAACATGAAAATCATTTGTAAGCTTGTAGTTAGAATGAGCCTCCACATATGTTATATGAGTGTTATCTGTCACCAACTAGAAGGCTAGATAGATAGATGAGCAATTTATTTTATAGAGTACTTTTGCCCACTTACATTTGGCAGTGGTTTTATTGATAAATGTATTTTTATACATGTGTTTTGCATTGTACTGAATATCGTGTTCATAAGGACCTTGGAAAAAGAATCCAAAATCAGGACAATAAAAAAAATGAAAAGACTCAATAGGAAAACTGTTTCCTATCCCTACTCGATGAGTTTTTCCTCTGCTGACTTTTAGCATTTATTTCTTCCTTTTAATGTCTTTCTTTAAATTTACTGTGGTTTCCCTGCTTTATATTCACATCATTCCTCCTGCAAGTCAATTAGGCTGCAGCAAGCAGATTCAATATATTGAGGAATTTCACATGATCTAATTTCCCAATATGTTACCTGGATGTGCAATTTAATTACAAAAATGTGTCATACGATGCTGCTATTGAGAATCCTATGTGGAAAACAATGAAACGGATCTATTTTTTTTATGTATCAATGGGATACAATGGAAGGAAAAGTAAATAACAGATACCGGTGTATCCTGCAAATCGATTCTGGGGGTTTCCATATTATTAATAGGAAATAAGCTCACTACTTCTTGCTATTACTTGGCCTTTCTCATGGGGAAAAGAAAGCTTCCTCATATTCCCTTTGAAGTTTATTTTTTATATTTTTAATAAAATATTTATTTTATTTGTACTTCTCAGTTCTTCATATTTTTCTGTAACAGTCCCAAGAACAGGGTTTTTTAGGATACCAATTATATTGGTATTAAAAAAAAAGTGAAACCTATTTCTATGAACAAATGACCTAGTCCTCAACTCATTAATCTGTCAGAGCATTGCTGTAGCCAATGATGGGAAATGATCAATGTTAGCAGATGGTACATTCCTTCCCATTGATTTCACCAGCAATATCTTGAAAGTGACAGACATGGTCCGAAGCTCATTATTTTAACTTACCTTAACATCAATTGGTTTTCTAGCCTGCGAGGCGACTGCGCTGATACTGCATGTAAACTAGGGAGTTTTACACTTGCCCAATGAATTATTTATATGGTCTAAACACATATATATCAGCCAGGTTGTAGTGATTGAAAAGCTGATAGAGACATTTATATACAAGTGTATTACAGCAGTCAAGACACTAAGATTATGTGTGCTGATTAATGCTTCCTATGTGATAATGTCTACTGCCGGATAATATGTCAGGGTTCATGACTTCCTCATACTAAAGACCATATTAATGACTAGTGAATGGGTCCTTGTTATCAATTTATTTTGTAGTGCTTACCATAAAACTGTGTTTTTGTAAGAGTATGGCAGAAGAAGAAACACCCTCTGTAGATGTTATTATTGATGTTAGATAAAGTAATTCTTATGTATTTTATATAACTGTTAAAGGTGATATCCAGCACTTTAAAAATAATGTGCCTTAGCACTAAATAGGCATGTAGTTGCTAGCAGAGGTTGTACATGCTGCTGGTCATTGACCACTCCTGCCGGAGATACAGCAGCTCCTTCTCAACAGAGCAGCAGTTTCTATTCCTGTTGGCAGGGCGAGACTACTGGCATGATGCTGATTGACAGTCGGCTTCCCCCAATTAGGCAGCAGGGAGCCAGCTGTCAATCAGCATGACACCAGTAGTCCTACCCTGTCTACAGGAAAGTAAACATCTGCTCTGCTGATGTGATGTCAGCGGAAGTGTGTGACCGCTCTGTGCCAACGGAGAATGGAACTGGGCAGAACAGGCAAGTAGGTAGCAACTACTTGTCTGTTAGTGCTTAAGCACACATTATCCTAGGATATCCCGGAACTTTAGACTCTACTCTTCTCAATCTATACCCTTGGCCTGGGACAGCTCATAAAATCCCATTGCTTCCAGTACCATCTGTACGCTGATGACACCCAGATCTACCTCTCTGGCCCAGATGTCACCTCTCTGTTGTCCAGAATACCAGGATGTCTATCAGCCATATCCTCCTTCTTTTCCTCTCGCTTCCTCAAGCTCAATGTGGACAAAACTGAACTCATCATCTGTCCCCCATCTCACATATCCTCTTCACCTGATCTTTCTAACACAATAAATGACATCACACTTTCCCCTGTACCGGCAATCTGCGGCCTCGGAGTAAAGCTTGACTCTGCCCTGTCCTTCAAACCCCACATCCAAGCTCTTGCCACCTCCAGCTCAAAAATATTTCCAGAATTAGTCCTTTCCTCAACCCTCAATCTACTAAACTGCTTGTGCATGACCTCATCATCTCCCGCCTTGACCACTGCAACACCCTCCTTTGTGGCCTACCTGATAACACTCTCGCACCCGTGCAGTCCATCCTTAACTCTGCTGTGCGACTAGTTCATCTCTCGCCTTGGTACTCCTCTGCTACCCCCATTTGCAAATCCATTCACTGGCTCCAGACATTTTATGGAGCAGCATAATAGAGAGACGTCCTCATTTCAGGTCTTTGGCATTGAAAAACTTACCTTTTATCCTCGGGGCGGGGATAATAGGAGATGCCTACTTGATCGAGAAGCATTTTGGATGTATCATCTGAACACTTGCCAACCAAATGGACTAAATTTACGGAGGGAACTACTGTTCCATTATAGCGAGTAACTTTTCTATGCATATGTGATTTCTTCTTTATCATGTGATTGTTTTTACTATGCATATACTCTGCAAATTGGTTTTATATTTTTGCATGCAAATTTATATATCATGTGACTTCCATTTTGTATGCGATTGGTAAACAATGGTTTATATACCATGGGTATGCCATTTGCAAGCCAGTCTTGACAAAGAACGCATCTTTAGCGTTTCTTAGCGCGTTGCCCTGGCTACACTATGTGACTATGGAATCTGTTTTTAAGGAGCTTTTTTCACAATAAAGAAACCTATTTTTTGAACTATTCATGAAGCTGGTAATCCTTTCTCCTTATGCTGTGACTTACATTTTAACCTTTAGTTCTCCAGCCATTGCAAATCTACAACATTAAGCATGATTGACATGTTGGGAACTGTAGTTTTCTTAGCAGTGGTAGAATCATAGACTGAACAACACCACTTTACACATACAGCTATAATAGGTGCAGCTTTAACAAAATGATCCATCTATGAGTTTTCTCTAGGTTTATGTTGACATAAATAATGCAAAGTCACAAGGAAGGTGATCAAACCACTAGCAAGTAGTTCCCCACTGGTTCATATGGCTGCTATGAGGTCATGTTTCTACAAAAGTGATTTGTATGGCTTGCATTTGCTAGGAAAATTTCTCCTGCATGATGTAGATATGTCTACCCTTACATTTTGATGAACTGTATTGCATCATTATATAATTTAATACATTATAGCTACATGCTAACAAAACCTGCAACAGACATTTAGGGTATGTGCACACACTATGTATTTTTTGTGTTTTGACCCATTTTTCAATGCAGTTTTGTCATAAAAACAGAAGGATTTCCTAGTGCTTTCAGAGGGAATGAGTTTCCTGAAATTTCATGCACATGTTGCTTATTTTTTCATTGCTGATTAGAATCTGTTTCAAATATGCAGAATGTAAATTCTCTCAACATTTTCCAGTGTTTTTAAACTATTCTAATAAATGGGGGGAAAACGCATTAAAAGCGCATGCAAAAGAAGGCATCAAAGCGCATCAAAAACAGGACATGCTGCATTTTCCTGCTAACACTTCAGTATTTACAGAAAGTATGTCTGCAGCAAATATGTAACGTGTGCACATATCTGTAGCTGTGTTCACATACCTGTAGCTCTGTTCACATGCAGAGGTATTGCAGCCATTTTTTGCTGTGAATTTTTTATGCAAAAGCTGGTTTTGGTAGCATTTTGGATACACAGTGCATAGGCAGAAAGCTGCCAATCAGTGGTGGAAGTGGCGTTATACAGAGCTCATGGATATGGAGGAGTACATGGCAGAAGTTTTACTAGTCCTCTAGTGATAATCTCCTGTTGTTAAAACAGTGATTTTTTTCGAAAGCACATCAAACAGCCTTGCAAGTGACACATTGCTGCAATCAGGGTCCCTGTCCGCACATCATGCTGCTTTCAGATTAGGGAGCAAAAAAACAATAGCAGATTCCCTTAAGAATCTTATGGACCACTTGACATTTCCATAATTGAATCTTGGGTTATTTTGAGCTAGGAGGGAAGGTGAGGACACATCTCTACACAGAAGTTACCCATGTGGGTCCTTACATTCAACTAACTTCCTCTTGATGAGTAAGACATCAACAAAGGAGTGTGCAGGAAGTAGTGCCAGCCAAATTGGTAATCCTCTGCAAGCATAGTCTATAAATACATTATTATTTTATAAACTAATGATAATCTATATACTGTATATTTAGTTCCTGTTCTTGCAGTAAAGTACAGTACCATCACATGTGAATTATTTGAGACCTAAAGGGATTGTCATATTGAACTACACCTTACTATGTGCTATTTTTTATATTGAACTTATCAAAATTATATTGAACTTATCAAGTCTCCTACTGCTATTACTCTGTAAGTAAAATGTGTAATCATCAGCAGTTGGTTACCACAATGTCAGTGAACTATTTCATAGAAGTGGCGACTTTTGAAAAGGGGCTAGTGTCAAAGGGTCACATCATAAGCCTTATGCTCATTTTTTGCAGAAGAACACTAACACTACTGCAAAGGGAGGAATGCTACTATTATGGGAGAAGCATCAATCGATCTCATTGTGATGTCCATTGGATCTTCCCTTCAGTGTGATTCTTCTATTGCACATGCAAAGAACATGGATGTAGAGATGTTCTGTGAAATAATCTTGTTAAATTCTAATAAGCATTTAATAGGCAGCAAGCATCATTTTGGCCATGCAGTGTCTGGGTATTGGCATTAGATCAGACATTTAGCCTTTTGGAAGACCTTCTGGTGGTGTGACTGACCAACCCATCCCTGATCTGAATTCACTGTCACCTCTCATGGACTTGTCAGCTGAGTTGTCTTTTTATTTAATACTATATTTCTCTGATAAAATATGTCAGGGACGACACCAGCAGGATCATACCATATCCCACCGCTGCCACCAAGTTGTCAGGGAATCCCCAACACACACAGTCAGGACGACACCGGGGAGATCACACAATGTCTCACCGTGCAGTCACGCTGTCCGTATTTTGTCCGGAGTCGCGAGCACGCGATCCAGACTACTCTCTGCGTAGGTATCGGTAAGCGACCAGTGAGCATATGGCTCAACACCCTGGGTTCCACAGCCTGGAATCCGTGTTTAACACCCTCTGTACGGTCACTGTCAGCTTCACGATACGCCAATTATTAATATTCTCTGCCACCACCGGCCGAGTTTGAAATATAATACAGGCCTGGCCGGACGCCTGTGTTTTGGTAGCGTATATGGCTTCGGGGAAGGGAACGATTACAGAAAAAAAGAAACAAAACTATTAAATTTTATATTTAATCCAAAAGGGAGGCAGTGTTTAGGAAAAATATATACAAGGATGTTACAAAGGGGACATTAAAATACATATGCAGTTACATAAAATAGAACAGGATAAAAAAGTGAAACTTACACTATAAAGTTCGCTGCGACGACTCAATATAGGTGGAGGAGGGGGCTCCCCGGTTGGAATATACTCTTATTGAACTGGACCCGTTGCTTATAATTCTTATCCCCCCCCTGGCAATGAGTGCTCCTGTCTTCTCCATAGATTCTTTTATACCTCAGGTGAGATCTGGCCCCACGCCCCTTGTGGTGACATCATGTGGGCCGGTCTCCAGCCTGTACATTTTTATTAGAAACGCTAACTTCTGCGATAACTCATCTCCCGTTGATCGCAGAAGCTTGCAAACTACGCCATTTTTTCCCTTATGATTTTATCTTTATTTTGATATCTCACTTCGCATAGCTGCAGTCTGCCATTCTGGTGTTTTTGCGCTGCAGCTCCCTGATTTTGGTTACAGCCCTGGAAAGGTACCTACACATTCCTGGGCTGATTTCGTCACTACCCATTTGGGTCTCGTTATTGCCGGATGTATGAAACTCATAATATCTCATAATTCATATCGGAGTCATCATGTCTGCAAATTCCCCTTTGAAGATCGGATGCAGCTTCAACTGTTACACGCAAATTAGTGCAAGCCTGCATTTTAATTACCTCCTGCGTCTTTCAGGGACGAGATGCTTACTTCCTAATGAAGTTATAATACTCCTTGGCTGGTCGTATTTGCATAAACTATTTACCAGGCGTGTGCTAATTGGGGCGTTTGTGCTGAGGAAAATGGGACAGCTCGGTGCTGACAAGTGGTGATAATTTGCATTAGACACTGTATGATTGTCATCTCTGGACAAACACTACAGCAGAGGGCATGGGAGAAGGGCTAATATTCTGTTAATCTCTCCCTGACATTAATATTTTAGAATATTCCTGACAAAACATGTTAAACATAAATTTTCAACCGGGATAAAAAAATTGTTCATAAGTCTAAATATTACATACAATATCTACTAACATTTCAAAATGAAAATATCCAAGGCCCATCTCAGGAAACACCACCAAACCCTACAAACAATGTCTACTTTTGTGTGGAGGTTTATGGAAACCCACATCTGGTTTTTAGGACTTTCACAGAATGTCTGGGGTATTTGCAAGTTTCATTTTGCAGTTTCGTGTTTTATGACATCGCTATTTTTTTGTAACCTGATAAGTATATTCAGTAACTCAGTCCCATCATTTGGATTATCTCCTACATTATAGGAGATAGATCCCTGATCTTGTGCAGTCGAGCTAATAAGAATCAACACTCTTGGAAATTCCAGAAATCTAATTTAACTGAATTTACTTATAATTCATCTATGGAAACAGTCATTTTAAACATTGTGCCTTTTTTAATATTTTCTTTTATCCAGTCTGGTATAAACCTTTGCTCCATGGTGCTTTAGACAATACACAGTAATGTAAAAAATGTCTTGCAGCTCGTCATTAGGTCTGTTTATGCAGATACAGCTGAAATGCATTATTATCTTAATTTATTCAATTTACTACCAGGTATCCTTCATTTGTTCAAGGAGACTGTAGCTCAGAATGGATGTGTCAGGCAAATTAGTTTCCTTTTGAATATTATCCATCTTAGTTAAACTGTAAAAACAATATCTTTCATTTCCGAACCACAGCAAATCTCATGTATTAATCTTCACGACAAGTACAAAGGACTGCGGTCTACTGAGCACAAGTAGGAGCCCTTTCTATAAGATTAAAATAAATTCCCCTACTTAATATCTTTATTAGAATGATCACAAGTGAAATTTCCAGAAAACATCCTCAAGATCTGTAAATATAGTTGACCCATCACATGAGATCCACACCTCCTAATCAGGCGAGATGAGATTTTCACAAATGAAAGGTGTCAATTGCTTCCACTGATGTCCTGCTCCATGAATATCTTTTCAATTTTAATTTCCTATATTAAAAAAGAAGCTTGATTTCTAATCATTGGAGTGAACTTTTTAAAGGTTCAACAGATGAGTAGTTTTACCGCGATGAGAGATAATTAGGATTATTATGCCCTCTTCACAATAGATAGGGGCATTATATTGTCCTCGTACATCAACAGGTTACACATGCAGGAAGCTCTACATACATTAGTTTGAGACCTCTCAGACTGATTAGTTTCAGGTTTAGTAATCATATCAAACTAAAATGTTCATTTAGCAATTCAATTAGAGGCACATGTAACCCCTGACCTTTGTCATTCATAGATATGTTTGGACCAAGAATTGATTATTGTAATTTCGGTTATTCCAATATGGGATTTTTTTCTTCATATTTAAAGAAGCACTCCAATCAAAGTTTTAACCCTCTTAATATATTGTAATCATCATATTATATACCACTGTGTACTTTCAATTGCTCAGAGTCATTCTGCCTTTCTACCCAGATAATTCTTCACTTTTCTCTGCTCTATGTACAAACAGGAAGTCTCTTGTCCCTGCATTTATCATTCCCCTCTTGAACTCTTGACTCAGCTGCTCCTTCTTCCTGAATCTCTGCTGTGTGTAGCATGTGCGATCTGATAATCGCAGCTTCTAGTCTCCCATGGAGACTATTGCAGCATGTGAAAAGTCAGAAAAAAATGTTTTTAAAAATATTAAAAAAATATTAAAGATCAAGTAACTCCCCTTTCGCCCCATTCAAAATAAAACAATTAAAAAAATCAAATATACACATATTTGGTATTGGCGCATTCAGAATTGCCCAATCTATCAATATCGAAAAAGAATTAATCCGATCGGTAAACGGCGTAACGAGAAAAAAAATCAAAATGCCAGAATTACATTTTTTTGTCACTGCAACATTGCAATAAAATGCAATAGCTGGTGATTAAAAGATCATATTTACCCCAAAATGGTATCAATAAAACATAAGCTCAGTATGCAAAAAATAAGCTCTTACCCAGCCTCAGATCTCAAAAATTAGAGATGCTACAGGTCTCGGAAAATTTTGATTTTTTTTTTTTTTACAAATTTTGGATTTTTTTCACACTTAAATTTATAAAAAAACCTGTACAAAAACCTCGTAATGACCTGGAGAATCATAATTTCAAGGCAGTTGTAGCATTTAGTGTATTTGGTCTAAGAAAACTGGAATTGTGGATTTGCACTTTTTTTGCAATTTCACCAAACTTTAAATTTTTTTCCCATTTTCCAGTACACCATATAGTAAAACTAATGGTGTTTTTCAAAATGACAAATGGTCCCACAAAAACAAGCCCTCACAAGAACATATTGACAAAAAATAAAAATGGCTCTGGGAAGACCAGGAGCAGAAAATGAAAACGCAAAAATGGAAAAAACCCAAAGTGGTAAAGGGGTTAAAGTTTTTTATTTTCAACTATGAGCTATGGCTAGTGAACATGTACACAGAGTCCAGACAGCAAAGCAATAGCTCCATACCATAGCACCACAGAGACTCAATTGACGCCCATGTACAGCACCATCTGCTGGAGATGTTTACCCTTACAAGTAGTAAGAAAGAATATTTTTAGCTACACCACCTTAATTGTTCATTAATGCAGATTTAATACCTTTTCCTTTTTTGTTTTAATTATACTTTTGGAATATGTGATATTATTATACAATACTTTATTATTTGTTAATATTTCTTTATGCTAGTAAACCAAATAGCATCTTAAAAATAGCCCATTAAAGTACACCAATATTATTTTTGTTTCATTTTTGTATTTTATTACACTTTTCATATGTGGATGAACAATAGGGATAAAGGCTCTGAGATCCCCACTGATTGCTTTTAAAAACAGCTCTGAAACACACAGCTTGGCAGGCAGGAGTGTTCAGCCCCTTGCTAAGTGTTCTCACAGAAGAGTGAACAGGCTTACTAGAAAGTCTAGGAGCCCATGCACATAATGGACTTTATATTAAGCCTGTACCCCACTCGCCCACGGGCACAGGAATTTGAGGAGCTCTTTTGCCTGAACCACATATTTTAGACAGGTTTTTCAGCAGATGGTGAAGGTCCCAATCAAAAATGTATTTATATATATATATATATATATATATATATATATATATATATATATATATACAGTACAGACCAAAAGTTTGGACACACCTTCTCAATTGAAGACTTTTCTGTATTTTCATGACTATAAAAATTGTACATTCACACTGAAGGCATCCAAACTATGAATTAACACATGTGGAATTATATACTTAACAAAAAAGTGTGAAACAACTGAAAATATGTCTTATATTCTAGGTTCTTCAAAGTAGCCACCTTTTGCTTTGATGACTGCTTTGCACACTCTTGGCATTCTCTTGATGAGCTTCAAGAGGTAGTCACCGGAAATGGTCTTCCAACAATCTTGAAGGAGTTCCCAGAGATGCTTAGCACTTGTTGGCCCTTTTGCCTTCACTATGCGGTCCAGCTCACCCCAAACCATCTCAATTGGGTTCAGGTCTGGTGACTGTGGAGGCCAGGTCATCTGGCGTAGCACCCCATCACTCTCTGTCTTGGTCAAATAGCCCTTACACAGCCTGGAGGTGTGTTTGGGGTCATTGTCCTGTTGAAAAATAAATGATGGTCCAACTAAACGCAAACCAGATGGAATAGCATGCCACTGCAAGATGCTGTGGTAGCCATGCTGGTTCAGTATGCCTTCAATTTTGAATAAATCCCAAACAGTGTCACCAACAAAACACCCCCACACCATCACACCTCCTCCTCCATGCTTCACGGTGGGAACCAGGCAAGTAGAGTCCATCCGTTCACCTTTTCTGCGTCGCACAAAGACACGGTGGTTGGAACCAAAGATCTCAAATTTGGACTCCTCAGACCAAAGCACTGATTTCCACTGGTCTAATGTCCATTCCTTGTGTTCTTTAGCCCAAAAACGTCTCTTCAGCTTGTTGCCTGTCCTTAGCAGAGGTTTTTTACCATGAAGGCCTGCTGCACAAAGTCTCCTCTTAACAGTTGTTGAAGAGATGTGTCTGCTGCTAGAATTCTGTGTGGCATTGACCTGGTCTCTAATCTGAGCTGCTGTTAACCTGTGATTTCTGAGGCTGGTGACTCAGATAAACTTATCCTCAGAAGCAGAGGTGACTCTTGGTCTTCCTTTCCTGGGGCGGTCCTCATGTGAGCCAGTTTCTTTGTAGCGAATAATGGTTTTTGCAACTGCACTTGGGGACACTCTCAAAGTTTTCACAATTTTTCGCACTGACTGACATTCATTTCTTAAAGTAATGATGGCCACTCATTTTTCTTTACTTAGAATTTGTATTATGGCAAGAAAAAAGCAGCTAACAGTCTATTCAGTAGGACTATCAGCTGTGTATCCACCAAACTTCTACACAACGCAACTGATGGTCCCAACCCCATTTATAAGGCAAGAAATCCCCAAAATCCCAATTATTAAACCTGACAGGGCACACCAGTGAAGTGAAAACCATTTTGGGTGACTACCTCTTCAAGCTCATCAAGAGAATGCCAAGAGTGTGCAAAGCAGTCATCAAAGCAAAAGGTGGCTACTTTGAAGAACCTAGAATATAAGACATATTATCAGCAGTTTCATACTTTTTTGTTAAGTATATAATTCCACATCTGTTAATTCATAGTTTTGATGCCTTCAGTGTGAACGTACAATTTTCATAGTTATGAAAATACAGAAAAATCTTTGAATAAGCAGGTGTGTCCAAACTTTTGGTCTGTACTGTATATATATATATATATATATATATATATATATATATATATATATATATATATATACAAAAACCAGAGACACCTGACCAGCACCTCCTAGTTTGAACTGGTGTCAGCTGCCATAACTATAAAATATATCAAAAGAATGCAGCTGCACTCCATATGGCCAAGATACGTCTTAACAATGAAAATAATGAAAATATTAGATCTAAACTGTTTTGCTTAGCAACAAGTACTTACAAACAATGAACGTTTTTAGTGCATAAATTGGCCAATGCATGTGTGCCCATCAACCACCGCAAGGTAACATCCCCCTGATGGGTAACTACTCTGCCTAACATGCCACTTTTGGGCTACAAGCCTACAACTAAATGGACAAACATGTCTTCTTCTGGGCTAAAAACACCTATATTTAAAGGGCAAGCAGAGCTGTTTATAAAATGCCTGCTGGTAAATGGGAGGAGTGCAGAATCAGGCAAGAGGCAGTTACTCCCCCTTATAGTAATACAAACCAGAGAAACCTGACCAGCACCTCCTAGTGTGCTTGTTGCTAAGCAAAACAGTTTAGATCTAATATTTTCATTATTTTCATTGTTAAGACATATCTTGGCCATATGGAGTGCTGCTGCATTCTTTTGATTGATATATATATATATATATATATATATATATATATATATTTATATACATTTTGTACATCTTATTTTTTCCTAACCTTGTCAATACCAAGCAATTTTCTATTCTATCGTTTTCATTTTTTACATTCCTTCTTCCAAGAGTCCTATCTTTTTTATTTTTCCATCAATACAGCCGTATGAGGGCTTGTTTTTTGTGGGACGAGTTACATTTTTGAATGACAACATTGATTCTATTATATAGTGTACTAGAAAAGAGGAAAAAAATCCAAGTGCGGTGAAATTTTAAAAAAAGTGCAATTCCACAATTGTTTTTTTATTTTTTTTTACCATGTTCATTATATGGTAAAACTTATCTGGCAATATGAATCTCCAGGTGTGTATGAGTATGCCGATACCCAACAGGTACAGGTTTTTTTTTAATTTAAGTGGTCAAAAAAATTCATAAATTTGCACAGAATTTTTTTTTGCTATTGATGCCTTTTTCTGAGACCCATAACATTTTCATTTTCGAGATATGGGGCTGACTGAGGGCTCAGCCCTGAGCTGACGTTTTACTCATACCATTTTGGGGTAGATTCGATGCTTTTATATATTGCATTTTATGGCATTTTATTGCAACGTTGCGGCGGCTAAATCCTGTTATTCTGGTGTTTAGATTTTTAAGAACCCCAGACATACAGTCAATGTCATTAAGAACTATTTTCAATGTAAAGAAGAATAAGGAGTCCTGGAAATGATAACATGGACCCAATATCCTATACATATGTACTTATGTGTTTATGTGTACACAAAATTTATATACTTTTAAAAGTCAAAAATATAATTAATAAGTATGTGAAATGACAATTTTAAATAATTCACTATAAGAAACTGGCACAATATAACAGAAGATATTCAAGCCAATCCAGAGTTAAGCATAGTAACAAGAAATCCATTATTACTAACTGTACTTTTATTTATATAGTTTTGTTATCGTCAGCAAGAATGACCCTAATTAAAGATCTGTCACATTTCAGATTCCATTAAAATGCTCACTATAGCATAAATTATGTAACAAAATAAACTCAGTTTAGAACCAAAGACCTTGATATGCATAATGTTGACTGTATTAACTTGCTTTTATAATGATCCCGCAGCTAATGAAAAAATGACTTGACAATGATTGGCAGTGAAAGCGCCATCTCAATGCAAGATTACGCACAAAGAAAGGTGCTTGTGATCCTATCATCCTAGGGATTAATATAATTTTTTATTTAATAAATTCTAATAGAATTTACCAGACTTTTAGGATGTGACTTATTTATTTTGTTTGTATTTTAATAATTAAAAAATTATATTTTTTTGCAGTTTGTGAAAATATAATACACTAACATGAAACAGCCAAATTCAATATTTCATTGGATAATAAAAAAACAAGCATGGTACTGTAATGAAATCATTAAATAAATTACAGGTATTCTAATGCTCCCATCTTCAACACTTTTATTATAGGGTTTCTCCTGAAATATAAAAAAACTAAAATAAATGTCATCATAAATAAATTTTTAAATACTTTTTTCTGCCAAATTTTGGAGGAAAGTGGGGGGTGCGTCTTATAGTCCAGATGTATGGTCTGGCTGTGGATGGTGGGGTTTGTAGGGGGAGCAGCAGTGGCAGAGGAGCGGGCCACAGGAGGCAGGAGCCGCCTGCTGTAGCTAACACTGTGCCCTCTGTTAAAGAGAATGAATATTTACTGCTGCCCATGCCCATGGGAGTGGGGAGCAGTGAATATTCATCTTCTTTAACAGAGGGCACATGTGATTGCTTAGCCACTGCAGGAGCTGACTACTGCGTGTGACACTGTTCATGCTAATAAGGAGAATGAATATTCACTGCTCTCCATGCCCATTGTCCAGGTGTGGGGATCAGTGAATATTCTGGCACCTGATCTCAGCCTGTGAGGGTGCATGGCATTGATGTGATAAGCTGCTTACACGCTGAGACCAGCTGCTGGCATCAGAACAGGATGGTAGAGCAGCGGTAGAGCAGCGGGAAGGTGAGTAGAATTCTTTATTTTTTTATGTATGCAGCCTGATGGGGATGGGGGTTCCATGCATAACAGGATGGAGGTGCAATGGATACCATGATGGGAGTACCATGCATAATAGGATTGGGGTGCCATGTACAGTACAGACCAAAAGTTTTGACACACCTTCTCATTTACTGATTTTTATATATTTTCATGACTATGAAAATTGTACATTCACACTGAAGGCATCAAAACTATGAATTAACACATATGGAATTATATACTTAACAAAAAAGTGTGAAACAACTGAAAATATGTCTTATATTCTAGGTTCTTCAAAGTAGCCACCTTTTGCTTTGATGACTGCTTTGCACACTCTTGGCATTCCCTTGATGAGCTTGAAGAGGTAGTCACCGGAAATGGTTTTCACTTCACAGGTGAGCCCTGTCAGGTTTAATAATTGGGATTTCTTGCCTTATAAATGGGGTTGGGACCATCAGTTGTGTTGTGCAGAAGTCTGGTGGATAACAGTTGATAGTCCTACTGAATAGACTGTTCAAATTTGTATTATGGCAAGAAAAAAGCAGCTAAGTAAAGAAAAACGAGTGGCCATTATTACTTTAAGAAATGAAGGTCAGTCAGTCGGAAAAATTGGGAAAACTTTGAATGTGTCCCCAAGTGCAGTTGCAAAAACCAACAAAGAAACTGGCTCACATGAGGACCGCCCCAGGAAAGGAAGACAAAGAGTCACCTCTACTTCTGAGGATAAGTTTATCCGAGTCACCAGCCTCAAAAATTGCAGGTTAACAGCAGCTCAGATTAGAGACCTGGTCAATGCCACACAGAGTTCTAGCAACAGACACATCTGTACAACAACCGTTAAGAAGAGACTTTGTGCAGCAGACCTTCATGGTAAAATAGTTGCTAGGAAACCACTGCTGAGGACAGGCAACAAGCAGAAGAGACTTGTTTGGGCTAAAGAACACAAGGAATGGACATTACACCAGTGGAAGTCTGTGCTTTGGTCTGATGAGTCCAAATTTGAGATCTTTGGTTCCAACTACCGTGTCTTTGTTTGACGAAGAAAAGGTGAACGGATGGACTCTACATGCCTGGTTCCCACCGTGAAGCATGGAGGAGGAGGTATGATGGTGTAGGGGTGCTTTGCTGGTGACACTGTTGGGGATTTATTCAAAATTGAAGGCATACTGAACCAGCATGGCTACCACAGCATCTTGCAGTGGCATGCTATTCCATCTGGTTTGCTTTTAGTTGGACAATCATTTGTTTTTCAACAGGACAATGACCCCAAACACATCTCCAGGCTGTGTAAGGGCTATTTGACCAAGAAGGAGAGTGATGGGGTGCTACACCAGATGACCTGGCCTCCACAGTCACCAGACCTGAACCCAATCGAGATGGTTTGGGGTGAGCAGGACTGCAGAGTGAAGGCAAAAGGGCCAACAAGTGCTAAACATCTCTGGGAACTCCTTCAAGATTGTTGGAAGATCATTTCCGGTGACTACCTCTTGAAGCTCACCAAGATAAAGCCAAGAGTGTGCAAAGCAGTCATCAAAGCAAAAGGTGGCTACTATAAAGAACCTAGAATATAAGACATATTTTCAGTTGTTTCACACTTTTTTGTTGAATATATAATTCCGCATGTGTTAATTCATAGTTTTGATGCCTTCAGTGTGAATGTACAATTTTCAAAGTCATGAAAATACTTAAAAATCTTTAAATGAGAAGGTGTGTCCAAACTTTGGGTCTGTACTGTATACCAAGATGGGGATGGGGGTGCCACGCATTCCAGGATGGGGATGGGGGTGCCATGCACACCAGGATGGAGGACCATGTATACAAGGATGGGGATGGAGGCCATATACACCAGGATGAGGATGGGGCCATATATACCAGGATGGGGGCATATAAATTCTAAGATGGGGCATATTAGTACAGAATTGAGGGATATTACCACTATAACAGTGTCAGCAGCAGATCTTCTCCCCCATAACAGTGCATCATGACCACATTTTTTGCGTCAATTTTTTTTCTAATCTCCTCCTCTAAAACCTAGGTGCATCTTATGGTCTGGTGCATCTTATAGTCAAAAAAATACAGTAATCCCTTAAGAAATTAAAAACCAGACATAAACCTGACATAAATCTGTTTTAGAATGTTAATAGGACAGGTAATTGTGAGCATGTACTGTAGGAAGCTCCGATTCCTTTCATCATATGTAGTAAGATGTGATCCTACTGAATATTCTGATCTAATACTGGAGATAGCTAGGGTACTGTGGTAAGAGGAAACTGCTCACACTACTGTCTACCATATCTTTCTGATCTAATACTGGAGATATCAGGGATTCTGAGGTAAGAAGAGGCTGATCACACTGCTATCCACCATGTCTTTCTTATGTATTACTGAAGATAATAGGGGTATTGAGGTAAGAATAGTGCAATAACAATGCTATCCACTCTTTCTGATAAAATATTGGCAATACCAGATGTTCTGATGTAAGAAGAGGCCTTTCACACTACAGTCCACCCTATGTTTCTCATCTAACACTGGAGATCCCAGGGGTGTTGATGTTTTTGGTTGTCATTAAGATTTAAAAAGAGAAAACACAGTAGTTTGATAATAAATGGCTTCACCCAACCAATAACCATGAGTGGAGAAAAAGTTTTTTATTATCATTTATATTCTCTGAAATAAGGCCAAGAAACCAAAAATTCGGCCTGGGTATGTAAACTTTTGAGCACAACTGAATAATGGCATTTGCTTTATTTATTTTTTTTCTATTGTGTAAGTTAGCCAAGCCCCAATACTGACATTAACATAGCACATCATGAAAGTAATATTGGTGCCTGCTTCATCTTTACAAAAAGTACTTTTGTGATATCTCCATTTCCTCATAGATATGGTCTTTCAAACTTCTATACATGATTTTTGCTATCTTTAGATATGGTAGCTAACTAGGAAATGCCATTAATTATAACATGCAAGGAGCATCACTGTGCAGCAAATCACAGACTGGGTGTCAATTGATTGTTGTGCTCAACTATCGAGACTTCTGGCATCAAGTAGGCCAAGTAGGACATGTTGCGATGTCATGATGTCACAACGTGCACTGTAATTACAGAGGTACAGAGGCCTACAGGTAGCAAGCCAGGTGATTGGCCCAGTGAGTATTATTATTTTTTAACCCCTTCTTACGAATCAGTAAAATTGTGTCTGATAAGCCTCCATATAACTGAATTCACATGAAGTGAAAAAAAATTGGATTCAGGGGTTTTAAAAGGAATCTGTCAGCAGGTTTTTGCTATGTATCTGAAGACAACATGCTGTAGTGGTTAAAACACAGATTTCAGTGATGCCACTCTAATCAAGCCCTCTGGTTTTGCTTGCTTGCAATAATTATTTTAGCACCAGGAGCTTATCATTACTAGGACCCAGCAATGCATGCCTCCAGGTCCACCTTGCCCACTCCTGTGATAAGCACCTCACTGTCTATAGACATTGTATATACAGAGATGGTGTGGGTGGGATTAGATTTCGCAGCTCTGCTTCATTCTAAATCTAAAAACTCTGATTGTGTCAGAATGGCTTCACCCAGTAATCTAAGTGATACGTTGTTGGATTCAGCTTATCTTTACCTACATCAGGCTGCCCTCAGATGAGGTAGGACAAACCTGCTGACAGATTCCTTTTAACTTTTTGAAAAACGTGAGGCAAATTCAATTTGCCTTAAACTGATTAGCTCATATTTAGTGAACACCTTTTAATTAAGAGAAAATGAAGTTCACCATGAAAAGTATACTACCATTTAGACTTCAAAATTAGGTAAGCACGTACAAGTAAGCCTCAATATATATGCACCTAACTAAGCAACCTTAGACCACAAGAATCTTGATCATTATATACTGTATATTCCACACTGCTGAGTGCAATTACACCCATATGTCAGATGTCTTAAAAAGTTTACTCACCACCACATCATGAATCATATTATGGCTCACTGTAGAGCTGAAGCATTGCCCACAATGTGAAGGTGAATACAACTGTTGAGACTCAAGCAATAATAAAGTGTCCAAAGTCAAATAAAATCCAAATATGCTAAATTTAAAGTGTAAAAGTACATTTCATCAAGCAATTTATCACAATAAAATGCACAAGATTTGAGCAATGCAACACATGTACAGTACAGACCCAAAGTTTGGACACATCTTCTCATTTAAAGATTTTTCTGTATTTTCATGACTTTGAAAATTGTACATTCACACTGAAGGCATCAAAACTATGAATTAACACATGTGGAATTATATACTTATCAAAAAAGTGTGAAACAACAGAAAATATGTCTTATATTCTAGGTTCTTCAAAGTAGCAACCTTTTGCCTTGATGACTGCTTTGCACACTCTTGGCATTCTCTTGATGAGCTTCAAGAGGTAGTCACCGGAAATGGTTTTCACTTCACAGGCGTGCCCTGTCAGGTTTAATAAGTGGGATTTCTTGCCTTATAAATGGGGTGGGGACCATCAGTTGTGTTATGCAGAAGTCTGCTGGATACACAGCTGATAGTCCTACTGAATAGACTGTTAGAATTTGTATTATGGCAAGAAAAAAGCAGCTAAGTAAAGAAAAACAAGTGGCCATCATTACTTTAAGAAATGAAGGTCAGTCAGTCCGAAAAATTGGGAAAACTTTGAAAGTGTCTCCAAGTGCAGTGGCAAAAACCATCAAGCACTACAAAGAAACTGTCTCACATGAGGACCGCCCCAGGAAAGGAAGACCAAGAGGCACCCCTGCTTCTGAGGATAAGTTTATTTGAGTCACCAGCTTAAAAATTGCAGGTTTACAGCAGCTCAGATTAGAGACCAGGTCAATGCCACACAGAGTTCTAGCAGCAGACCCATCTCTTTAACCACTGTTAAGAGGAGACTTTGTGCAGCAGGCCTTCATGGTAAAATAGCTGCTAGGAAACCACTGCTAAGGACAGGCAACAAGCAGAAGAGACTTGTTTGGGCTAAAGAACACAATGCATGGACATTAGACCAGTGGAAATCTGTGTTTTGGTCTGATGAGTCCAAATTTGAGGTCTTTGGTTCCAACCACCGTGCCTTTGTGCGACGCAGAAAAGGTGAACGGAAGGACTCTACATACCTGGTTCCCACCGTGAAGCATGGAGGAAGAGGTGTGATGGTGGGGGGGGGGGTGCTTTGCTAGTGACACTGTTGAAGATTTATTCAAAATTGAAGGCATACTGAACCAGCATGGCTATCACAGCATCTTGCAGCGGCATGCTATTCCATCCGATTTGCGTTTAGTTGGACTATCAATTATTTTTCAACAGGACAATAACCCCAAACACACCTTCAGGCTGTGTAAGGGCAATTTGACCAAGCAGGAGAGTGATGGGGTGCTACGCCAGATGACCTGGCCTCCACAATCACCAGACCTGAACCCAATCGAGATGGTTTGGGGTGAGCTGGACCGCAGAATGAAGGCAAAAGGGCCAACACGTGTTAAGCATCTCTGGGAACTCCTTCAAGATTGCTGGGAGACCATTTCCGGTGACTACCTCTTGAAGCTCATCAAGAGAATGCCAAGAGTGTGCAAAGCAGTCATCAAAGCAAAAGATGGCTTCTTTGAAGAACCAAGAATATAAGACATATTTTCAGTTGTTTCACACTTTTTTGTTAAGTATATAATTCCACATCTGTTAATTCATAGTTTTGATGCCTTCAGTGTGAATGTACAATTTTAAAACTCATGAAATTACAGAAAAATCTTTAAATGAGAAGGTGTGTCCAAACTTTTGGTCTGTACTGTATGTCTAAAAACAGTCTTGTTGGTTATACTGTATATTAACCCCTTAACCACCGAGGTTGGTTTGCACTGTCACTTTATGAGGTAATTACTCTGGAACGCTTGAACGGATCCCCCTGATTATGAGATTGTTTTTTCGTGACATATTGTACTTCATGATTTTAGTAGAATTTCTTCGATATCACTTGCGTTCATTTGTGAAAAAAATGGAAATTTGGCAAAAATTTTGAAAATTTAGCAATTTTCAAAATTTTAATTTTTATGCCCTTAAATCAGAGAGATATGTCACACAAAAGAGTTAATAAATAACATTTCCCACATGTCTACTTTACATCAGCACAATTTTGGAACCAAAATTATTTTTTGTTAGGGAGCTATAAGGGTTAAAATTTGGCCAGCGATTTCTCATTTTTCCAACAAAATTTACAAAACGATTTTTTTATTGACCACATCACATTTGAAGTCACTTTGAGAGGTCTTTATGACTGAAAATACCCAAAAGTGACACCATTCTAAAAACTGCACCCCTCAAGGTGCTCAAAACCACATTAAATAAGTTTATTAACCCTTCAAGTGCTTCACAGGAATTTTTGGAATGTGGAAGAAAAAAATGAACATTTAACTTTTTTCACAAAAATGTTATTTTAGACCCAATTTTTTTATTTTCACAGGGGTAACAAGAAAAAATGGACCACAAAATATGTTGTGAAATTTCCGCTGGGCACGCAAATACCCCATATGTGGGGAAAAAACACTGTTTGGGCGCACGGCAGGGCTCCGAAGGGAAGGAGCGCCATTTGACTTTTTGATTGTAAAATTTGCTTGAATAATTAGCGGACGCCATGTTGTGTTTGGAGAGCCCCTGTGTGCCCAAACATTAGAGCTCCCCCAAAAGTGACCCCATTTTGGAAACTAGACCCCCCAAGGCACCTATCTAGATGCATAGTGAGCACTTGGAACCCCCAGGTGCTTCACAAATTGATTCGTAAAAATGAAAAAGTGTTTTTTTTTTCACTTTTTCATTTTTATGACTCAATTTGTGAAGCACCTAGGGGTTCCAAGTGCTCACTATGCATCTAGATAGGTGCCTTGGGGAGTCTAATTTCCAAAATGGGGTCACTTGTGGGGGAGCTCTAATGTTTGGGCACACAGGGACTCTCCAAGTGCAACATGGTATCCGCTAACAAATTGAATGGAAAATCGACTCCAATTGTTAGCGGACACAATGTTGCGATTGGAGAGCCCCTGTGTGCCCAAACACTGAAGCTCCCCCACAAGTGACCCCATTTTGGAAACTAGACCCCCCAAGGCACCTATCTAGATGCATAGTGAGCACTTGGAACCCCCAGGTGCTTCACAAATTGATTCGTAAAAATGAAAAAGTGTTTTTTTTTTCACTTTTTCATTTTTACGAATAAATTTGTGAAGCACCTAGGGGTTCCAAGTGCTCACTATGCATCTATATAGGTGCCTTGGGGGGTCTAGTTTCCAAAATGGGGTCACTTATGGGGGAGCTCCAATGTTTGGGCAGACAGGGACTCTCCAAATGCAACATGGTGTCCGCTAACAAATTGAATGAAAAATCGGCTCAAATTGTTAGCGGACACCTTGTTGCGCTTGGAGAGCCCCTGTGTGCCCAAACATTGTAGCTCCCGCACAAGTGACCCCATTTTGGAAACTAGACCCCCCAAGGCACCTATCTAGATGCATAGTGAGTACTTGGAACACCCAGGTGCTTCACAAATTGATTAGTAAAATTGAAAAAGTGAAAAAAAAAACACTTTTTCAATTTTACGAATCAATTTGTGAAGCACCTGGGGGTTCCAAGTGCTCACTATGCATCTAGATAGGTGCCATGGGGGGTCTAGTTTCCAAAATGGGGTCACTTGTGGGGGAGCTCTAATGTTTGGGCACACAGGGGCTCTCCAAACGCAACATGGTGTCCGCTAACAATTTGAGCCGACAATTTGTTAGCGGACACCATGTTGCATTTGGAGTGTCCCTGTGTGCCCAAACATTGGAGCTCCCCCACAAGTGACCCCAATTTGGAAACTAGACCCCCAAAGGCACCTATCTAGATGCATAGTGAGCACGCTGAGGAATATATAAGAAGCAGACATTCCTCACATGTATTAAAGCTGTCAAACCATCGCAAATCATGCACATGGGAGTGATTCAAACATATCATCGAGCACGCTGTAAATACTCGGTGCTCGCCCGAGTATACTCGGCAAAAGAGTTAACAAAACATACTCGCTCATCACTAATATCATTGCAACAAATGAAGAAGAAGATGAGTTTTTCAATGTATTGTCATAAATTGCAGTTTTGATTTATTCTTATTTATTCTTCTTATGTTCTTAAGGTTACAATATCTACTTCAGTTTAAACTGTCTGCAGTCTCAAATCATTGCACTTCTGAGACATTCAATGTTTTTTTTCTACTTATCTTGCACCTGCCTTTTAATCTAGTCATGGGATTTACCTCGTGGAATAAACAGGAAATTCTTTCTTATAATTCACATTTGATTCTAATAAAGGAAATTATAAAAACAGATGGAAGTAGCATTTCTCATCAGAAAGCTTTCTCTATTTTCTAAATGCACAGGAGTGGGATTTAGAGTGTGCAAGAACTGTTATTCCACAGATGTAAATATCTGATTCTGTCCATCCAAAGCCAATAATTAGATAACATAGTAAATTAGTAAAGTACACAGGACATGCATAATAAATGGAACAATGTAACAATATCGCAAAGATGGATTGCTAAATAACTGTTTTCTCTTTGGTGTATTGATTTGGAACAGTTCTGTATCTGAGTCCATTGTGACCATATACAAGGCTTTTAAAAGAAATATCTCTTGTCTAGAAATACTCTTAAACTTTCCTGGAATCGCTGATACACATTTTTAGACTTCTTTTTCAAAAATTAAAAATCACTACTAGTGATGAGCGAGTATGCTCTATCAACCCTTTCGGTGAGCATGCTTGGGTGCTTTCCGAGTATAGACAAAACAAACAAAAAAATAAAAACAAAAAAAAGCAGCATATATCAGACAAACAATATATGTAGAAAGGGAGGAATGAGAGTGTGTTGTAGTTTCAATTCAATCACTGTTTTATCAGCAGGAGATTATCACTGGTGGATTAGGTCTCATGTCCAAGGCAGTCCAGCTAATCTGTGTAAACCATCCCCCATCATTGATTGGCAGCTTGCTGACAATGCACAGTGTGCACAGGAAGCTGCCAATCAGGGATGTGGGAGGAGTTACACACAGCTCAGTATTTGAGCACTGCTACATGTACAGCAGAGAAAACAGAGAATCCATCAAAACTGCACCAAGCAGTCCAGCATGTGATACATTGCTCGAATCAGGTTCTCAGTCCCTACCTCATTCTATTCTCAGATTACATAGCAAAAATATGCTACCTGCTCACAGATTCCCTTTAAGTTACCAGCTCCTAAATATTGGCCCACTTTTGCTGAATCAAATGTCTTGAATTGTATCTAGTACAGTTTAATCTTTTTTTAGATCTATATGTACTGTACAATTAGTAAAAGTAAACCAAGCTAAAAAGCAGTGAGATTTTCACAGAAATCAGCCATATTTACCTTATTAACAATAAGGAGACAAATGCTCGTAGAGCAGATACGATAATTAAATTAAGCAAATCACATAAAGGATATGCAATCATTTTACACTAGAACATTCCAAGTTACATTTAATGAAAAGCAGACTACTCCTCTATAGCTTACATATAGTGGAAAAGGAGTAGTCAGTATGAAGAAGATCTGCTTCCATAATGGCACAGTGTGGACACCATGTCTTTTCAAGGCTCCAAAGTCTAAGACTCACCGAGTTCTAGTTATATTACAGATGAACAACGATCTTTCATGAATCAGACAAGCCTCGAGTACCCCAAAATGGTATTAATGAAAACATGACTCAAACAAGCCTCGAGTAATAACTTTAAGGCCCCTGTTAGATACTAAATATATTAAGATGGATATTCCAGTTTACATTGACCAGTTGTGCCAGAAAGAATAGTATGACCAACTTGGAGTTATATTTTTTCCTCAGAAAAAAGACACAGACAAGTTCTAAATGAAATGATCTTACCATCCTTGAACAGTTTATTTATAAGAGTGTATTCTTTTCTTTATATTTCCAAAATTGTTTACAAGGAAAATCACTCATCTGTGGGAGTTTTGAATTGTTTCATAGAGAGGATAAGTATGTAAAATAGTTCAATAAAAAAAATTGTTAAGGCACGTAGAAATCCTAGTGTGACGTCTCTAGGAGCCATAATAAGGTGCTATTCTGTAATAGTGACTCTCTTTCCCGCAGACTCTAATACGGAACAGTTTATTTCAATGGGCACTAGTGTAGAAAAGCAAATTTATTTCAGTGGAATTGAATACTACTGAAATGTTCCAAAAATCTGTATTCTTCACTCAGCACAAATTTATGAGAAAATTATGACCAGCTGTGCCAGCCATATTACTGTAAAGGAATGGAAAAAAATAAAAAAAATTACTATGTAATACTCATCTGTCCACTTATCTGTTTCAGCACCCCAGTGCCTCCGGTGCCTGCTGCGCATCATCCGGCCCTCAAGGCCTTTTCTTTCTGCAGTCGTGCGCTGGTGTCTTCACTCTAGCACAGAACTTTTGGTCATGACCAGGCCTCTGAGGTTATGGTGCAACAAAACATCTTAATGTCACGACATCCACCACAGCGCTATGGTGCCCTGTGAGCACTGAGGCCTGATCATAGCTGGAAATCCTGTCCCAGAGGGAAAGCACTGGTGCACGACTGCAGAAAGAAAAGGTCCTGACTGCCAAAAGGTGGGCAGAGGGCATCAAATCCAGCGGGGTCCCAGACAGGTGAGTGATGAGGTGTTAGTGTTTTTTTTACACTTAAAGGGGTATTCCCATCTCCAAGATCCTATCCCAATATGTATTAGGTGTAAGAATAATAATAATATTAGCAAATACCTAGAAATGTAGTATAGTATTTCTGATTTGCTGTGTGTCTTTTCTCATGTGCAGAGCATTGCAGGACCTTAGGTATCCATGGTTATGACCACTGATATAGTGATAGTTAGCTAGCTGCTAGTGGTAGTAACCATGGATGCCTAAGGTCCTGCAATGCCTGCACATGAGGAAAGAGACATAGCGGATCAGAAAAACTACACTACATTTCTAATTGGAGGTACTTGCTAATATTATTATTATTATATACACTACATATTGGGATAGGATCTTGGAGATGGGAATACCCCTTTAATGTTTATTATTCTCTGCGGTCTGGAAAGACCCTAGAACCTAATAGGGAACATTTAATTAAATTTTTTTTGTAAAATCTGAACGTTTTGGTGAATTCAATCTTTGTCTTTAGCCTTTATGTAATAGTAAATGTCACCAGCATCACTGGGAGAGAAGGAAACTTCTCTTTAAAAATTGATTGTGTTACTATTGTAGTGCAGTGAAGCCACTACTATCCTTTAAAGGGCTTTACCAATTTGACCATTCAATATTTATATGACCTTTTAGGCCATGCAGATATGTATCTGGCGCCAATGTGACAACCACAGGTGACATTTAGTATTACACTGCATTTTTAGAGAGATCATTTCTTTTAGGATTCTCTTTCTTGGGGCTCACTCACATGACTGTATAAATCAGACAACTACAAGTCAATAAAAAAAGTTATTGCACTCGGACCAAAGGTATTCAATGAATAGCATTAAAACTATGAATTAACACATGTGGAATTATATACTTAACAAAAAAGTGTGAAACAACTGAAAATATGTCTTATACTCTAGGTTCTTCAAAGTAGCCACCTTTTGCTTTGATGACTGCTTTGCACACTCTTGGCATTCTCTTGATGAGCTTCAAGAGGTAGTCACCGGAAGTGATCTTCCAACAATCTTGAAGGAGTTCCCAGAGATGCTTAGCATTGTTGGCCCTTTTGCCTTCACTCTGCGGTCCCGCTCACCCCAAACCATCTCGATTGGGTTCAGGTCTGGTGACTGTGAAGGCCAGTTCATCTGGTGTAGCACCCCATCACTCTCCTTCTTGGTCAAATAGCCCTTACACAGCCTGGAGGTGTGTTTGGGGTCATTGTTCTGTTGAAGAATAAATGATGGTCCAACTAAATGCAAACCGGATGGAATAGCATGCCGCTGCAAGATGCTGTGGTAGCCATGCTGGTTCAGTATGCCTTCAATTTTTAATAAATCCCCAACAGTGTCACCAGCAAAGCATCCCCACACCATCACACCTCCTCCTCCATGCTTCACGGTGGGAACCAGGCATGTAGAGTCCATCCGTTCACCTTTTCTGCATCGCACAAAGACATGGTGGTTGAAACCAAAGAACTCAAATTTGGACTCATCAGACCAAAGCACAGATTTCCACTGGTCTAATGTCCATTCCTTGTGTTCTTTAGCCCAAACAAGTCTCTTCTGCTTGTTGCCTGTCCTTAGAAGTGGTTTCCTAGCAGCTATTTTACCATGAAGGCCTGCTGCACAAAGTCTCCTCTTAACAGTTGTTGTAGAGATGTGTCTGTGTGGCATTGACCTGGTCTCTAATCTGAGCTGCTGTTAACTGCGATTTCGGCGGCTGGTGACTCGGATCAGCTTATCCTCAGAAGCAGAGGTGACTCTTGGTCTTCCTTTCCTGGGGCGGTCTTCATGTGAGCCAGTTTCTTTGTAGTACTTGATGGTTTTTGCAACTGCACTTTGGGACACTTTCAAAGTTTTCCCAATTTTTCGGACTGACTGACCTTCCTTTCTTTAAGCAATGATGGCCACTCGTTTTTCTTTACTTAGCTGCTTTTTTCTTGCCATAATACAAATTTTAACAGTCTATTCAGTAGGATTATCAGCTGTGTATCCACCAGACTTCTGCACAACACAACTGATGGTCCCACTTATTAAATCCCACTTATTAAATCCCACTTATTAAACCTGACAGGGCACACCTGTGAAGTGAAAACCATTTCCGGTGACTACCTCTTGAAGCTCATCAAGACAATGTCAAGAGTGTGCAAAGCAGTCATCAAATAAAAAGGTGGCTACTTTGAAGTACCTAGAATAAAAGACATATTTTCAGTTGCTTCACACATTTTTGTTAAGTATATAATTCCACATGTGTTAATTCATAGTTTTGATGCCTTCAGTGTGAATGTACAATTTTCAAACTCATGAAAATACAGAATAATCTTTAAATGAGAAGGTGTCTCCAAACTTTTGGTCTGTACTGTATGTTTGTATGTTTTAAAAGAGATCATAAGCCAAAATCAAAATTAAAAATGGAAAAGAATAGAAGGAAAGGAGAAGAAAGTAACACAGAAAAGAAATGTGTTGCTATACAAGATAACAAAGACACGTGGATCATCAAAATCACTGCAAGCCTCTACAGAGACAGCTCAGGAAACAGATAAAGTGGATAAACAGAAAAACCTAAATAGAAGTCCTAAAGGAAAAGCTGAAAGGCGATAATGATATGAAACTTAAGGCTTTAGCAACAAGTATAAAGTACTGTAAAGTAAAAGAAATAAAGGATAAGATATATAAAGCAGTAACTCAAAAGAAACAAATAATATTGTACTTGTTACCCTGCAGGATTCCACTTAGGTTTATAGTAGGGAAACTAAGAAGTTTTATTTAAATTACAATATTTGCTTTATGGATGTTGTCAAAGAAGATACAATTCAATATTGCTTCATTTGTGTATTGATTATCTGTATTTTATAAACAATGAGTCCACTTGTCAGTGATTGGCTGCCGCGGTTAAACATCCCTAATTCTTTTATTTCTTTAACCCCTTCTGATTCTTTACTAAATTATGTTGACATCCTATTTTAAGCATATTGTACTCATGCAGTACAACATACAATATTACTGTTTTTTTTTTTTTTTTAAAATCTGCTCTATATTGTAGATGAAGCTTTACAAAAAACCTTTACTTTTTATATGCATCTACTGTAAATATCAAAACTTTTGAGTAGACAAGCTAGTATTTATTATATCCATTTATATTCACTGTAAGACATTGCAACTGGTGATGAGCAAGTATGTTCGATTAACCCTTTCGACGAGAATGATCGGGCAAGTACCGAGTATCTTCAGCGTACTCAGTGATATGTTTGAATAACTCCCATGAGCATGATTTGCAACTGTTTGACAGCTTTAATACATGTGAGAAATGCTTGTTTCTTTCAAATTCCTCACAAATCATGCACACAGGAGTGATTGAAACATATCACCGAGCAGCTGTAAATACTCGTTACTCGCCCGAGCGTACTCGCCGAAAGGATTAACCGAACATACTCGTTCATCACTAATTGCGACTAATTACTAAGCTTTATGGCTAGGACCATGTATTCATCTAGCATGGTTTGTTCTCATTTAAACATAAAACATATTTCACTGTATTTTAAAAAGTACATCTATAATATAACCGGGGATTTGTCCCTCTGTCTGAAGCCTCGATAGACTGCGCATGCGTGATGCACAGTCTGGCTCCAGACAGAAGCACGCATCCAGCCGTTACAGGTAAGAGGAGTATATGGTGCCGGAGATCGTGGTACGTGTAGACACTGAACGCATACCGCGATCTCCGGCGCCATTCTGAGATACTTACCTGACTGGGAGGAGTGTTGCCGCGGCGCCTCTCTTCTCTGGAGACCGGGGGCAGAGTGAAGGCGTCGGATAGGCGCGTGCGTATTGCGCTATCCAGCGCCATTTTACTGAAGACACATTTACTGTGTGTCTTCAGCAAAATGGCGCCGGACAGTGCGGTGCTCCAGCTCCGCACTCCTCCCCCGGCCTCTGGCAGAAGAGGACGCAGCAGCGCTGGAGTACAGTGAAGAAAGGTGAGTATAACTGTTTATTTTTTTTGTATGTGTGTACAGCGTGAAAGGGATGAGGGGGCCACACATACCAGGATTGTGGGGTGAGGGGATCATGCATACATCAGGATTGGGGGGTGAGGGGTACCACACATATCATGATTGGGGGTGAGGGGTACCACACATACCAGGATTGGGGGTGAGGGGTACCATGCATACCAGGATTGGGCAGTGAGGGGTACCGCACATTCCAGGATTGGGGGTGAGGGGTACCACGCATACCAGGATTGGGGGGTGAGGGGACCATGCATACCAGGATTGAGGGTGAGGGGTGCCACGCATACCAGGATTGTGGGGTGAGGGGACCATGCATACATCAGGATTGGGGGTGAGGGGTACCACACATATCAGGATTGGGGGTGAGGGGTACCACACATACCAGGATTGGGGGTGAGGGGTACCACGCATACCAGGATTGGGCGGTGAGGGGTGCCACACATACCAGGATTGGGGGTGAGGGTTACCACACATACCAGGATTGGGGGGTGAGGGGTGCCACACATACCAGGATTGGGGGTGAGGGGTACCACGCATACCAGGATTGGGGGGTGAGGGAACCATGCATACCAGGATTGAGGGTGAGGGGTGCCACGCATACCGGGATTGAGGATGAGGGGTGCCACACATACCGGTATTGGGGATGAGGGGTGCCACACATACCGGGATTGGGGATGAGGGGTGCCACACATACCAGGATTGGTGATGAGGGGTGCCACACATACAAGGATTGGGGATGAGGGGTGCCACGCATTCCGGGATTGGGGATGAGGGGTGCCACGCATGCTGCAATTGGGGATGAGGGGTGCCACGCCTGCCGGGATTGGGCATGAGGGGTGCCACGCATACCGTGATTGGGGAAGAGGGATGGAGTGCCATGCATATCGGGATGAAGGATGGGGTACCATGCATACCAGGATGAAGGATACCATACACACCAGGATAGGGATGAGGGGTGCCACGCATACCAGGATAGGGATGAGGGGTGCCACGCAAACCAGGATAGGGATGAGGGATGGGGTACCATGCATACCAGGATGAGGGATACCATAAACACCAGGATAAGGATGAGGGGTGCCACGCACACCGGGATTGGGGGTGAGGGTGCCACGCATACCGGGATTGGAGGTGAGGGGTGCCCAGCATAACGGTAATGGGGGTGAGGGGTGCCACGCATACCGGGATTGGGGGTGAGGAGTGTCAGGCATACTGGGATTGGGGGTGAGGGGTACCACGCATACCGTGTCTGGGGGTGAGGGGTGCCATGCATAACGGGATTGGGGATGAGGTGTTCCACCCATACCGGGATTGGGGATGAGGTGTGCCACTCATACCGGGATTGGGAATGAGGGATGGGGTGCCATGCATACCAGGATGAGGGATACCATATGCACCAGGATAGGGATGAGGGATGGGGTACCATGCATACCAGGATGAGGGATACAATACACACCAGGATAAGGATGGGGTGATGGATGCCACGCATACCGGGATTGGGAATGAGGGGTGCCACGCATACCAGGATTGGGGATGAGGGATGGAGTGCCACGCATACCGGGATGAGAGATGGGGTACCATACATACCAGGAGGAGGGATACCATATATACAAGGATAGTGATGAGGGGTGCCACGCATACCAGGATAGGGATGAGGGGTGCCACACATACCGGAATTGGGGGTGAGGGGAGCCACGCATACCAGGATTGGGGCTGAGGGGTACCACACATACTCAGATTAGGGGGTGAGGGGTGCCACACATACCAGGATTGTGGGTGAGGGGTACCACGCTTACCAGGATTAGGGGGTGAGGGGTGCCACACATACCAGGATTGGGGGGTGAGGGGACCATGAATACCAGGATTGTGGGTGAGAGGTGCCACGCATACCGGAATTGGGGATGAGGGGTTCCACGCATACCGGGATTTGGGATGAGGGGTGAAATACATACCAGGATTGGGGATGAGGGGTGCCACACATACCGGGATTGGGGATGAGGGGTGCCATGAATACTGGGATTGGGGATGAGTGGTGCCACACATGCAAGGATTGAGGATGAGGGGTGCCACGCATGCCGGGATTGGTGATGAGGGGTGCCACGCATGCCGGGATTGGGGATGAGGGGTGCCACGCATGACGGGATGGGTTATGAGGGGTGCCACGCATACCGGGATTGGGGATGAGGGATGGAGTGCCATGCATACCGGGATGAGGGATGGGGTACCATGCATACCAGGATGAGGGATACCATACACACCAGGATAGTGATGAGGGGTGCCACGCATACCAGGATAGGGATGAGGGGTGCCACGCATACCGGGATTGGGGATGAGGGGTGCCATGAATACCGGGATTGGGGATGAGTGGTGCCACACATGCAAGGATTGAGGATGAGGGGTGCCACGCATGCCGGGATTGGGGATGAGGGGTGCCACGCATGCCAGGATTGGGGATGAGGGATGCCACGCATGATGGGATTGGTGATGAGGGGTGCCACGCATACCGGGATTGGGGATGAGGGATGGAGTGCCATGCATACCGGGATGAGGGATGGGGTACCATGCATACCAGTATGAGGGATACCATACACACCAGGATAGTGATGAGGGGTGCCACGCATACCAGGATAGGGATGAGGGGTGCCACGCACACCGTGATTGGGGGTGAGGGGTGCCAAGCATACTGGGATTGGGGATGAGGGGTGCCATGCATACCGGGATTTTGGATGAGGGGTGCCACGCATACCGGGATTGGGAATGAGGGATGGGGTGCCATGCATACCAGGATGAGGGATACCATACACACCAGGATAGGGATGAGGGATGGGGTACCATGCATACCAGGATTAGGAATACCATACACACCAGGATAAGGATGAGGGGTGCTACGCATACCGGGATTGGGGGTGTGGGGTGCCACACATACCGGGATTAGGGGTGAGGGGTGCCATGATACCGGGATGAGGGGTGCCACGCATACCTGGATTGGGGGTGAAGTGCCACGCATACCGAGAATAGGGGTGAGGGGTGCCACGCATACTGGGATTGGGAGTGAGGGATAGGGTGCCATGCATACCAGGATGAGCGATACCATACACACTAAGATAGGGATAAGGGTGCCACGTATACCAGTATTGGGGGTGAGGGGTGCCAGACATACCAGGATTGGGGGTGAGGGGTGCCACGAAAACCAGGATTGGGGGTGAGGGGTGCCATGCATACCAGGATTGGGGGTGAGGGGTGCCACGCATACCAGGATTGGGGGTGAGGGGTGCCACGCATACCAGGATTGGATGGTGGGGACAGGATGGGGGCAGCACAAATACAAGGACGGGGGCAGCACATACCAGCATGGGAGACCATATACCAATAAAAATGCACGCCACTCAGGCGTAGAACGGGTTCAATAGCTAGTTTTAAAATTAACAGGATTGTATAGAAGCTTTATTTACCAACCACTACACTTTAATATATATTCTGTACATTATTTTTTTATTCCTTTCAACACTAGGCCATTTTCCATTTTGTGCTTACGAGTTTTCCTCACCCCCTTCCAAGAGCATAATTTTCTTTTATATTTCCATCATTATAGCTGTATGAAGGTTGTTTTTTTGTGAGAATAGTTGTAGTTTTGACACTACTCATTTGACGAAACAATGTACCGTAAAACAAATACAATATTCAGTCAAAATGCTAAAAAATTTAAATAAAGACACACACTACTGCCATTGTTTTTGGGGTTCTGTTTTTATGGCATTCATTGTGCAATAAAATGGCCAGACAAAATTATTCTCCACATCAGTAAGATTCTACTGATACCAAACTTTTAATATTTTTTTTTTATTATTTCAATAGTTGAAATTTTTTAGATAATCGTAAAAAAAAAAAAAGTTTGTGTCTCCATTTTCTGAGACCAATAATGTTTTCAATTTTCCATCGGTGGAGGTGTGTGAGTGTCTTTGTTATTTGCTTTGTTTCCATTTTGAAGTGCAAATAATATTTTGATCACTTTTTATCGCCTTTTTCAATTAGGGTGCAATGACAAGAAAAAAAAATATTTATACATATATAAGTGTATATATATCCTTCCAGTAGACGGGCATGGCCTCAGGAGATGGAACAGGATCCTTGATGTGAACAACTGGCTGAGACGATGGTGCAGACAACAAGGATTTGGATTCCTCGACCACGGTGTGAATTACCTCTATGACGGACGCCTTGCCAGAGATGGACTACACCTCAACAAACCCGGGAAACACACATTCGCCAGGAGACTCGCAACACTCATCAGGAGGGCGTTAAACTAGAAGAAGAGGGGATGGGAAGAAAAACGCCGGACACGAACATGAAACCAGAGAACATACTAATGAAAGATATGAAGTGCGACAAAGAAGGTCCAAGACAAGATACTTGGAAGGGAGGTAAGAAAATTTCTAATACAATCCACAGGGAGAAGATTGAAACAAAACAAAATCGTGTAAACTGCGTGCTAGCAAATGCCAGGAGCCTGACAAACAAGATGGATGAACTGGAAGCAGAAATATCTACAGGTAACTATGACATAGTGGGAATAACCGAGACATGGTTAGATGAAAGCTATGACTGGGCAGTTAACTTACAGGGTTACAGTCTGTTTAGAAGGGATCGAACAAATCGGAAAGGGGGTGGAGTCTGTCTATATGTAAAGACGTGTCTAAAGCCTACAATACGGGAGGATGTATGGGAGGGAGATGAGGAGGTTGAGTCCTTATGGGTGGAGATACATGGGGCAAAAAACAATAATAAAATTATCATAGGAGTCTGTTATAAACCACCAAATATAGCAGAAGCCACAGAAAGTCTATTAATGAGACAAATAGACGAAGTAGCAAAAAATAACGAGGTGATTATTATGGGGGACTTCAACTACCCCGATATAGACTGGGAAACCGAAAGCTGTAGATCTCAGAAAGGAAACAGGTTTCTGTCAATTATCAAAGACAATTATTTGTCACAACTTGTGCAGGAACCAACTAGAGGGACGGCCCTTTTAGACTTAATTTTAACTAACAGGCCAGACAGAATAACTGAGGTGCAGGTCGGGGGGCGTCTGGGAAATAGTGACCACAACATTATACAATTCCACATGTGCTTCAGTAGGGTGCCCAGCAAGGGAGTCACAAAAACACTGAACTTCAGGAGGGCAAAGTTTGATCAGCTAAGAGATGCCCTTCACCTTATAGACTGGGATAGTATCTTTAGTAATAGGAGCACGGATAGAAAATGGGAAATTTTCAAAACAGTCCTACATAGTCACTGAAGAAGGTACATACCTTATGGGAATGAAAGGGCTAGGAATAGGAGGAAGCCAATGTGGCTAAATAAGGAAGTCAAGAGGGCAATGAAAAACAAAAAAAGGGCTTTCGGTAAACTTAAACAAGAAGGCAGCGAGGAAGCGCTAATATCTTATAGGGAAAAAAACAAAATCTGTAAGAAACAAATAAGAATAGCAAAAGAGGAGACAGAGAGACTAATTGCCAAGGAAAGTAAAATGAATCCCAAACTGTTCTTTAACTATATAAACAGTAAAAGGATTAAAACTGACGGAGTTAGCCCATTGAAAAATAACCTGGGTAAAATCATAGAGGGCGATGAGGGTAAAGCAAACCTACTCAATAGCTTCTTCTCCACTGTTTTCACAAAAGAAAACAATTTATCGGAGGAAATGCAGAGTGATAAAGTAAGCCCTCCGCTAAATATCACCCACCTAACCCAGGAGGAAGTTCAGAAACGCCTAAATATATCAAAATAGACAAGTCACCAGGCCCAGATGGCATACACCCCCGGGTACTAAAAGAATTAAGTAATGTGATAGACAGACCGCTGTATCTTATATTCAAGCACTCTTTATGGACAGGGACTGTCCCACTAGACTGGCGCCAAGCAAATGTGGTACCAATATTCAAAAACTGGTCTAAAAGTGACCCTGGGAACTATAGACCAGTCAGCTTAACGTCTGTTGTGGGTAAATTGTTTGAAGGATTTCTTAAAGATGCTATTGTAGAATATCTTAATGATAATAACTGTCTAACTCCATATCAACATGGATTCATGAGAGATCGCTCCTGCCAAACAAACCTGATCGCCTTCTACGAGGAGGTGAGCTCACAGCTGGACCGGGGAGAGTCAGTGGATGTTGTATACCTTGACTTCTCCAAAGCGTTTGATACCGTGCCACACAAAAGGTTGGTATATAAAATGAGAATGCTTGGCCTGGGGGATAATGTGTGCAAGTGGGTAAATAGCTGGCTGAGTGATAGAAAGCAGAGGGTGGTTATCAATGGAGTTAGCTCAGGGTGTGTCAGGGTTACTAGCGGGGTGCCTCAAGGGTCTGTCTTGGGCCCAATATTATTTAATATATTTATTAATCATCTAGTGGAAGGGTTGCATAGTAAAATAGCAATATTTGCAGATGATACTAAACTTTGTAAAGTAGTTAATACAGATGAGGATAGGGCACAGCTGCAGGAGGATTTAGATAAATTGGGGAGTTGGGCCAAAAAATGGCAAATGGGGTTCAATGCCGATAAATGTAAGGTAATGCACATGGGAAAGAAAAACAGCAGTCACCCATACATATTAAATGGGAAACCGTTGGGGAAATCTGACATGGAGAAGGACCTGGGCGTCTTGGTTAATAGCAAATTAAATTGGAGTGCCCAGTGTCAGGCAGCAGCTTCGAACGCAAATAGAGTCATGGCATGCATCAGAAGAGGAATAGGGGCATATGATGAGAACATTGTTCTTCCTCTGTATAAAGCGCTGGTAAGGCCGCACTTAGAATATTGTGCACAGTTCTGGGCTCCGGTGCTCAGGAAAGACATATTGGAGCTAGAGAGGGTACAAAGGAGGGTGACTAAGGTAATAAAGGGAATGGAGGGACTAGAATACCCAGAGAAGTTGTCAAAATTAGGCCTATTTACGTTGGAAAAGAGAAGGCTTAGGGGAGACCTCATAAACATGTATAAATACATCAGGGGGCAGTACAGAGATCTCTCCCATGACCTGTTTATACCAAGGATGGTGACAAAGACGAGGGGGCACACTATGCGTCTGGAGGAAAAGAGGTTCCTGCACCAGCATAGAAGGGGATTCTTTACGGTCAGAGCCGTGAGACTCTGGAACTCTCTGGGAGAGGTAGTGGTGATGTCCAACTCACTTAATGAGTTCAAAAGAGGCCTGGACGCCTTTCTGGAGAACAATAAAATTACATCTTATGCTTAGTGATAGTTAATTAATCCAGGGATTTAATCTGACTACCAGATTGGTGTCGGGAAGTGAATTTTTCCTCAATGATGTAAATTGGCCTATGCCGCATGTTTTTTTTTTACTTCCCCTGGATCAACACTGCGGAATAGCTTCAGTGCACAAGAAATAGGCTGAACTGGATGGACGCTTGTCTTTTTTCGGCCTTATAAACTATGTAACTATGTAACTATGTAGCTATATATATATAAATATACTGTATGTACATGATGTACAGATGTGGATATATATAGGCTTTTTTAACAAATAAATACATATTTTCTTTTATTAGTATTGTAGCTATATACTATTGAAATGAAAAATGAATGTTTACAACCTAGAACAGCAGGAAATTAGTTGATACAGAAACCCCCAAAAAAGCATTTTACGGAAGATTTATGTTCTCTAAACTCTTTTCAACTGTAATTTACAATTGAAATGCTTTCTAACCTTTTGTTTTAGTAATTAAAGTACTTTTAAAGAATTATCTTTGTTTCCTACTGGTCACATCCCCGGGAATTAATTTGCTCCAAAAATCATTATGTAGAATGACTCCTGTCCACACCTGTGGGGGTTGTAATATATTACATGTCTCTGTAGGAAACACATTTTATGTGACATTGCATACATGGCTTCATGGTGCGGTTTGAGTTACTTTGTAAAGCTTCACTTATCATTCCAGCAGAGAAAGAAATAAGGCAGTCTTACCCTAAAGACCGTCAGGAAAAATTATTCTAAGTCCCTCGGCTAATGTTACCCAATTAAGCAGCATATATAGGATTGCATCTGCACTTCTATTTGCTGTGCGCACCACATACATACAAGATAAATATTTCCACACTAGTCAATGAGCATGTCATCCTGAGATTGCAAAGAGAAAACAATAGGAATACTTGTGCTAGGAAGATTGGCCAGCTTAGCAGAATCGCATTCTGCCTGCTATGAATTTCCTTTAAAAATAATGTTATATTGGTCATGTATAAATTATATAAGCTATCACATCCCTAATGTTTTACTGTTTTAACTGCCTATATCATTAAAATCTTAACCCCTTCATGACCTTTGACGTACATTTACGTCAAAGGTCGTCTCCCTTCCTTCGATGATGGCTCGCACGCTGAGCCCACATCTTTCCCAGTACTTGATGGCTCATTTAATCGGTGCTCAATCAGTGATAGCGGGATATAACATGCGCTGGCCAGTAGCGGGACATTAATCCTGTCCATCAATGTCCCTGTCATGTGATTTCAGGGCGCCGATGGGTTGTCATGTCAGCCGGGGGTCTGCAGAAGACCCCGTGCCTTTCATTAAGATTTTCCTGTGAACACCGACTTGTGGCCGGCATTCATAGGAGATTCTTATTTTAGCCATTCATGGCTGCGCTGAAGCCCTGCTATGTATAGCACAGGCAATCGGACGATCGCAGCTTCAAGTCTCCTCAGGGGACTATTAAACACAGTAAAATGTAAAAAAAAAGTTTTTAAAGTATGAAAAAAATTACAAAAACACAAAAGCTCAATTTTGGCCCATTAAATATAAAACAATTAAAATAAAATACACATATCGCTGCATTCAAAAAGTCCAATCAATCAAAATATAAAATAAATTAATTAGATTGGTAATGGGAAAAATGAGAAAAATAGTTCAAACTGCCAGAATTATGTTTTTTGACAGCCACAAAATTGCAAAAAAATGCAATAAGAGTCGACCAAAACATTGTATCTACTCCAAAATTATATCAGTAAAAACATCAGCTCAAGGAGCAAAAATAAGCCTTCACCCAGCCTCAGATTCCAAAAATGAAAACGCTACAGCTCTCGGAAAATGGCGACATAAGAAAAAATTTTTCTTCTTAGAAATTTCTGTATTTTTTTCCATCACTTAAATAAAAAAAAAACTAAACATGTTTGGTATCGCCAGGTTAGTTTTACCACATAGTGAATATGATAAATAAAAAACCCAAAAGCAATTGTGGAATTGCACTTTTTTTGCAATTTCAATGCACTTGGATTTTTTTTCCGCTTTTCAGTGCATCACATGATAAATTGAATGGCGTCATTCAAAAGTCCAACTCATCCCGCAAAATACAAGCTCTCATACAACTATGGGAATGGAAAACTAAATAAGTTATGGCTCTTGGAAGAAACAAAAACACAAAAACAGAAAATTGCAAGGTCATGAAGGGTTTATTGACCATTCCTTATTGACCTGACATTTCTTTATCTCTCAGCATTTTCTCCATACCTATGTTCAATTCTGTAACTGGTGTGGCCATATGAAGTCTTGTTTTATGCAAAGCAACTTTTTTTTATTTCTGAGCACTCTTTGGTGGTACATAATAATTAGTATGGAATTTAGAAGGTTTTTTGTTATAAAAATATAAAAAATACGTATTGAATGAATCTTCCAGGTCATTATGGTCATATGGACACCTAATATGTTATATTTATCTATTTATGCTTGTAATTGGCTTTTTATTACTTTTTATTACATTTTTGTTTTCTGCACATCTCCCTCTCTCTCTCTTTATATATATGTTTTTATATATATATATATATATATATATATATATATATACAGTACAGACCAAAAGTTTCATTTAAAGATTTTTCTGTACTTTCATGAGTATGAAAATTGTACATTCACACTGAAGGCATTAAAATTATGAATTAATACACGTGGAATTATATACTTAACAAAAAAGTGCGAAACAACTGAAAATATGTCTTATATTCTAGGTTCTTCAAAGTAGCCACCTTTTGCTTTGATGACTGCTTTGCACACTCTTGGCATTCTCTTGAAAAGCTTCAAGAGGTAGTCACCGGAAATGGTCTTCCAACAAGCTTGAAGGAGTTCCCAGAGTTCCTTAGCACTTGTTGGCCCTTTTGCCTTTACTCTGCAGTCCAGCTTTCCCCAAACCATCTTGATTGGGTTAAGGTCTGGTGACTGTGGAGGCCAGGTCATCTGGCATAGCACCCCATCACACTCCTTCTTGGTCAAATAGCCCTTACACAGCCTGGAGGTGTGTTTGGGTTCATTATCCTGTTGAAAAGTAAATGATGGTCCAACTAAATGCAAACCGGATGGAATAGCATAACAGCAGCTCAGATTAGAGACCAGGTCAATGCCACACAGAGTTCTAGCAGCAGACACATCTCTTCAACAACTGTTAAGAGGAGACTTTGTGCAGCAGGCCTTCATGGTAAAATAGCTGCTAGGAAACCACTTCTAAGGACAGGCAACAAGCAGAAGAGACTTGTTTGGTCTAAAGAACACAAGGAATGGACAATAGACCAGTGGAAATCTGTACTTTCGGCTCATGAGTCCAAATTTGAGATCTTTGGTTCCAACCACCGTGTCTTTGTGCAACGCAGAAAAGGTGAATGGATGGACTCTACATGCCTGGTTCCCACCGTGAAGCATGGAGGAGGAGGTGTGATGGTGTGGGGGTGCTTTGCTGGTGACACTGTTGGGGATTTATTCAAAATTGAAGGCATACTGAACCAGCATGGCTACCATAGCATCTTGCAGCATCATGCTATTCCATCCGGTTTGCGTTTAGTTGGACCATCATTTATTTTTCAACAGGACAATGACCCCAAACACACCTCCAGGCTGTGTAATGGCTATTTGACAAAGAAGGAGAGTGATGGGGTGCTACGCCAGATGACCTGGCCTCCACAGTCACCAAACCTGAACCCAATCGAGATGGTTTGACACTTGGGCCAACAAGTGCTAAGCATCTATGGGAACTCCTTCAAGATTGTTGGAAGACCATTTCCAGTGACAACCTCTTGAAGCTCATCAAGAGAATGCCAAGAGTGTGCAAAGCAGTCATCAAAGCAAAAGATGGCTACTTTGAAGAACCTAGAATATAAGACATATTTTCAGTTGTTTCACACTTTTTTGTTAAGTATATAATTCCATATGTGTTAATTCATAGTTTTGATGCCTTCAGTACAATTTTCATAGTCATGAAAATACAGAAAAATCTTTAAATTAGAAGGTGTGTCCAAACTTTTGGTCTGTACTGTGTATATATATATATATATATATATATATATATATATAATGTTAATACAATTTAAAATGTATTTTACTGACTCATTTTTAGGCCCATCTGATTTGAAATCGAAAGATAACTTAGATTCTATGACTTTTATAGAATATCTTCTAGTCCTACCTGGACAATTATACATAGAGACTAAATTTCCCACTCTTTATCGGTTTAAAGGGATGCCAAGATTCAAAATTATCATCACCTTAGAGACTTCTCCCAAGTTATACAGTAGTACTAGCAGTCGTACTATTCGAGTAGTTTTTCATGAGCTACATTCACACATCCTTGTGAGATTTACTATGCATGAGAAGCAGACCATTTTTTTCTCACGTGTCATCCTTGTTGCATCCATAATTTTTCTCATCCTTTTTTTCACTGAGGCAGGGAGACTGCCTTGACTTGTCACATGGATATGTGAATGTAGCCTTACTTATGTCCGGAAAATATTTTGTAAACCTAAAATATAGAAAATTTGTTCAATACATATACTGCTGAAGAAAATAAAGGGAATGCGAGCTGTGGCAAGAAGATTTGCTTTGTTTGTCAGCGTAGTGTCCAGAGGCTGGAGGTGCTACAAGGAGACAGGCCAGTACACCAGGAGACGTGGAGGGGGCCGTAGGAGGGAAATAGCTCAGAAGCAGGACCGCTACCTCCATCTTTGTGCAAGTAGGAACAGGAGGAGCACTGCCAGAGCCCTGCAAAATGACCTCTAACAGGCCACAAATGTGCATGTGTCTGCACAAACGGTTAGAAACCAACTGCTTGAGGGTGGTATGAGGGCCCGATGTCCACAGATTGGGGATGTGCTCACAGCCTAACACCATGCAGGATGCTTGACATTTGCCACAGAACAGCAGGATTGGCAAAGTCGCCACTGGCGCCCTGAGCTCTTCACAGATGAAAGCAGGTTCACACTGAGCACATGTGACAGATGTGACAGAGTCTGGCGACGCCGTGGAGGGCAATCTTCTGCCTGCAACATCCTTCAGTATGACCAGTTTGGTAGTGGGTCAGTTATGGTGTGGGGTGGCATTTCTTTGGAGGGCCGCACAGCCCTCCATGTGCTCACCAGAGGTAGCCTGACTGCCATTACGCATCGAGATGAGATCCTCAGACCCCTTGTGAGACCATATGGTGGTGTGGTTGGCCCGGGTTTCCTCCTAATGCAGGACAATGCAAGACCTCATGTGGCTGGAGTGTGTCACCAGTTCCTGCATGATGAAGGCATTGAAGCTATGGACTGGCCCACCCGTTCCCCAGACCTGAATCCGATTGAGCACATCTGGGACATCATGTCTCGCTCCATCCACCAAAGTCACATTGCACTACAGACCGTCCAGGAGTTGGCGAATGCTTTAGTCCCACAGGAGACCATCTGCAACATTATCAGGAGCATGCCCAGGCATTGTAGGGAGGTCATACAGGCACGTGGAGGCCACACACAATACTGAGCCTCATTTTTACTTGATTTAAGGACATTACATCAAAGTTGGATCAGCCTGTAGTGTGTTTTTCCACTTTAATTTTGGGGGTGACTTCAAATCCAGGCCTCTATTGGTTAATAAATTTGATTTCCATTGATAATTTTTGTGTGATTTTGTTGTCAGCACATTCAACTTGGTGCAGTGCAAAGTATTCAATGAGAATATTTCATTCTTTCAGATCTAGGATGTGTTATTTGAGTGTTCCCTTTATTTATTTGAGCAGTGTATATAATAGCAATGGGAGACTTTCACTGGGGGAGAGAACTGATGTGAAGTAGTCTGATTAGATAGGCCCGATGAAGTTTCTATGGATAACACAAAAAAAATCATAACTATAAGAAGAATTTGCTAGAGTGACATGAAGATCCTAGAATTTTGGAGAGTGGGGTCATGATTTATCTACTGAATGATTGTGGGCCAATTTACATATTTGCATTAATGTTGTTACAGAGTACACATCTTAGGTCAAAGGAAAACAAACTTTTTTTTATAACATGCTGCCTAGACAACATGTATAGTTCTATTAAAATACATTGGCCCAATTTATATTTGCATTTTCGCCTTCTTTTTTTGTCTAGTTTTATTTGGTATTTTGTGCTTGTTTTTCATTTGCACCTAATTCATCTTTTAATTTGTGCACTTTTTTAAAGCCTATTTATTATGTGTTTGCCTGTTTTTTATGATCGCCATTGTGGGCAAAGTTTTTGTTTCCATATGTTTTTAGCTAATTTATCAATTGTGACTTTTTAAAAAGTTGTAAATCTACTCTAGTACCCTCCAGGAGTGTCAGTTTATGGATAGCAGTTATTTTAAGTCAACTTGTGCACCATCTGGATAAAGCATTTGACTTTTTGAGCTAAAAAGTTGCGAAATAAGTCAGAGACAAAAATAGAGAACACGTTGTATTTTGTAATATAATTCAAGAACCACATGCGCCAAAATGAAAATTTTTCTGAAAATAACATTAACAAATAAAACAAATAAATTGACATAAAAAATATGCAAATTGTGAATCGGTCCATTTACTTGTTGAGCTTGCAACTTTAGGTCAAACATGTAATTGCGGATGAGATCTATTAAAATTAATGCCTATTTCTCTGTAATGATGATGTATTTTTATACTAGGGATATCTTTTGAAATGTTGATGTCTCATTTCCTTGGATAGAAATGCTGCGAGTTTACTACGCTTATAACCTTTTTGCGTACTTATTTTTCTCTTTTATGCCCTAATTATTTCCAAATTGCATCGCAAATAGCTGTGGATCTTGTGTGTAGTAAAATAAGTCTATAAATATTAAAATCTCTTCCCTGTTCATTGAATTAAGCACAATTAAAATGCAATCTTCATTCCTTCCTGGATAATTCCAGTTAAAAATTCTAATACTTTCTAACATGTCAGTCTGAAGGATATATTAGCCAGAGGGACAAAACTGATGCTACATGACCTCCTATCTCCTACAGAGCAAAGCTCCGCAGGAGATCCAGACGTACCAGCTGTTACAACATCTGCCCCCACTGAATGGGGAAGACAGTAGGAAAAAAAAAAATGTCAACAACAACAGGCAACTTTAACAGGTTTCGCTGAATAAATTAAAAAAAATGTCTTCTAGGAACTTAAAAATCGAGGCATGTTTATTCTAATTCACCTTTCCAAATGTCACTAAACAGAAAAGAACGTGTGGTGGAAGTAATAACTACCAGGGCAAGAAGTGCAAAATGTTCTCCTTTCATTAGCAAAATACAAAAATAGTTTTTTTTTTGTGTGTTAAGGTTCAAACTTCCTTTTAGTAGCACATTCGGACTGCCGGTGTGACCCGGTCCAGTTATCTTTATAGTTTTACCTCTGAGGTTTTCCGCTGAGTACACTGTGTACAAATGACTGGAAGTGAAATATATTAAAAATGCTTAAAAGCTTTAATTATGGCTGACATCTGCTTGGCATCGTCCCTGATTGGCAATGAATTTACTATAGATAATAAGAATGGCATAATACTTCCAGTCAACTATTTAACCAATGTCAAAAGCTGAGCCTTTGAGACATTCATTAGTGATGCCTTTTTTTTTTTTCATCCTTTCCGTTAGATTTTAGTTGTTTGCAAAAAAAAAATACTGTCTGTTATTTATTGTATCAGACTTTAGAAATGGCTTCATTATTTTTAATGCAGCTAATTAGCTTTGTGAATCAACAAATGTGCTTAGTATTTTCTCTCCCTGGGATATGCTGTAGAAAAAAAGGTTTATAGCATATTCAAGGCCAGATTAATATTTTTGAACATCGCTTATTGGATAAAAAACCTTCTTTCTTTTTTTTTTAGATAGGGAGGACAGAATATTTAATTCTATACAGAGTCATAAATGATTTCTCTGACCTATTAAAAGAATGTCCCAATCTGTGGATTTCAGATAACTTGCTAATCACTAGAGGTCCTACCGCTGGGGTCAGTTCCCAGAATGGGGCTAAAAAGTGTCCTGTTTGAATGAAGAAATGTTTTTGCACCACTGCGTTATTTTTGGAATATGAAGCTGCAAGAGATCCTCTTCAGAACCTTGGAGGATCCTATGGATAGTCAATAACTTCCCAAACATGGACAACTGTTTAATGGCAATGTCCTAGAAATCTCATGTGGTCCAGGGTAGTCAAATTTCCTACTATGATTAGTTAATGCCACCCAGACATCTTCTAGTAACTGGTCTATGAATTACGGATATAACACGGATCTATTTTAGTCTATAGTGCCATTTAAAGGGAATCTGCCACCAGCTTTTTGCCAACTAATCTTAGAGCAGCATATTGTAGGGGTAAAAGCATTGATACTAGAGAAGTGTCACTTGCTGGGCTGCTTCCTGTTGTTTTGATAAAATTACTGTTTTATCAGTGGGTGGGTATAATTAGAGGACTAGTAAGCCGGCTGCCAGATAACCCCGCACTCATCACTGATTGTCAGCCTTCTGTTTTAGCACAGTGCACACAGAAAGCTGCCAATCAGTGGTGTGGGCAGGGTTATGTAGCGCTCAGCATTCATCAAACTGGTAGATCTGCAGCAGATGAAACAGTGATTTTTTTTTCAAAACTGCAGCAAGCAGCTCAGTACCTGATACATCACTGGAATCAGGGTCTCTGCCCCTACATCCTGCTGCTCTCAGATGAAGTAGCAAAAACCTCGTGACAGATTTGCCTTTAAGCATCAGATATTCCTCATGAGTCATCTCCTTCGTTGGTGCAATTTGCAGGAAGAACTTGTGAATGGGTCTGATAAAATTATAGACAACAAACATTTGACTTGACAAACACTTTCTGTCTTTTTCTCCCATACTGGTTAATATGAAACACTGGGGTAAGCACCCTCTTGAATCGCCCTCTTTTTCTTCAAGATAAGTGAAAAATAATTTTAAATGAAAAATGTCCTTAATTGGACCAGTAGGAAAATAACTAATCGCATACCATGAAACATGACAGACTGGACAAGAAGTCAACGGGGCCCGAACTGATTCTATTACAGTCACACGACTGATAAAGTGCTGTGAATTTAATGCTAATACAGTTTAACTAATGGAACAGTAAAGGATAAAACATGTGTATGGCTGCCTGTAGCTAAGCTGAATAGTGTTCTTGTATTGCCTGGAAAAACCAAGTATAATGTAATGACAGAAGGATAATAAATACTCTACTGAAAGATTAAAAAATACAAGGTTTCCAACTGTTTAATGGTCATTACATATTGTAAAAACTGCATGACCCTAATTCAGGCAATTGGTGGTGTCTTCTAGAGTTTCATATTATTGATTTTTCTTTATATTCTTGTATAATATTACTGGGTATGACCCACATTTACAACACCACCTCTTTCAGCTTCTGTAGATTTACCCTCGGCAGATACATAGATTAATTTATAGGATACAAGATGCTTATCATTATTATTTAGTCTCCTGGTAATAAGGCTTACTTTTTGTAATAAGGCTTAGTTTTCTTTTTTAATCAAATTGTATATTTTATTTCATTGCATATCCACTTAATATTATATCATCTGTAAATGGCACACTCCATATCACAGAGCTATTCTCTCAGAGATCACTATACTGCAACACAGGGTGCTATCTAGTGATGCAGGGACTGTTTGCGCAATACAATACTCTTTATAAAAATTCAATTAAAAATTCAGTGTTTTGTAGAATTAGTTTTGTAGAAAGCTAAACTACTGAGCATAAGATACTGTAATTTAGTAATATGGGGTATTATTAAAATGTACCTCTGTCACTCCAGCTCTATTTCCCATCCATTTACCTATAACCTCTATACCATTTTTGCTGTGTCCTTTGACCGCTATGCCGTGACTACTCTCCTACCGCATGCTGAGCTTCCTATGTTGTGACACTTTTACTTTCTTGCTGAATACTGTGACTAGTGTTGAGCCACCCCCGTAGTGTTCGGGTTCGGTTCGGTTCGTCGAACACCGGGATGTTCGAGGAACTGTTCGCCGAACTGTTCGTCGAACACCTTAGAACACCGTCGAACACCGTTAAAACCAATGGCAGGCAAACAAAAACACATAGAAACACATAGAAAACACCTGCAAAGGTGTCCAAAAGCTGACAAACTGCTCAGAAGACACTCTCTTTAAAAAAGCCGGCCGGCAAATTCAGCAGCGGCATACACCGGTACCCGACAATTTAGACAAGAAGGAATAGAGCATCACACATAGATTAGATAGATAGAAAAATGTCAGTCACACATATAAGAAGCACAGTGACAGTGTTGGTTACTGCACTTGTCATTTAGTGTAAAGGATTTATTAAAAAAAATATTAGTGTTTTCATGCACCGTCTCTTTAAAAAAGCCGGCCGGCAATTCAGCATCTGTACCCGACAATTTAGAACAGAAAGAATAGAGCTTCACACATAGATTAGATAGATAGAAACATGTCAGTCACATATATAATAAGTACAGTGATAGTGTTGCATACTATACTTGTCATTTAGTGTAAAGGATTTATTTAAAAAAATAATAGTGTTTTCATGCACTGTCTCTTTAAAAAAGCCGGCCGGCAATTCAGCAGCGGTACCCGACAATTTAGAACAGAAAGATAGAGCATCACACATAGATTAGATAGATAGAAACATGTCAGTCACATATATATGAAGTACAGTGATAGTGTTGGTTACTGTACTTGTCATTTAGTATTAAAATAAAGGATTTATTATTAAAAAAATTGGCGTGGGGTTCCCCTTAATTTTAGGCTCTAGCGGAGGTTAAGCAGACGGCTGGGGCAGATGTTTGAAGCCTGGGAAGGGGGTAATACCCACGGAGCTTCCCAGGCTACTAATATCAGCCCCCAGCTGAATACATAGCCTTTACTAGCTATTAAAATGGGGGACCCCCCAAAAAAAATGACGTGGGGTCCCCCCTAATTTAATAGCTAGCAAAGGCTAGGCAGACAGCTGGGGGCTGATATTAATAGCCCAGGAAGGGAGCCATGAATATTGGCCCCCTCCCAGGCTAGAAACACCAGCCGTCAGCCGCCCCAGAAATGGCGCATTCATAGGATGCGCCAATTCTGGCACTTAGCCTCGCTCTTCCACGCTGCCCTGGTGCGGTGGCAGGGGGTAATAGGGTTGGGGTTGATGTCAGCTTATAATGCCAGCTGACATCAAGCCCAGGTTAGTAATGGAGAGGCGTCTATAAGACACCCCCATTACTATCCCCATAGTCAAAGTTAAAAAAAACACAAACACCCAGAATAAAGTCCTTTAATTGAAATAAAGACACAATCCTTTATTGTTCTAAATTAAACCATACTTACCATCACGCCCATTCCAGCTGAAGCCAACGATCTCCTGCAATAAAAGAAAAATAATAAAGCAACCTCATCCTTACCTTTCCATGGTTCCCACGACAGCATCAGCTCTGCTACATCGAGATGACAGGCTGGACCGCAGCAGAACGCTGCCATCCAGCCTGTCATCCCGCAGACACTGAGAAGCGCAGGCTTGCTTGCGCTGCTCAGCGTCTCTCTGTGACGACATCCAGATGAGCCGAGTTCATGTCCAATGAACTTGGCTCACCTCATGCACGTCACTGACAGCGTGGGAAAATTCTCACGCTGAAGCGCTGATTGCAGGAGAATTTTCCCACGCTGTCAGTGACGTGCAGGAGGTGAGCTGAGTTCATTGGACATGAGATCACCTCATGCACATCACTGACAGCGTGGGAGAATTCTCCTGCACTCAGCACTTCAGCGAGAGAATTTTCCCACGCTGTCAGTGACGTGCATGAGGTGACCCGAGTTCATTGGACATGACCTCGGCTCATCTGGATGCCGTCACAGCGAGACAGTGAGGAGCGCAAGCATGCCTGCGCTTCTCAGTGTCTGCGGGATGACAGACTGGATGGCAGCGTTCTGCTGCGGTCCAGCCAGTCATCTCGATGTAGCAGAGCTGAAGCTGTCGTGGGAACCATGGAAAGGTAAGGATGAGGTTGGTTTATTATTTTTCTTTTATTGCAGGAGATCGTTGGCTTCAGCTGGAATGGGTGTGATGGTAAGTATGGTTTAATTTAGAACAATAAAGAATTGTGTCTTTATTTCAATTAAAGGACTTTATTCTGGGTGTTGTGTTTTTTTTAACTTTGACTATGGGGTTAGTAATGGGGGTGTCTTATAGACGCCTCTCCATTACTAACCTGGGCTTGATGTCAGCTGGCATTATAAGCTGACATCAACCCCAACCCTATTACCCCCTGCCACCGCACCAGGGCAGCGTGGAAGAGCGAGGCTAAGTGCCAGAATTGGCGCATCCTATGAATGCGCCATTTCTGGGGCGGCTGACGGCTGGTGTTTCTAGCCTGGGAGGGGGCCAATATTCATGGCTCCCTTCCTGGGCTATTAATATCAGCCCCCAGCTGTCTGCCTAGCCTTTGCTAGCTATTAAATTAGGGGGGACCCCACGTCATTTTTTTTGGGGGGTCCCCCATTTTAAAAGCTAGTAAAGGCTATGTATTCAGCTGGGGGCTGATATTAGTAGCCTGGGAAGCTCCGTGGGTATTACCCCCTTCCCAGGCTTCAAACATCTGCCCCAGCCATCTGCTTAACCTCCGCTAGAGCCTAAAATTAAGGGGAACCCCACGCCAATTTTTTTAATAATAAATCCTTTATTTTAATACTAAATGACAAGTACAGTAACCAACACTATCACTGTACTTCATATATATGTGACTGACATGTTTCTATCTATCTAATCTATGTGTGAAGCTCTATTCTGTCTGTTATAAATTGTCGGGTACCGCTGCTGAATTGCCGGCCGGCTTTTTTAAAGAGACGGTGCATGAAAACACTATTATTTTTTTTGATAAATCCTTTACGCTAAATGACAAGTACAGTAAGCAACACTGTCACTGTACTTCGTATATATGTGGCTGACATGTTTCTATCTATCTAATCTATGTGTGAAGCTCTATTCTGTCTGTTATAAATTGTCGGGTACCGCTGCTGAATTGCCGGCCGGCTTTTTTAAAGAGACGGTGCATGAAAACACTATTATTTTTTTTGATAAATCCTTTACGCTAAATGACAAGTACAGTAAGCAGCACTTTCACTGTACTTCGTATATATGTGGCTGACATGTTTATATCTATCTAATCTATGTGTGAAGCTCTATTCTTTCGGTTCTAAATTGTCGGGTACAGGTGTATGCCGCTGCTGAATTGCCGGCTTTTCATGTTTCACTGTTGGCACTGTTCCCATCGATTTGGGCAATCACTGTAATGCCACAACCACCATGGCTGTGGCATTACAGTGAGTGGCAGACAATCCCTGCATGATTGGTGCTCTAAATAGCGCCAGACATGCAGGACACGCTTTTGGTGCACGAATAGTTATCGAACATAACCTCGAACAGCCGAATTTTTTGCAAATCGTTCGGGTTCGACGAACAACTCGAACACCGCCCAAAACAGCTCGAATTTGAGATTGGCAAACAGTTCTAGTCGAACACCGCTCATCTCTAACTGTGACCCCATGCCGTGACCCTTATGCTGTGACCCCTTTTGTCTCCTGCTGCATGCTGTGACCCATATGACGAGTGTCCCGCACTCTCTTACTGTATGCTGTGACTCGTATGTTGTGACACCTTTTCTCTACTGTTGCATACTGCAATTTTAATATTATCCATTTAGCGACTTATTTTTTAAATATTCGCTGAATTGAAACATCAGTTGTCGCAAGAAACTACTTTGTTCTTGTGGATTCACTCTCTGTACTACTGTAAAATAAACTTCACCATTTTTGCATGATAACTCAAGTGGGTAATAAATGATTCTTTGGATATATATTGGAATCCCTTTTCACTAGCACCTCCACGTACCTTTGTGTGTGCACTTTGAATGCATTTTACTTTTTATTCCACTTGCTTGACTGACAGCCTCTATGTTGTGTAACTTCAGGTATGGGAGTCATCAGTCAAGCAAAAGGAAGTGACATTGGGCGTAGAATAGAGCTGGAGTGACATAGGCTTCAGAGCTACAATATCGCTTCAGCCTTATTTGCATATTAATTTAAATGCTGTTTTCTCAGTAATATATGAATGATCCGACCATATAAAGGTATGGTCTTTGAAAGAGCTATATGTGCATATAAATAGTTTCAAGGGTGTGTGGGGAGGGGTGAAATCCTGCTGACAGATTCCCTTTAAGCACGTTATAAAATAAGATTAAGTTGTCTGAAAGTACATTGACCATTTAAATCTTATTCACACAAGTTAATTAATTCAAACGTCGAATGGCAATTTTGAATTTTCTTATATTTTCTGTGAAACAAAGTATCATTATAATCAAAAATTAAAAGTTAATTTAATCTAGAAATATATATATATATATATATATATTTATATATATATATATATCACTATCATGGAGCACAACATAGAGAAAACTAAAGACAATTTTTTTTTATTAATTAAATTAGGATTATTGCTTTGGGCATTTGCTCATCCTCATGCATCCATCCTGGCTATGTCTTTGCATATTTTAACTTCAATTTTCCTGTCACTACAGTATTTGTCAGAAAACAAAAAGAAATAAAATCCACATCCTCCAAGTTATTCGTTTAGAGCTGAATTTCTGGGAAGAAGAACAATACTGAGCTGCCAACATCATTTTCTGTGTAGCGTAGACAATGGTAACATTGTAAGTATTACTGCTTAAACAGGCTACATGTTTTTAGGATTGGCACCATATACATATTTATATAAACACACATTGCACTAAACATTCGGTAACTCTGACAAATGCAGAACCTTATAACGGCTCATTATGTGGACGTGCATCCAGTGAGAATTAGTTTGACAACTAAAACCATATTTCATTTCACTTTTCTCTGGCTAAAAAGCCATGTAATGTTCCCTTTGTAACAATCCAGCCTGCAATTCATGTTGTCCTGAGCATCATTAAATAGCATTGGATTTGTTTTGGTTTTAATACTAAATATTTGCAAATCCCAGAATGCAAGCTTTAGAATCAAGGACATCAGTTTTTTTCAAACCACTGAGTTATTGTAAGGTTTTTTTTTGTTGGGGATATAAATATTTCTTTCTATCATATTAGCAAACAGCTATGTGTACGTTATGTAATATAATTTAGTTTTGATTTCTGTAGTGTTTATGACTTATTAACAAAGAAATAACTCCTCACCAGATATTTGTTTCAGATATATTTAATTTTTTCATATCATAAATGCTGACAAAATTTGGGATATCATTGGTTGGAATATTGCAGCTGCCAGCAAGGGATCTTGATGATTTGCATGCCTAAATGCATTCAGCGTGGCAACACATTTGTCATCCACTAATAACTTCATTGGCAGCATGTCAAGGCATGAAACAGCATTTCCATCTTTGCAGGTTACTTACGCTCAATATTGAATAGGGGAAGATGTTTTTTCCCTTTTATTATCATTTGCATATTTTTAACATGTCTATCCATCCTGTGATTTCCATAATTCCACTACTATTACTTCTTTCTGTTGCAAATTCAAAGTTGAGGATTGCTATCAATCTATCTATCAATCTATCTATCTATCTATCTATCTATCTATCATCTATCTATCTATCTATCTATACATACATAGATATACATATATACTTTATATATAGAGAGAGAGAGGTCAGAGATAGTGTTGAGCGAATTTGTTCGGCATTTCAAATTCGGGTTCGTGTTCGGGTTTCCGGCTTGTTTGCGCCAAAAAATCGGCTTTGTCCATGAACATCCCGGATTTGCCACACTGTCACGCAGATAACATCTGTGTGACAGCGTGGCAAATCAGGGATGTTCATGGACAGAGCCGATTTTTTTTGCACGAACAAGCCGGAACCCCGAACACGAACCCGAATTTGAAATGCCGAACAAATTTGCTCAACACTAGTCAGAGACAACAATTTATTTGGTAGACACTCAGTTTGTCAAAGATACTGAACCTCAACAGGAGCAGTGACCTATTAAAAAATAAAACAGATCCATTAAATGAGTGTGGCTCCAATAGCAATGTTTTTTTACAGTTACATATTATATAGATAGTCTCCAAAAAAAACGAGGTTTAAGATTTGAATAGGTCTATATTACGGCATCTAATGGAATATGACACTGTATTTTCTTTTGAATTAATATAGAATCAGACAGGGGAAATCTCTGTAGGCCTTCATATGAAATAGAAGTCTTTGGAGGAGCTATAATACACTTATATGCACAAGTCTATAGTTTTTTGCATTTAAATACTGAAAAATCTGTCATCATCATGTAGAACTTATAACTATACTCATTAGATTGACTCATTAGGCTGACAACTATCTTTTCAAACTGTTCCTTTCAAGTGGTTTATTTCCCATAAAGAACAAAAAGATTGGACATGTTGAGATCCAGCTGCTTGATCCTTCTCCTACTTGACATATGCTGTCAAGATATTTTAGCAATAAAATCTGTGATCAAATGAATGTGGCATGCTTTAAATAAGTTTATCAAAACAAATGTTTCTATCCATTGACATTAAGCAGATATTTAGTAGCTGTAAAATAGGAACGCTCTACTGTATAATCTTAGAGGTGTTTAGAAGTAAGACGTTATTTTCAATGAATAGAAAACATTTTGGCACTCTTAAGCTGATACAGTAGTGAAGAAATAAAAGAAAGTATATTAGGTTGTTTAGAAAATCTAAATTAATTAATTATTAAAGCTTTGGATAAAACTGAGGGCAAGAACTTTAAATTCAAGGTCATTGTGGCTTAGTGGTAAAATGTCTCAGGTTTACAAACTTGAATTCTTAGCTTATTTAAATGAACACCTTCAATGTTTCAGTGAAGTGTTAACACAGTAGTAAAATCCAGCCAGCCTGAAAGTTTAGAAATAATTATGCGCCAAAAATGTTCCATTTTCTATTATAATGATGAAACAACAGTGAGAACTGACAATGCAGAAAACACTTCCCAGCGTGTTAAAAGGAAGTCATGTGTTAGAATCACTCAGGGATTTGAGAGACCAAGACTCATAAATGAAATAGAAAAGCTTGAGTCACTCTAAATATATTTTGTTTTTCCACACCTCATCATCTGTGGCTGAAACAGTCATGAGAGTTGCCTGTCTCCCAAATGTATGGATTGGCTGTGTTCTACAAGGATGCCCGCTGTGATTAGTTGTCAGGATCACAGTGTGTCATCTTCTCCAGCACAAAACACCGCTGCTTGCTACTGAAGTCAGATCTCCACCATCCAGGGCTCTGACTCCTGTATATTATTGGCTCAAAGCTAATGGAATTCAAAAGCCAAGCCATACATCACTACAGTATATACATAGAGTGTTTCTAAAAGTCAGCTTGTTTTAGATCAAAATCTAGTTATTAATCAGACTCATAATAGAGTGGTTTTCACTATAAGCATTAAAAAACCTTATTAAAAATCTTATTAAAAAGTGCAAAAATCAGTTCTGTTATTTACTAATAAGCTATCATCAAATTATTATACATTAGTGCTTATATAAATTATGAAATAAATGCAAAAATGTTCATTTTCATGCATTTTTTTGTTTCATTTTTCTTTCAAAATAGTCTTATAAATGCGTATTTTATTGCAGGATGACTTGTAGTTTTGAATGCGACCATTCACTTTAGCATATATCCTAGATGGGGTGAAAAGGTAAAAAAAAGCAACAATAATTTGACTTTTTGTTTTGTGTTTATGACGTTCAATGTGAGGTAAGAATGACCTGGCAACATGATTTTGCAGGTCAGTACAATTGTGGCAATACCTAACTTATATAGTCTATTTTATTGGTTTTAAAACTATCAGAATACAAAAATGTGATTTGTGTTGCCATTTTCTGACACCTGTATTTTTCCAGTCTATGGAGCTATATGAATGATTGATGTAGTTTTTATTGGTGCCATTTTAGGACAAACACAAAGTGTCACTTTGACTTTAATTTTTAAGGGTGATGAGGTGACCAAGAAACAGCAATGCTGTAGATTAGATGTTTTGATTATTTACAATGTATACTATAAGGCTTACATAATTTTATATTTGGTAGATCAGACTTTTAAGGATCGGAGTTCAGAATTTTTTTTTCTTAGGGGGCTTAAACCTGTGATTGCTTACACTGTGTACTGTAATACTATTGCAACATATAGAGAAATTAATAATCTCCTACTAAGCACAGCCACAGGGAAAAGGGAATTCAGCAGAAGGTTACACATCGGCACACCACAACTGCATCTGGTCAATCGGCTCTGAAATGGACTCCACACATGGTCAAACCATTTAAATGCTTCTATCAGAGACAGACAGTGGCATCTAAGTGGCTAAATAACACTAGTTACTGCAGTTAGAGAAAGGCACAGACTGTATAATGCAATATATGAATCTCGTGCACCGGAGCAACCTCAGATAAAAATAGGAAGTATTTTGAATAAAATATAGACTGTGTTCACAATTATAAGTCAATTTGTATTTTTGACGACTAATTTTATGATTGAACAACTACAGTGCTATCGGTCAATTCAAAAAGTTAACAAACCTAAAAACTGAATTTTATAAAAGTTAAAGTGAGATTTTGTCTTTCTTTAGAGAATATCTATGTGTGTAGAATTATTAGGATGTAAATGTAAATTTTCCCATTTCAATTGTTTATTTTTTTCTGTAAAAGTGAGTTTATAATAACCAAACAACTCAAAGTGAACAAAAATTCAATTCTAACAGTTCAAAAAATTTATCAGTGACCAATATAGCCACCTTTCTTTTCTATTGCAGTCATAAGCCATCCATCATGAAGCTTGTCAGTTTCTTGATCTGTTGACAATCAACTTTTTGGGCAGCTTACCAGACACTGTTCAGAGAGGTGTACTGTTTTCTTTCACCATTAACTTCTTGCTTAAGAAGGGCCCAAAAGTTCTCAACAGGGATGAGATCAGGTGAGGAAGGGAGCCATATCATTATTCTTTCATCTTTAAGGACTGTACTGCCTAGCCTAGCTAAGCAGAGGAGTACTTTTGATGCATGAGATGGGACATTGTCCTAATTAAAATTGTTGGTTTTGAACGATATTGTCCTGTACTATTGCTTGAAGAAAGTGTCTTTCAAAAACTAACAATAAGTTTGGGATTTTATTTTGAGTCCACCTTTAACTGGAAAAGTTTCAACTAGTTCATCTTTAATAATACCAGCCCACAGCAGTACTCAACCTCCTAATTGCTGGTGTGTGTGACAAAATGGATGTCTATGCTCGTTACTGACCCAGCCACAGGCCCATCCATCTGGTCTATAAAGAACCACTCTTATCTCATCAGTTCATAAAATCTTTGAAAAATCTGTCTTCAGGCATACAGTGATGTGAAAAAGTGATTGCCCCCTTCCTGATTTCTTATTCTTTTGCATGTTTGTCACATTTAAATGTTTCAGATCACAATACAAATGTAAATATTTGACAAAGATAACATAAGTAAACACAAAATGCAGTTTTTAAATGAAGGTCTTCATTATTAATCGAAAAAGAAATCCCAACCTACAGGGCCCTGGGTGAAAAAGTGATTGCCCTCTCCCCCATTAAAACATAAATTAACTGTGGTTTATCACATTTTTGGCAAGCTGAGTTCAATTTCCCTAGCCACACACAGGCCTGATTGCTGCCACAGTTGTTCTCAATCAATAAATCACTTAAATAGAACCTTCCTGACAAAGTGAAGTAGGCTAAAAGATCCTCAGAAGCTAAACATCATGCTGTGATCCAAAGAAATTAAGGAACAAATGATAAACAAAGTAATTGAGATCTATTAGTCAGGAAAATGTTATAAAGTCATTTCTGAAGCCTTGGGACTCCAGCAAACCACAGTGAGAGCCATAATCCAAAAATGGCGAAAACATGGAACAGAGCCTTCCCAGAAGTGGCCGGCCAACCACAGTTACCCCAAGAGCACAGCGATGACTCATCAAAGAGGTCACAAAAGACCCCATGACAATGTCCAAAGAACTGCAGGCCTCTCTTGCCTCAGTTAAGGTCAGAGTTCATGACTCCACCACAACAAAAGGGACTAAGCAAAAGTGGCATGCATGGCAGAGTTTCAAGACGAAAACCACTGCTGAGCAAAAAGAACATAAAGGCTCGTCTCATTTTTGCCAGAAAACATCTTGATAATCACCAAGGCTTTAGGGAGAATACTCTGTGGACTCATGAACAAAAGTTGAACTTTTTGGAAGGTGTATGGCCCACTGCATCTGGCATACAAGTAACACAGTATTTCAGAAAAGGAACATCATACCAACAGTAAAATATGGTGGTAGTAGTTCAATGGTCTGGAGCTGTTTTGCTGGTTCATGACCTGAAAGACTTGCTGTGGTAAATGGAACCATGAATTCTGCTGTCTACCAAAAAATCATGAAGGAGAATACCCGCTGAAGCGAACTTGGGTTATGCAGCAGGACAATGATTCAAAACACACCAACAAGTCCACCTCTGAATGGCATAAGAAAAACAAAATTATGACTTTGCAGTGGCCTAGTCAAAGTCCTGACCTTAATCCGACTGAGATGCTGTGGCATGACCTTAAAAAGGCGGTTCATGCTCGGAAACCCTTTAATATGGCTGAATTACAACAATTTTGCAAAGATGAGTGGCCAAAATTCCTCCAGAGCGTTGTAAAAGACTCATTGCCAGTTATCACAAAGGCTTGATTGCAATTATTGCTGCTAAGGGTGGCCCAACCACTTATTAGGCTTATAAATTCATTTATAAAACATGTATGTTTTTATATATTTGAATATTAGAAAAGTTCAGATGGTATTTGGACATGGCCAAGCTCTTCCAATGTAGTAAAGGGAAATAGCATATTTCAATTGTTTGTATAAAGAGCAGCTTAAAATCCTCTTTTGAATTTAATATGTGAAATGAAGCTAATCATTCAGACTTAAATGCCTTTTTTTAATTCACAGCATGTCTACAGCACTATACAGAGCAGTAAGTCTCCATGACAACATACCATAAACATATTTTGGCATAGTCTCATCATTCAGTCATGCTACCTTCCATCTGTCCATTACTCATTACCAACATACATTTTATATGCTCGTAAGAATTAGCAAAAATCTGGCAATGTGACTGTAGGATAAGATTACACTGGGATTGTAATCTGTTAACTTTGAAGACACAAAACGCTGTATAACAGTTCCCTTTAGCTATTAAGTAGAGTGTATAAGATATTTCATTTTATTATGGCTAGTACTGTTCTGAAGGGTGAAGCATAATACAAAGATGTAAAAAAATAGTAAAGAAACAATGCTTTTGTCACTCTCCACCCTCGAGGAACTGCACTGGTTAAAACATTGTGCATAAGTTTTGCAAAAAATGCAACATTTATTCATATGCAATTTAACCCTTTTATCATTGTGAAATGTATTAAATGATCTGCATAGCATATTACTTTCACTTGCTAAATATATTCTTTGATGTTCGAATAAATAATGTCATTTGGTAGTAAAGAGGGATTCATGTGACTTATCTTGATGATTTTGAATTAGAATTGCAGGTGGATCCTAATGATAATAATCACAAGAGGAACTGAGATATCACCAGAGTCTGCCAATTTATGTCACAGTGAAGGGTAAAATACTGGGAATTAAACAGAGTGAGTGACAATCATCCTAATTTAGGAATGCTTTACAGCAATTGTCTTCTCTGAGCTGTGATAACGTCATAGATGCCAACTACCCCCTGCTTTCAAAGAAGCAAGCAACAATTAGAGCTCATTCCAAAACCAAATTCATTTTTAATTATATCAGAAATAAGATATTCAATATAAGATAATTCATTCTTCATTGCCAATTGCACATGAACTAAGGATGCATCTATATCGATAAGTTATCAGAAATGAGCATTCTTGGGAATGTTTGTCTCTCAATAATTGGTAAGAGTATATAGGCTGCGAATTATCCGATAAAGGAGCAACAAGCTAATTTTTGGGGTAAACTGATTTATAAGATTTCTTAAAAATAATCATTCTTGACAGGACATGTCCTGTTTAGGCATGTAGCCAATAAGTGGTTGTTTAAGAGCCGCAAACGTATAATGTAAACATGAAAACTAAAAAGAGTGTTTAGCTCACAGTAACATACAGACTTTTCAGTCTGTTGTAGACTAGTAAGTATTTATGCAATTTTAAATTCACCATAAGTGAATATTTTTGTGTTAAAGATCGTCATGCTAATCAATAACAGAATAATTAATTTTTTTATGCTCTATCCCTATGTCTGGAATTTTGTGAAAACTCTGAAATGTTAAAATGGTTCTATGGAAACAAATGGCACCACTGTACATAGCCCATCATTTCAGCCTATTGAAGAAAAAGAAGGTCAGAAGGACCCTTGTCAAAAATGTTGATAGTTTCATCCTCTTAGCAGCAGTGCTATCATGTTATCTCGCCCAGCGTGGGAAAGACTAATTGCAATACGAAGGGATGAGGGGAAGGAAGCCCAGACACTAGAGAAAGGGGGAGTGGAGACCTCTAGGCAGATCTAATAACACCCTGCCTACCTTACCATTCCTATATTGGTTCCTCTCCAATCGCCGAGCAGGAAACCTAAGCACTGTTGGGCTTGGCTGTAGATAAGGAGGGTGGGGGCAAGCACTAGTCAGTCCCCACTATACAATAAAGACAACAAGGGAGACAAACAAAGGGGGGAAAACTTAGCTTGAGCAGACACCAGAAAGATGACACCAAACATCCCCCAAGGGCACCAGAGAGGAAGCTAGCTGACTGCTATAGCTCCAAGCCTTCACAAGGGAAAATGAGAACATCACCGGTGACTCCCTGAAGCAGACAGAGAGTTTATAAACACCCAGATAAGGGTGTATCAATCAGAGCAGGAGAGAGATTTCCGCTGGGTTCAAAGGTCAGAAGGATTAAGAAGGCATCTGCAATGCCAAACGCAGAGACCCTCTGCAGCCAGATGTTGAGCGACTGTCTTTTACATCTGACACACCCATGACACATATACATGGATAAGTTACATTGTACATTAATATTTAATTGACAATAATGATGATCTCATGTACACAGGGGCGGCCCTTGGTATTTGCTGTTATGTGAACATAATTAAAAAAAGGGGATTTTAAAGATTTTTTATTCTTTATTTAACTAAGAGTAAGAGGTATCTGGCTGCTGCTTACCCCATTTTTCATGTGGCAATAAGCTGGATCAACCTTTACATGTGTCTAGTAGTACAGTGCAACACAACTCTGACTCTGACTTTTATATTGTTGTTGATTATATATTGCAAGTAGTGTTGCGCGAACATGCTCAGATAAGGTCTTATCCGAGTATGCTCGGGTGCTAACCGAGTATCTTCGGCGTGCTCCAAAAATGTGTTTGCGTCACAGTGGCTGCATGATTCGCGGCTGTCTGGCAGCTGCAAGAAAATACAGAGATTGCCTGACAAACAGGCAATCCCTGCATGTGTTGAAGTTGTCTAACAGCCGTGAGACATGCAGCCTCGATGACACAAACACATATTTCGAGCACGCCAAAGATATTAAGTTAGCACCCAAGCGTGCTTGGATAACACCTTATCTGAGCACGTTCGCTCAACACTAATTGTTACTCTTCTGAAAATCCCTTGTCTTGTCTGAGATGTGTTGGTAAGATATGGGTGATGGAGACCTCAGGAATTTTGCCTAGAATCAAGCCTTGGTTACTATGCTCTTTTAATATCTCAGTGGTTAGTTACTATGTTCTGGAGAGCAAAATCTACTTCTTGTCCAAACAGGTTGTAAAATAATTACAATATCAGTGGAGCCAAAACAATCTACTTTTAAGACTCCCAGTAATTTCAATGTGGTAATCTATTATAAAACGTATTTCCCTAAAATATTCCATGCTGTACTTGACTACAATGTTGTCCAAAAACTATTGAAAAAGTATATAGTACAAAGTACAACTATAGAAAGCCGCACCAGTGCTCGAGAAAATGTTTTCAAAACATATATTTACTATCACCTGTGACTAATGTTATGCATCTATAGTTTTCTCATGTTAAGACATTTCAAATTTAAAATGAGTCTTTCTTAAGTTTGAGAAAAGCTCATTATAGAGCAGAAATGCTGCATACATGTTCTCCTGAATGAACTATTGGAAGATGCTGGTTCAAACCATGTGGTAACGTTCACCTCGTGTCTCTATACTGGATCAAGTGTGCGTTGTCTAACTTGTGGGTTTTTTGAATGGCTATAATAACAGATTTATAGTAGCTATTAAATTAGGATCATAGTTTATTTTTCTGTCTACATACTATGATGTAAACAAGGTGTTTCTGCACTTGAGAGCTGGCAATTTAAATTGACATTAAGTGCAAGCTACAGCAAGGGCAGCAAGCAGAACATAGACAAATGTTTATAACATTTAAATACATTCACACTTGACTCTATATATATCAAGTTGAGTAGTACACGATGAAAAAAAATAAAATTGATAAATTTGCCATATGGTATAGTAGAGATTTCTGTACTATATAGGTATATTTGCTGCTCAGTGATTGTGATGTGAGTTGCACCCCAGTAAATATTTTGCAATTATGTAATTTTTAAGTATTTAATCTGTATTATGAAATGTGAGTCCTTACAGAGATTTGTGGAAATATATAGTTAAAGGTAGAAACTTCAGTACCTGAGGCGTTTGGTGTCAGACCAATGGTGCCAACAGTTTTTTCTGCTTCGTATTGTGATACAAAGCTAGTGCTTCAAAGTACACATGTTTCCTTACTGAGCTTTCCTCCTACTTTATTACATTTAAAGATGTGTGGCGAGAGATGACCAAGTTTGAAAATAACATGATTTTATGATACTCTGTCAAGAGGTGTTTAAGCTATATGTTTCTCTATGTAGCTATCTAATGGTTTGATTGGAGTTGTAGCATAGAGAAGATACTGTAGTTGAGGCCACCTTTCCAGGGATAGGAGATAAAATAGATTTGTGCCACTGGGTGGTTTGAATTACTATATATCGTCCATCAAAGCAAGATATAACTTCCTGAGCACTGCCTCCACTCTTTGCTTTCGAGTTGTAGCGTGCCAAGAATTTTCCTACCATAGCATACTAAATTTGTGTTTTGAAAAACTGAAGACTTTAATTATTTTGGCAGAATGTTAAAGTGGTCATGCTCCCAAGACAAAAGTGGCCAATTTTTGGTCTTATTTAATTCCCCCAGCTCCCTTAAGAATTTTTTTTTAAAGAAAAACGTATATGGTTGCAGAGACACTTGTCCATTTATTTAGTGTTAACCCTAATGGCCTTTGGGAAGGAGGCACTGCTCAAAGGATTCTCTGGGGGCATATCTTTAGGCTGCTCTACATTATTACTCAGTGAGCCATGCCCCCTTGGAAAAGACTATAAAAAATTTTGCAAAATTAATAAACCTATACCTCTAGAATGATATAGCAGATTTAAAAAAGAACAAGTAATAATCTGGGAAGCAGTGCAAATAAAATTAGAGTAAAAACTTCCCACTTTTGAAAGGTCCTCTTTTTGGGTGAACACACCTGTACCTAGTTGCTGGGTGTTGTGGTGATGGCACCAACAAGTCTCTCAGCATTTCTTTTTTGTATTTTAGGGCTAGGGCATCATACTGCTGTAAACCCAACTATGACTCTGAACTATAGTGACTATGACTTGTATGTGGTATACATCGTTGGCTCAGTGGTTAGCACTGTTGCTTTGCAGAGCTTGGATCCTGGATTCAAATCCCACCAAGGACAACATCTGCCAGGAGTTTGTATGTTCTCCCTGAGTTTGCGTGGGTTTCCTCCGGGTTCTCCGGTTTCCTCCCAGACTCCAAAGACATACTGAATCTGATAGGGAATGTAGATTCTAAGCCCCAATGGGGACAGCCATAATAATGTACCTATAGCACTGCAGAATATGTTAGCACTGTATAAGTAAGAAAACAGCAAAAAGGCAATGGTACTCACCAGCCAAGGTATCAAGAAAAATGCACACCAGGACGCAGCCTGCCCCCTTTTGTAAGAAGGAGGTAACACAGGTGCAGAACGCTGATGAACAATCACTCTTATCCCCTCTCACTGGAGGAGCGACTGCCTAGCAATAAAACTGCACACAGATGAAACTTGCAATAGGGTGCAGTTCACACACTCGCGGCACCGTGCCTGGTCAGCATCCTATTACACGCCCCTCCTATTCGATTAGTTGGGATGCCCGGCACCCTATCCGTGCATCGCAGAGGTGCAAAGCCCCCATTCACAAGGTCACCATTAATGGGCCTGGCTGCGCCCTGGCAGATAAAAAAATACAAAAATATCATATGAGGTATTAGTTAATATTTTGGCCAGAATACATAAGCTCACAACCCAAACGTCAAGGGTCCTCATGATTTTGCGAGTCCCTACTCTATCATTAAAATCAAACAGCATAGCCAGAACAATAAACAGAATTTTTTTAAAAAATTCCAAAGTCAAATTAGAAAACAGGAAAAAAGATCGCAGAGGTGCAAAGCCCCCATTCAGAAGGTCACCATGAATGGGCCTGGCTGCGCCCTGGCACATAAAAAAAAGTGCACAAAGGGCATCCCGCCTAATCAAAGAGGAGGGGTGTGTAATAGGATGCTGACCAGGCACGGTGCCACGAGTGTGTGAACTGCACCCTATTGCAAGTTTCATCTGTGTGCAGTTTTAGTGCTCGGCAGTCGCTCCTCCAGTGAGAGGGGATGAGAGTGATTGTTCATCAGCATTCTGCACCTGTGTTACCTCCTTCTTACAAAAGGGGGCCGGCTGCATCCTGGTGTGCATTTTTCTTGATACCTTGGCTGATGAGTATATTGCCTTTTTGCTGTTTCTAATTTGACTTTGGAATTTTTTAAAAAATTCTGTTTATTGTTCTGGCTATGCTGCTTGTTTTTCATTGTATAAGTAAGTAAAATAAATAAATAACATACATATTTTCTTTTAGCTGATAATTTTTTTTTATCACTTCAAGACTATCTTAACAAGTCAGAAAGTTATGTCTCCCTCTGTGCTCTGTCAGCCAAAAGTAACCCATTAACTACAAACTTCCACTTCTCTTAATAGAATATATGTATGCAAATCCAATAATAATTCAAAGGTAGACGTTAAGAATTAAAATCTTTTACTGTTTTTGCTGTAAATGAAAAATCAACTATTACAGAAAATGGAATTATGTTGAATCTCAAAGCATTGCAATCCCACAGAAAGTAATAGAAAAGTCAGCATGTTTCAGATTATTTATCTTACGTGAGCCTCTGTAATTTGTTGGTTGGAGACAAAATTGCAAGAGCCCATTTATTGGAACAGATACATTATCATACACAAATGCAGTTTTCCAACTATAATTGAAATAGTGAAGTCCATGATGTTGTAAAGAAACATTTTATAATGGAAAGTGCTGTATTATTTTTAGACAAACAGTGCATGACAGTTCTTATCTAAAGGGGATAAAATTCTCCACTTTATAAATCACATTAATACATTTGAGCAGAGACAGCCAATGACTTTTAAATGACCTTTATCAATATCAGTGACATCATTGGCACATTCTTTGTACATTCCAATTTGTTATATTATTTAATTTCTTGTGATTTCTTCACGTTTTTCTACAAGTTTACTTTTTCACTTCTTGCAATGCGTATCTCCATGCCAACAAAAATAAAGGAATCTTTTTACTGAGGTTGCTATAGTACCAGAAGGAAAAAATAAAATAAAGGAGCTGTAGGTCTTGAAAGTCATTGTAATACAATTATATTATTATTTTTCATGAAGCATAGGCTGTTTTATCACGTACTGTTTAGATTTCATCTAAAACCTGACCATGGTATAATGAAAATATATTCAATTTTCTAAATACCTTGTGTTTCCATTTCATACCATTTACAACATCTCAGATTGTTGTCTAGGAGCGAAGCTAAGTAGGAGTGCCTACTAGAGATGGAAGAATCGATTCGCAAGACTACAGTCTATAGGCGAGGTCAGTAATTTGTGACTGCTTGATGGATGGTCAGCAAATCTCCTTACCTGCCAACATTTTAATTGGCCGAGCGTGATATCATGTGGGTGTTACACCACAATAATGATGTCACTCCAACCTGGCTAATCAAAAGAAATGCCAGGAATGCTAGGAGGCAAGGACATTTTCTGGCCTCCCATCCAGTGATCACAGATTACTGGCCTGGCTGATGAACCAGAGTCTTGAGAATCAATTCCCCAATCTCAAGCACGCACACAATGTCTGGATTGGAAATCACTATGTAGGGAAAAAGTAAAGGTGCAGATAAAGCATGTCATGCTATTCGTTCTAGCAATTTGAGAGGTGTCAGCCATTTAAACACCATCAATTAGGAAGAGATTCTGTAGCATATTTTACCCATACACTATGTATGTAGCAATAGTTATGGCTCTGTGCTCTGATTGTTTTCTATTCCCGCCCTACTCTAATGTATGATTGAGTATACATGCTGGTAGCAAAAGACAAAACCCAAGACAGAAACAAAATGAACACATACCCTGCTGTAAGTAAATAGGTAAGGGCAGTAGTGCATGTAATTAACACAGGGTACTTAGTAAACACTGTTTTTGAGAAAAAAAAAGCATAAAAGCCATCTCACCAGTGTCAAGGTGTACCCAAATCGGGATGGAACTAACCACTAATATTAAAACCTTACCATGTGTCAAAGTGACGTCACTGTGAATAAGGGCCGAGCAGTACCAGGTCCCAAATATAAGTATCCAGCAAAAAAGGGAAACTGCATAAAAGTAAGGTCAGCTCAAAGAAAGGGAGGCTGCGCCCTGGCCTGCAATAAGTGCAGAAGCCTCAAAACTTAACTGAAAAAAATTAACTAGAAAATAACTGGAAAATAAGTTGGTATGCATGCAAAATAGGAGCATGTTCACACTGGCCATACACGCATACCAACTTATACAGCTCATTTTGTCAGGTAAGTTTCAGGTTTCTGCACTTATTGCAGGTAAAGGTGTGTCCTCCCTTTCTTTGAGCTTGACATTACATTTATATAGCTTCCCATTTTGCAGATTGCACAATTATCAAGAAATTAGCATTCCTAAGAATCCACTGTAAGATGAGTTAATTATCGAGAAGCATTCGTAGGTACACTTATTCCTAAATATCAGTCTGTCTAAACAGTCCATCAAACACGCAACAAAGAAGCACAATGCTGTTCGTCCAGTACAATCATTTTGAAGCTCGTTTATTAATAATCATTATCAGCATATTATCCTGTGTAAATAGGATAACGTGATATTCTATATTTACAGAAGGATTCTATAAAGGAACATTCTGTGCACATGGAAAAATGCTTGACAGGTTTAAACAGGCCAATTAATTCATTTCCATGACATGCTGAGTAAAATCTAGTCATCGATTATCAGAAATGCAACTTTTTATTAGGAAAGTGAAGAGTACAGTTTGCATCAAAAATTTAGTGCATTGTTAATATATGAATTTGGTATAAGCATTCACAATATTATCAAAAGTATCATAATAATCAAAGAGGTCTAATTCAGCTTGCATCTTTTCAGATTCAGATATTTCCTTTTTTTGCAAGAGATTGATATATGCAAGATAATCCATGTTCAGGACAACCACCACCAGAGGATGATGAGAGAGAAAACGAGGTTGTTAACACATTAATAGCCAACAGAATACATGCCTTGGGCTGTAGGCTCTCCAACAAATCTATTTTACTGGACAAAAGTCACATTCCGGTTGGGTGATGGCATTCAGTGACTAGTCAATGGCCAAGTCCCAGTAACTAGTGAGTAACTAGGCCTCACGTAATGTAATGACATCATTGTGATACTTTGTCATAATGTTGTGATGGTGTTGTGTTTGCCATGCCAACATAGAGGGGCTGAAGATGCTAGGACAAGGTGATAAAACATAGATCAAGTAAAATGATGCCTGAATCCATAATTTTTGAGAAATTTTAAATACATTTGATTTGTTAGGCATCGGTTTACTTATCGCCAACGTGCGCCGCTGTAGCTGAAATAGTCCAGGCAATGATAATCAACAGGTGATAAAAACTTTAGTGTAAGTAAACAACACCACACATCCTGACATGTGACACATTGTTCAGTGTTTTAACCCCTACCTCATGGTGTTCTCAAATTATATATCAAAAAAACTGCCAGATTCCCTTTTATGCACATTTTTAATACACAACGAATTTTTACTTCTTAGTTCTAGCATAAGAACGTGACAGTCCAGGTAAGAGTAACTTAGTTTTGATGTTGTTAGAGGATAGACATTAAAACCCATTACTAAAGTGTGACATTTGTGCACATTCTGTCCAATTATGGATGCAATGAGTAATGCCACTTTTTATGTGCACTGAGTGCTTTCAAGCACATCTAAAGAATCAATTTTCTTAAGTGGACTACTGCAGTTAGGAAATTCATGTTATAAAAAGAATAAGCATTTTCCGTGAAATACTAGTGGTCTTTTATTGCAATCAGTCTTTTTGATATTTAAAGAATTTAAAAATGACTGATCAAAGTGAGATTTATGCAATGAAAAATCTAACATTTGTTTTAATGCCGTAATGATGTTCTACCACATGAACATTCAGAGATATGATATTTAAATAAGATGGTTACTGACATTTTATGATTAAGATTAGGTTTTATTCCATATACTTTTAACTTCATCTCCATCTTATATGGTTATTTAATTCCTGTATTGGTTATGATGAAATGTCAGTGATCATCATTAAATACTATATGTTGACTTTCTGATTTAGAAAATGATTTTTCATCCAAAGTAGATAATTTATACCATGAATTTTATACAAATGCTTTCCTATGTTATTCCAACCAAAACCATATTTATTGCCGTAGTCTTTAACCCCTTCATGACAAGCGCCGGACATGTGCGATGCAAGTCGATAGTGGTGATCTTGCCCCATACTCAGCAGGTAATGGCTGTGTGTTACAGCCAGAACCTGCCTCTAATAATCACGGGCATCCCTAAGAAACATCCAAGATTGTTAACATGTTAAATGCCATTGTCAATTATTAACAGCGCGCCGGTATGGGGGCATGTAATCCTAAGTTCCATTGGTCCGCCCGTGATATGATCGTGGGTCGCCGATGGGTTGCTATGACAGCAGGGGGTCTATTGAAGACTTCCATGCTTGTCCTCACCAAGCTTTCTTGAAACCCTGCCTGGCTGAGCTTTAAAGGAGAACATGATTTTTTACTATATACAGCAATACTGTGGCATCGCTGTATATAGCACAAGCAATCAGACGATCACAGCTTCAAATTGGAACAGTGATGATGATGTCTGTAATGGTGCTGTGTAAGCAAGAAAAATAAATATTTTTAGACAGATTACCATAGCTTTATTTTAATTCAGCCCAATGCATAATACAGCACTGGTTAATGTTCCTGAAAATACAGAATAAGCAAAATTGCTTTACTTTAATTTCACCATAAAACATAATGGGGCATTGTGCGTAAAACAAGCTATTTAGCCTATCAAATAGGGGCATAATCTGTTAGCAAAGGACCTTGACAAGATCTAACAGAGCAAAAAGTGCAAACAGTACAAACAACAAGATGAAGATGCGCAAAAAATAGAAATATCTCATACAGGAATTTAATATAATGAAACAATTCTGGGTTTCCTGGGAACAAAGAATTGATGTATTTCCATTGAGAAAAAGATTTTAAAAAATAAATTGTAAAATGTGATCCATAGGCTTTCATTAATTGCTTAGATCAACAAGTCCATTTTTGTCATCACTGGTGTTTTATTCACACAGCCCAATACTTAAAGGGAACCTGTCAAGTAATTTTTGGTAACTAAATTGTCCCCAGTGCGTTGTTAGTGATACATGTACATCACCAACACCTTGTTTTCAATCAAAATGGTGCCATAATCATCTCCAAAAATCACTTTGTATAGTTATATAGTACCTTCTCTTTCAGTCATTGGGGTGGCGCTTCATTTTCTTTTAGTCACGGGCTCGTCATATTGTTGATTCCCATGAATTCTGATGTTCCGGGGTGCGCCGTCGTCACTTGAATCTGCTCTAAAATCCCGCAGTGATGAGCTGCTCCCTGCATTTGTGCAGTGATAAGCGGCTCCCCGCGAGGGGCTGCGAGTCATGAGCTTTGTGACCACGCAATTGTGGACCAGGCTGGAACATTCGCACCACCTTATTCCCTTCCCACCGAACAGACTATATCCTCCTCAGCACTACCAGCAGTTAAAATAAGAAAAGGGTCTAAGAAAGCAGATCTGGTGCATGTACATACAGTCAACGAACCTGGGTACATACACCTAGATACAGTGCGCATGCGCAGGGAGCAGCACGACACTATGCAAGCGCGGGAAGCAGCTTGACACTATGAATCCACGGGAAACAGCTGACACTATGCAAGAGCAGGATTTTAGAGCAGATCCCAGTGACGTTGGCGCACCCCGGAACATCAATCAGAGTGCATGGGCATCAACAATATGATGAGCCTGTGACTGAAAGAAAAAGAAGCACCACCCCTATAACTGAAAAAGAAGGAACTATATAACTATACAAAGTGATTTTTAGAGATGATTACGGTGCAGTTTTGAGTGAAAACGTGATAGTGATGCACATTGCATCACTAACAACACACTTGGGACTGTTTAGTTGATAAAAATGTCTTGACAGGTTCTCTTTAAAAATGTTATTTTGAAAACTGAGATGAAAAGCCATCATTCATCATCTATTTCCAAACAAGAAAATCAGTTTAAAAAATGAAAACCTATTATTAATGTCAATGTAGAAAAACGAGTCACTGAAATAAACTCCTAAAAACAATATTTACTAAATATGCATTAAAAATGGGACTCAAAAAGCGGTCCAATGAAAATAACTAAAAAAGTGTATCATCCAAAATTCAATAAAATTTGGAGGTTGGCAATGAAGACTCCAATAGGGTCAAACTCCTCTAATGACAACCACCCCTAATATCACAAGTCATTAATTTACCCTGGGTTAGAAAATGGTAATCAAAACCAATATGTTGGTATTACACACTGATGTCAATCATGGTTAAACTACTTAACCCTAATATGCCTTATTTAAATGTACTCTACATGGACAAAAGTATTGGGACACATCTCTTAATCATTGACTTCAGGTTTTTCATTAATCCAAGTGTATAAAATTAAACACCTGACTTTACCAATATTTGTGAAAGAATGGGTTGCTCTAAATAGCTCACTGAATTCGAGCGTGGTACTCTAATTAGATGACACTGTTTTAAGAAGTTAGTTTGTGAAATTTCTTCCCTCCTAAATATTCTGAAATCAACTGATTGTGGTATTAATGAAAAGTGGAAGTGTTTAGGAATCACAGCAACTCAGCTATTAAGTGAAAACCAGATAAAGGTAAAGTGCTGAAGCGCATAGCGCATAAAAGTCATCAAAACTTTGCTGACTAGACAAAGGCAGAATCTCAAATCCCCTTTGCCATTAATATCCCTCCAAAATCTGTGCACCAGAAATATCATTGAATGAGTTTCCATAGCCGAGCAGCTGCATGAAATCTTAGATCACCAAGTACAATGCCAAGCCTCAGATGGAGTGATATAGAGAGTGCTTGTCTATTTTGCAATCTGATGAGCACATTTGGGTTTGGCAAACGCCCAGAGAACGTTACCTGCCTGACTGCATTGTCAAAACGGTTACGTTTTGTGGTGATGGGATAATGACAAGGCTTGTTTTTTAACTGTTGACCTAGGCCTTGTTTCAGTGAATCTTTCTGCATTTAGTATACTGGGACATTTTGGACAATTGTATGCTTCAACTTGTGGAAATGATCTGAAACCTATCACACACGTTTGGGTTGAACTGAAATGAAGATTGTAAGTCAGGTCCATCCCCCCAAAATTATTTTCTGGCCTCACAATTGCTCTTCTGGATGAATTGGCAAAAAATTCTAACACACATTCTAAAATCTTGTAGAAAGGCATCCCTGAAGAGTGGAGGCTGATCTAGGTGCAAAGGGGGAAACCTCCATATTAAAGGTTATAGATTCAGGACAGGATGTCAGAAAAGATCCCGTAGGTGAAATGTGTACGTATCCCAATACTTTCGTGCACATAGTGTATGTTCAATTGCATTTTGTACGCTTTTCTTAAATGAACACTTCTTGCAAAACTGATAGACTATGTTATGTCTAGAGCAAAACCTTAAAGGCCAGTAATGACGTACTTTATTAGTCTTCTTTGAGTCATGCACCATCCCCTAAGGCTGAGAGGAGAGGAGTGAGATGAGCTTTACAGGGTCACTGTGGGACCTTGGTCATATAATTTTAGATCAAACTGTATTGTCTTCTAAAAGAAATATTTAGATTTGCATTAAAAAGCAATGTCTTTGATTTCTTTTACGCATATATCTCTAGTCTTGAAATTCATGTACGGGCATGTTTACTGTATCTGGTATGAAACCAAGTTTAGATTAGAGTCAGCATGGTCTGGAATGCAATAAACACATCGCTATATATGTGTTGCATCTGTAAACACCAGAAAGTCTATTTTCATTGCAGACATGTAGATTGTAAGCTAATCTATAATGTAAAATCGTTTTTGTTAAAAATGACTAAAATGAAAGAAGTAAAATATTATTGCCCACTTTTTGAGAAATGAACTTGCGATCGCATCCCCTTATAAGCAGTATATTCCTAATACTACTACTACTGCTACTACTACTACTACTAATAATAATAAAAATGTAAAGCTAACAAAAAGCTTTCATTGTTTGTGGACAACTAGTTTTCACAAGAAGTGGAAATATGAAAAGTAAAAACAATACATGCAAAAAAACTCCAGTTCAATTGAACTTCAGCTAAAGGATTTTTCTCACAATAGTTATTTTTGTACACAGTAAATTCATACTTATTGTTAGTATACAGACCAAGTCCACCATAATGTTTCTTTCTCTTACTTTTATCTTATTTTTCTTCAACTGCCCCTCAGTACCTTCAGCTTCACATAGCTGAATGGGCAGTCCTATACTTATCTGCTTAAACTACATTTCCCAGCAGCACTTGCTTCTCTTCGAGGCTAGATATCCCCCTCCCTCTTCTATCTGCTCCTGACTTGCCATATCTTTCTCACTTATCATTAAGCTAATCTAACTGTAGAATTCACCTTATATTCTGTGCACTCTTTTCTCCAGTGCAGCACCCTACCTGACCAATCTCATCTTCTGCCCTCTACATCAGTTCGGCTGCTTGTGTGGATTTACATAATTGTTAGCTGTATTCACGTAGAGCTAAACTTTCCAACAGGTTTGGTAATCAGTAAGCAGTACAGGGTTGTGTTTGTTGCTTGCTGCTGAGAGATGAGTGATGTGCTGCTTTTTTAATGCATATGCTGAGGATTATCATCTGTCATGCATAGTTACAGAGCAGTAGGCAACAAATAGCTGAACTCCTCTCAGCCCTACTATGTTTAAACACATCTTGCAGTAAATAAACCTTTCATCCCCCTTCATACACAGCCTCATCCTGTAGTATATCTATCATTTTAGCCCCTCTATTTACAGCCCCATCCTGCAGTAAACCACTCATCGCAGCCCCTTTATACACAGGTCCCACCTGCAATATCTCACTCTGCTAAGTTTCACTTTATACATACTCATTTTACAGTACATCACTTTCTACCCAGCTACATACAGACCCACCCTGCAGTGTATATATCTTGTTCAGCTCATCTATGCATGGCCTGATCCTATAATGTATCTTTCCTTTTATCCCATTTTATGTACAGCCCCATCCTGAAGCATATTTCTCCTTTCAGACTCCTCTATATACAGCCCAATTTTGCAATATATTACTCCTCCCATCTCCTCTATATACAGCGCTATCCTCAAGTATATCTCTCCTCTCAAGATTTCTATTCATAGTCCTATGCTGCAGTATATCACTCCTGTCAGCCTCTCTATGTACAGCTCCATCCTACAGTATATTTCTCATTCAGATTTGATATACACAGCTCTATCCAGAAGTATACATCATCTTTTGGCACGCTTTATCTACAGCCCCATCCAGCAGAATATCTCTTTTTTAAACCATTGATACATAACCCCATCCGGCAGTAAATCTCTGCTTTCATCCCTTTAAAAATTATCCTATCCTGCAGGATATATCTCCTTTCAGACTACTCTATACAGACTTTTTCTCTCCTGCAGTATATCTCTACTTTCAGACTCTCTATACACAGCCCATATCCTGATGTTGGGTTTTCTTTTCAGCTACATTCATCAGTAAAGTGTTCCTTAGCTACCAGCACACATGGGTACACCACTGCTTCCTAGTATGAGTTTTCTGCACTGTAATGAAGAGGCTCCATCCTTTTTCAAGACATAACCCCCCACAGGAGCAGCTCAGTTTCACAGATGTCTCAGAGCAGAGCTTTTCTGGAAGGAAGTCATCTGAGAAAAACTGCCTTGCACATGATTGAACAGAAGCACAGAAACTACAGTAATATGACTCCAATGGCAAATGGAGAGTAAATAGAGCCTGATTGGTTATCCTTTGGGAGGTGATATGTGTAAATCAGGGCAGATTTAACCCCCTGCTGGCCTTGAGCATATAAGTACGCCCCAGGCCATCACCCCCAGTTCAGTGAGGGCTCCGGTGAGCCCGCACTGAACCGAGCTCATGTCAGCTGATTCTAATAGCTGACATGTGCCCGCAATTTCCGAGGGTGGAATCACGATCCACCCGCGGCTGTGAACATGTTAAATGCCGCTGTCAATCTCTGACAGTGGCATTTAACATCGCCGCGCAGGAAGCGCGGCGTTAGCCCGCCCATCGGTGACCTCGTCACGTGATCGCGGGTCACCGATGGGTGGGCATGACAACCGTGGTTCTGCAGCAGACTCCAGTGGTTGTCATGTAAAGATTTCTATGAGCGCCACGCTCATAGTGCAGGACCATTTCTGCTACATATAGGTGATCTGCTGATCACCTTTATCTAGCAGAGGCGATCAGACAAGTGCTGCTTCTAGTCTCCTATATAGACTATAGAAGCAAGCAAAAAGTTTAAAAAAATGTTTTTAAAAATATTTAAAAAATTTAAAAAACATAAAAGTTTAAATCACCCCCTTTTGCCCCATTCAAAATAAAATAAAAAAAATAAACCCCACATACACATATTTGGTATCGTCATGTTCAGAATTGCCTGATCTATCAATATAAAAAAATAATTAATCCGATCGGTAAACAGTGTAGCGAGAAAAAAATTCCAAACGCCAGAATTAAGTTTTTTTGGTCGCCGCAACATTTCAATAAAATGCAATAACGGGCGATCAAAACATCATATCTACCCCAAAATAGTATCAATAGTATCAATAAAAACGTCAGCCCAGCGAGTAAAAAAAAAGTCCTCACCCTGCCCCAGATCTCGAAAAATGGAGACGCTACGGGTCTCGAAAAAAATGGCACCAATTTTTTTTATTTTTTTAGAAAACTTTGGAATTTTCTTTCACCACTTTTTTTCCATCATCTGCGAACTCGTAATGACCTGGAGAATAATGTTGGCAGGTGAGTTTTAGCATTCAGTGAATGTGGAAAAAAAAAACAACTGTGGAATTGAATTTTTTTTGCAATTTCACCGGACTTGGAATGTTTTTCCATTTTTCCTGTACACGATATGGTAAAACTAGTATTGGCGTTTAAAAGTACAACTTATCCTGCAAAAAATAAGCCCTCACATGGCCATATTGCCCAAACAATAAAAACGCTATGGCTCTGGGAACCAGGGGAGCAAAAAGCGAAAATCCCAAGGTCGCGAAGGGGTTTAAGCTTAGTTATATTGTCACAAATTTATAAATATATGTGTACAAATTTTATAAAACCACATTGTTATTTTTGTAAAAACCTTTTAAATAACATTATTATTAATTATTTGTTTACATAAACAAGACTCTGTCTATATTTTAATTGAAAAGAATACTCTGACAAAATTTCTGGTAAAGAGTTTCTGATTATATTGTAGTTGTTACCAAAAGGGAGAAACTTTTGACTTGGAAACATTGCTGCCTAATTTTCTGGTGCCATTTACTGTCAAGACACTTAGTATTCCTGGCAGGAGTCTATAGTGAACAAGAGCCTCTGGAAATACCTGACTGTACCACATGGAATGTAATGTGAAAGGGGCCAATATATTCATGATGACTGATTTTAATATTTTTACTTTGCCTGATTTGACAGTTAATAGTAATATACAGCATGAAAGCAATGTTTTGTTGTCAATAGTTTTCTCTGACATCAGTTGTTCTACAGAATTATTGATATTTTATACAAAGACTTTTTGGGACTGTTGAAGACAAGTAAGAAAAAATAGACTCTCCTCTATTTTTGATTGACATAGCAGATAAGTAGTAACCTAATGTTACTGGAAAGACACTTTATTTTTTTAATAGTAATGATAGTTATAAAATAGTGATGAGCCTTTCTATGTGATATTCACTATAAACATATCGGAATTGATAAAAGACTTCACTTCATTTTAAATGTCAATGTATGTGTACTGCTGGATAGATAGATAGATAGATAGATAGATAGATAGATAGATAGATAGATAGATAGATAGATAGATAGATAGAAGAATGTGTACCTTACTGATGTGTACCTTACTGGATAGATAGTTGCTTTGAAAGTCGTAACACTATTGCACAATTTTGCGACTTTCAAAGTGATTTACACCAAAATTCTGGTGTAATCACTTAGATGAATCAGGGCCTTCATGTCTTTTAGATTTAGAACCAGGTAGCTATCATATATAATGTGGGGGAAAACTAGCTCTACATTGTTGTTGTACCTGTTGTTCGAATCTCTGCAAAATCACAATCACTCCAAATTAACCTGAAAAGACGTGTTGTCTCCTGTGACTGTATGCAACCTATTTCCAGCTCTATACTGCAAATACAACCTTAGTAATATCAAATTTGACATCAACATTTATGGCTACGAGTAAATGGATAGTAACTGTTTTTCACTGTTATGCTGTAACATACTATCTGTACAGTTTTTTAAAGAGATTGTCAAATACTTTTATATTTATAGCCTATCTTTAGTATAAGTCATCAATATCTGATTGGTTGGGGCGCGGCACCCAACACCCATGCCAGTCAGCTGTTCTTGATGCCGGCTGTGGCCGGAAGTGCTTAGTTGCGGAGCTATATAGCACAGCTCCATCAACTGTATAGTGGCTGCAGCAGGGTACTGCACATCCGCAACCAATTGATTAGAATAGGGACAAATGTGCAGCACCTGGCATTGGTTACTATATGGTTGAAAGAGCTGAAGTAAGCAGCTATACAAGTGAGGTCTTCTGTTGGTCCTGGTCGGCAAGGATGCTGGGAATTACACCACCACTGATCAGATATTAAGAACCTATACTAAGGATAGGCAATCAATGTAAAGTCTCAGACAACCCCTGTAATTGTTTTAAGGCTTTTTCCTCCCATTTCTATTGATAAGCTGTGCAGCTCTGACATCTTCTCATTATCCAGATGACTACTGCATTTTCTGCCTCTATATTTATAAAGGTTATGACACTCTCTCCTGATTAGTTGCGCTATACCACAAGACATGGTAGCTGCAATGCATTATGTTGAAGCCACAATGCAGTGCCTGAGGTCGTGTGAGTCTTCTGTTGCAATCGTCTGTAGTGCTTTTGCGATTCATGTGAAGATAATAGCAAATTGTTTTAATTTGCTGGGTTCAAGCTAATTCCTAAAAATTCTACATGAATTATCTCTATTAAATAGAAATCTAGGTGATTTATCATAATATATCATGATAGATAGATATGAAAGTCAATATATAATAATAGTAATAATATTCTTTTATGATAAGAAATTAATTTGGACTGTGCTTCATTGGAGTATTACAATAGAAATTATTTTTTTCTATCTGCCATCTGTTTCTTACCTTTCTAATTTAAATTAGCAATACAATTAGGATTGAGTGTATGACTGGGTGAGATGAGGAAATTATCTTTAGTAATTGCATCAAAGGAAAACACATGCAAAATATAAAAGATTGTTGATTAAAAGTTGTATTACATATAAGATATATCAAAAAGAGCAAAACAAAGTATGACTTAAAGAAGCACTCCTTCCATCAAAGTTTTTATCCTCATCACATTTTGCAATCATCATATTATATAGCACTGTGTACTTACAATTGCTCATTTTTCCCCTCTACCCAGTTGATTCTTCTTTTTTTACATTAGGTCTATGACATCACTTGTTTAAAAACAGACTAGCTGAATCCTTCTAAGCTCTCTGTAGAAACAAAAAGTCTTTTCCCTGCATGAGTCATCCCCTTCTTCAGCTCCTGACCCAGCTGCTCTGCTCCTCCCCCTGACAGGAACTTTGCAGTGATTTGTAGAATTGTAGTTCTAATAATGACTGATTCAGGGGAAATAGACTTCCTCTAAAAGATGAGTCAGTTCATCTCTTCATGATCCCCAAATACTGCTTGCCTTTTGAAGTTGTTTCTGGAATTGCATGGAATTGTATTGGGGCGAGAGGATGCTCTTCTAGATTGTCAGCCTCAAATTCTGTTTCCTACCTAGTAGAACCTGCAGCTGGTTGACTGATAGGTCAGTGTACTGGAGCAAACAACCTGTCATTCAGCCAGGGGAGAGTGCTGCTAGCTAGTAAAATACAGCGTGAGCCTGAGGAGCTGTAAGTGCAACATCATGCCCCAATGCACTTCCAAACACAAAATCAAAATGTGATTTCTCAAGAACTACACTTTTGGGTCATAAATGCATCGACTGGCTTTTTTTGAATGTTTAAAATTTCTGACAGGTTCCCTTTAATTTTGTCTTTCATTTCCCTCCCTGGAATTTATATATCAGGAATCAATATTAGGAATCATATTTTCAACTGGAAGCAACATTGTTGGCCATCTGTGTAATAAGATAGTGAGCCCCTTTAGTTAGTAATTTTCAAGAGATTTTACAGTGATGCTTGTATTACTATAAAAGAGTTGATAATTTACAAAATCACTGATACATTCCATTTTGTGACCCAAAAAAAGAAATCGCTTGATTGCATCAATTTAGATTTGATTTTGCCGACGTTTTTTGCAATCAGTTATGAAGAATTTGTATTATTTTATCCTAACTGTGGCTCAACCATTAATGGCAATAGGCAATTGGCATGGCAAGAGAAGAGTACCTGACCATGACTTGAAGTATGCAAAAGAAGTAACATTATAGTAGACCACTTTCATAGTTGGGTTGAAAGTGGGTAAAAAGCAGTCATAGAGAACAGGTCTATTTTTGTGTTTGTACATGGTCTATCAGTACATCGTAGGGATTTAGTCCATTGAACCCAATCCGAGTTTGGTAACATTATTGAACACTTTCACATATCTGCATATTTTTATAGTATATAGGCAGCTAACTCTTAAAATGATCTTTCATAAGTATTGTACCATGACCTAATCAGTACAATTATTCTTAATTTTTGATGCCTTTCAACTTTATCTCCTAGCACAGACCAAAGTATTGTCTGGCCTCATCTTTCACTAAAACGATATATAGCCTATCATTTTTTGGGCAATGCCATGCTTTTAGTCTCAAAGAACATTTCATTTACGATGTGATATATTGGAAAGAAAAACCTGGTAATCATATTTCTTCAAAACTCTTTAAGAATCAGGAAAAACAGATTACTTGCATTCATGGCAAGTTACATTTAATTCTCAATGGAGTTGCTGTGACAATTCATCTGCATAGAAATAATCTTTTCTTTTTTCCATTGACAGAACTGGAAAATCACCAATGTAATTCTAACCAAGATTTCTGACTACTTTGCTTCTTTTCACATTATCAGTTGTGTAGTGGAACGAGTCTGGAAGCAGTTTCCATAATTATCTACTATACTAGATAAAGCCATGTGTTCTTTCTGTTCCCTCGATGGGGAGGAAAAACCATATTCAAACACTATTCAAGAATTATTACATAAAATAACTTTCATGCAGATTCAAACACATATAAAATATATCAAAGAACTGGTAATATCTTACCTGGCAAAGTGCTGCAGTCAGCGTTTATTCTTACTGTCAGCAATGCAGCAATTCTGACTTGTAAATGTCCTGCAGTATGACGCTTTTGAAGTCTCAGAAATAATAATGACCTCTATATAGCATATTTAAAGAAGCGTAAAAACCCAGAATTGATAATTTTATATGTTGCCTGTAGTGGTAACATGCTGACAGTCGTATCGCAGCTCTTAAAATTACTTTTTATTGAAGTGTACATTTTAGTTTTGGTCTCTAACAGTTTTATCTTCATGTAATATTAGTACGTTATTTCTCTTATAAAACACAGCTTTATTTAGCTGTGTTTTAAATGCTAAATCTATGACTACACAAGACTTGCAGGATACATTTTCAGATTAAATTGCAGCAAAATTAAACTGAATATCCACTAAAAAATGACCTGTCACCAGGGGTAAAGTTGCAAGCTATCGCTCTCATTTTATTGTCATTGCCATCCCTGAGTATTCCCTTTTTTGTTTTTTTATTTTTTTAAATCCACTATACGGTGGCACCTGTTTACTTAGTCCTAACTTTTATGGTCTTTATCAATAGGGTTTGGCTCACAGGATACTCTGGGGCAAGATTTTTTTAAAAAAACTAAATCTTGAACACTTAGAGGAGCAGATGGAATATTGTAGGAGCGAAAATGGGCCACTTTTCACCTGGTCCTCTTTAAAGTCCCCAAAAATTTTTGTATACTAACTAGTGTTGAGCAAGCGTGTATTGTTAACCCTTTCGGCAAGCACACTCGGGTGCACGCTGAGTAGTTTCGGCGTGCTCGGCATCTATGTTTGTGTTGCCGTCGCTGCATGTGTCAGGGCTGTTAGACAGTTGTGACACATGCAGGAATTGCTTATTTGTTAGGCAATCCCTGAATGTTTCACAGCTGTGCAGCTGCGGCGACACTAACATAGATGCCGAGAATGCCGCAAATACTCGGCGAGCACCCAAGTGTGTTCGCCGAAAGGGTTAACAATACGCGCTCGCTCAACACTAATACTAACATAAGCAATGCTGGTTGCTGATTTGGTACTATTGTTGGTCCAGCCATGGTTACATGTCATCCATGCAAACATTACCACTGAGGCAAGTGACTAGCTGCAGCAGTCCTTTAAAAAGTAATATGACATCAGAAAAAGATGTATAAGGTTTTTGTATAACATGTATTTTTTATCTTCAATGTCTTCTTAGCATATTATAATCTTTATTAAAAATTAATCATTTGAAATCTTGAAATTTTCACACGGGTCACTAAGGTGTTTTTAAACACTAATTTCTATCTTTTGTATTAAAGCATCTAATGAGCATGTGCAAATATCATTGTGAAGAGAGGAGGAGGAGGGTCAACTGTAATATTGTCTATTGTAAATGATGGATCCTGTGTAAACAGCTGAATGTACAGTTGTTGCCTCTAACGATATGGAGCCTTGCACAAAGCTAGTCTGGAAAAAAACAGGAAGTAAACTCTGTTATAGTTTCTGTGAACACTATTAAAATTGCAAGATTACTGATTTTGCTTTTAATAAAGATCATGATTTAAAAAAACATTTACAAAGAGTTTTAAAAAATTCATGTAACACAAAAACCTGATTTAAATAATAGGTCATTCTCTGACAAAACATTCCCTTTAAGGCACAGCTATGATCAGAGATTACAACTAAGCTGCATGGTATTAGAAGGTTTATAGGCAGTGTAAAGGTGTTAGAAATACATTTACTTTCTCAGGCCAATGCTTTATCCATCCCCAATCTGTTTACACTGCAGTTCTGCGTGCTCAGATTTGCTCATGTGCAAGAACACAATGTCTCTATTGCCTGTAAGAGGATTTTCCTTCCATGAATTTTATATCTTTAGGAACAAATGAAAACTAACCCAAAAGTAACATAAACAGATTCTAATATAATTCACATACTGAGGGTAAGGCTTGACTCAGATGAATTATGAAAATTCATCTGACTTTCATCGATAAAAAAATAATGATTTTCATCCACATTGTCATCCATATGCCATCCATGTGCCATGTGTTTGTCCATTTTTTACATTCATCTGACATTTGTATGGCATCTGTAACTGTACAGCAACAGTATAATAGACACTTGATCAAATGTAGTTTCCTATTTTAATAATTGTACTAAACTGTACCTGTAGAAATTGGATGCAATATTAATAATCCGTAAGAAATCAGATTATTTCTTTGCACACCCAAAGAATTCAATAGGTGAGACTTATCTAAAAATCATTACAGACTAGTGTGTGCTGCAATTTCATTCACATAGACTCTTGGTCCTTTGAAGAGCCCTACTGAGTACCATTGGCCAGTGTGCAGTCCATGTGTTATCTGATTTTAAAACTCCCTAAGATATTCACACATATTTGTGAGGCCATGTTCATACCACCATATTCAGTACAAGTGCAGTCAATGAAAAAAGCTGACCTCATACGGACAGCACTAAGACCAATGTTATTTGATTAGGCTATTCAGATGACAGTTTTTGCACATGGATTGAATTTGCATGTGAAAAAAACACAGCATCCACTAGAATCTTACATTTGTGGGATGAAACTCACATTCAAATATATGGTTCCTGAAAGAAAAATTGGATCAGCATGCAATTTTTATGGATTCATAGCAGTTCTTAACATAAGAAAATCAGATTAGTCTAGAAAATGTCATTAAAGAGTTTTGCCACTAAATATTTATTGATGGAGTATCCTTGGGAGAGGCTAACAAATATCGGACCAGTGAGGGTGCGACACTCGGAATTCTCGTCAACCAATTGTCACCACCTGGTGACTACCGGAAGTTCTCGGATGCTAATGGAACATAGCAGCTCTTTCAAAACTATTGTGGCAGCTAAGGGGTGAATCTGCAGTACTTGACTGTTAGGCATTGGGCTGTTGCTGGATTCGAAATGGGTCCAGAACCTTCTATGGTCTCCCATTTTGGTCCAGCCAGGGGTGATGCTGCTCAGCATCATCATCAGCATCAGCCCCAACGCCTAGCAGGTCCACGAGCTGTACAGATTGTCTCTTGGGTATTTGTGCCTAGCAATGTTAAGCATAGGTTGCTGAGGGAGACAGGGCTGTTGGAGCCTAAGTCCAGGATTCTCCGCACTGAACATGTCCGTGACCTGGCGGACCGTGATTGGTGGTTTGGCAACCACTTGATCCGGTGACCTGGCACCACCTGATTGGTCGCGGGTGACGCCACCATTAGTGCGAAGGTGGGCAGGGCTTGGTATTTAAAAGACCCACCCACAAACATGGCGGCCCGCTCTGATCATTGAGCAGTGATGCTGATGTGTGGACGACTGTGTTCCATGTAGCTTCCATAGGCAGGCTAGTGGAAATAGGCAGGCTAGTGGAAATAGGCAGGTAGCTCCGTCTAGCAGTCTGGTTCTGCCAAAGGGGTCGGCTAACACCCCGAGCAGCCTGCAGAAGTCCTATCCACGGCTATCGCCTGTCAGCCACATGGAGTAGTACCCTTCAGTCCGTTAGCACGCCGCCTGGAGGCACGTGTACCCGTTGGCGTAGTCTCACCCGCATCCTAGCACCGCCAGTGTAGTCCTTGTGTTGTTAACAGGGCTACAGCTACATCCCTGGTCGCGCATCTCCCGTGTAGTTAACGGAGATAGAGCGAACCGCTATACCCGTTCCTGTGTGCAGTAACACGGAATGGCTATCATTTAAGTTGGTTACTTTCCTTTCCACCCGGAAAGTGTTCAGCAGCCGTCCACCAGGCTGCATCACGGACCCCGGGGTCGGTTGCGTTCCATTATAATAAAGTTGTCTGCAACCACCCTCCTAACAGTATCAGAGCGCCAAGGTCTTGCCGAACATGGCCGACAACCAGCAACTGCAGCAATATATACAGCGAATTGACGCCAGACTTAAGTCTCTTGAACAAGCTGTCCCGGTCGCTGATATCACTGCAGTAGCTACCCAGGTGGCTTCTCTAGCAGCCAATATTATTAACTCGGCTGCGGTGAATAATGCGACCACTGCAAGTGCTCCATTTCCCCGTTTTGCTCTCCCGGAAATATTTTCTGGGGACAGTAAATTTTGCAGGGGTTTTATTAATTTATGCTCCATTCACTTGGAGATGATGGAGGCAAGGTTCCCCTCCGAAAGAGCCAAAGTGGGTTATGTCATCTCATTACTCTCCCACAGGGCTCTGGAGTGGGCTACTCCTCTGTGGGAGTGGAATGATCTGGTCGTAGCAAATGCGGGTCTTTTCCTTAAGACTCTAAAAAGTATTTTCCTTGGTCCTCAGGTCACGCATGATACAGCTCTTAAGCTTCTTGCGTTAATCCAGGGTTCAGCCACCACCAGCCACTATGCCATCCAGTTTAGAACACTAGTGGCTGAACTGGATTGGTCTGAGTGGTCGCTTATCCCGGTGTTCTGGAAGGGTCTGGCTGGTCATGTTAAAAATGCTCTATCTACCAGAGAGATTCCAACCTCCCTGGAGGAGTTAATATCTCTCGCAAACCGAATTGATTTGCGTCATGCAGAACACAGGTTAAAGCTGAAGGTCGCCAAGCCTCAGGATCGATTGGCACCATCCCTCTCTAGACCCATTTCCGAACTCGCGACTCCCGACCCGGAGCCTGAGGCTATGGATATATCCCGGACTGAGTCTATTCCCTCTCGTTCCCGACCTGCACATCTCTTGGAGTACCCCATAAATAAGGGTTCCAAGCAGTCGGGAAAACGAGTAGGTCTTACCACCGTTGGAGGAGGTGTATTAGATTCTGGGACTTCTTCCTCCAAATTATTATATAATGTGACATTGTCCTTTGGTACAACTGCAGTTACTGCCAAGGCGTGGGTGGACTCTGGTGCTGATGGCAATTTTTTGTCATCTACATTTGCCCAGAGGCACGCCATCCCTATAGAGATACTGTCAAGACCAATGAACATCAGTGTAGTCAATGGTTCACTCCTAGGCACGCAAATCACCCACCAGTCGATTCCCCTCACCATGTCATGTCCTCAGGGCCACCGGGAGGTCATCTCCTTTCTTATTATTCCCGGTGGATTAGACGAGGTGTTATTGGGTCTCCCCTGGCTACGTTGTCATACTCCACACATTGACTGGGATACGGGGAGTATTTCTTCCTGGAGTGAGAATTGTGTGTCTCAGTGTACGGTCACAGTCACCCGGAGGGTAGTCTCTGATCACTCTACCATTGTGGCTTCCGGTACAGATTCTTTGTGTGTCCCAAGGACCCGGGTCTTGTCAGACTATGTCAAAAAGAACTCTCAGGTAGAGAGGGTGGCTGCAGTGTCCTCTGACCAGGTTCCGTCGGGGAGGATGTTTGTTTCCCCTAATCTAAAAAATATGGTGCTCTCCTGGGCTCATGCCCCTAAGATTGGAGCTCATCTGGGGGTCAAACGTACCAATAAGTCAATTCAACGGTCCTATTGGTGGCCCCGGTTGTGCCAGGACATCAAGGACTTTGTTCTCGCGTGTCCCGTCTGTGCGAGAGATAAATCTTTCCGTCAAAGACCGGCTGGTCTTCTCCATCTGTCACCCGTGACCGACTCCACACATAGAGAGTCAGTTGTCACTTCTCGCCGTCCTGCCCCCGTATTCTATCCGGGCGACATAATGTGGCTCATGGCTCGCAATACTAAAGTACGTGGGGAATCTGCTAAGTTTGCCCCCAGCTTTAAAAAAGGGTACCCTGTACACTGGAGGGGTCACAGTTCTGAGGATCTTATCTGTGACCTGGTGGACCACATTCATGCTCCACTGCTCATTGAGGAAAATGAGCATCAAGTGGAGGGGGATGTTATGCGTCTGGCTGTTGCTGGATTAGAAATGGGTCCAGAAGCTTCTGTGATCTCCCATTTCAGTCCAGCCAGGGCTGATGCTGCTCAGCATCAACATCAGCCCCAACGTCTAGCCGGTCCACGAGATGTACAGATTGTCTCTTGGGTATTTTTGCCTAGCAATGTTAAGCATAGGTTGCTGAGGGAGACAGGGCTGTTGGAGCCTAAATCCAGGATTCTCCGCACTGAGCATGTCCGTGACTTGGTGGACTGTGATTGGTGGTTTGGCAACCACCTGATCCGGTGACCTAGCACCACCTGATTGGTCGCAGGTGACGCCACCAATAGTGCAAAGGTGGGCTGGGCTTAGTCTTTAAAAGACCCGCCCACAAACATGGCAGCAGCTCTGATCATTGAGCAGTGATGCTGATGTGTGGACGACTGTGTTTCACATAGTTTCCATATGCAGGCTAGTGGAAATAGGCCGGTAGCTTTGTCTAGCAGTCTGGCTCTGCCAAAGGGGTAGCCTAACACCCTGAGCTGCCTGAAGACGTCCTATCCACGACTATCGCCTGTCAGCCACATGGAGTAGTACCCTTCAGTCCAGTAGCACGCCGGCTGGAGGCACGTATACCCATCGGCGTAGTCACACACGCATCCTAGCGCCGCCAGTGTAGTCCCTGTGTAGTTAACAGGGCTACAGCTACTTCCCCGGTCGCGCATCTCCCATGTAGTTAACGGAGATAGAGCGAACCACTATACCCGTTCCTGTGTGCAGTAACATGGAAGGGCTATCATTTAAGTTGGTTACTTTCCTTTCCACCCGGAAAGTGTTCGGCAGCAGTCCACCAGGCTGCATCGCGGACCCCGGGGTTGGTTGTGTACTGCCCAAGAAAAAAAAATTAAGGGCACACGGACATGTAACCAATGTGTGAATGCCTCCTCAGGCCACAGTCAGACATTAGTGAATCACATACATGTTCTATCTTAAATTTTCACAAATAATGCACACAGCCATTTAAGTCTATGGAACTGTTCACATCACAGTGTGCCAGCAAAAAAATCACATGTCCGCTTTTGATCCAAGTCATGGATGGAACAAAATTATCTACACAAGTGAAATCATGGACTTGACATGGATTACTTCTATGTTCAATCTGCATGCTCTCCGTGATGAGCATTGTAATTGGTGGGAGAAGCTTTGCAGTTTTCTTTATCTTTTCATAAGTAAAAAGTCACTAATTAAAAACTGATAGTAAAAACTGAAATGCTGACCAAACACTGAGGGTAAAAGCTAAAACACTGACCAAACACTGTTGAAACTCAGATCCAAAGCACTGATGAAGAACTTTTATTGTTTCTAGGTGCGGCAAAAATCACAGACATGTGAATAAGGCTTAAGTAACAGTTTACACTTTGTACTTTGGTTTCCATACACACTCAAGATGTATATATGTTTATTCCCCTTTCCCTTTTATATATGCAAGAAGAATCCAATGCACAATGAGATTCTTCAAAAGTTTACTGTGGAGGACAAACGTTCATAACAACTTTTCAGCAAACCATTCTTTTTTCAATTCAATGGCCTACATGCTTAAATATTGCACTTATATGCATTTATACTTCACCACAAAGCATTAAATAGTTTATATGATGGTGTCTTGGACATAAATTGTATATCGATGTAGTACCTGCCCTAAGTTAGCATGTTTTCACCTTTCCAGGTGCAGATGATACTTAGTTGGTAACATATGTCCCAATCAAAAACACATGAACTGACACCTGTATATACTGTATGGGGGTTTGTAATCAAGAAAAATAGTTGTCAGACAAGAATGCAATTGAACCGGCATGGGCACCTTAAGGTCTGTCAAAAGATTAAACAAATGTAAATAACCTGTCAGTGCAGGTCACACCTGAATAAGAGCTAAAGAGGTTTTCCACTACTAATATAATTCCCTTTCATATGTCCTAACTATTGTTGAGCGAGCACTAAAATGCTCGGGTGCTCGAAGCTCGGGCCGAGCTCACTGTGATACTCGGGTGCTCGACCCGAGCAACGAGCCCAATGTTAGTCTATGGGAGACCCGAACATTTTTGCGGCGGCTCCCCCGGCAGTCTGTAGAAAGCCTAAAAAGTGCCCAAAACGATAGTGACAGTGCTCAAATGACATGGGGACAGCATGGGGATCGCCCCTGGAAGCATTTCTGACCCCCAGGTCATTGCTGTCAACAACGTGGTCAGAGGTATTAAGCCACTTATACAGGCTCACAATAAAACGTTCAAAAACGAAAGTGAAAGTGCTTTCCTGTGAAATATGTTAACCCCTTAACGACCATGGGTCTTTCTGTTTTTGTGTTTTCCTTTTTTGCTCCCCTTCTTCCCAGAGCCAGAACTTTTTTATTTTCGTTCAATATGGCCATGTGAGGGCTTATTTTTTGCGGGACGAGTTGTACTTTGAAACACCATCACTGGTTTTACCATATCGTGTGCTGGAAAATGGGAAAAAAATTCCAAGTGCAGTAAAACTGCAAAAAAAATGCAATTCCACAGTTGTTTTTTGGGTCCTTTTTTTACCACGTTCACAGATTGCTAAAACTGACCTGCCATCATTATTTTCCAGGTTGTTACGAGTTCATAGACAACAAACATGTATAGGTTCTTTTTTATTTAAGTGGTGAAAAAAAAATCCAAAACTTGCTAAAAAAAATGACGCCATTTTCCGAGACCCTTAGCTTCTTCATTTTTTGGGATCTGGGGCCAGGTGAGGGCTTATTTTTTGCGTGCTGGGCTGACGTTTTTATTGATACCATTTTGGGGTAGATCCGATGTTTTGATCGCCCGTTATTGCATTTTATTGCAAAGTTGTAGCGACCAAAAAAACTTAATTCTGGCGTTTAAAATTTTTTTCTCGTTACGCCGTTTACTGATTGTATTAATTTTTCTTTTATATTGATAGATCGGGCGATTCTGAACGCGGCAATTCCAAATATGTGTATGTGGTTTTTTTTTTATATATATATATATTTTATTTTGAATGGGGCGAAAGGGGGGTGACTTAAACTTTTATATATTTTTTTTTTTTTTTTTAAAACTTCTTTTTTACATTTTCTGCTTGCTTCTATAGTCTCCAGAGGAGACTAGAAGCAGCAGTTGTCTGATTGCTTCTACTGCATACAAGCGATGAGCAGATCGCTTGTATGCAGGAGAAATGCTCACTTGCTATGAGCGCTGACCACTAGGTGGCGCTCATAGCAATTCAGACATGACAACCACAGGCGTCTGCTGCAGATCCTGAGTTGTCATGCCCACCCATTGGTGACCCGCGATCACGTGACGGGGTCACTGATGGGCGGGGCTTAGGTCTCCCGGAAGTGCGAGTTAAATGCCACTGTCAGAGATTTAACATGTTAACAGCCGCGGGTGGATTGCGATTCCAATAATTAGCTGACATGTGCTCGCTTCAGTGCGGGCTCACCGCCGGAGCCCCCGCTGAACCGGCCTTCCCGACCTGGTGCGTACTATTACTGACCAGGTCGGAAAGAGGTTAAGGAACATCCTTTCCAGGGTAAAGACTTGTGTATAAGGTAAAATAAATAACCAAAAACAAAAATACTCCTCCACACCTTGGGCTATGTTCACAAGTAGCATTTTTTATGCGGTTTTGCACGTTTGTTTTGCTTTCAACCGTGACAAATGCATTCACCGGGAAATGTCATTTTAACATTTTACAACCTTATCTGGCCATGTGCTGTGTGACACATGCATACAGTGCTTAAAAGACATGGGAACAGCATGGGGAAGACCCCTGGAAGCATCTCTGACACCCAGGTCACTGCCTAAAAGTGTGCCCATCAGAAGTGATCCTTGCCGCATCAGAAGATGCAGACTTGCAACTATCCCCGTGCAAGTCCTTGTCCCAGGGCAGTGTTCAATTGTACCTCCCCCATAACTTGCAATACAAGCGCAAGTATGCAGCCTGCCACCCACCCACACCCAGGCTGCAATACCATACTGCTAGCTTGCTTGCACTTGAAATTGGGCTTTTTAGGCATGTGGAGGTGGAATCTGGCCACCATGTCATGGCTGCGTCGGTAGCCTGGTATTCATACTCAGTCCCCAGCCGCCCGGCGGCCGGGTGTCCACGCTTGGTCCCCAGCCGCCAGGGGGCGGCCGGGTGTCCATACTCAGTCCCCAGCCGCCCCGCGGCCGGGTGCCCACACACAGTCCCTAGCCGCGTGGGGGTGGCCGGGTGTCCATAAACAATCCCCAGCCGCCCCTATTTGTCCCGGTGCGCCTTATACACAAGCGCGCATACCAAACCATTTCCTGTTCCCTCCCCAGTGCATTTAGTGGGAAGGACAGCCTAACCACAAACACGTGGACAAGTGAATGTGGCCAGGAATGGTCCATCTCACTGACGCCTTCACACTGGGTTAATATTGTGGAAGCCGGGACACAGTTGGACACTGGGATGCACTAAGTAATCCAGACATAGAGGATTGCGGGTCCTGGGTCAATCAGGCTTCAACACAAAGTTCAGAAGGTAGACAGCAGCAGTGGTCGGCCTCCTACACAACGAGAAAATTATTCATAATCATGAGGCCATCCACCTCCTTAGCTTTCTGTTCCTTGGAATGCAAGCGCATGTATGTAGTAGCAGCTAGGCCTGAGGTGGTCAGCGTTTTGGCGCATATTCTACCTCCTTCGAGGATTGCTGGATGTTTTCCTGCTACTATCCCAGTTCTATGACTCCCGTTAAAACAAACTTCAGGTGATGAATGATGGATGAGGTGGTGGCAAAGGAGAAAGAGCAGGAGGAACAGGGACCATTCACATCAATATCAGGCCAGACAACCACACATGTCTTGTAGGATATGTTTCTGTACCAAAAGGAGCGGTTCAGCTACACAGTTATAAGGCATACAGTGAATGCAATGCCTACCAAAAATTTCGAGGCACTCCAATGCCCCTTGGAAGTGACATGGAGGTCAGAGGGCCTTAACTAAACCGTTTTTTCCATTTATAGCAACTGGGTCCCCTGTACACTGTTGGCCTAAGCAGGGAATGGAAGGCTTTCCAAAAATTATTAGGCACTGCAATGCCCCTTGAAACAGACATGGATTACAGCGTATTAAAAACCTTCTACCCATTATTGGGGAGTGGGTCTCCCTTAGTGTTCGCCTATGCATTGAAAAGCAAAAGCTGACAAAAATTAGGAGGAAATGCAATGCCCGTTGCAAGAGTCGTGGAGGTTAGAGGTAATTAAAAACAACATGTCAATGCCCCTTGGAAGATCTGTGGAGTTCAGAGTGGTTTAACAAGACGGTTTTAATGCCCCTTAGAAGAGACGTGGAGTTCAGAGTGGTTTAACAAGACAGTTTTAATGCCCCTTGGAAGAGTGGTGGAGGTTACAGTGGAATAAAAAGATAATATCAATGCCCCGTGGAAGAGACGTGGAGGTCACAGTAGCTTAACAAGATGGTTTTAATGCCCCTTGGAAGAGTGGTGGAGGTCGCAGTGGAATAAAAAGACAATATCAATGCCCCTTGGAAGAGTGGTGGAGGTTACAGTGGAATAAAAAGAAAATATCAACGCCCTGTGGAAGAGATGTGGAGGTCACAGTAGCTTAACAAGACACTTTTAATGCCCCTTGGAAGAGTGGTGGAAGTCGCAGTGGAATAAAAAGACAATATTAACGACCCTTGGAAGAGACGTGGAGGTCACAGTAGCTTAACAAGACAATTTTAATTCCCCTTACAAGAGCCATGCAGTACAGCATATTAAAAACATTATTCCCATTATTGGGGAGTGGGTCTCCCATAGTCTTTGCCTATGCCTTCCAAGCAAAAGCTGCCAAAAATTAGGACGGAGGAACTTGCAATGCTGGCAACATGGACCACGGTCACCCTGGTAGTATAGTGGTCGTGGAGGCTGAGGATAAGGAGAAGAGCAAAAAACAGCCGAAATGAGGAAGTGTATACCCATGTGTGGGTGTGAAGCGATGCATGGGAATACACCTCCCGAAATAACACAGGGGATTTGACTTTGTTAGTCTGCTGTCATTTGGTGGTGATGAGAAGTCTGGCCCAATCCAGCCCTTGTTCATTTTGATAAGGGTCAGCTTGTCAGCATTGTCAGTTGACAGGCGAGTGCGCTTATCAGTTATAATTCCCCCAGCGGCACTAAAAACACGTTCCGATAACACGCTAGCGGCAGGGCAGGCCAGGACCTCCAAGGCATACAGAGTGAGTTCATTCCAAGTGTCCAGCTTGGATACCCAATAATTAAAAGGCACAGAGGAATCACGGAGGATGCTGGTACTCCCTCACCATCTTTTGAAACTTTCCACTCCTTGTGAGAGTACCCTGCGCCTCAGGGCCTGTAAGCTGGGCAGGTCTCAGAAAACTGTCCTAGAACATTGACAGTGTTCCCCTGCCTCTGCTGGATTGGAGTTGCGTCTCTCTCACCTGTATGCCTTAGTTGGGCAGCGAACTGTGACCTCTGCCGCTACCGTGTTCAGATGGGAATTTTTTTAATAGTTCTGCAGCAAGGGCCTTCTGGTACTGGCCCATTTGTGTAGACCTCTCCAACTCAGGAATAAGAGAGTGAAAGTTCTCCTTGTAGAGGGTGTCTAAAAGTGTCATCAACCGGTAATGACTGTCACCCAACATTTTGACAATGCGAGGGTCACGGTTAAGGCATCGTAACATAAAGTCAGCCATGGGTGCCAGACTGGTAACGGGCAAGACTTCCGTGTCCTCACCAAGATGACGACTGATAGTGTTGAGCGATCACTAAAATGCTCGGGTGCTCGAATCTCGGGCCGAGCTTACCGTGATACTCGAGTGCTCGACCCGCGCAACGAGCCCAATGTTATTCTATGAGAGACCCGAGCATTTTTGCGGCAGCACCCCCGGCAGTCTGTAGAAAGCCTAAAAAGTGCCCAAAACGATAGTGACAGTCCTCAAAAGACATGGGGGGCAGCATGGGGATCGCCCCTGGAAGCATTTCTGACCCCCAGGTCACTGCTGTCAACAACGTGGTCAGAGGTATTAAGCCCCTTTTGCGGGCTCACAATAAAACGTTCAAAAACGAAACTGAAACGGTTTTCCTGTGAAATATGTTAAGGAATTTCCTTTCCAGGGTAAAAACTTGTGTATAAGGTAAAATAAATAACCAAAAACAAAAATACTCCTCCACACCTTGGGCTATGTTCACAAGTAGCATTTTTCATGCGTTTTTGCACTTTTGTATTGCTTTCAACCGTGACAAATGCGTTCACTGGGAAATGTCATTTTAACATTTTACAACCTTATCTGGCCATGTGCTGTGTGACACATGCATACAGTGCTGAAAAGACAAGGGATCAGCATGGGGAAGACCCCTGGAAGCATCTCTGACCCCCAGGTCACTGTCTAAAAGTGTGCCCATCAGAAGTGATCCTTGCCGCATCAGAAGATGCAGACTTGCAACTATCCCCGTGCAAGTCCTTGTCCCAGGGCAGTGTTCAATTGTACCTCCCCCATTCCTTGCAATGCAAGCGAAAATATGCAGCCAACCACCCACCCACCCGCAGGCTGCAATACCATACTGCTAGCTTTCACTTGAAATGGGGCCTTTTAGTTTGGAGGAGGCCGAAGCTGGCCACTACCTCATGGCCGCTACGGCAGCAAGGTATCCTTACTCTGTCCCCAGCCGCCCGGCGGCCGGGTGTCCACGCTCGGTCCCCAGCCGCCAGGTGGCGGCCAGGTAACCATACTCGGTCCCCAGCCGCCCTGATTTCTCCTGTCAACTTCCCCCACACTTTTCTTAGCCTGGCCTGCTTTAGGGCAGCATTGGACGAGCCCACCAGAGAACCAGACTCCTCCGGTGGGCCCTGGCTTCTCCATCAGGGGAGTTGAGAGTGCCTAGGTGAGGAGCATGATGATGATGATAAAAGTTAGCATCTGCTTTGTTTTCTTGGAATGCAAGCACATGTATGTAGTAGCGGCTAGGCCTGAGGTGGTCCGCGTTTTGACGCATATCCTACCTCCTCCGAGGATTGCTGGATGTTTTCCTGCTACTATCCCAGTTCTATGACTCCCGTTAAAACAAAGCTTCAGGTGATAAATGATGGATGAGGTGGTCGCAAAGGAGAAAGAGCAGGAGGAACAGGGACCATTCACATCAATATCAGGCCAGTCAACCAGATATGTCTTGTAGGATATGTTTCTGTAACAAAAGGAGCGGTTCGGCTACACAGTTATAGGGCATACAGTGAGTGCAATGCCTACCAAAAATTTCGAGCCACTCCAATGCCCCTTGGAAATGACATGGAGGTCAGAGGGCGTTAACTAAACCTTTTTTTCGATTTATAGCAACTGGGTCTCCCGTGCACTGTTGGCCTAAGCAGTGAATGGAAGGCTTTCCAAAAATTATGAGGAACTGCAATGCCCCTTACAAGAGCCATGTGTGGCACCCCAGGGGTCTGGTCACCACAGTAATAGAGATATTACGTCGGAGAGCAAGTGGGAGGTTTCCTGGTCAGGATCCCTTAAACATGCAACATCCTCCTGCCCCAGTCCTGGGAGGGGAGAATTCTGCCCTTATAAACTGGATCTGGGGCGGGGTTGAGTGAGTCAGAGAACAGTCAGAGTCAGAGTGAGAGCAAGGGAAAGTAACAGCAAGGAGCTCTGTAGGAGCTAGTACCTAAAGACCAGGGGCTGGAAGCTGAGCAGAGCTCGCCCTGGCAGAAGACAATAGGAACCGGACACAGGAGTCCGAAGCTGTGAGGACTTATACATCCAGCAGCAGAAACCAGCCGGCAGGGGATTTCAGGTCCTCTGGCCATAGAAGCCCGGAGGCTCAGTCACAAGCAAGGGACCAGCACCGCCGTCGTGGAGCGGAGGCTAACAGAAGGCCCCAAGTCACCAGCCATACGGGTGAGCACTACACGGTACACTCAGGGACGTTGGCTACTTCTACCCGCTTACAGCAAGGTAGCCAGGAAGAGTGCAGACAGACGGGGAGGCCTACAACTCCACCTGGCCAGGGGAACTCCTGCTTGCTCACAGACTGACCAGGCCTCCTATGCTAGCCAGTACTCCCGGGAGGGTCTACCTTATAATCATCAGTAAAGACCCTGAACTGTACTGCAAAGACTCTGAGTCGTTCCTGCTGCGCTCATGCACCATCACCCCCATCATCCACACTCACTGCCCTGAGGCTATACTCCTCCCGAGGGGAGTTATCCCATTCTATGCTGCGCACACAACACCAGCCTCAGCGGTGTGCCTCGCAGTGGTGGTACTCCCTGACCGCAATCCACGGGTGGCGCAGTCGGACAATTAACCTCAAAATCTAGGAAAGATTGCCACTGGTTTGACCAGCCTGAGCCACGGGACCGGGTCACCGCCACCGAGACTACCGACCCCAGAGACCCGGCACCGGGTATCCCACACACGTGTACACACGGCCCAGGGGGTGTGTCACATGCAGTACAGCATATTACAAACATAAGTCCCATTATTGGGGAGTGGGTGTCCCATAGTATTTGCTTATGCTTTCCCAGCAAAAGCTGCCAAAAATTAGGACGGAGCAACTTGCAATGCCCCTTACAAGAGCCATGCAGTACAGCATATTACAAACATAAATCCCTTTATTGGGGAGTGGGTCTCCCATAGTATATGATTATGCTTTCCCAGCAAAAGCTGCCAAAAATTAGGATGGAGCAACTTGCAATGACCCTTACAAGAGCCATGCAGTACAGCATATTACAAACATAAGTCCCATTAATGGGGAGTGGGTCTCCCATAGTATTTGCTTATGCTTTCCCAGCAAAAGCTGCCAAAAATTAGGATGGAGCAACTTGCAATGCCCCTTACAAGAGCCATGCAGTACAGCATATTACAAACATAAGTCCCATTATTGGGGAGTAGGTGTCCCATGGTATTTGCTTATGCTTTCCCAGCAAAAGCTGCCAAAAATTAGGACGGAGGAACTTGCAATGCTGGCACCCTGGTGGTATAGTGGTGGTGGAGGCTGAGGATAAGGAGAAGAAGATTAAACAGCCGAAACGAGGAAGCGTATATGCATGTGTGGGTGTGAAGCGGTGCATGTGAATACACCTCCCGAAATAACACAGTGGATTTGACTTTATGTTACTCTGCTGTCATTTGGTGGTGATGAGAAGTCTGGCCCAATCCAGCCCTTGTTCATTTTGATAAGGGTCAGCTTGTCAGCATTGTCAGTTGACAGGCGAGTGCGCTTATCAGTTATAATTCCCCCAGCGGCACTATAAACACGCTCCGATAACACGCTAGCGGCAGGGCAGGCCAGGACCTCCAAGGCGTACAGAGCGAGTTCATTCCAAGTGTCCAGCTTGGATACCCAATAATTAAAAGGCACAGAGGAATCACGGAGGATGCTGGTACGATCGGCAAGGTACTCCCTCACCATCTTTTGAAACTTTCCACTCCTTGTGAGAGTACCCTGCGCCTCAGGGCCTGTAAGCTGGGCGGGTGTCAGAAAACTGTCCCAGAACGTTGACAGTGTTCCCCTGCCTCTGCTGGATTGGAGTTGCATCTCTCTCGCCTATACGCCTTGGTTGGGCAACGAACTGTGACCTCTGCCGCTAGCGTGTTCAGATGGGAATTTTTTTAAGAGTTCTGCAGCAAGGGCCTTCTGGTATTGCCCCATTTTTGTTGACCTCTCCACCTCAGGAATAAGAGAGTGAAAGTTCTCCTTGTAGCGGGGGTCTACAAGTGTCACCAACCAGTAATGACTGTCACCCAACATTTTGACAACGCGAGGGTCACGGTTAAGGCAGCATAACATAAAGTCAGCCATGCGTGCCAGACTGGTAACGGGCAAGATTTCCGTGTCCTCACCAAGATGACGACTGACCATGCTCTCCTCCTCCTCCTACTCCTCCTTTTCCTCCTCCCCCCTGTCCTCAGGCCACCCACGCTGAACCGACGGTATGACACTTGTACTGGTACTACCGTCTACAATGCATGATAGCAGCTCCTGTTCTTCCTCTTCCTCCTCCTCCTCTCCCTCATTGTCCCCCAATGCACGTTGGGATGAGATGAGGCTGGGCTGTGTGTAATCGCCTGCTACGGCTTCTTGATCCATCTCATCATACTTTGGCTGCAATGCCTCCTCTTTAATTCTCTGCAGAGAGCGTTGCAAAAGACTGACAAGTGGGATGCTGACACTAATGATGACGTCATCGCCACTCACCATCTTGGTGGCCTCCTCAAAGTTTGTCAGGATGGTACATATGTCAGACATCCAGGTCCACTCCTGAGGTCTTATGTGTGGAGTCTGACCTGAATATCGACAGCCTTGTTGCAGCTGGTTCTCCACAACTGCTCTCTTCTGCTCACAAATCCTTTGCAACATGTGGAGGGTAGAGTTCCAACTTGTGGGGACATCACACACCAGTCAGTGTGCCGGAAGCTGCAAACGCTGCTGCAACACAGCAAGGGCGGCGGAAGCTGTAGCCGACTTGCGAAAATGAGCTGACAGGTGGCGTACTTTCACGAGCAGATCTGGCAACTCGGGGTACGATTTAAGAAACCGCTGAACCACAAGGTTAAGCACATGAGCCAGGCATGGTACGTGTGTGATCTCACCTCGCCTCAGAGCCGCCACCAGGTTACGGCCATTGACACACACGACCATGCCGGGATGTAGGTTCAGCGGTCTCAGCCACAGATCTGCCTGCTCTTTCACAGCTGTCCACAACTCACAAGCAGTGTGAGGTTTATCACCTAAGCTTATGAGTTTCAGCACAGCCTGTTGCCGCTTGGCGGAGGCAGTACTGCAATGCTTCCAGCTTGTAACTGATGTGGTGATATCTGAGATGGAGGCTGAACATGAGGAGGAGGAGGAGGATGCGCAGGAGCTGTACATTGTGGGGGCAACTCTGACTGACATAGGGCCCGCAATCCTCGGTGTGGGGAGGATGTGTTCCGTCCCAAGGTCCGACTGGGTCCCGGCTTCCACTATGTTTACCCAGTGTGCCGTCAGAGAGATGTACCGTCCCGGGCCACAAGCACTTGTCCACGTGTCCGTTGTCAGGTGGACTCTCCCAGTAACTGCGTTGTTGAGGGCACGGCAGATGCTTTGGGACACGTGCTTGTGTAGTGCGGGGATGGCACACCGGGCAAAATAGTGTCGGCTGGGGACCGAGTACCGAGGGACGGCCATCGCCATAAGATTGCGGAAGGATTCCGTCTCCACCAGCCTAAAAGGCAGCATTTCCAATGCAAGCAGTCGTGAAATGTGCGAATTTAGGACTGTGGCCTGTGGGGCGTTAGCTGCGAATTTCCGCTTTCGTTCAAAGGTCTGGGATATGGACAATTGAACGCTGCGGTGGGACGTGGACGTGGACGTTGATGCTGTTTCTTGAGAAACTGCTATAAAAAGTGAAGACTGAGAGGAGGGGGCATCTTTACATGCAGTATGGACAGGGGATTGCCTTGCACACACAACAGGGGGTTCTATTGCACGCACAACAGTGGAAGAAGCAGTGGTGACACCCGCTGACACTGGTCGTGGACCCTGGGTTTCGCCCCACAAAGTCTGGTGCTTTGCTGCCATGTGCCTGATCATGCAGGTGGTGGTCAGGCTGGTAGTTTTGTCACCCCTGCTGATGCTGGCTTGGCAGGTGGAACATATGGCCTTTTTGGGGTTATCAGCAGAGTCTTTAAAAAAATTCCAGACTCTGGAAAACCTACTGCTTGTACTGGCAACGTCCCTCGTGTTGGTGTTACGGGGAACGGTTGCCTGACTTCTGTCTGCGGCCACCACACTGCTTCTTCCTGCCTGTTGGGGTACTCTGCCTCCCTCCCCCTGTGTGCTGCTGGCCTCACTCTGCATGTCCTCCTTCCACGTTGGGTCAGTTACTAGATCATCCACCACCTCCTCCTCTTCCACTTGCGCACCACGATCCTCCTCCTCACTTCCTGGCAATTGTGTCTCGTCATCGTCCACCTCTTGTGACAGATTGCCAACGTCGACTTCCTGTGGCCGTGGCTGTTCAAATATTTGGGCATCGCAACATGGGATCTCCTCTTCCACCACTTCAAGCGTATCAGGCAGGGGGCCCAAATATGGAAATGGACCAGTGAACAGCTCTTCAGAGTGTCCAAGTGTGGGATCCCTTGCTGTCTGACGACACTCGGCATGGTGGGAGGAAGGAGCATCAGGGTGAGGAGGAGTATGCGGTCGAGACTCACGGCTACTAAGAGTTGACCGTGTGGAAGACAGACCGGAGGTTGTGGTGCCAAGGTAACTGGAAGTATTGTCTGCTATCCAATTAATAACCTGTTCACACTGATCAGTTCTCAATACTGGTGTTGTTCTGTGCTTCCCTAGTAATTCGGTCAAGAAGTGGGAGCGAGAAGATGTGGCTGTTGGTTGTGGCACATTTTCACCTTGGCCACGGCCCCGTCCTCTGCACGAACCATCACCAGAACGTCCACTTCCACGTCCCTTGCCACGCGCCTTGCCCATTGTAAATGAAGTAAAATAGCTTACACTTGCACTATCAATGGAAAAAGGGTAATAAAGAGTAGATTAGAACCGTGGAAGTGGAAAACCACAGTTATTGTTTACTGGGGTATACCACACTTTTTTAAATAGAGATATTTGCGGCTGAACAGTGAGCGACACACTCAAACTGCTTTTTTTTTAGATACCAAAGGCCCAAAAGTGGATAGTACAGCAATTTGACCCGTGGAACTGCGAAACCACACTGGGATGTCGGGCCTACACAAGACTATTTTCAACAGATATATTTTTGCGTCACAACAGTCAGGAGACACTACTGTTTTTCTTTACGGAAAAAACTACCAAAACCTGAATAATAGAGATTTTTTACCGTGGGATGGCAAAACCACAGTTATTGTTTACTGGGGTATACCACACTTTTTTAAATAGAGATATTTGCGGCTGAACAGTGAGCGACACACTCAAACTGCTTTTTTTTTAGATACTAAAGGCCCAAAACTGGATAGTACAGCGATTTGACCCGTGGAACTGCGAAACCACAATGGGATGTCGGGCCTACACAAGACTATTTTCAACAGATATATTTTTGTGTCACAACAGTCAGGAGACACTACTGTTTTTCTTTACGGAAAAAACTACCAAAACCTGAATAATAGAGATTTTTACCGTGGGATGGCAAAACCACAGTTATTGTTTACTGGGGTATACCACACTTTTTTAAATAGAGATATTTGCGGCTGAACAGTGAGCGACACACTCAAACTGTTTTTTTTAGATACAAATGGCCCAAAAGTGGATAATACAGAGGTTTGTACCGTGGAACTGCAAAACCACACTTGTATTTCTCGGGCCTACACCAGACTATTTTCAACAGATATATTTGTGTCTGAAAAATCAGGAAGACACTATTATTTTTTTTTTTTACAGCAAAAAATGCAAAAAGCAGGATAATAGAGATTTTTTACCGTGGAACAGCAAAAGCACACTTCTGTCTCTCTGGCCTACACCAGACTATTTTCAACAGATATATTTGTGTCTGAAAAATCAGGGAGACACTATTATTACTTTTATACAGCAAAAAATGCCAAAAACAGGATAATAGAGATGTTTTACCGTGGAACATCAAAACCACAGTAATAATTTACTGGTGTATACCAGACATTTTTAAATATATATATTTGCGGCTGAACAGTGAGCGACACACTCAAACTGTTTTTTTTTAGATACAAATTGCCCATAGAACTGCAAAACCACACTTCTATTTCTCTGGCCTACACCAGACTATTTTCAACAGATATATTTGTGTCTGAAAAATCAGAGGCACACTTATTTTTTTTTGGGGGGGGGGGGGACACCAAAAGGCTAATAAGATGGGTATTTGTACATTGTGAAGGGGAAAAAAAAAAGAGGATTTAGATAAAAAAAAAGGATTTTTCCTGGCCCCCGGGACCTGGAGCTAAGTCCAGCAATTTCAGCAACAGGAGCAGCACACAGGACTGTAATGCAGCGTTTGCTGGTATAACCACTGCGTCTCCTATACAGCCTGCCTGCCTGCCTGATATACCTGGGATGGATATTAGTCCTGAGAAGGACTGTTTGTTTGATCTGGCAGCCTTTACAGACCCTACACTAACTATTTTGCAGGATATATCTCTCCCTAAATCAGCAGCGCTGTCCCTACACTGTCTGATCCGTAGCGACTGTGTCCAAGATGGCGGCGCCCGGTTTTAAATACTCGAGGTGACGCTGTGCGGCCAGCCAATCACTGTAATGCCCACAAACAACATGGCTGCGGCATTATAGTGACTGGCTGGCAATCCCTGCATGTTCATTGGCTCTGTAAAGAGCGCCAAACATGCAGGGCGGAGACCTGAGCACCCGCCCGAGTAACCCGGAAATGCTCGGTGCTCGCCGAACATCCCGAGTAGCGTGATGCTCGGGCGAGTACCGAGCAGTGTCGAGCATGTTCGCTCAACACTAGTCCTAACTCTTCCTAGTAATCAGTTCTCTAATATACTTCTGTTACCTGCCCTGCTCCTGTAAGCTCATTTCTGTGCGGGTCTGTTGTGATGCAACCACTGCTACTTCCAATCTGGGGCCAGAATCAGAACACCTGAATAGTGTATGTCATTTTGTGAGCAGGGCAGGGCTACCTCTGTAAGTGAGAGTAGTCTGAGCAAGCATACTCAGATCAGATTTCACTCTCCTCCTCTGCCGCCTGGATCCTGCCTTTGCTTTAAAGTGTTGTTTCTTCAGCTGACAAGCTCTGCGATGTGCTGCTGATCATTAGAAAGCATATCACAGGGCTTGTCAGCCGAAGGGATGATGCTACAAAGCGGTATTAGAGTCAGTCTGCACCACCCTTCACTCTCTTCCTCTACCTGGATCTTGCTGAAGCTTTGAAGCACCAGCTCTTCAGCTGTCAAGCCCAGTGATATGCTTTTGCAATGCTCAACAGCACATTGTAGCGCTTGTCAGCTGAAGGCATGACACTTCAAAGCAACGGCAGGATCTGCCCAGAGGAGGAGAGTGAAGTTTGATCTGAGCGTGCATGCTCAAACTGGGGTCACTCACAGTGGTATCACCCCCCCCTTACCAATGACGTGTGCTACTCAGTTTGTCTGATTCCGGTCCCTAGATTGCAAATAACAGTGGTTGCATTACAACAGAGTACTATAACAACCACACAGAGATGGGTTTACAGAAGCAGGGAAGGTAATAGAAGTAAATTAGAAAACTGATTATTAGGAAGAGTTAGGACAAGTGAAAGGGGGTTAAATTAGTAGTAGAAAACAAAAGCTACGTTCCCATGAGGAGTTTTTGGTGAGTTTTTTACACTGCATATTTTTTTTAAAAAAATGCAAGTAACCTATTTTACTTAATGGGTGCAGAAAATCAGCAACAATAAAAACTCACCAAAAGCTCATCGAGCAACCGTAACCTAATAATCTAAAATGTACTAAAAAACTCACATTAAAGAACACATCAAATGAGTAGTGAACTGACTGCAAAGTCATTGTGCCTATGTAAAAATAAAATCATCCTAGGAAAGATGGTTTGCAAATTTGGACCATTGATCACAATAATATTCAAGCTCTGCTATTCATAAAAATATTGATGAAAACTTTGTGTCAGCCTTTTACTCCTAAACCCATCCTGTGTGATAGTTTATTTAAACATCCATTTAGTTCCTTGGATCAATTATTCCAATACTTGAGAGATATTCCCAGCAGTGAGCTCAGACTGATTTTCATTAGGAACACCACAGTGATGCTGTCACTCTGCAGGAAGATTCACTCATCGGAATTTGTCCTCAGTGCTTTGATGACCAGAAATATTTTATTTTTGTTACTACCCTATGGCTTCTTGTATACAGCAGAGCTGTGATTTTAAAAGCAGGATGGAAGTGAAAAAAAATGTAAATGTAGTAAGATGCCTTTAGGTGGAGAATAGCTTGGTGATACCATGTCTGACACTAGCATATCATATTTTTTTCTTATATATCGTATTATATAAAAAAAAATATGGAGGCATACAATAGTATGGAATAACATCGGTGAAGTCTATGGGAATTCTACTGTGTCTACCTACAGCTCAGAGGTTATGTACTGATTGTTTAAAATGATCACCTTAACCCATGCATGTCAAACTCTGCCCTGTGGGTCAAATCTGGCCCATGGGGTGATTATATTTGGTATGCGACACCAGAATCATCAACCCTATGTGTGGCCTTCATTCTGTATGGAGGACGATGTGGATCCCATTATACTATATGGAGGACTATGTGGGTCCAATTATACTGTATGGAGGACTATGTGGTGCCAATTATTCTGTTTGGAGGACTATGTAGGGCCCATTATACTGTATACTGGTTGGCCCGTGCCTTTGTCCAAGTTTTTCATTTTGGCCCTCTCTGTGTTTGAGTTTGACATCCCTGCCTTAACCCCTTTGCACACCCTTATGTATATACAGTATATGCCATTGTCAGAGTCCAGGTGATTGAAACAAGTTCAGGAGCCAAACTTACTCCACACAGAGCAATTGCTATCTATGTTGTACAGCTGGCTTCTGCCAACAACAGTAACATTCAAATGGTTACATTGTTGGTCTGTGCATGTTCTAACACCAGCTGTCCCCCGCACTGTCCATACTGTAAGCCACCAATGTCATCAAATTTTTACTACCATGATACAGATACTGTGATTGGACTTTATATGAGTCAAATAATTCCCCTATATTCTGCAATACTGAAGTATTGTATTTGCAATATATACACTGCTCAAAAAAATAAAGGGAACACTTAAACAACACAATGTAACTCCAAGTCAATAACACTTCTGTCAAATCTACCTGTCCAGTTATGAAGCAACACTGATTGTGAATCAATTTCTCCTGCTGTTGTGCAAATGGAACAGACAACTAGTAGAAATTATAGGCAATTAGCAAGATACCCCCTATAAAGGAGTGGTTCTACAGGTGGTGACCACAGACCATTTCTCTGTTCTCATCCTTTTTGACGGTTGTTTTGGTCACTTTTTCATTTTGCCATTGCTCTCACCCCTAGAAGTACAGTAACATGAAGCGGTGTCTATAGTACAACCCACAGAAGTTGTTCAGGTAGTGCAGTTCATCCAGGATGGCACATCAGTGCGAGCTGTGGCAAGAAGGGTAGCTGAGTCTGTCAGCACAGTGTCCAGAGCATGGAGCAGATACCAGGAGACATGGAGGGAGCCATAGGAGGGCAACAACCCAGCAGCAAAAGACCGTTACCTTCTCCTTTGTGCAAGGAGGAACAGGAGAAGCACTGCCAGAGCGCTGCAAAATGACCTCCTGCAGGCCACAAGTGTACATGTGTCTGCACAAACAGTTAGAAACTGACTCAATGAGGGTGGTATGAGGGCATGACGTCCACAGATGGGGGTTGTGCTCACAGCCCAACACCATGCAGGACGCTTTGCATTTGCCACAGAACACCAGGATTGGAAAAGTCGCCAATGGTGCACTGTGCTCTTCACAGATGAAAGCAGGTTCACACTGAGCACGTGTGACAGACGTGACAGAGTCTGGAGACGCTGTGGAGAGTGATCTGCTGCCTGCAACATCCTTCAGCATGACCGGTTTGGCAGTGGGTTAGTAATGGTGTGCGGTGGCATTTCTTTGGAGGGCCGCACAGCCCTCCATGTGCTCACCAGAGGTAGCCTGACTGCCATTAGGTACTGAGATGAGATCCTCAGACCCCTTTTGAGACCACATGCTGGTGCGGTTGGTCCTGGGTTTCTCCTAATGCCAGACCTCATGTGGCTGGAGTGTGTCAGAAGTTCCTGCAAGATGAAGGCATTGAAGCTATGGACTGGCCTGCCCGTTCCCCAGACCTGAATCCAATTGAGCACATCTGGGACATCATGTATCGCTCCATCCACTAAAGTCACGTTGCACCACAGACTGTCCAGGAGTTGGCGGTTGCTTTAGTCCAGGTCTGGGAGGAAATCCCACAAGAGACTATCCGCAACCTCATCAGGAGCATGCCCAGGCATTGTAAGAAGGTCATACAGGAATGTGGCAATACTGAGCCTCATTTTGACTTGTTTTAAGAACATTACATCAAAGTTGGATCAGCCTGTAGTGTGTTTTTCCACTTTAATTTTAGGGGTGACTTCAAATCCAGGCCTCGATTGGTCAATAAATTTGATTTCCATTGATGATTTTTGTGTGATTTTGTTGTCAGCACATTCAATCTTGTACAGAACAAAGTATTCAATGAGAATATTTCATTCATTCAGATCTAGGATGTGTTATTTGAGTGTTCCCTTTATTTTTCTGAGCAGTGTAGTACAAGTAATCAAACACAGGTTTAAATATCCTAAGAGACTAATAAATAAAATTAAAATTAACAAAAAAGTAAAAAAAAAAATAAAGAATAAATTACCACACTTTTCCAAATAAAAACATAAAGAAATATAAAAAAAAAATAAAGAAACAAAATATATTTGGTATCTATGGATCCAGAAAAGTCTGATCAATGAAAATATAAAATCTACTAATCCATATGGCAAACCAAGTAGATAAAAAAATATTTAAATGCCAGAATTTCCATTTTTTTATGTGGGAAAGTGAATGGTGTCATTTAAAATTATAACTCATAGCACAAAAAACAAGCCCTCATGTTGATTCGTCGATGTAGAAATCCAAAAAAAAAAACCACAGCAAGGAAGATAAAATGAAAATACAAAAAAAATTCAAAAATAGCCAGGTACAGAAAAGGTTAAAAAACTATTAAAGGTGGCCATGTACATTAGGGACTGGCTGACTCCGACTCAAATAAACATTGGCCAAGTTGAATTTCAACACCTGATCCTATAGTTATGAGGCGAGATAAGAGACCACCAGAGGTTGCTAGCAGCTTTGTTCCGTATTACCGGAATAGAGCATAACATATTTGGCTGAACCGAGCATGCATGTTTCTAACAGAGTGGGGAGAAACAGTTGTTGGCTGAGCCTAGTGTGCATTTGTATGGAAGGAGAAGGAGAAACAGCATTTGGGCCAATGTGCATGGCCAGCTTCAGACTTAACCCTCAACTGGTGAGGTGGGGTTTGCCACACCCCAGGGAATTTTTGTTTGGCTGCCATTCATTGAAAAATTCAGGTATGAGGATGCGTGTCTCACTAGCTTCCATCCATTTGTGGTGTCAAAAATTTGTTATACTCATGTGTAATCAATCGCCAATAAGAAAAAGATTAAAACAAACGTGATCTTTGCATTTTCTGTAAAAATAAGAGATTTCTAAACACTGGGGTATAGGAAACCCCACATCACCAGTTGCGTGACAAAAACCCCAACTCACCAGTTGAGGGTTAAAGCATAATTGTCAATTTAATTTTTATTTAAAAAATCAATAGTGTACATGGAAATAAAAAACTTTGTAATATATCTTATCAGAGAAATATGCTTCATTCTCTGCCAAAAGTGATCATTCATTATCAAAAATTTCAATTCTGAGGTAAAATCTGTATTCACTTTTCAATGAAGACAGACTTTCCCATCGCAGAGAATGGCAGCTGGCACTGATAAGGTTCTATCTAGAATCTAGTGTTACGTCCCCTGATGAAGCTAGGGTGAAACGTGCATCGGGAAACCAGGACCATACTGCCATCAGACATTTTTACCTTTTAAGGATGTCTATTTTCATAATTATTGTCTATTATTTTCACTATGGCATACAGTCTAGTAAGCATGTCCAATAGAATGTTTACATGCACTTGGCACTTTGCAGCCTTTGTAAAATACATTGTGTGCCCCATTGTATTACCTCATGTATGTATGGTCCTCCATTGCATCATTTTACTTTTTTAGACACATTTTTTGTATATATTTAGATTTATTACTAAACAATTTTTTTTTTTGAGACATTTATGAACTCTTTGGTTTTTGTTTTTTTTGGTGTTATCATAGAATCTTATCAGTAACAGCTGCCATCTCCTATCTCAGTAATGGGAAAATTTGTTTTTACTGATTACAGGTTTTAACTCATAATTAAAATATTTGATAACGACTAGTGTTGAGCATTCCGATACTGAAATATCGGGTATCGACAGATATTCGCGGTATCGGAGTTCCGATACTGAGTTCCGATACTTTTACAATATCGAATGCCGGATTTGGAAGTTCCCATAATGCCTGCGCTCTGCAGTGTCTCTGAAGGATGACAAGCTGGATGGCAGCGCTCAGCTTACTGTACTTGTTATTTAGTGTAAAGGATTTATTTAAAAAAAACAATAGTGTTTTCGTGCACCGTCTCTTAAAAAAAGCCGGCCGGCAATTCAGCAGCGGTACCCGACAATTTAGAATAGAAAGAATAGAGTATCACACATAGATTAGATAGATAGAAACATGTCAGTCACATATATAAGAAGTACAGTGACAATGTTGCTTACTGTACTTGTCATTTAGTGTAAAGGATTTATTTAAAAAAATATCAGTGTTTTCATGCACCGTCTCTTTAAAAAAGCCGGCCGGCAATTCAGCAGTGGTACCCGACAATTTAGAATAGAAAGAATAGAGCATCACACATAGATTAGATACATAGAATCATGTCAGTCACATATATAAGAAGTACAGTGATAGTGTTGAGTACTGTACTTGTCATTTAGTGTTAAAATAAAGGATTTATTTAAAAAAAAATTGGCGTGGGGTTCCCCGTAATTTTAGTCTCTAGCGGAGGTTAAGCAGACAGCTGGGGCAGATGTTTGAAGCCTGTGAAGGGGGTAATACCCACGGAGCTTCCCAGGCTACTGATATCAGCCCCCAGCTGAATACCTAGCCTTTACTAGCTATTAAAATGGGGGACCCCCCAAAAAAAATGATGTGGGGTCCCCCCTATTTTAATAGCTAGCAAAGGCTAGGCAGACAGCTGGGGGCTGATATTAATAGCTCAGGAAGGGTGCCATGAATATTGGCCCCCTCCCTGGCTAGAAACACCAGCCGTCAGCCGCCCCAGAAATGGCGCATCCATAGGCACTTCTGGCACTTAGCCTCGCTCTTCTGTAGCGGTGGCAGTGGGGTAATAGGGTTGGGGTTGATGTCTGCTTATAATGCCAGCTGACATCAAGCCCAGGTTAGTAATGGAGAGGCGTCTATAAGACACCCCCATTACTAATCCCATAGTCAAAGTAAAAAAAAACACAAACACCCAGAATAAAGTCCTTTAATTGAAATAAAGACACAATTCTGTATTGCTCTAAATTAAACCATACTTACCATCACGCCCATTCCAGCTGAAGCCAACGATCTCCTGCAATAAAAGTAAAATAATAAAGCAACATCATCCTTACCTTTCCATGGTTCCCACGACAGCTTCAGCTCTGCTGCATTCACATGACAGGCTGGATCACTGCAGAAAGCTGCCATCCAGCTTTCCATGCCGCAGACACTGAGAAGCGCAGGCATGCTTGCGCTCCTCAGTGTCTCGCTGTGACGGCATCCAGATGAGCCGAGTTCATGTCCAATGAACTCAGCTCACCTCATGCACTTCACTGACAGCGTGGCAGAATTCTCACGCTGAAACGCTTCAGCGTGAGAATTTTCCCACGCTGTCAGTGACGTGCATGAGGTGAGTTCAAGTCCTATGAACTCAGCTCTCCTCATGCACGTCACTGACAGCGTGGGAAAATTCTCCTGCACTCAGCGCTTCTGTTTTCTTCTGCGGTCCAGCCTGTCATCTCGATGTAGCAGAGCTGGAGCTGTCCTGGGAACCATCGAAAGGTAAGGATGATGTTGCTTTATTATTTTTCTTTTATTGCAGGAGATCGTTGGCTTCAGCTGGAATGGGCGTGATGGTAAGTATGGTTAAATTTAGAACAATAAAGAATTGTGTTTTATTTCAATTAAAGGACTTTATTCTGGGTGTTTGTGTTTTTTTTGTAACTTTGACTATAGGGTTAGTAATTGGAGTACAGGGCAGTGGGAAGAGCGAGGCTAAGTGCCAGAATTGGCGCATCCTATGGATGCGCCATTTCTGGGGCGGCTGACGGCTGGTGTTTCTAGCCTGGGAGGGGGCCAATATTCATGGCACCCTTCCTAGGCTATTAATATCAGCCCCCAGCTGTCTGCCTAGCCTTTGCTAGCTATTAAAATAGGGGGGACCCCACATCATTTTTTTTGGGGGTCCCCCATTTTAATAGCTAGTAAAGGCTAGGTATTCAGTGGGGGGCTGATATCAGTAGCCTGGGAAGCTCCGTGGGTATTTCCCCCTTCCCTGGCTTCAAACATCTGCCCCAGCCGTCTGCTTAACCTCCGCTAGAGACTAAAATTATGAGGAACCCCACGCCAATTTTTTTTTTAAGAAATCCTTTATTTTAACACTAAATGACAAGTACAGTAAGCAACACTGTCACTGTACTTCTTATATATGTAACTGACATGTTTCTATCTATCTAATCTATGTGTGATGCTCTATCTTTCTGTTCTAAATTGTCGTGTACCGCTGCTGAATTGCCGGCCGGCTTTTTTAATGAGACTGTGCACGAAAACACTATTATTTTTTTAAATAAATCCTTTACACTAAATGACAAGTACAGTAAGCAACACTGTCCGTGTATTTATTATATATGCGACTGACATGTTTCTATCTATCTAATCTATGTGTGAAGCTCTATTCTTTCTGTTCTAAATTGTCGGGTACCGGTGTATGCTGCTGATGAATTGCCGGCTTTTCATGTTTCACTGTGAGCTCTGTTCCCATCGATTTGGGAAACCACCTCCCCCAATACATTCTACATTATTGTTCGTTGTTTTCCTTCATGTAAAATTAACCTACAAGGAAAGAAACGGTTTATTTTCATTCCGATATTTGTGTCCCATTGACTTGCATTGGGTTCCGGTATTGGAATCGGTGATATCCGATACTTTTTGAGTATCGGCCCGATCCAATCCGATACGATATTTCCTGATATCGGAAGGTATCGCTCAACACTAATAACGACTGATCAATTTTTGGTAGAGAAAGAAGCAAATTTCTCTGATAAGATATATTACAAAGTTTCTTATTTTCTCATGTACAATTGATTTTTGAAATAAAAATTACAACAACGGTTACTTAGTTTGACTTTTCATTGCCCGAGTTTACCTGCCAGTACCAAAGAATTACCAACTGTAAGAATACAAAAAAAATCCTTCATGAAGAGGGGAATATTCACAGCACTCACCACAAAAATCCTCATCCAAGATTTCCTTTTATTTACATAAGGTGCATACAGGATATAATTTACGGTAGACAATTGTGCAGTAGCAGCTAACAGTCAAAATACAAAAAAAATTAGGATAGATTTCACCAAAGTACTTATCAGCTGGATCAGTTGTTACATCTCAAACTTCAAAAAGAACGCTGTCATATGAGACATGTGACTCCGAGAGAACTAAGCCGAGATGATTAATATGCTAAAGGGAGGTGGGCTCATTCCATTCAGCTGAAAAACTTAAAATGTGGATTGCCAGCAGTGATCACAGTGCTAAATATTACAAAACTAAAGCTGGTGTTATGCATAAATTGGCTGATTAATATGCAACATTTTCTGAAAAAGCATAATCAGTTATCTCTATAGAAATAGGCAATTTAAAAGGAAGAATTTGTGTTTGATCACCACTTTAGACACTTTGATGGGGCTTGATTTAACATATTTGGCACAGGAGCTGGTTTTCTTCAATGTTTTAAAAGTATTCAATGTAACTCTAAGCGTCTAGTTCTGAAGACTGAAACCCCGCTTCAAAGTGCCATGTGTTTTTGTTGTAACTTAAAAGCAATTAGGACTAGTGTTCGAGACAAAATATTCTGCTCGCATTACAGATCGTGTTTTTAAAATGGTTCCTAATTAGCAAAGTAACCATGAAAGTGGCTCGAAAAAATTCTTACACTAATAGTTATTGACTATAGAGTAAAATACACTTTCTACATCAAGAATAAAGACAGAAACAACCAATAAAGGGACATGAAGATATGATAAGAAGTACTGCACATGTTTTAGACATAATATACATTTTGTCATGCTTTTTGTCTTATGGTTTTGCTATTTTTAATAAACAGTACATATGGTTTTGAGCAGATTTTGGCTGTTTTTTATGTGTTGATGAATGGTAGATACATTTGCACATATTATTATAATTCAGTGTCCATCATATCACAAGCTGCTTTTTATCACTTGTCTTTTTTCAAGCAACTGAACAAAATTTCCTAATTAGAGATTGACAAACCCGACCTGAAAGGTGACTGCCCAGTACGAATGCCAAAAATGGACTTTCAGTGAAGGTAAGGAGAGAGATAAAGAGAGAGAGAGTTTGGGCATCCTTTATTTTTTATGGGGTTTGGGTTCAGGTTGAAGTTCGGGTACTGGTCCGGTATCCAAACTGAACTTTTGCATAAAGTTCGGGTCGGGTACCAGAACCCGAACTTCCACCTGTCCGCTCATCCCTATTCCTAATGTGCCACTAGAACAACAGTGGTGAGGAATTCCAATTTAAGGACTAAGACAATGAAAAAGTTAGAAAATAAATTAAAAATGAGCAATATTGTGAAAAATCACTAAACTTTATCCTTCACCAATAGGTGATTTTCTTTTTTAATGCTATATCGCCCTCATGGGAAATCTTAAATTTCCATGTACAGTATGGAGAAGTCAACTATTTGATATGAAATTTGCTTTTATGCAAAATCCGGAGAAGTGACCTTTTTCAAGATTTACTCAACTCTTGTACGGATTGAAATAATTAAGAGGAAAGTAGAAGCAGCACCATAGAAGTCAGTAAAGACCATGGTCTAAGTTTACAAGGACTGACATATTTTCCAGCAGTCATAGCGGAGACATTCGATTGATTCAAGACAAAATAATTAAAAGGTACACATTATGTTTAAGAACGTTTCTCTTTGAATATGCGTCATGTGACTTAAAATTTTGGATCTCTCATCAACTTTTCTAGTCACTTATCAAAAGGACCCAATAAGGGAAAAAATTGTAAAAATGTGTAATTCCATTCATATAATGGACAGAAATACAATATCCTGAAATAGTGTCACAATGTTTTGTGCAAAGTGAGCACACAATACAATGAGATTTTTAGGTGTCACTTCATGTAAAAGATACATGAACTTTTTGATACATGGGAGCCATCTACGCTTATGAACAATACGACCTCTTTGACTTTAAACCTGGAAGACCTGAAATTGGATTATACAGTACATATTTTTTTCACAATCTTATCTAGTTTAGCACCAAATATAATATAAAATGTCATAATTCAAATATAAATTTGTACGGAAGAACAGATTATATGAAAACAAATTGTCTATTGCAGATACAGATGCGGCTGTGATCCTTCAGTATGTGGTTTTAACACTTGTGTCACAGACCAAATAAGTAAGAACGCAGTGGCTAAATATATTAGACACTTCATCATCAAGTTATTTTACGTTTGCTTAAATAAATGTAACATTTTCAACATCTCTTTAAATATATATATATATATATATACATATATATATATATATATATTCAATGCCTATAAAATAAGAAGAGTAATTTGGAAAGTGCTTTCATCCATAGTTTTAGTCATATCCTTTCCCTGTTTTAATAAGGTACCTGATATTAACAGAAGATTGTTTTTGTTTTTAATTACAATTGTTGCAATCAAAGAAGGCACATTTGATCAAAAGGTAATCTCGGTAACACAAAATGAGCTGCATCCATAAAATTTGTGTTTCAGTATGAGAATTGTAACACAGAGATCTTAATTAACTTATATTTAATTAAGTTTGGTTTCTACAAATAACATGTAGAGAAACAGTTGGAAACTTGGATAGAGCAGCTTTATGTTACAAAAGTAAAAAAAAGTGTTTAAGGAACAAGAACCATAAATAACATACCACAATTGATCAGCTTTTATCAGATGTTTCTAAAGAAATGAGGGACAGCACGGAGGCTCAATGGTAAGCACTGCCGCCTTGCAGCGCTGGGGTCCTTGGTTTAAATCCCATCAAGGACAACATCTGTAAGGAGTTTGTATGTTCTCCCCATGTTTCCAAGTGTGCAGATATTCTCCTACATTCCAAAGACATACTGATAGGGAATGTAGATTGTGAGCCCCAATGGGGACAGTGCCCATAATGTCTATAAAGCGCTGCGGAATAGGATGGCGCTATATAAGCAATGCATAATACACAAACAATGTAAAGATTTAATGTGACTGTGAAATTACGATAATGACAGCACCATTAGAGTGCATTTATTCTTGCCTATGATTAGGAAATGAGCATTTAAAGGACCAACCTGTCTAAACGGGCTGCCAATCACAAATAAACAAAACACTCGTTCATTGGGCTCAATTATTTTCTAAGCTTGGTTAATATAATAAATGCATACAGAATGATGACTACAAACCGCTTGTATTAATGATCATTCAGTATGTATAGAAGTGAGACATGCCTGCATAAACAGCCAGTATAAATGCAGCCTTACGGTCCTTTGGGTAAAGCAAATGGCAGACTCTTTTGCATAGAGTCAGTGGTTTAAAGTCTCAACATACATTAAAGTCTCCTGAACCAACAATTTAGGTGATATTTGCCAAACATCTGGTACTCATGGGGGTCTCTTGGCTGTCCCCCAACTGATTATGATAAGGGAAAGATGGAGTGGTCAGTTTACATTTAGAGGTCCAATCATTTTGTCTTCTAGTTAGATAAGATGCTGCCAGATGTATCTGGTTATTAACTCTGCCGTCCCCAAATACAGAAGATATAAATGCTGAGCTGAACATTCAAGTGTATGTGGTGAGTCACAAGAGATCAGTATCTAAGGTGTATGGCCACCTTTAGCTTGGGGCACTTATTCTCCTCTGTTAAAATTAAAACGTAACACCCCATCTACCATGGGACATTTATAATGACCATCTTTTTGCGTGGAACATGGACCTTTTGGACCCAAAGGCACTATGCATAATGTATGACTGTGACTTTTCAATCCACTTTCAGATATATTAGAGCATAAGTCGGTCCAGCAATGCATGAGCCTCCTTTGGCCTCCATATAATAGAAATAATATCTTTTGAAGCAGTGCTTTTATGGGAGAATCCTGAATTAGATCATGTTGCAATTTTTCATCAGAATCTTACAAAGTCGACCAAATCCATGACTGCATTTGAAAGTAGATGCATACAAAGGCAGAGTAGCAGATTCAAGCCCTAGTTATACTTTGAACAAAGCAAAGCCATAATACAGACTTGCGTAGGAGGACAGCCTTTCTTCAATAAGGTCAGCATTTTTTTCTATAAGATAAAGCTTTGAATGTTTTTTGTAATAATTATTTCCTGTCCAAATATGTGCTGGAACTTTGCAAAAATTATCTACAGACACATAACATTGGATAAAACATATGCTTGACTTGCAGCATGGGGATGCCTATGTACTTACTCATAATTAACAATTTGAAATTACTCAACACTTATTTGACTGTAATAGTAGTCCTGTAATTATTTTACTTTTGATCAAAAAAAATCTTCAGAAAGCATAGAAAAAAATGTTTTTGTTTTTTATCTTTGAAGAACACTTCTGAGATAATAGAAAATAGGACCATCTGTAACTTTTCAAGAAGTGCACTCTAAGGTCCTTTGATTATTTTTTCTTAGTCTTTATTTTCAAGAGTGTGCTTGTCATTTAATAGCATAACCACATACAGACCATGAGAATCAAGAATTGCCCTTTGACATATACTATACTTTGTTGATGATGGCTTACACTGAGTAGATATTGATTTGCTTTGTAGTGTTGCACGCTCTCAACTAAAGGAGTTGGAAAATTGTCATAGTCATGGCTATTGTCCAATATGATTAAAGCAAAACTACTCTACACCTTCAGTATCTGACCTTTAGCTTATAAACCTGCAACCCATAGTACAGAACCATTCCTTATATGTCCTCTGGGTCAAGTATTGTTAGCCATTCATGGACCAGTAGTATTTCTTGAGTGCAAAAATGGGAGCAACCTGTAATTATGCTCCAAAGAGACTCAATCCATGACTAAGGTGCAATTTAGTTTCTTTAGCCTTTCCTCCACCAGTTTTTTTTGTTTTCTTTTTTTTTTTATCAATTTACACATATGAAGCTATATCTTTATATTGTTACAGAAAATATCATAATAACACTTGGAGTAAAGAAATGAATTTGTTTTATACATAGTGTGTAAAAATAACATGATATGACATACTTCTATACTGCCATATGGATATATTTATATAAAATAAAGAAAGAAACCAATATATCTAATACTGAATACAAATCTGAATTAATGACGCAAGCATACTTACTTTTATGGAACAAATTAAGAGGAAAAATTACTTATTTACGGAACATCTCTAAAAAAGGCAAAACCATTGTATAGAACTAATTGACCAAATAAAAAAAATAGTAAATAAATCTAAGAAGATAAGAGGATTTTGAAATACACTGTATATTCTAAATTCATATATAAGTACAGCATGGTGGGAATTTTCTTTTTCAAGTTGTCTTAAGGCTAAATTCTCACATATCGTTTTTGATGAATATTTTAATGTTGTTTCATTGTTCAATCAAAAGGAAAAATATATAGGAAAAAACTTTACTTCTCTCTTATTTGTTCCACAAGATGTAATCCCATTTCATCCACCACAAATAATCTCAAGAATGTTTCACTTTAAAAATATCTCTTTAAAATAAACACTTATCATACGAACTTATCTAAAAAAGTACATCCTTAATAACCCCTGTTGTCACAAACCTTTTCAACTTTCAGTGGTTTCAGAATGAACTAAATGCTTTGATAGATTTATTTCTTTTGCAATACCACAGAAAATAAACATGTGCATGGCTAAGTATCTGGGAAGAAAAATTTCTTTTGTCTAAAACTAATTAATGGGAGCAGAGATCTAAATTTGAGACAGTCACTGACACAACAATATTGTAAATTTGAAATGGAATCTTTGCAACAGATGTACAATGAAGGACTAGAAAACATGTTCTGAAAAATGCTAAGTTATCTACAATGTAATTAGGACAGCTGCGTATGATAATTAGATCAGCCGCTATTCTGTACTTAATCGTATTGTTTTAAAATTGGGACAAACAACTTTTAATGAGAAAAAAAAATCAAATTTATTTATCCGAGATGCAAACAAAACCTGTTTTAATTGGATCTGTTATTTCCTAACTAAAACTTTAGTGCATATTTGAATATTTATCACATCATTTAAATATGATGTAAACTTAGCAGAGACATTGCTGGAGATGGAGCTAATAGCTATAGCTCTATATAACCTCACCCACCACTTATTGGCAGCTTTCTACTTATGTACAAAGAAAACTGTCAATCAGTGGTGTAGGCAGAGTTATACAGAGCTCAGCATTCAGAGAACCGCTAGATCTGCAGCTACTTTGAGGAGCCATTTGATGGCATTTAAAATGCCAGTTAATTAAAATATCAAGCATGTAACAAAAAACATAACAGTTGGATTTTTTTGGATGTGGCACCTTGTGAGTCACAGTACGACCTCTTTCACTTCACTTTGCTGCGATGTAGCAGCAGAATACAGTGATATTTGGACACTTGATCTCATGGCCAATATCGCTTCGTAGTTTAGGATTCTTTTGGGCATTATTTAAATATTTAGACTGTTACATGGAGCAAAATAGATGAAAACATTGTTCAAGTACATTGATCAAACTAAATCACTGGGAATAAATTTCAGCCCATAAGGATTTATGGTACATTTATACTGCACAATTATTATGAATGAGCATTACTAGAACTGAAGCGGAAGGCATAAAAATAAAAGGTCTGTTTGTGGTCTTCAAAAGTACAAAAGGAAAAAACATCAATACACCAAGACTAGATAAAGATCAATCAATTGAGGGTGTGGTGCACAGACATAGATCTCAGGGCACTTCCTGGGTAGAAATAGTCAAGCAAAGAGTAGGTATCCAGCAGCGGCAATACAAAATGCTTATAAAATCATAATTTATTGGTATCTATTAAAATATCAAAAAGGGAAAAATAGAAACATAATAAACACTAGACCTACACATTTTTACCACTAAGGCTTTTGATCATAGGAGTAACACTCTTTGCTTGTTTGCAGAATAGTAGAATAGATGGATAAATGGCAAGGTGAGTTAATTTTGTTTTTTTTACAGACTAAGTTTATAATACTATTGGGTCTGGTGTAAATTTGTTTTTCCAACCAAATTAAGGGTATGTGCATACACGTTGTGTTTTTTCTCCATGTTTTCTGCACCAAAATCTGCATGAAATCTGCTGATAACTTTTCTGTGGCAGGAGATTAGCTGCGTCAAAAATGCAGGTTTAGCTCCGTTTTTTGTTGCATTTTTGCTGCATATTTGCAGCGTTTTTCACTGTCCTTCTGTCTCTATTTAGTAATGCACATAAAGCTCTGTGAAAAAAAAGACTCCCATTCTATTTTGCCATCAAAAACGCTGCAAATACGCAACAAAATATGCAGGTGAGATTTTTGGTTAGTTTTTGCTGCATATTTGTAGCGTTTATTCTTCCCCCCCATTACTTCCTATGGGTGAAAAAACGCTGAAAAAATGCTGAAATAAGTGAAATGTCACTTCTTTCAGCATTTTCTAATCACTGAAAATATGTAGCAAACAAAAAGCCAAAAACCAACATGTGGGAACAGTGAATTCTGGTTTCTCATAGACTTTGCTGGTACTGCAAGACGCAGCTGAAAATTTACATAAAAATCTGCAGCAAATATTCAGCAAAACACAACGTGTGTGCACATACCCTAAGGAGATCTGCCACGTTTGAATTCTTATCTAAAATTAACAAAAAATAAAGATACATGTGTAAATCTACCAACATCTACCAATATCATGATAGGTAATTTATTAAACTAATAGTACCACATCTTAAAGGGGAATTCTCAAATTATTACATTTCTTTAGTTAGCAAGGAAATAAGCAAGTGTACAGAGCTACTCTTATCAGTCTTTCAGAACTACATTCTCTCATTATCATAATTGTGAGTTTTCAGAGCAATTTTCCTAATCACTACTCTCACTGCCCTGACCTTGTGCTTGTTCAAAAGCCCAATTATCACTATATTTAAATATAGGGATAGCAGTGTAGACTTCAGAAGAATGACATTGTCAGAAAGAAAATAACCAGAATGATCACTCAAGGAGAACTGCCCCCACCCAACAACTGGAAAATAAGGAGACTACAGAGATTTGCATTGTTCAAGAGACAATTTGAGAATACCACATTAAGTATTCTTGTTTTTGTCATTATTCATTAAAGAAAAATTACTTTAAGCATATGTTAAAGTCTAAGATGCTTTAATAGGGTGTTTTATTGTAATAAAGATCAGAATATATAGGGTACAGTATATTCATTTATGACTGTAACACTTTCAGATATAATGCAGGATCATTATTTTCAGATACATTTATGTTTTTCTATTTTTGAAAACAACTATAGCAGACCAGAAGAGAATTTTATATTCTTTGAGTTTTTCTCTAACAACCCCTGTGCAAAATAATATCCCTTTTCCCTATTATTTTCTTTTCTACTGAATATAATAGCCTCGTGTACATCCATTTGCTTATATCTCAGCTAGACTTCATAGCGATTTACATAGAATAACCTATATATTAATCGATTAATGACCTCGATGCATGACATATTTTTGCAGCTGGCATACTCCACCTAAAAGAAGGTGGTTTTCAATGACTGAGAGATTACTGTAATAATTGCATACTTCTAGCAGTATGCGTCTTTTTATATTTATATGCACCATAATACATACTGAAGTAAGAGAAATTCTGAAAGTGCTTACCAAAATGAACCTGTCATATGTTTTAACAGCTTGTCTGATTATATTTCAAACAGTAATCTGTCTGCTATATGTCCATAAAACCTTGAGTTAGTTACCCGGTATTGAAACGTACAATGCATATCTAATGAAAAGGATTTTCTTTCCTTTTATTATATTTGTGCTATCATTATTTCCTTGCTGCAGTAAAATGCAGTGTCTTGTCTTTTTATTTTCTTTCAGAGGTTCTTTGCTCAAAGTTCAATGGTAATTGTTTGTAGTATTTTGCGAGACAATTATTTCCATAGGAAGAAGTACAAGGTAGAGAAGACAATTAATTTGAAATGCTTGTTTTTTCTCAAAAATGTTTAACTTTTCTCTTCTGCAGTTTTGTGAAATATAAAATCAGCAGTTTTCAACCAATTCAAAACCTGTAAAAACTATACATGTGCTTGCATGAGAATTTCAACTGATGCATACAGGCCCTTCATATATACTACTGTGTACTGATTCCATATTAGAGATGAGCAAATCATATGAAATACCCCCAAAAATTGATTTGTGATGAATAAACGTGTCAAATTTCACAAAACTGAAAAGCCTCATAAAATAGGTGGGTATTGAACCCATTTTGAGTTCTGTAATGCAAACACAACCTTGTAAATTTAGAAGTGACCTCAACCTATCTGATTTGGGGTAAAATAATGGGAAGTGGTGGTAACCAGCAGGCTATTTAACCACACTGTAGTCTTAGACTTTTTAGGCTATTGTCATTCACAATGTGGGAAAGATTAAGTGCAACACGAAGGGATAAGGGGAGGGTAGCCCAAACGCTAGGGAAAGGGGAAGTGGAGACCACTAGGCAGATCTAATATCACCCTTCCTACCCTACCATCCCTATATAGACTCTGCACCTATCGCCAAACAGGAAACCTAATCCCTGTATATCCCTAGAGCTAGGTCCTAGATAGGGAGGGGGCTGAGCACTTGTCAATCCCCATTATAAACAAAATACAACAAGGGAGAATCTTAGCTTGAGAAGACACCAGAGAGATAACACCAAATGTCCTCCAAGGGCACCAGAGAGGAAGCTAGCTGACGGCTATTGCTCCAAGCCTTAACAATGGAAAATGAGACTATCACTGGCAACTCCCTGAAGCAGACTGAGATTTATAAACACCCAGACCAGGGTGTTTCAATCAGAGCAGGAGGTAGATTGCCGCTGGGTCCAAAAGTAAGAAAGATTAAGAAAGCGTCTGCAATGCCAAATACAGTGATCATCTGCAGCCAGATCCAGAGTGACTGTCTGTTACATCTGACACACCCGTGACAGCATCCCCCTTCTACTAGTGGCCTCCCAACACTCAGGACCTGGTTTCTCAGAATAAGAGGTGTGGAATAAACGAACCAGCTTGTGGGCATTCACCTCTGATGCTGAAACCCACATCCTTTCGTCTGGACCATAACCCTTCCAGTGCACCAAGTATTGTAGGGAACAATGTTGAAGACAAGAATCTACAATCTTCGAAATCTGAAACTCCAGATTACTATCCACCATTATTGGGGGTGGCAGTAGGGGTGAGGACTCATGAAGATCCGCATATTTCTTGAGCAGAGACTTGTGTAAGACATTGTGGATCTTAAAGGCCTGAGCTCAAGACAAAATGCTGCTGGTTTATGACGGCAGTTACTTTATAGGGACCAATAAATCTAGGTCCCAACTTCCAAAAAGGAAACTTCAACTTGATATTCCTGGTAGACAACCACAAAAAGTAATTTACATTCAGGTCCGAACCTGGCAAGCATTTCCTGCCCTCCATACGTTTGTACCTGTCTCCCATTATCTCCAAATTACTCATAACCCCCCAGCACACCGAAGAGAGCGACGATGCAAAACGTTCCTCCTCAGGAACTCCAAAAGCCCCTCCCCCACTAAAAGTAGCAAACTGTAGATGGTAACCGTATGCACCAAAGAACGGTGACTTGCCGGTAGATTCTTTATGATGATTATTAATAGCAAATTCTGCCAGCGGTAAGTAGGATGCCCAATCCTCCTACGTTTCGGAGGCAAAACACCTGAGCTAAGTGTGTCCATGGCCTGCTAGGAATACGTATCGGAAGAAGAGTACCAGACGGACGGGTATGCGATACTTTAGAATGTGCGCAAATACTACAAGCAGATACGTGTTCAACAACATCCCGATGTAACCCGTGCCACCAAAAATGACAAGAAAGGAGGTCTGCAGTTGCCTTATCACCTGGATGACCAGCAAGCACAGAGTTTTGATGTTCCTTAATCACTTTGCGGCACAGATTAAATGGTACAAATAACCTTCAGGAGGCGGGGGCGTCCACCTGAGGCTCCAACACCTCACCCTCCATTTCAAGGTTCAATGTCAAAATGACTACTCCCTTCTGTAAAATCAGGGCAGGGTTCTCATGGTCACCACCACAAGGGAAGCTCCGGGACAAAGCATCAGCCTTGACATTTTTGACCCCTCGACGGAAAGTGACAACAAAATTGAACCAAGTAAAAAACAGGGACCATGTAGCTTGCCTAGGGTTGAGACGTTTAGCCGATTGAAGATATGTCAGGTTCTTATAGTCTGTAATAATAGTAATAGGATGGACATCCCCCTCCAACCAATGTTGCCACTCTTCGAATGGCAATTTAATCACCAAAAGCTCACTATTACCCACGTCATAGTTTCTCTCAGCCAAAGATAATTTCTTAGAAACGAAAGTGCATGGATGCGATTTACCAGGGGACGGACCCTGAGACAACACAGTCCCAACCCCCACCTCCGATGCATGGTAGAGCATTTTGATGGGGAAACTAAGAAGATGTGTGATAGTGTAAGCCAGAAATAGCAGCCCTGGCAGAAGCAGTACAGTCTATCACTGTAAAACACAGTGGGTAGCAAGGAGATGTATGGCTGGTGTGGCTGTGCAGGGGCAGAATCCATATGGTAGAAAATTACAACAGGGCTCATTAGGAGATGTAGGGCCAGCAAAGGTACTCCTGGCAGCAGTAGCACAGTTTAGCACTATAAACTGCCTGTGCCAAGTTTATGTCCCTTTCCACATCCACCTTCTGATGATCTTCCTTTTTTCTCCTTCTCCTCAAAATCCTGTAGTATGTAGCAAGAACCTTGAAGATTCCTTACAGACACAGGTTTGTGATGAACAGACAAAGCTATTGTTCGTCCTCGATCCCCTTTTACATTTTGGTGAGCATTTTTTCCCAGGATAAATATGAAGAGGATTACATTGTATAGTACACAAGTATCCTTGCTGACAAATTCTGTGTCCTCTTCAAAAGGTTTCAGGATTCTCAAAGTAACTTATGCTCCAGATTGCCTGCTGCACAATGTAGTCCATCATCACTTTAGGTTGCTCATAGAGACACTGGAACAAATAAAGCAATGGATTCCAGCAAGTTGTATCATCAGTAACCAGGTGGTCCTGTGCAGACTGTTTTATTTTTGTAAAGCTAGGAGATTGTGCTTTGCCAAAGAAGATCATTTAAAATGAGCTGACACTTTCCTGGCCATAGCCACCACCTTTCTCAAGTGTATTTATTTCTGAAACAAATCTTGCACTTTTAAAATTAGGACATAGGCCATGCATGTATAGAGAAATGACTTGGCACTCAGGAGACTCATGAAATCTTTTTTATATTTTTAATAAAGTGCAAAAAATTAACAGACATTTCGGTCATATTAGACCTTCATCGGTGTACTAAAAAGTAAAAGTAACAATAAATCTCACATAGAAAACATAAGTTATCTATGTGAGATTTATTGTTACTTTTATTTTTTAGTACACCGATGATGGTCTAATATGACCGAAACGTCTGTTAATTTTTTGCACTTTATTAAAAATATAAAAAAGATTTCATGAGTCTCCTGAGTGCCAGGTCATTTCTCTATACGACTACGGGCTTGTAACCCTACCTGAGCACCACCTCTACTCCAGGAAGTGCGGTAGTTCCAATCTACTTGAATAGGCCATGCATGGACCATGAGTTACTTTACCCAATCTTAAGACAACCATAAGGTTCCATGCATTATCACTCCCAACAATTCCGAGTTGAAACTATATATGGAGTAGAATAAAGAATAGAAATAAGTAAATTTCAGTTGTAGACAAATGAACTTGAATTCAAGGACATACTCAACTTTACCAATCATCAATGTCCATGGGGGATCATGGATAGCTGTCAATGACCTTAATACTTTGATAGACTCTTCAGATGTACAAAAAAACTTTAAGATAAAAAAGTCCTGGAAAGTAGCAATGTGAAATATCACAACGGATAAATTCAGCCAGTTTTCCAGCTGGAAGGAGCATCAAAGTCTTACAGAGAGGTAATGCACTGCAGGTGCTTGCTAAAGCGAAAATTCTTAATGCTATTTTCATTCCTGTAAAGAATATTAGAGATATAAGCTGCTAACCTGCCACCCAGCACTTTCCCAGAAACCACAGAACAAGATTAAGGTTTAATAGATTCTGTTGTCATTGTTAGCATGACTTGAGACATTGCATTAATTATAACTGGTATAACTGTGATCATTGTGTGTGTTTTTGCTCTGGCAGTGGGTGTTAGCTGTAAATCAAATCAGCCGGTTCTTAGTATTCAAAAATTAATGTTCATATGTGTGTTCAGGATGGCATAATCTGAATAGCATTGCAGAGGAACTATGAACGCCCATCCGGATTTATATGGTGCTTTAATTGTAAATTATTCAGGAAAAATCAAACAACTACCACCACTCATGGAACGTCATATAACATGATTTATTTAAAGGAACACCAAGCATGGGTAATGCAAAAAAAAAAATTAAAAACTTCATCCCTTTTCCTTTTTTTGATCCTTTTTTCCATATTAAAATTGATTTGAAGTAATATATGAATAAATATTGTCTATGTGTGCAAGGGGCTTGGCCATTTCCATCCTGTTTTTCCTCAGAATCATAGGACTAGCTGTAGCTAGAGCATGCCCTCTTTGCCAATCTTCAGTGGGCCAAAAAGATAATCCATGCTTGCTTTGCTAAGACCTAACAACACTGACAATCCCCAACAGAAAATAGAATAGATCAATGGACTTTTACCTTGTGTTATCTACTGGATTTATTTAAACATCATGAACAAAATTATTGTTATAGCAATATACTATGCCATACATGTCTGATAAACAGTGAGTTCAACTGAATTTTATGTTATTTTTTATTTTATTATACTATTGATATCTAGGTTTAGTGATTCTTTAAAGGGGTTATCCACTACTAGGACAATCCTTTCTTTATCTAAATGTTTGGCCCCAATGAAATAAAAAAGCTTATACTCACCTCCTGTGCCAGTGCTGTTCCAGTGGTGTTGGCACTCACGTTCCCGGGGCTCTCGTGCGGTTGTTTTGACATGTGAGCTCGGCGCCCAATCAGTTCTAGCATCACTGTCCCCGCCTTCACTGTCCCCGCCTTGAACATGAAGAGGAAGTGAGAGAGCAGCCACAACCCTGACTTCCTCTTCATGTTCAAGTTGTACGAAGGTGGGGACAGTGATGCAGAAGCTGATTGGGCTCCGGGCTCAAGTGTCCTAACAACCGCACGAGAGCCCGGGGAATGTGAGTCCTGACAACACTGGGATGGCGCTGGCTGGAAGATGAGTAAAAGCTTTTTTATTTTATCAGGGACAAACATTTAGATCAAGACGGGGTTATCCAGTAGTTGACAACCTCTTTAAGACTAAAATCTAGGTCACTAAAATAATTTACCCACTAAAAGACAAAAAAAAGTATATATATATGCACAGTGTATATGAAACGTCCACATACCTATGCAGTAAGAATCATAGGTTTTTGTCATGTAATGTCACCCATAACACAGGTCAGTAAGGGTAAAATTGTTTGTAAAGTAATAGGTAATTGTTATATACTTTCGATCACTGAGTAAAAATATCAATAAAATTCCATCACATACAGTTTTTTCACAAACACTGACTCCATATGCTTTCTATCACACTATACTATGAACCTTTGTGTGACCTTTGGTGAATGATTTTGTTGTCGTTGGATTCATTAGAAATTAATGTTTTCTGTGCTTTGATTGGCTTCTGTGGGCAAGGATTTTCTTAACCCAGATTCCAAAGAGTGTGTTGGTGTCCTTAGCATCCAATCATAGCATATTTTAAATTTTACATTAGGAGTATAAGAAATGCAGTTTCTCAAGAAAGGTAACGGATGGTTAATATGTGGTGATTTGAAAGCTCTCTCTTTGCTCCTTGGGCAGCAAGGCGGATACAGAAAGTACTCATATTTTTGGTGTGAATGGGACAGCCGGGATAGGCCTCTGGATACAGAAAAAGTTGGGCAACAAGAACATCTTTGCAACCTGGACTCAAGAAAATAGTCGCAGAAAGTTTAGTTGATCCCACTAAGTTCTCCACCACCCCACATTAAGTTTGGACTGATGAAGTAATTTGTGAAAGCTCTACCAAAGAAGGAGAGACTATTAAGTACCTGAGTACCAAGTTTCAGGGACTTTCAGAAAAAAAACTGAAGGAAGGTATTTTTGTGGGTCCGGATAGTCGGAAACTTATGAAGGATGAAGTGTTTGAACCAAAATGAAAGTTGTTAAGTTGTGAAGAAATTTCTAGGTAACAACAAAGATCCAAAAATTAAGTCTATTGGAGACATGTTACAAAGCCTTGGGTTGTCTGATGAATTTGAGGTTAGATTTTTTTACAATCCATATTTGGACTAATTTTGCTGAAAACCTGGGTGCTGTTAGCGAATAGCAGAGAAGAAGATTTCATCTGTATATCAAGGAGATGGAACGATGATATCAAGGAAGATGAAACGTGAACATGATAGCATACTGCCGGATGCTTCACAGAGAAGATCAGCGGACCTTCTATAAGAGAAAAGATGTCAAGAGAAACTTTGAAGAGAAAAGGAAATGGCTCAAGAATTATTTTCCAATGAAGTTTCAGAATGAATGTTAAATGCATTATTATGTATAAAATTGTGTACATTTTTGGCTAAAATAAAGATTTACCTTGTTCATCTCGCTTATATATAATTTCACATTTTTTTGCAAAATCCATATGGCATGGTTAAAAATAGAAGGTTTTTTTTAAAGGGCATGAGAAAACATAATAATTAGTCATTGGATTTGAAACAATTTTCATAAACCCAAATTTTGCATAATCTTTGTAATTCAATTGAAAAAAAGAGTCAAATCTCTTTGGGTGGAAAAAAATTAATAAAAACTAAAACAATATGGTTGCGTAAATATACACACTCTTAAACTAATATTTTGTTGAAGTATCTTTGGAATTGATGATAGCATTCACTATTTTAAGTGGGACTCTATCAGAATGGCAGAATGAGAATTAGAAATCTTTGCCCATTGTTGTTGCCCATTTTTTCCCATCTTGCACTAGTGCTCCAATTCTACCAGACTGTAGCAGCCCTCTTCAGCCCTCTTCAGGTCGACCCACAGATTTTCATTTGGGATTTGGCTGGGAAAATCCAAAACTATGATCTTCTTCTGGCAAAGCCCTTCTTGTGTTGATTTGTAAGTATACTTAGGATTGTTGTCGTGTTAAAAGATGATATTCATCTTCAACTTTCTAGCAGAGGCTTGAAGGTTTTGTTGCAAAATTTACTGATATTTGTAAGTGTTCATAATTTCCTCCACCTTAACTAAAGATCCAGGTCCAGCTGTCCAAAAACAGCCCCAAAGCATAATTCTGTCTCTACCATGCTTCACTGTACGTATGGAGTTTTATTGCTAAAGCACAGTGTTCAACTTGTGTCAAACATACCCTTTGGAATGATGGCCAAAAAGTTCAACCTTGGTCTCATCAGACCAAAACATATTTTACACATGCTTTTGGCTGAATTGATGTTGGCTTTGGCCAACATCCATCTTGCCACCTTAATCACCTTTGCCACCTTAATCTCAGGACAGAGATATGAAGAATACAGGAGATAGTTGTCGTATGTTGTACAAAACCAGTACTTACCAGAAATTCCAACAGCTCTTTTAATATTGTAGCAGGCCTCATGGCATCCTGCCGGATTAATTTCTTCTTATATTTTCATTAATTTTTGAGAAACATCAGTTCTAAGTAATGTCACTGTTGTGCCAAATTTAAGCTTCTTTGTGATGACCATCTTCACAGTATTTCATGGTATGTTTCATGCCTTGGATATTTTTTTGAATCCTTCTCCTGACAGATAACTTTCATCAAAGAGATTCTTTTGCTTTGTTGTAAGCTGTTTATGGACCATGTTTTTTTTATAAATGGCAACTAAGAAAATGTCTGAAAATTCCTACTAGAACAGTTAAACTTTAAGAGGGGTTTCTCAGAATCGATTTAAGTGATGGCAACTATTTACTGACCACTATTTACCATGAGTTTAAATGTGATTGACTAATTCTGAACACAACCACATCCCCAATTATAAGCACATGTTCATACTTATGCAACCACATTATTTTTTCTTTTCCCACTCAATATTATTTTAGTTATTTTCTCAATGGATTTGTATAATTTATAAGTCACTTTACAGGTCGAAAAATTCTGAAATGATTCGTCTTTGTATGATGTTTTTACATGACAATTGTTCAAATTCATACTATATAGACAGTAAAGGCTGCCATAGACAACAGATCATTTCTAGGCCATCTGAGACAGCTTTTACATACACATATCTAGGGGTGGCTTATCTCCTGCGATCGGCAATCTGAAAATTGATCGGCAATCTGATAATACTATTGGCAATCTGAAAAATTAGACATCCAAAATTGATATTTCCCTCGACAATTAATTGCTTGCGGTTCTCATACACAGTGGTTTGCCTTAAGCAAATTGCCTTTATTACATTATTGATTTTATTGTATTCTTTTTAGAATACACAGGTTATAAAGGTTTATAGCAATAAGGATAATCATCTTGCAAATTTGCCAATGAATGGTTGAGGTAGATAAGGGGCAGCTGTAATGCTCTTACTCAAATGCTCACTTAAAACTACAGTAGTCATGCTCTTTCAAAGTAAATTAAACTGATTGAAAAGTTATCTATCATAAGTGAAAGAATTTTTGTAACTAAAACAAAACTTACAAATACTTGTCCTCATTATTTAGATGTACTATCATAAAGTTTTTCTATTCCGGCAATGTCTGGGATGTTTTCTGCAGCTATCTGTTGTCCCATACAGAGTTTCATAGCATCTCATAGTGTGAAAGATCATGCTTATAGAACAATAGACAATGTTGGATTAATGATTGACCCTGATTGAACGAGTAACAGCATTGTAAGTTCCTTTCCTTCCTGTCATTTCCTACATAATCTTAACGATGCTAGATTCATATTAAGAGTGAAGAGTGAGATATCTGTCACTCCACATTTTTAATATAGGCAAGTTTGTCATTGAATTGAAGTGACTATACCCTTTCTTAATGACTTACAGTATCAGGTTCATACCTTTCTACTTGGTATAAACATATGTTGATTGTGGTATAGTTTCTTTTCCATTTTTATATGTTATAACAATGCAATAAAGCACTGTACTGACTTTGGGGTGAAAAATTTGTGTTTTATTCTTTATGACCTGTTCCATGTGCAATGTCTATAGAGACAACCAATGAATATTGAAAATTCTCAAAGAAGTTGCCTTGGCTCTGATTGCATCTAAAATTCTAACATAATATCATGCTTGTTCCCATGGCAGAAGGTAGAAAGACACCCCCACACTACCACCATCAATTTACAGTTGTGTGCAGGCTATTCACTTGTCCAGACAGTAGAGTGAAATGGCATGCACTTATTAGCTTATTCTCCAAGTAATGCTTAACTGCTTAACTCATTCCTCGACCTATCAAATCTCTCCTAACTAGATTCTTCTTAAATCTCCCTCTTTGAAAGCAGTAACAGTATGCCAACTGTCCAAAACCTGTCCATACTTAGTCATGTCATCCTTCCCAAAACTGCACCTAGTGTTATGACTGCTAAAGAACATTCACACAGGTAACATACAAACCAGGGGGACAAATCCCTGAACCTGACAGATCTCTGTTCAGGCTAGGAAAAGCCCTTCTCTGACCCTGGTCTGTCCTTGCCTGACCGTGGAGGTTGGCACCATAAAATAACGCAATGGCGCCCCCCTCAATGGTGGCCTACCCTGAATGTCCTTAGCAGCTCCTAGTATTGCTTGAGTAGCAATTCTCTAAGGAATTAAGGAATCACATACAAAACAGCTGCAACTAACAAACTACACCAAAGTAAATGAATCCAACAGAGACTATCAAGAGCAGGAAACACCAGCAGGGGAAGGTATAAAAATCTGCACCCGAAAGGTGATAGGGCAGACAAATACAGAGTAAATGAAAAACACGTTATTCAAAACCATCAGAAACAAAGATAACAGAACTAAAACACCCAAAGAAAAGGTATATCCGCTGTGGCTCAGCAGAAAGAGACGCTGACAACAGAACAAAGGATCAAGGGTTTGAATCCAGATGCAGGACACCTAGTCTCTTCTACTTTTGCTAAATAAACAACCCCAAATCACTGAGAGTGTTGAAAACTTCAACATCACAAGACAGTGACCACTATTGAAGCATACGCACAAAGATATGAAAATATGATACTGATTGTATTGGTCCCAACAAAAGGTGTATAAATACCTGCCACTAAATTCATAGTCACATCTATCAGGTCACTTGAAGTCTACATCTTAGATAATTCATTGCTAAAATTGGTACCAGGATTTCACATGTTGGCGCTCGTATGGTTAGTACAGTAAATTTATTTACATTATCCTACAGCATTCATCTGTATTCTGTAGTATAAAAAAATCCCATCCCTATCACCCAAAGCAACATGGATTATTTGGGACAGAGCTCCTATTTTTTCTGCTTTGCTTATCATAAGTTTACATATATAACCCAGTGTAAGAGTATGTGCTCACATTACTAATTTGCAGCAGACACAAAAATACTATGTGTGAACCAGTCTTAGGAGTCTATAACTTATGCATTTATGATCCACTGCAAAGGAGCAATGATCCTCAGAAAAGATATGTAATTTTGGATTCATAAACCTGAGCTAAAATAGTGCTTATCAAAAATAATCTATAAACTCTGTTCTGATCATTATCAAACCAATCCCCCAAATTCAGAATACACCATGTATCCAGAAATCTGACATTTCTCAAAGGAAAAATTTGATCATAAATCACTTTTACAATGGAAGTAAAATACATGATGCATAACTTTGATGAATGGACGAATTGTAGGAAATGTGAATCAGTAGAGCTCTGGAACCAAAGTCAAAATAATTATTAAAAATCAATTTTATGGCTTTATTGATCTTCTATTGTAATAGAAATAAAGTGTGAGCCAGATGTACAATATATTTATTAGCACTGGTTCACAAAATCGTTTACAAAGGGTTAATTGTTGATGAATAATAAAACAAAAGGCCATATAACATTTCGACAAGCCCGGCTAGGAGTGGCTACAAGTAGCCATAATTTAAACTTCAAAGATCAGATCATTTTGGTTTAAAGGGGTTTTACTAACTTTGGAAGTTATCCTTTATCTAGAGCAGGGGTCTTCAATCTGTGTCTTTGAAGCCACATGTGGCTCGTGAGCCCATGTTGTGTGCGTTATAGCTGTCTTCCAGCTTGGTACATTAGAACCAGATCTAGCAAACAGTTATGAAGAGAATGTCTTCAAATGAAGACCTTTCTGTGTGACCCCACACAAAAGAGCACATCTGGATGCAAATATACTGGCCATGGAGGTGGGGAAATAAATATGGTAAGCTGGAGGTAGGATGATGCTATCAGATATGGTGGGTGCTGAAGCTGGATATGGTGTGTGTTTGGAGTGATTGATGTGAGAATACTGAATGGGGGTAAGATGGGAGCCCCTGGTTGCAAATATGCTGCCTTTAAGGCAGGGTGGCACAGAGTCTCAGTGTGATTCTGTGGGGGAAGCTTTGGCAGTCATTAATGGGGGGCTCCAGGTATCACCACTTGGAGGATTCAGGATGTGGCTCATGGCTACCTTTCAGAGCTGAATGTAGCTTTTAGGTTAAAAGCTGTTGGGGATCACTGATCTACAGAATAAGAGATAACTTCATGATGCCTGTGGGTCAGACCACTGGGAGCCCCACTGACCCAAGAACTGAAGAGCCTGTGTGCATGAAGTGGCGGTCGATCATTCACACTTTTGCTCCATTCATTGTTAATGGGAATGCTGAAGACAAGTAAATTCTGAGCTTGGCTATCTCCGGTGGTCCCATTAGGAATGAATGGAGTGACGGTGCGCATGATCAACCATCACTCCATTCACATGGGGCTACCCAAATACCTGGTTCTAGGAATTATGGGGGACCCAGTGATTGGGAAGTTATTGTATAGCCTATTAAGTGGTGGAGCATTCAATGAGTAAGTAATGCTTATTTATTTATTTTATAGCAATCTTTAATCTTGGTTATTTTTTTTTAAGCTTTTGAAAAAGCCATTTAAATATATGATTGTTTCTAGGGGTTAAGGGGACGGTTGCAAACAACTTTATTAAATAATGGAAAGCAACCGAACTCGGGGTCCGCGATGCAGCCTGGTGGACTGCGGCCGAACACCTTCCGGGTGAGAAGAAAAACAACCAACTTAAATTGCAATCCCCTCAGTGTTACAGCACACCGGAGCGAGAATAGGGATTCGCACTATCTCCGTTAACTGCACGAGAGATGTGCGATAAATAATGTATCTGTAGTCCTGTTGCAGCACCTGGACTACACAGTTGGTGCTTGCATGCGTGTGTGACTCATGCCGGCGAATACGTGCTCCCAGCCGGGTTGTGTTACCGGACTGAGGAGTATCTCTCCACGTGGCTTACAGGTGGTACCGGGAACAGGGTGTCTGCAGGCTGCTCAGGGTGTAAGGCGACCCCTTTGTTGGAACCAGACTGTCAGATGAAACTACCTGCCTATTTTATCTAAACCTGCCTGCCAGAAACTAAATCACACGAGGAGCCCAAGAGACCAAGCGTCCACACAACACCATCACAGCTCAATGATCAGAGCGCGTGGCCATGTTTGTGGGTGGGCTTTATAAAGATTAAGCCCTGCCAACCGTTGCACCATTGGTGATGTCACCCGCGACCAATCAGGCGGTGCCAGGTCACCGGATCAGCTGACTCACAAACCACCAATCACGGTCCGTCATGTCACGGGCATGCTCAGTACAGAGAATCCTGGACTTGGGCTTCAGCAGCCCTGTCTCCCTCCGCAACCTATCCTTCATGTTGCTAAGAACAAAGACCCAAGAGACAACCTGTACGTCTCGTGGACCAGCTAGGTGTTGGGACTGGTGACAATGCTGAGCAGCATCAGCCATGGCAGGACTGGAATGGGAGACCACAGAAGGTTATGGACCCATTTCAAATCCAGCAAACATGCAACGCCTAACACAAGGGAGGTAGTAACAAAAGGACATCATTGACAGCTGGATTATAAAATTATCCTAACCTTTAGTGCACATAATTCTGCACAACTAGTTATGTGAGAACATAATTCATGAATACCATAAAAATGCAACAAAATATATCTTATTCACGGTTATTCTAATTCATCTAGTTAATATTTCTTTAACTAAAGAAATAAAGTAAGAAGCACAAATTGAATTGTTCTCTGAAAAGGTAGAGCTGTGAGATTCAATAACACTATAATGAGTTCCTTTTTAGATAGAACTAATTGAAATATGCACTTTAATACTGGTAGAATCATGTAGTTAATGGAAGGTATAATAACTAAAGTGATCCATTTATGGCTTAGCGGATGCCTATAAATGGAGTGGTAGATGGAATACTCTGTAGGCTTCTCCCAAGGGTCCAAAAACACAGCAATAATTCAAGAACCAATATTAAAAGCTTCTGCAAATACTAAAATGCTGCCTCAATCGATCACTATTTATTGGGAGGGCAAAAGTGTACCATTTTCCCTTTAATAAATGAAGCTGAATTAAAATACCACTCATCCCTTGAAAAAGCTTTTTTTTTATTAAAATAATGGAAGTACAAGAAATCTTTCATTGTGAAAAAAACATATAATTGAAGAATAGAAAAAGAGAGTTTTCAGGATACTTTCTTTTGTTATTACTTGCTATATTTTTACTTCTTTCATTAGTCTTTATATGTAGCCACTTAATTCAGAAAACAATTAATCATCCTGTCAAGAGAATATTCGTTTTTTTACCGACTCTAAATAAACCGTTCTGCCTTCTTGTATGTCTACCTTTTTGGACTGAAATCTCCTTATGGAACAATATTATTTATAGTTGTTACAAAATATCCAAAATGACAATACAGCACAAAAGGGCTTTTTTGGAGCCATCTTTTCCTCCCCTAACTAGGTCGACAGACTGCTTCTTGCATTCCTTATAGTATTTCTTATTCGTATTTACTTTAAAAAGTTATTAAAAATAATATTTTTATCTATCTGCTCTTTTATGAACACTTACATTATATAACATACCCACTCTATATCTGTATTAGGCTCTTTTCATTCTGATTCTCCACAATTACAAATAAAATGTTAGAACTGACACAACAATGAATGTCATCTATTTAAAATGCTTAGAATCACATAGAAATAGCCATCATTCATCTTTTAAAACCCATGTAAAAGGAAAGCTTAGACAGTTTTAAACATCATGACAACCTGTTTTGAGGAAATTCTTCTTTAAAGGGATATTCCCATCTCCAAAGATCCTATCCCAATATATAGTTGGTGTTAAAATAATAATTTTAACAAATACTTCCAAATAGAAGTTTAGAATAGTTCTTGTGATAAGCTATGTCACTTACCCCATCTACAGGGCATTGCAGTAGCTTAGATATCCATCGTTACGACCATAAACAGGTAACTTACTAACTCACTGTCACTATTTGAGTGGTCGTTACCATGGATACCTAGGCTACTGTAATGCCCTGCACAAAGGGTAAGTGATATAGTGAATCAAAAGAACTATACTACATTTTTAATTGGAGATATTTGCTAATATTATTATTATGCCCACTACAGATAGGAATAGGATCTCGGAGATGGGAATACCACTTTAAGAATGTTATTTTTTCCTGGAATAAAAAAGCACTGCTTTTTAAAAAAAAAACACTAGACTTAAGCTTCAATACCAGACACAATCAGTTAACAGGTGTTATACTGTATTTGAAAAAAAAACAGCAATATTTTTCTAATCCATGAAAACTTTCTAATATTGTTTGGTTTCTCAAAAATTCTAAATTCCCTTATTTAATTTAACACTGGTAAATGTATTCTATCACCTCTGATTTTAGAAAAGTCGATAAAACTGAAAACTTTGAAACATTTGGGATCTTGAATCCATATCAATAATATCTCCAACAGTCAGAACTGTGACAATTTTTGGCTTAAGAGAAACACCACCAAATATGATTTGACCCTTGCTACTTAAACTGTACTTTGCTTACTTTTTTATATGATTTGCTAAAATGAACAAAAATCCCGTACTTCAAAATGTCACACAGTCCTTAAACATCAAAGACATATTGAATCCGTGCTGACTTTAGCCACATCAAGGAAATCTTGCTTTGCTTCATTCTTTATCTGTGTTTTATTTATTGGAAGACTCAGGTTAAATGTGTTTTGTGAAATATTCTGTCATTCTGTGTCCCACTTCTTTATTTCTTATAATAAATTATTTGATTTTATAAAGATGTGGACATGACATCCTATATGCCACACGCTGTCCATGGTGCATTGTATTTCTCTATGATTATAATTTTAAAAAGTTATTTTTCAATATTTTATTTGGCTATTTAAAAAAAAAAAAAGAATCATAAATACTTGGAATAACTGTTCTGTTTTTATTCCATTGACTATATCAGATGTCCTTACATTTTTGTAAATCATGATGATGCTTATGGCTTATCCTGGTGACATGCTATACTGGTTAGAAATGAGAATATCCCTTTAAACCCCATGTTCACAGCCAGTTTTGTTTTTATGACAGATTTTTTTTAAACTTTTCTATTGTCTCATTCCACGAGCCATAACTTACATTTTTTTTTCAGAGTCATAATCGTTTGAGGGCTTGTTTTTTTTACAGAGAAGCTATAGTTTTTACTTTTTTGGGGGTAAAAATGACTTTTTGATCACTTTTTAATTCACTTTTGGTAGAAGGCATTAGCAAAAAACAACAACAATAATAATAATGATAATAATAATTACAACAATTCTTTTGGAGTTCACTGAACATGATAATTGACATGTTAGCTTTTTTCTGTGTGTCAATATGATTAAGGTGATACACAATTTATATTGTTTCTTTTATTTTTTTTGATCATCATTATGTGAAAGTCATACCTTTTTTACTTTTCTGAATACAGAATAGTATGAGAGCATGCTTTCTGCATAGTGAGGTGTAGTTTTTAATGGTATTAAATTGGTATACATCCAATTTATTTTTTAATCACCGTTTATTTCATTTTTTTGTAATGCAAGTAGAACACTAACAGCAATTTTGGCATGGTTTTTCAAGTAATTTCAAGGCAACTTGAATATGCAATCTTTAAAGGGGTATTCTCATCTCCAATATCCTATCCCAATATGTAGTAGGTGTAATAATAACATTAGCAAATATCTCCAATTAGAAAAGTCGTACAGTTCCTCTGATTCACTATGTCACTATACCAATGTGCAGGGCATTGGAGTAGCTTAGGTATCCATGGTTACCACCCCTCATATAGTGACCACTAGTGGATACCTAAGCTACTGCAATGCCCTGCACATGGGGTAAGCGACATAGAGATTTTTGGAGATGGGAATGCCCCTTTAATATAATTGAAACTATAGTATCTCTGTACTACAGTGAGTCTAACCTGTCTTGACTGGCATTTAGCCTATCACGCCCAGCCCCTATAGAATCTAATAGCGTGAAGATTATGGCAGACATGAAGGTTATTGTTAGGCTTCCTTGTTGCCATAGCAACCATAAGGATAAGCCTTCAATATAAAAGTACCGTATAGCTCATTTAAGTGAACAACACTACTACTGCAATTTCTTCATGGTTTCCCTTTAATATAATATCCATCAGCTGTTCAGAGAATGAATAATATCAGGGTTTACCACAGTTATTATTCCATCAGTCTTTACTCCAATGTGATGAGTTACATTTATTTAAAATAAAAATGAAATCAGATTTCTTATGGAAACTACAATAACAAAAGTGGTTTGCAGAATATGACAGTGCATTGCAAATCATATTTATTTGCCAATTACCTGGATGCCTTTAGGAACTTACAATCTAATATGGGACAATTTCAAAAGGGAGATGGAATGATTTGCCTATAGCTACTCTGCTCTACATTTTATCTCTGATCTCCTAGTTTATAATCTCATTATATTCTATATAGCCAGGTTAGGAAGTACTCTGAAAAACTTCCTTGAAGTTTGATCCTAAAAAAGAAGATTAAACATACCAAAAATATGTGTTTTTACAATTAAAATTACTTTTAAATACACTGCTCAAAAAAATAAAGGGAACACTCAAATAACACATCCTAGTTCTGAATGAATGAAATATTCTCATTGAATACTTTGTTCCGTACAAAGTTGAATGTGCTGACAACAAAATCACACAAAAATCATCAATGGAAATCAAACTTATTAACCAATGGAAGCCAGAATTTGGAGTCACCCACAAAACTAAAGTAGAAAAACACACTACAGGCTGATCCAACCTTTCTGTAATGTCCTTAAAGCAAGTCAAAATGAGGCTCAGTATTGTGTGTGACATCCACGTGCCTGTATGACCTCCCTACTATGCCTGGGCAAGCTCCTGATGAGATTGCAGATGGTCTCCTGTGGGATCTCCTCCCAGACCTGGACTAAAGCATCCGCCAACTCCTGGACAGTCTGTGGTGCAATGGAGCGAGACATGATGTCCCAGATGTGCTCAATCAGATTCAGGTCTGGGGAACGGACGGGCCAGTCCATAGCTTCAATCCCTTCATCTTGCAGGAACTGCTGACACACTCCTGCCACATGAGGTCTGGCACCAGCATATGGTCTCACAAGGGGCCTGAGGATCTCATCTCGGTACCTAATGGCAGTCAGGCTACCTCTGGTGAGCACATGGAGGGCTGTGCGGCCCTCCAAAGAAATTCCACCCCACTGCCAAACCGGTCATCCTGAAGGATGTTGCAGGCAGCAGATCACTCTCCACTGCATCTCCAGTCTCTGTCATGTCTGTCACATGTGCTCAGTGTGAACCTGCTTTCGTCTGTGAAGAGCACACGGCGCCAGTGGCGACTTTGCCAATCCTGGTGTTCTGTGGCAAATGCCAAGCGTCCTGCATGGTGTTGGGTAATGAGCACAACCCCCATCTGTGGACGTCATGCCCTCATACCAGCCTCATGGAGTCAGTTTCTAACCGTTTGTGCAGACACATGTACATTTTTGGCCTGTTGGAGGTAATTTTCCAGGGCTCTGGCAGTGCTCCACCTGTTCCTCCTTGCACAAAGGTGGAGGTAGCGGTCCTGCTGCTGGGTTGTTGCCCTTCTACAGACCCTCCACGTCTCCTGGTGGACTGGCCTGTCTCCTGGTAGCACCTCCAGACTCTGGACACTAAGCTGACAGACACAGCAAACCTTCTTGCCACAGCTCGCTTTGATGTGGCATCCTAGATGAGTTGCACTCCCTGAGCAACTTCTGTGGGTTGTAGAGTTCATCTCATACTACCACGAGTGTGAAAGCACAACCAACATTCAAAAGTGACCAAAACATCAGCCAGAAAGGATTGGTACTGAGATGTGGTCTGTGGTCCCCACCTGCAGAACCACTCCTTTATTGAGTGTGTCTTGATAATTGCCAATAATTTCCATCTATTGTCTATTCCATTTGCACAACAGCATGTGAAATTGATTGCCAATCAGTGTTGCTTCCTAAGTGGACAGTTTGATTTCACAGAAGTTTGATTTACTTGGAGTTATATTCTGTTGTTTAAGTGTTCCCTTTATTTTTTTGAGCAGTGTATATGTATTAATTGTTAATCAGTGGAATAAACAAAGTACAAAGCTGGGTCAGAAACAGAGGTTATTTCATCAATGAACACAACAAGCTAATAAGCTTTAGAATATCTGGCAAAGAGAGATCTTAAATAGTCCAAAGCAAGTCCCTGTTAGTCACCAAATGACCCTCTGGCTAACCTCAGTTATTGGACAGTCATCAGGACCATAAATGACAATCATTAATATTAATGTTATTGGGTGATTGACTTCTCCTTCATAAAACCTGCCCATAAGATTGGCTGGGCAACAGGAGCTGACACACAGGGAAGAGGACTCCTATGCAATACAGGCCAACAGCTCACTATAAGGCTGTATGCCCACATTGCGGATTTAATGCATTTCCGTGGTGGCATTTCCTCAGTGAAAACGCATTAAAAATGCTTGTTAAGTTGTCTGCCATGTTTCCCAATGATAATCCGCATGTGCTGTGCACATGCTGCTGAAATTTCCGCTGCGGGTTATCATTGCGGTAAAATCCGCAGCACAACCATTTCTTGAGCGAAATCGCCTCCATTGACTTACATTGAACCGTATTAGATCCGCATATATAGATGTATGCATGCGGATGTTATGCAGTTCAATGCGCGGATGGTACCCAGGTCTGGAGAAGTGGAGACTCTCCTCCAAATCCGGGTACCACTAGTAAAAAAAGAATTAAAACGTGAAAGATAAAAAAAAACATTACACTTACCTCTCCGGCGGCCCCCGGTATCCTCTCCGATGGCGTCCTCTGTCCTCGGCGTCCCACTGTGTTCTGAAAGGACCTGCGGTGACATCTTTTAGTCATGTGATGGTCACACGACCGCTGATGTCGGTGGTCGCGTGACCTGTCTACTAAATGACGTCAACGCAGGTCCTTTCAGAACACCACGGGACACCGAGGACAGAGGACGCCACTGGAGAGGAGACCAGGGGCCGACGGAGAGGTAAGTATAATGTTTTTTTTTATTATTTACATTTTATTTCTTTTTTTACTATTGATGCTGCATTTAAAGCAGCATAAGTTGGTCAAACAATATAAATCCATGCCAGTTGCATGGATTTATATTGTGTGACTAACTTGTCAAGCACTTTTCCAAGTGATGCTCAAAAGCGCTTGGAAAAGCGCTTGAAAAAACGCATGTGAAAATGCATGCAAAAACATTTAAAAAATGCTTCTCCCTGGCAGAAAAAACGCATGTAAAATCTGCATGTGTTTTTTCTGCCAGTGAGAGGCAGAAACACTCAGGAAAAATCTGCATCATTTCTGCATTGTGGGCACATAGCCTAAGGCTCAATTCAACTTGCTTTCAAGGTAGAAGTGGTCCTCCTTGCTTCTTGGCCCCTGGGAAGCTGGACAAGTTTCACCAATGGTATGTTCACCCCTGAGTGGCGGTGTGTGACATATTGTGGAGGCTGATGCTAAGTGTGGAATGTTACACCAACTGCAGTAAATAAGCATAAGTTTGATAAATTTTCTATTTAAGAAAATGCGCCCATTCCCCCCTCTAAACTCACGTTCAGCTATCTACTGTTTTTTTACACAAGTGTCTACAACAGCGCACAATATTCAATATGTGGTAAAACAGGTCAAAAAACACATCTGAGTTTGTGTTTTTAGAGTAGTGCTATATTCAGATTTTTTTTGTTTGACTATTCTATGACTGGTCTAACTTGTACTTTTCATTGATTCAACACTATGGGCCCGATACATCAAGACTGGCATTGTTCACGATTGTCTTGATGAGGAGATGTGCTGGAGTCAAATGCCCCTGATTCATGAAGGGACATATGTTCATGAATCAAGAGCATCGGACAAGTGCCTCTGTCTGCACCTTGTAATAAATCCTACTCCAGTCACTGCTGGAGTAATATTTGTAGTGTAGCAAATACTGCCACTTGCATTGAATTTAATGAGCATCAGTCACTACACCTCTATCCAACCTTTGTCCACTTTGTAATAGCTGGTCAAAAATGAGGTGAGAACACCAGAAGTTGCAACATTTTCATGTAGCCTGGAGTTGAGCAAATATTTTGAGACTTTTCGAAGGTTTTTATGACAGAATACTGGCATAATAGATTTTATGAATCAGGCCTTATGTTCTCATTCTGTACATCTATCCTTCTGTGTATGCATTCCTATAGTATTCTATATGGTAGCAGCTGCCTGGTAATGGTCCCTGTAGTTAGGTTTACTGTCCATCAGGTCCAGTTTAGTGCTGGTGTTCTACAGTGTTTTGCCATTAGATATGTAACTCTAAAATTTGTTTTAGTTTTTCGAATTTAATCAAACCCTTCACTGTTCCACATTGTACATTTACACGTAAAATAGATAGAGCGGGTACAAGAGCTATGTCCACGCCATCTGCACTGTGAGTCAGCTGTTAGATACAATGGAGCTCCCTCTGCAATGGCCAGAATCTCAGCTATGTTCTATACTGGCTATTCAACTACATCCATGGTAATCAAAAGTAATACCAAAGAAAACTGTTATTTGTCCCGCAGTAAGAAAAAAAGCTCTCATAAAGCCTCTATGGAAAAAAAATATTATACAAAAATAATAAAATGTAAAAAAAATATATATATAATTTTTGCATCACCATAATTGTGCTTAGCCACAGAATAAATACTTTCCTAGTGCAGCATGGTGATTAAAGTCATATTTAAAATGTAAAAAAAAGAGATGAAAATAAATCCTAAAGAATAATAAATTATATGTATTATGTGTATGCCAAAATGATGACACTTACAAATACAACTCATCCTGCAAAAAAAACAAGCTCTCACATGTCTACATCAATGGAAAATAAATAAATATAGTTATGTACAGTGCAGACCAAAAGTTTGGACACACCTTCTCATTTAAAGATTTTTCTGTATTTTCATGAGTATGAAAATTGTACATTCACACTGAAGGCATCAAAACTATGAATTAACACATGTGGAATTATATACTTAACAAAAAAGTGTGAAACAACTGTTGGGGATTTATTCAAAATTGAAGGCATACTGAACCAGCATGACTACCACAGCATCTTGCAGCGGCATGCTATTCCATCCGGTTTGCGTTTAGTTGGACCATCATTTATTTGCCCAGGAGCTGTGGTATGATCAGACCATGTTCCTACATGGTCAGACACAGGCATTACACAGTGCACAGCAGGGGAACATTTATAAGATTATCTCGGGACAGTAATATTTTTTTTTTATTCTGAGATCTATTAATTAAAATGTATTTTGTTAATGAGACAACCCCTTTAAATTAGTTTAAAATTCTGTCCTGATTTATTTTTATATCTTTAAAGTAGTTAAAGTGCTGAAAGTTTTATAATTTTTTATAGGAAGCTAAATATTCCCTCCAACGAAAGATTAAAAATTAACATTTGGCCTTCCTACCCCCACCACTAGATGGAGCAGTGAAGGAATGTATATTCTCTTGTAAATTTGTCTAAATACTAGTAAAATATCCAGTAAGCTCACATTGTAAGATCCCATTAGTACTAGGTGCAGGTAGCCAGCACATGTTTTACTCACTTAATGACATCCATTGTACATTTACAGGACTGGTGCCACATTGTTAGGTCACAAGGAACACAGCATAAAATAGTTAGACAGATAGAGAGGGGTCCTTCTATTAACCAATTGGCACCTGATCATAAAGTGGTAAAGGATTTTTAAGGCAGATGAATGATTTTGGAAACCAGTGGCAGAAAACTATATCTAAAACATGATTATAAAAGTAAGAGATTCACATTCCACCTTTTATTCAATTCTACAGTTTCCCTGAGACAAAAGTTGAATATTGAATGTCTGGTACTTCATCATTAATGTAGACACATTTTTATCATTAATTAAACTCAGCAAAGCTTCAAGTACATTAAATCATTCTGAAGAGAGCTCACTTAAAATAATGTCAACATCATAATAAAATAAGTGCAAGACCCTTCTAAAATAAAGGGAACAGCAGAATTTCATTTAGAATTGCCTATCATGTTTGAACAGGTCTAACGAAAAAAGAAACTTATCGCTAAATTCACATGGGGAAGAGAAGAAAGACCTAATTACATTAACAATGTAGAAAAAAAAAACCTTGTGGTGAGGTAAAATGTCCTTAAGAACAATTACCGATATCTCGTTCATACGCAGATTGTGCAATGTAGAGTGGGACATCTCGAAAATATGTAAGAATAAAATGTCTTAGAGGAAGTATTCCTTACACTTATGCAGAGAAGCAGTTTAATAACTTAATGGAAATGTGTGAATGGAAGCCTTTTTGATCATTTTTTATGCATTAAGTAAATGGTCATAAAAATTACTGAAAATTTTGAAAGCCACTTGGACATTTATTACAATGTAAGTATAGAACAGGAACCTATGTGCTCTGTCACCGATGAGATAGTTAATCCTTTCTGGGAAAAAAAGGTAAATTGCAGTATTAAGGATATAAGAAAACCCCAAACTTCTAATGCAATATATTTATACACACACATACACTCACACAGATACACACACACACACATACACTCACAATCATACACACAGACACTGACATACACACTCACACTCAAACACATACATACACTCACACACATACATGCAGTATCTCACAAAAGGGAGTACAGCTCTTACATTTTTGTAAACATTTTATTATATCTTTTCATGGGACAACGCTGAAGATATGACACTTAGATACAATGCAAAGTAGTCCGTGTACAGCGTGTATAACAGTGTAAATTTGATATGCCCTCTAAATAACTCAACACAGCCATTAATGTCTAAACTGATGGCAACAAAAGTGAGTACACCCTTAAGTCAAGTGAAAATGGCCAAATTGTGCCCAATAGTCCATTTTCCCTCGCCAGTGTCATGTGACAAGGTCTCAGGTGTCGTTAGGGAGCAGGTGTGTTAAATTTTATGTTATCGCTCTCACTCTCTCTCATACTGGTCACTGGAAGTTTTACATGGCAGCTCATGGCAAAGAACTATCTGAGGATCTGAAAAAAAAGAATTGTTCCTCTACATAAAGATAGCCTAGGCTATAAGATGATTGTCAAAACCGTGAAACTTAGCTGCCAAGTGGTGGCCAAGACCATACAGCGGTTTAGGAAGACAGATTCCACTCAGAACAGGCCTCGCCATGGTCTACTAAAGGAGTTGAGTGCACGTGCTCAGTGTCATATCCAGAGGTTGTCTTTCCAAAATAGACGTATGTGTGCTGCCAGCATTGCTGCAGAGGATAAAGGGGTGAGCGGGTCAGCCTGTCAGTACTCATATCATATGCCTCACACTGCATCAAATTGATCTGCATGTCTGTCATCACAGAAGGAAGCCTCTTCTAGAGATGATGCACATGATAGCCCACAAACAGTTTGCTGAAGACAAGCAGACTAAGGACATGGATTACTGGACATGGATTACTGTGGTGTGATGAGACCAAGATAAACTTATTTGATTCAGATGGTGTCAAGCATGTGTGGTGGCAACCAGGTTAGGAGTACAAAGACAAGTGTTTCTTGCCTACAGTCAAGCATGGTGGTGGGAGTGTCAAGGTTAGAGGCTGAATGAGTGCTGCCTGCAGTTGGGAGCTACAGTTCATTGATGAAACCATGAATGCCAACTTGGACTGTGACATACTGAATCTGAGTATGATTATCTCCCTTCGGAAACTGGGCCACAGGGCAGTATTTCAACATGATAACGACCCCAAACACACCTCCAAGACAACCACTGCCTTGCTAAAGAAACTGAGGTTAAAGGTGCTGGACTGGCCAAGCATGTCTCCAGACCTAAACCTTATTGAGCATCCATGGGGCATCCTCAAGCGGAAGTAGAAGGAGCTAAGGTCGCTAACATCCACCAGCTGTCGTCATGGAGAAGTGGAAGACCTGTGAAGCTCTAGTGAACTCCATGCCCAAGAGAGTTAAAGCAGTGCTTGAAAATAGTGGTGGTCACACAAAATATTCACACTTTGAGCACAATTTGGTCATTTTCACTCAGGGATGTACTGACTTTTTTTTGCCAGTGGTTTAGATATTAATGGCTGTGTGTTGAGTTATTTGGAGAGCACACCAAATTTACACTGTTATAACAGCTGTACACTGACTACTTTACATTGTATCAAAGTGTCATTTCTTCAGCCTTGTCCCATGAAAAGATATACAAAAATGTGAGGGCTGTATTCACTTTTGTGAGATACTGTACATACATACACACTCATACACATACACTGGCATACACATCTACACACACAAACACACACACATACACACACACATATACACAAGTACACTAACACATGCACACACCCACATACACATACATACACATAGTATCAGCATATGTGCCAATTGTACACAGCATATACAATAAAAACATCCATGTGAGTGCAAAAGTGTCCTTGAAGAGAGGTGAACTAGTCAAAGCTGGTTATGTTTACTTTTTTCATGGACACCAAGATTCCATTATTATTATCAAACAATGGTTGGGGTGAAAGGTGAAAGAATTGATACTTTCCAAATTTCCAGTAAAAACTAAAACCTCCTGAACTCCCAGAAGAGTACCAAAGCAGCTTTCCCTATAAGTCTTCTGCCTGGCACAAGAAAGCTCCATCATCAAATTCAGTCCTGGTATCCAGAGTAACAGTCAAGAAGTAGGAATAAGATGTGTAAATGGTACATGGCATGAAAAATGTGTTCAAGTACAAGTACTGTAAAAATAGCTGATGGGAAAAAGTACCCTGTTTTCATGGTTGGCATGGTTGGCATTATTCATCACCACTATACAGATATGGTGCAATTTGTTTCCTTTTGCAGAACCTACTCTCTTGTGCACACACATTATGCAATATGGCACATTTCCTGGGAAAAAATGTATATAATTTACTTTAAAGATTTAAGTTTTAAGATGCACAGAATTCATTAGTAGGTATGTGTCTCAATAAATTTGATGCATTTTCCTACCACAAAAATCAGTTTAGAACTGATGTACAGTACAGACCAAAAGTTTGGACACACCTTCTCATTTAAAGATTTTTCTGTATTTTCTTGCTATGAAAATTGTACATTCACACTGAAGGCATCAAAACTATGAATTAACACATGTGGAATTATATACCTAACAAAAAAGTGTGAAACAACTGAAAATATGTCTTATAGCCTAGGTTCTTCAAAGTAGCCACCTTTTTCTTTGATGACTGCTTTGCACACTCTTGGCATTCTCTTGATGAGCTTCAAGAGGTAGTCACCGGAAATGGTTTTCACTTCACAGGTGTGCCCTGTCAGGTTTAATAAGTGGTATTTCTTGCTTTATGAATGGGGTTGGGACCATCAGTTGTGTTGTGCAGAAGTCTGGTGGATACACAGCTGATAGTCCTACTGAATAGACTGTTAGAATTTGTATTATGGCAAGAAAAAAGCAACTAAGTAAAGAAAAACGAGTGGCCATCATTACTTTAAGAAATGAAGGTCAGTCAGTCTGAAAAATTGGGAAAACTTTGAAAGTGTCCCCAAGTGCAGTTGCAAAAACCATCAAGCACTACAAAGAAACTGGCTCACATGAGGACCGCCCCAGGAAAGGAAGACCAAGAGTCATCTCTGCTTCTGAGGATAAGTTTATCCGAGTCACCAGCCTCAGAAATCACAGATTTACAGCTGCTCAGATTAGAGACCAGGTCAATGCCACACAGAGTTCTAGCAGCAGACACATCTCTTCAACAACTGTTAAGAGGAGACTTTGTGCAGCAGGCCTTCATGTTAAAATAGCTGCTAGGAAACCACTTCTAAGGACAGGCAACAAGCAGAAGAGACTTGTTTGGGCTAAAGAACACAAGGAATGGACATTAGACCAGTGGAAATCTGTGCTTTGGTCTGATGAGTCCAAATTTGAGATCTTTGGTTCCAACCACCGTGTCTTTGTGTGACACAGAAAAGGTGAACGGATGGACTCTACATGCCTGGTTCCCACCGTGAAGCATGGAGGAGAAGGTGTGATGGTGTGGGGGTGCTTTGCTGGTGACAATGTTATGGATTTATTCAAAATTGAAGGCATACTGAACCAGCATGGCTACCACAGCATCTTGCAGAGGCATGCTATTCCATCCCGTTTGCGTTTAGTGGCACCATCATTTATTTTTCAACAGGATAATGGCCCCAAACACACCTCCAGGCTGTATAAGGGCTATTTGACCAAGAATGAGAGTGATGGGGTGCTATGCCAGATGACCTGGCCTCCACAGTCACCAGACCTGAACCCAATCAAGATTGTTAGGGGTGAGCTGGACCGCAGAAAGATGGCAAAATGGCCAACAAGTGCTAAGCATCTCTGGAACTCCTTCAAGATTGTTGGATGACCATTTCTGGTGACTACCTCTTGAAGCTCATCAAGAGAATGCCAAGAGTGTGCAAAGCAGTCATCAAAGCAAAAGGTGGCTACTTTGAAGAACCTAGAATATAAGACATATTTTCAGTTGTTTCACACTTTTTTTTCTAAGTATGTAATTCCACATGTGTTAATTCATAGTTTTGATGCCGTCAGTGTGAATGTACAATTTCCATAGTCAAGAAAGTACAGAAAAATCTTTAAATGAGAAGGTGTGTCCAAACTTTTGGTCTGTACTGTAAATTAAGCACTACACATATAACATAACAAAGAGATTATAATAATTCTATAAGATTAATGCACAGTTCATCACAAGTGCACAAGATGAAGCATCACATATAGATGTAGCCTTTCTTAAACTAAAGGCCTCCATGCACAATAGATGACTGTTGGCCAAACGATAACTATGGACCGATCATTCATTCCATCTCCTCCATATATAAGCATGCTCACTCCGACATGTCCTACTTTGCTCTTTATGAGAGAGCCACTGCCAGACTCCTCTTGCAGATGCTTATCTTGCCAAGGAAAAAAGAGCATCCTCAGTCCAAATTTGGATATTCCAGATCCTTATCCATTAAGTGTCAGAGGAAAGTCAGTAGGCCCCCATACATTTCGTGTCAGTGGAGATCACCTATATCGGTGGGTTCATTCACCATTAGTATAATGCCATAAAGCGAAGGTTCCATAAAAAAATTATTCAACCATTGAAAAAATGTAAAATATTAATGTTGTCATTTTTTAAAATATTTTAATTTATTTTTAATTACCGTATTTTTCAGACTATAAGATGCACTGGACCATAAGACACACCCCAAATATTGGGGTGGAATATAGAAAAAAAAAGGGGGTCCATCTTATAGTCTTAATAGGTACAATATCTTACCTGGGGGGCGGTCGAGCAAGGGTCAGAGGAGGCAGGGTCCTTCAGGAATTCGGTGCTCCAGCAGCGGGGTGTTGCGATGGAGTAGGATTGCAGGGCCCTCCGTTCCGTTCCTCTGTAGCCTTGTGGCTGCAGCCGAAGAGATGGCTGGGGCCCGGTGCCTGGATGGGGGCCTGAGGCCTGGCTGGGTGCCTGGCTGAGGGCTGGGGGCCTGGCTGGGGACCAGGCTGAGGGCTTAGGGCCTGGCTGAGGCCCGGTGCCTAACTGGGAGCCTAGCTGAGGTCCGGTGCATGGCTGGGGGACTGGCTGAGGCCCGCTGCATGGCTAGGGGCCTGTGTTTGGTGATTGGGGCCTGAGGGCCGGGACCGGAGTCTGGCTGCATGCCGCCGAGGCCTGCCTAGGGACCGGGACCGGGACTGGATGCGGGCAGTGTCTGGCTACGGGCCGGGGCAGTGAGCGGAACAGGTTTCCGGTGTGCGCGGCCATCTTCCTGAAGCTGTGATCTACAGGAAAATGGACGCCCGAGCTTCAAGTTAGTGCATGCACCGGCTTGGGCGGACACTGCCCACATCCAGTCCAACTCTCGCCAGCCCCCAGCCAGACACCCGCAGCATCTCACCTCTTCCTCGTTTGCTGCCACCGCCACCACCACTACCACCGCCGAGTTCTGGTAGGAGGGAGGCCCCCGTTCCCACTCCACCACCACCGCAGGTACGCAACGTTCAAACCATAAGACACACCCCTCATTTTCCTCCCAAATTTGGGGGAAAAAAGTGTGTCTTATGGTCCAAAAAATACGGTAAGTAAAATATAAAAAGTAATTGAAAAGGTTTTATATTTTGCACTTTAAAAACAGCTGCTGCTGAACTTCACCATGACATCATAGTGTAAAAATATCTCACATTACGACTGCAGTAAATGTGGGCTGGATCTTCTCACATGTGTGTGATGTTTCCTCTCCTCTCCTTCTGGGTGCTTGCAAAAGGATAAGAAATGATGAAGTTAAGGATCACACTGCAGAGCCATTTTATAGGTGACTGACAGTGATACTGACAAGTAGACCGTGTCACTGAGGACGGCCAGCAGTTCAGATTCTGATAGTTGGTGCTGCTCACTGTATCATAAGCTGGGGTTAGATATGCGGAGTGTATCATATGCTGCAATTAGATATGCTTAGAGTAACACATGCTGGAATTAGCTACAAGGCTCAGTGTAGTGTATCATATGATGGGGTTAGATATAGGGCTGAGCAGAGTGTATCACACAGCATGGCATTATATATGCAGTATCTAATGTATGTAATGTGTGACACTGCTACATGCACTTCTATGGGAGCAATGGTGTAATGTGTGACACCGCTCCTTCCACTTCTATGGGAGCAGTGGTGTAATGTGTGACCCCACTCAATCCACTACATTACTTCTCCCACAAAAGTGGTAAGGCAGCGTCACACATTATACTACTGCTCCCATAGAAGTGGACGTAACAATGGCACACATTACACTACTGCTCCCTTAGAATTGTGTGAACCGCTCTGTCTACGTATATGGAAACTGTGGTGTAATGTAATGGATACTAAATACACGGCTCTGGGGGGCATATCACCATGATGAGCATTAGATACATGCCACTGGGGGTCATCCCCATGATTGGCATTAGATACACGGCTCTGGGGAGTATCATCAGGAGCATACAAAGAAATCATGGTTCCCCATAGCAGAAGTTCAAATTGACACTCCCCCCCAAAAAAAATAAAATTATATTCATCAGGGTCACTGAAGAACATATCTCATAACTTTGCAGTCCTTACAATGCAATTTCTGTCCTATTTAACCCCCTAGATTCCCCATATGGTACTCATTATAGTACAATGGGCCCAACATTGTCTTCCATATATTATCATATAGAAAAAACTGTGTATATCAGAACAGACCACAATTTGGGGTAAATATAATAATATCCAAAGAGAATTATTTTATATTATCAGCTAATCTTTATTGAGAAAATATTCATATAAAATCACATGAGAATTTAAAAAAATGGGAAAACCACCAGGTGGCACCATAACCCAAAACAGCAGTTTATTTTATACAAGTCTAACACATAGGTGATACACCACTATTATAGATGTAACATATTACTGTCTATTCACACAACTAACCTAAAATCGTGTGGTATATGTTTAATACGTCCCCTCCACCAACAAAGAGGTTGCTGACAAAACGAGTCACCTGCTGTGGGCTAGAGGGCGTCACATACCCTACGCACGTTTCGGCTCGCTTAGAGTTCTTCCGGGGTACTGCCACACTCAGACTGTGTCTCATTAAATAGTTTTCTGTAGCCAATCAACACAGTCACACACACCAGACTCATACTATCATCACTCATTTTTAAATGTAATGTGCTTTTATATGAATACTAGCTATTGAACCCGTTCTACACCCGGGTGGCGAGCATTTTTATTGGTATATGGTCTCCCATACTGGAATGTGCTGCCCCCCTCCTGTTATGTGCTGCCCCCATCCTGGTATTTGTTCTGCCCTATCTTGGTATTTGTGCTGCCCCCATCATGGTATTTGTGCTGCCCCCATCCTGGTATTTGTGCTGCCCCCATCCTGGTATTTGTGCTCCCCAATCCTGTTCCCCCATCCTGTTATGTGCTGCCCTCATCCTATCCTGGTATGCATGGCACCCCTCATCCCCATTCTGGTATGCATGGCACCCTTCACCATCATTCCTGGTATGCATGGCACCCTTCACCCCCAATCCTGGTATGCATGGTACTCCTCACTCCCAATCCTGGTATGCATGGCACCCCTCATTCCCTATCCTGGTATGCATGGCACCCCTCATCCCAATCCTGGCATGCGTGGCGCCCCTCATCCCTCATCCTGGTATGCATGGCTCCCTCATACCCAATCCTGGTATGCATGGCACCCCTCATTCCAAATCTGGTATACATGGCACCCCTCATCCCAATCCTGGTATGCATGGCACCCCATCCCTCATCATTGTATGCATGGCCCCCTCATCTTAAATCCTGGTATGCATGGCACCCCTCATCCACAATCCTGGTATGCATGCCACTCCTCATCCCCCAATCCTGGTATGTATGGTACCCCTCATACCCAATCCTGGTATGCATAGCACCCCTCATCCCCAACCCTGGTATGCATGGCACCCCTCATTCCAAATATGGTATACATGGCATCCCTCATCCCAATCCTGGTATGCATGGCACTCCATCTCTCATCCTGGTATGCATGACCCCCTCATCCCAAATTTGGTATACATAGCACCCCTCATCCCAATCCTGGTATGTATGGCACCCCTTATCCCCCAATACTGGTATGTATGGCATCCCATCCCTCATCCTTGTCTGCATAGTACCCCGCATCCCTATTCTGGTATGTATGGTACCCCTCATCCCCCAAGCCTGGTATGTATGGCCTTCTCTTCCCCCAATCCTGGTATGCATGGCACCCCATCACTCATCCTGGTATGCATGGTACCCCTCATCCCTATTCTGTAATGCAAGGCACCCCATCCCTCATCCTGGTATGCATGGCTTCCTCATCCCCCAATCCTGTTATGCATGGCACCCAATCCCTCATCCTTGTATGCATGGCTTCCTCATCCCCAATCCTGGTATGCATGGAACTCCTCATCCCCAAATCCTGGTATGCATGGCGCCCGTCATTCCAAATCTGGTATACATGGCACCCCTCATCCCAATCCTGGTATGCATGGCACCCCATCGCTCATCTTGGTATGCATTGCCCCTCATCCCCAATCCTTGCATGCATGGCACCCCTCATCCCCAATCCTGGTATGCATGGCACCCCTCATCCCCAATCCTGGTAAACATGGTAACCCTCATCCCAATCCTGGTATGTATGGCACCCCTTATCCACCAATCCTGGTATGTATGGCACCCCATCCCTCATCCTTGTATGCATGGTACCCCGTATCCCTATTCTGGCATGTATGGTACCCCTCATCCTGGTATACATGGCACCCCTCATCCCAATTCTGGTATGCATGGTACCCCTCACCCCCCAATCTTGGTATTAATGGCACTCCATCCTTCATCCTGGTATGCATGGTACCCCACATTCCTATCCTGGTATGCATGGTACCCCTCATCCATTTTCTGGTAGCTTGGTACCCCTCATCCCTATTCTAGTATGCATGGCACCCCATCCCTCATCCGGGTATGCATGGCACCACATCCCTCATCCTGGTATGCATGGCTTCCTCATCCCCCAATCCTGGTATGCATGGCACCCAATCCCTCATCCTGGTATGCATGGCTTCCTCATCCCCAATCCTGGTATGCATGGAACTCCTCATCCCCCAATCCTGGTATGCATGGCACCCCTCTTTCCAAATCTGGTATACATGGCACCCCTCATCCCAATCCTGGTATGCATGGCACCCCATCCCTCATCTTGGTATGCATTGCCCCTCATCCCCAATCCTGGTATGCATGACACCCCTCATCCCCAATCCTGATATGCATGGCACCCCTCATCCCAATCCTGGTATACATGGCACCCCTCATCCCAATCCTGGTATGTATGGCACCCCTTATGCCCCTATCCTGGTATGTATGGCACCCCATCCATCATCCTGGTATGCATAGTACCCCGCATCCCTATTGTGGTATGTTTGGTACCCCTCATCCTGGTATACATGGGACCCCTCATCCCAATTCTGGTATGCATGGTACCCCTCTAATCCCCCAATCCTGGTATGAATGGCACCCAATCCCTCATCCTGGTATGCATGGTTTCCTCATCCCCAATCCTGGTATGCATGGCACTCCTCCTCCCCCAATCCTGGTATGCATGGCACCCCATTTCTCACCCTGGGGTGTATGGTTCCCTACCCTGGTATGTATGGTACCCCTCATCCTGGTGTTAATAGCATCCCATCCCTGATCCTGGTATGCATGGTACCCCGCATCCCTATTCTGGTATGTATGGTACCCCTCATCCTGGTATACATGGCACCCCTCATCCCAATTCTGGTATCTATGGTACCCATCATCCCCCAATCCTGATATGTATGGCCTCCTCCTTCCCCCAACCCTGGTATGCATGGCACGCCATTGCTCATCCTGGTATGCATGGCACCTCTCATCCCTTTTCGGGTAAGCATGGTACCCCTCATCCCTATTCTGATATGTATGGCACCCCATCCCTCATCCTGGTATGCATGGCACGCCATCCCTCATGATGGTATGCATGGTACCCCTTATCCCTATTCTGGTATGCATGGCACCCCATCCCTCATCCCTCATTTCTGGTATGTATGGCACCCCTCATCCTCCAATCCTGGTATGCATGGTCCCCTCATTCCCCAGTCCTGGTATGTATGGCACCCCTCTTCCCTATCAAGCTGCAAACATACAAAAAAATAAACACTTATACTCACCTTTCTTTCCTGTGCTCCAACGCTGTGTCCCGTTCTCCCAGAGGCCGGTGGAGGAGTGAAGAGCCGAAGTACGCTCGTGTCCATACCGCACTGTCCGGCGCCAGTTTGCTGACCACACTGCAAATGTGTCTTCAGTAAAATGGCGCCGGATAGCGCTATGCGCATGCACTGATTCTGACGCGCCACTCCTGCCCCCAGTTTCAGTTAAGAAGAGAGACGCCACGGCAATGCTCCTCCTGCTCAGGAAAGTATGTTATTATGGTGCCGGAGATCGCAGTATGCAGTCAGTGTCTACGCATACCGTGATCTCCAGCACCATACACACTCCTCTGAACTGTAATGGCTCCATGCGTTATTCTGTCTGGAGCAGGCGTATCTTGCTTGCACAGTCTATAAAGTCTTCAGACAGTGCAGGCGTGTCGCTCTTGCGCAGTCTATAAAGTCTTCAGACAGAAGGACGCATCTCCGGTTATATTATGGATTTTCTCAATAAAGATTAGTTGATAATATAAAATAATTCTCTTTGGGTATTATTTTGTTTACCCCAAATTGTGGTCTGTTCTGATAAACACTGTTTTTTCTATATGAAATTGTTCCATATGTGTATTCAACTTTATAATATATCCATATAGAACTTTAGGCATATCAGGGGATCCTAAGTGTTGTTAAAATAATGACGTGTAAGTGGACAGTCTTCCATATAGTACAATAGCCCCACATTGCCTTCCATACAGTATAATGGGCCCCGCATAGTTCACCATACAGTATAATGACCCCACAGAATACAGCATACAGTATTATGGCCCCACATAGTGCACAAGACAGCATAATGGCCCCATATAGTGCACCAAAAAGTATAATGGCCCCACATAGTGCACTATACAGTATAATGGCCCAGCATAGTGCTTAGCACAGTATAATGGCCCTGCCTAGTGCTCAATACAGTATAATAGTGCAACTGAAAGATGGTACTGCGCATGCGCGGGCGGCGAGGGCCATTTTGGTGAATGTAAATTTTACGTTTGGCACAGAAATTACACAGCAGTATTTAAATAGTAGGCAGGTCACTTTAAGCACAGTGACCTGTCAGAAGGCGGAGGTATGAATACATAAGCAGAGCACAAGTTACAGCCCCTCCTCAAAGACACACCCGAAAGCACAAGGATCTCATTAAGGCAGAAATCAAAATAAAGATTATAAAAGAACCACTGGATGGATTTCATCAACAAATATATCATTTAACTCAGTGTAACGGCTCCCACCTGACAGTGTATATGATTTACTGCGCACAATCCTGCTGACAGGTGCGCTTTAACAAAGCCAACATGGGATGTGGGCTCACTGGGATTTAATTTGTCTTTGGCTTAACAAGTAAGTAGAGCCCAAGATATTGTGAATTTCTGAAGGGGTGATTACTTTCCCACAGGAAATACTCAGGTTGCTACATCTGGAGAAGTCTCCATTAGCAGCTGCTGGCTAATAGCAGTAATGAAGACACTAGGCCAAGCAGTAGGCAGAAGTAGGCAGTTGGAGCTTGTTCATATAGAGAAGGGCTCAGGATTGACAATAGATAATAATGAAGAACTAACCAAGAATATAAGCCAGGTTAATGTCAAATGAAGCAGGAATACCACTCCTTTAGGGAATTATTGTTGTGGCACAATGACTGTGAGAAGGATCTTTATAAAACCTGATAAATACGTTGGCTAAAGTAATAAACATTTGGCAGATACTGGCCTTTAATAGATCAGCAATGGTGGAACGAGGAAGGATTTGAGGCACCTCAGTAGGTGAGCTGGCATATTGTTACAGAGATTAGCAATGACAGCCCACATACAGATATTGCACTGCGTTTAGGTGCAGGAAGGCCCCTTATTCTTATTCTCTGCATTTTAAGAACATCAAATTTACAAAAGCAAAATACACCTGCTATATTTTTCTACATCAAACTTTTCCTGATTTCTGCTTTATTTTCTATTGCTACTTTTACAGGAGTGTCATTGGCCACATAGTTCTATGCATGGCCAATAGACCTTACCCGTAAACAACACATTGTATTGTTAATTAGAATGAGAATGTGTTCCAGCTTTATGCATTTCACAGCCAGAATGCTACTGTGTTATTGTGAATATAACAAATCTGTTTTTATATTTAGACATTTCAGCTACTCCAGAAATTCTCTGATATTATATTTAGTGGAGGATGAAGCATCATGCTAAAAGCACATTGAACGCCATACACTTGCAGTACATTTGAAAGTCTAAGCAGTTTTTCCTCCAGCAATACAAGAAGCTTACTGGATTCTGTTTTGGACATCAAAGTAAAGATTTATCTATGGACATTGAGTTGTATCAGTAGGGCACAACAGTGGAATATCATTAGGAATGTGTTAGTCATGTATCCAGCAAACGGCAACAAGAAGGTATGCCTGAAAGAGGGAAAATAACTTACAATGGTCTATCACAATTTTTGGCGTACATCTTTGGTTTTATCTAAGAGTAAACAGTGAATAAAAAAAAAGAAATCTGATTGTGATCTACTGCATGCTGATGTGCTCTGCCATGCAAGCATTAATAAAAAAGAATGAAAGAATAAGATAAAGAAAGCAAAAACAGGAAAGAAAGAAAGAGAGAGAAGGCATGGAGAGAAAAAGACAGAAGAAAGAAAAGAAAGAAAGAAAGAAAGAAAGAAAGAAAGAAAGAAAGAAAGAAAAGGAGTGGAGAGAAAAAAGGAAGGAAAGAAAGAAAGAAAAGGAGTGGAGAGAAAAAAGGAAGGAAAGAAAGAAAGAAAAGGAGTGGAGAGAAAAAAGGAAGGAAAGAAAGAAAGAAAAGGAGTGGAGAGAAAAAAAGGAAGGAAAGAAAAACAGTAGGAAATAAAGGAGAGAAGAAATAAATAAAGTGAATGAAAGAGGGATGGCAAGAAAGCAAGAAAGAAGGAAAAAGGAAAAAAGGAAGAAATATAAAAGAAAAAAGAAAGGCATTAAAGAAAAGGCAGAAAATAAATAAACGTAGAGAAAGAGAGAAAGAAAGAAAGAAAGAAAGAGAAAGATAAGCTTTGGGGAATGAAGAAAAGGATGATAAATAAGGAAGAGAATGTAGATAGGTTGATACTGTAGATGGATAGATAGATAAGGTGTTTAATACCGTCAAACACAAACTGCATATGGATGTCAATATAATATTTAAATATGTAGATGGTGAATAAGGAGATGCCATTTTTCTAATATACAGTATGTTACAGTACAGAAGTTTCCAAGACAATAGACCATCTGTAATAGACTTTACAGTTGGAAGCCAGAACACTCCAAAAGACGATTAAGAGGGGAAGTCTAATATCTTCTCCTCTACATTTGGTTAAATTAGGCAGCTTGTTTTTTTCCATTTTATAGTCACAACATGTATATGGCCCTTTAAAAACTTGGTAACATTTACTGTATTTAATAAAACAATCAAATTTCATCTTTTCAGTGCCTTGCTTTCTTCACAATACTGTGCAAATATAGAAGGCAGCATCTTTCTGATGGAATCATTGTCTTCTATACCTTGGTTTCTTTTGAATCCAATATTTTTAGCCTTCAGCAATAGAAAATGTCATTGCCATGTGCAATGCAGTCCTACCTTGCCTAAATGCGACTGTTTTTCTCATTTATAACAAGGCTGATTTTATGCAATGTCTTTTACTTTCTACTTTAGGGCAAAATGCAGTATATGAAACAGCAATGACAATAAATTAGCCATTCACAAACTCGGTTCTTGAGTCAAGTATCCTGAAATTTGCAGTTTCAAGTGAATTTGAACATTTTGAGATTCGAAGAGCGATTTGAAAAAGAAATGTTTACCAAGTAACATTTCCCAAACTACTGAAAAATCAGAGAGCATGCAAATGTAATTTTGCATTGATGCACGTGCTTTCCCATAATTCCCTGCAGCTGTAACATCTTGTGGATTATCATACTTAGTATAGTGTTGGTCAGAGCCTGCGCCATCAGAAATCAGTGGTTTCCAGTGTAGCATAGCTTATACAGCAGAATCATTTTCCATCTCCCCAATCACTGGGTAAGTTTCTCTTTTCTGAGAGTGTAAGCTCTTATTGTCAGAAGAGTCCTCTCTGTCTATGTGGAAGCTCTTATGGTCATCAGGGGTCTTCTCTTTCTCTCTCCTGTAAATTGTAAGCTCTTAAGGTCAGCAGGAATCTTTCTTTCTCGCCTGTGAAGTGTAATATCTTATGGTCAATGAGGTTCTCCCTCTCTCCTCCCACCCACATGTAGTTTGAGAGCAATTACCAGCTCCTAGATATAGATATTCACTCAAATTTATTTTCCGCAAATCAAATTTTTGAGGAAAATTCTGCGAAGTTGTCAAATTTGAATTTCAAATGATTTGCTCATCTCTAGAGAGATAACCGGTTTGAAGATGACAGTAAAGATGGCCTATAATTAAAGTAGATCATCAATTGTTAAATAGTTCATCATGATAAGTAGGGGTGCGACACCCTGCATCCCCACTGATCAGGCTTTGATGGTGGTCGGAACTGCTCACACCCCACTGGTAAGACATTGATTGCCTATTGTAAAGATAGCTCATCAATGTTAAAGTAGTGGACAACCTCTTTTTGCATTTGGTATCCATTCAACAGCAAATCTCAATAGCGGGCGACATGTTGGCTCAGTGGTTAGCCTCAAATTGCTGAGGTATTGGGTTCAGATCTTTCCAAGGACAACTTCTGCAAGAGGTTGGTATGTTTTTCTCATGTTTGTGGGGGTTTTCTCTAGGTACTCTAGATTCCTCCCACACTCCAAAGGCATACTGATCGCGATATCAGACTGTGAACCCAATGGGGGCTGTGATAATAATGTCTGTAAAGCACTGCAGAATATGATGGCGCTATATAAGTGAGTGAAGAAATAAATATATGGTCCAAAGAGATGCCATTACAAGTGAAGAGCTTATCATTAGCAAAAAAATAGCAGAAGCTTTAGGACTGCCCAAATCTAAAATATATTAAATTCTTAAAAAGAAGGAATAGACTGTCAAGTTTTGTAACCACAAATCATGGAAGATCAGGGACTAAATTGAATGATCGCAGAATTCTTTACTTGGTAAAGCAAAATTCTCTCTCAAGATCTAGCCAAGCCAAATAAAGTTATCAAGGAGGTTAGTGTATCATTGTCAAAGTGAACAATCAAAAGACACTCTCATGAATATCTCTCTGAAGATACAAACCCAGGTGAGGACAAAGACAGTAGGGGATTTCTCTGAAAGAATGGTACATGGGTCCTTACAATCCAATAAAATATCTAAGACAGAAGTTGTCTGCCACTTTGTAAGTAGAAGTGGGCTCCTTATCTCTTGGGCTCTTGATCAGCTTCACAGATTGCACCAATAATATGTCTGCCCCTATACAAACAACTGGCAATATTCAACAATATACTGTACACTCCTCGAAATTGAAATTGCAGAACCAAGAAGGAAAGTCATGAAGTTATGAAAATCACAGGATAGAGAGGCATGTTATTGCTATGCAAAGGTTAAAAACATAGAAACAATTCTCAAAACATATCGATCTTTTCAGTATCAAGTATGAGTGCTACACGGAGAAATACATGATCTCACACACCTTGACTTCTATCGTTGATATTATTAATGGTTGTCTGAGGAATGTTCTGCCAAACTGAGTGCACTTTGGAAGCAAATCATCAAGATCTGCTGCTGGCAGCTCTCTTTTCAATTGCTGACCAATTATGTCCAGATGAGCTCAATTGGGAATAAGTCCAGAGATGCTGCAGACCATGCAGGTTGCCCACAATATCACAAGCAATATGTGGCCTGGAATTGTCATGTTAAAAATTGGCTGCAGTCCCACTTGTAGACATGACTGTGCAACTGATTCCATGACCAAATGTGTGTAATACCGAGCTGTTAGAGTACCTTGAATGAAGAACAGAAGAATCTATAAGCCTTAAAGTATGCATCTCCCATCTTAATTCGTGGACCAGTGTGATGTTCCCTTGTGTATTTCTCTTCATAGTATTTGCTACGTGGTCTTGCTTAAGAGCACAACCTTCAATCAAGCCTATATTGCAGTCTTTCTCTGCACCATTATAGCCTTTGAGAGTGCTAGTGTGAAGTTAATGGAACATCTTTTGCTGAACGTTTGGCTCATAGCCCAATGTCACGCAAAAGCCTTCTAAAAGCTTGCATAAACTTTGACAGATTAGGCTAGGTATGTGATATCCAATATCATTAGTACTACAGAATTGATCAATCATGGAACCAGTGCTATGGCCCTTTCTCCAAAGTGTCAAAGGAGACATTTTTCAACATAACAATGTCAAGGCGCATGTTGCTTGTGCTACTGTGAGCAGTCTGCATGGCCTCAACCTTCTACCATGATCTGCAATGTCTTTGGACTTGTTTGCCATTGAGCACATCTGGGACATCATTGGTCTGCAATTTCAAAGGGAAAAGCCAGGAGCGGATATTGATGATATGTGTGCTCCAGTGCATTTGAATCAAACATAATAACCTCATTGATAGCATGCCAAGGTGTGTAAGTATGCGTATTTCTGAGAGAAGAATTTACACTCAATAATGAATAAGTTGAGATGTTTAGAAATTCATAAAAGTTAGTTCATTGACTCTTCCTCTTGGTTTAGCAAATTCAAAGTTGAAGAATTAAGTGTAAAAGTCAGAATAGACTTTGTTAGAAAAACATCTGAAATAGCTACTGTCAGAGATACCCAGCCAGTGGAGTCATGCAGATCCACCCGCTGTTACTCTTTTGTCAGGGAACACAACTCCGCTGCCTCAAGTCATCAGGACAATTGCGCAATTTACCGATGAGTCATGGACAAAGCCATGGCTGCTTCCACTACTATGCCAGTTATTGGGGAACTAACAGTGAGCGTATGGTATATGCACTTTTGATTCCAATGCATAGAAAATAAATATATACAGTACAGACCAAAAGTTTGGACACACCTTCTCATTTTAAGATTTTTCTGTATTTTCATTACTATGAAAATTGTACATTCACACTGAAGGCATCAAAACTATGAATTAACACATGTGGAATTATATACTTAACAAAAAAGGGTGAAACAACTGAAAATATGTCTTACATTCTAGGTTCTTCAAAGTAGCCACCTTTTGCTTTGATGACTGCTTTGCATACTCTTGGCATTCTCTTGATGAGCTTCAAGAGGTAGTCACCGGAAATGGTCTTCCAACAATCTTGAAGGAGTTCCCAGAGATGCTTAGCACTTGTTGGCCCTTTTGCCTTCACTCTGCGGTCCAGCTCACCCCAAACCATCTCGATTGGGTTCAGGTCTGGTGAGTGTGGAGTCCAGGTCATCTGGCGTAGCACCCAATCACTCTCCTTTTGGGTCAAATAGCCCTTACACAGCCTGGAGGTGTGTTTGGCGTCATTGTCCTGTTGAAAATTAAATGATGGTCCAACTAAACGCAAACTGGATGGAACAGCATGCCGCTGCAAGATGCTGTGGTAGTCATGCTGGTACAGAATGCCTTCAATTTTGAATAAATCCCCAACAGTGTCACCAGCAAAGCACCCCCACACCATCACACCTCCTCCTCCATGCTTCACGGTGGGAACCAGGCATGTAGAGTCCATCGGTTCACCTTTTCTGCGTTGCACAAAGACACGGTGGTTGGAACCAAAGATCTCAAATTTGGACTCATCAGGCCAAAGCACAGATTTCCACTGGTCTAATGTCCATTCCTTGTGTTCTTTAGCCCAAACAAGTCTCTTCTGCTTTTTGCCTGTCCTTAGCAGTGGTTTCCTAGCAGCTATTTTACCATGAAGGCCTGCTGCACAAAGTCTCCTCTTAACAGTTGTTGTAGAGATGTGTCTGCTGCTAGAACTCTGTGTGGCATTTACCTGGTCTCTAATCTGAGCTGCTGTTAACTTGTGATTTCTGAGGCTGGTGACTCAGATAAACTTATCCTCAGAAGCAGAGGTGACTCTTGGTCTTCCTTTCCTGGGGCGGTCCTCATGTGAGCCAGTTTCTTAGCAGCGCTTGATGGTTTTGTAACTGCACTTGGGGACACTTTCAACGTTTTCCCAATTTTTCGGACTGACTGACCATCATTTCTTAAAGTAATGATGGCCACTTTTTTTTCTTTACTTAGCTGCTTTTTTCTTGCCATAATATAAATTCTAACAGTCTATTCAGTAGGACTATCAGCTGTGTGTCCACCAGACTTCTGCACAACACAACTGATGGTCCCAACCCCATTTATAAGGCACGAAATCCCACTTACTAAACCTGACAGGGCACACCTGTGAAGTGAAAACCATTTCCGGTGACTACCTCTTGAAGCTTATCAAGAGAATGCCAAGAGTGTACAAAGCAGTCATCAAAGCAAAAGGTGGCTACTTTGAAGAACCTAGAATATAAGACATATTTTCAGTTGTTTCACACTTTTTTGTTAAGTATATAATTCCACATGTGTTAATTCATAGTTTTGATGCCTTCAGTGTGAATGTACAATTTTCATAGTCATGAAAATACAGAAAAATCTTTAAATGAGAAGGTGTGTCCAAACTTTTGGTCTGTACTGTATATACACCACTTGTACGGTCACTGCAAGCTCTGTATTAACAAAAAGATCTACTCGCTGCCAACAGCAATCTTTAATACAGGCCGACTGGACATCTGTTACAGGCAACGTATGGCTTCAGGGGTGCGATTTACTGAGAGAAACATAACTATTACATTTCATATTTAATCCAGAAAGATAGGCAGTATTTATATAAAATATACAAAATTATACAAAATAGGAACACAACAATACACTTTATAGAATTACATGAAATAAAAAGGAATCACAAAAGAACCTTGCTAAACACTGGTCACAGAAATGTCTCAGAGCTTAGCGAAGAGAAGCACTTCAATTAAGAAAAATGGACAGAACCTCCACAGTATGTTTTCTGAGTAGTTACAATTGATCCGGACCCAAATACGGCTTTTTTATTAGCTCTAAGTTATGCCTACACACCTTCCCTTGATGACCTCATGTGGGGGGGATTATGGGATGTTTTCAGCCCCTTCAGCATTTTATAAGATTCCTAACCCCTAACTTGCAAGATATCTTTGCCTGTGAAGTTCCGAGCGTTAGATACTGACATCATATTTTTTATCATGATTTTATAGTTCCATAGAGACCAAATATGACAAGTATAGCATCATCTCTCAGTCAATTATTCAATGAGAAGGATTCTAGAGGCCCTATAGTGATCTGCGTGAATGTTTGACATCTATCCCTTAGGTACGATACTAAAAATCTATATATGATAAATGTTGGATAAATACAAACCCCAAAATTCATATCTGGACCATGGAGTTGGGTTGTCTGTGACAGATCTTTTGATGTGAACAAAAGTTACCTCTGGGTAAACAGATCTTGTTTTGGTATCTGGTTCCAATGGTTTCCTGTGTAATTACCTGTACACTGCACAGATCCTCTGCTTCAAAAGATGTTCAATCGTTATCTCTCTCCTTATTTCCCTTGTTTTAATTATTTTCTCTCACTTACTAGCATTACGTAATTTCCCTTCTTCCCCATATGTTCATTGTGAGGTTTGCTTCAAAGAGTTTGAAGTGTAAGCTCTTCTCTCAGATGTTCTAGGTGAAGGTGACATGTGAAGATGTCGATGTCTTATGGATTTTAATTTTTCTCTGTCAGCCACCCAGTTCTGAAACAAGATTGTATTAAACAAAACAATCCTTGAACCAAAAAGATGTGATGAAGGCAGTATGAAGAAGGGAAAAAGTGATCATGAATGACCCTAGCATGCCACATTATCTGTCACAGGAGGTGAAAGTTGTGTGATGGCATGAGCAAGCATGGCAATCAATGGAATTGGCCGTTGGTGATTTCTGATGATGTGACTGTATTACGTAAATAACAGAATGAATTCAATTCTGAATTACTTGCTAATAATGGAGGAAGACATATAACAAAGGAATTCCTATGGATAATATATATTGCGATCTAGGTAGTAATTAGTTTGCATTATATAATAAACATTACTATATATTTTTATACACATCATCATGACTTGCAATTAACAGTTCATTGCTCTTTACAACACAGTCCTGTATCTTTTCTTTATTTAGCCACCACAATTAAGTGTGTTCTCAATGATACAGTCATAGACTGAAATGACTGAGTTCTGGCAAATCTAATCATTTTATCACTTTTAAAGGTACACTTTATTCTTCAAGGAAGAAAATTGAATGATTTGTAATTAAATTGTGTTCAAATACAGAAGAATGGTTTTTTTGGGCTTAATTTATGTATTTAAAAATACATTTTCATTTTGATTTTGAGTTGATTTGAATGAGTATCTTACTTTTACAACAGGTCCCTGCCTGAATTTAAGCCTGTATTTAATATGGTGGATGATGTGTGATTTTATTTTTTAAACTTGTGCAAAATGGAGTTTTTGCCCATAGAAATCCATAGGCCCTTTGTAAAGGGAAAGTAGAAACCTAATTGGTTGCTTTGACAACTGCTCCACTTTTGCAGGATTGCTAATGATTCTGATATTTGAAGGGCTGTCTAGCATTTGGCCCCAAAAATGGTAGGGAACATCACAACCCTGTAAATATTTTACTAACCACAGACGAGTACTGCAAATGATTAGGAGAGGATTTGCAATTCCTAACAGTGGTCCCTAAACAATATATGCATCTGTGGCCTTTCTTTCCATATATTGTGAACATCTGGTCATTGCATGAACAGATATCAGCTGCGGTATGGGGGTGCCAAATGTTACATATTAAAGACCTATCCCTACAAAAAGGTCATCGGTATGTTAATGTTGGACAACACCTTTAATTTTAGCACTATTAACTTTACGTAAAAGGGGCATTCTGATATTAACCTGCAGAACAACCGGGACTTAAGAGGAACGTGACATTCCTAGTTGTTATCCTGTAGATCCATGGGTATGAGTTTCCCATGAACTCAACTAGGACTCTGATCTCATCACATTAAAGGGTTGTCCATTAAAAATGTATTAATGACATATGCGCAGGGTATGTCATTAATATCAGACAACCGGCACCCCTCACCAATCAGCTAATACAAGTGATGGCCAGATATTAGTACATGAGACAGAGCTGCATGGAGCAGCTACATTCAATGTGTTAGGGCCACTGCCATGTACTGCAGAACAGCTCCTTCGATGGTAGCAGCCACTACTTATTGAATGGAGCAGTACCATGCAGTTCCATTCCATGTGTTTATATCTGCCAAACATAAAGATTGTAACAGCTGATTGGTGGATGACGGGTGTTGGACATTCACCAATCTGATAATGATGATCTATCCTTAGGTCATCATTTTTCTCTGACCTGGACAAACCCTTTAAATGCTTACAGAAATGCACATACACCGTCCAAAAACAGCCATATTACAAAAATTACTTACTGCAGGGTATGCTTCTTTTTTATGGGGGTCAACTGTATAGAAGGCTGATTTGAACTGTCCCCTGTGTACTTCAGATGCTGTTTGTATGGAAACTATTCTGATTGCGTAAGATTTATTTCAGAAAAATGAAAGAAGAAAGGAGATCTAAAAGAAGATGCTTCATGATTGTTACATTATGTCAAGGGGAATACAAGTATTTACAAAAATGGATATGTCAGAACAATTGGCTGGTCCTGTTCTCTTTAAACTACCAATGTGCCCACACAATATTTTGCTTGAATTTAGTCAAGGGTTTCAATTTCTCAAAGTAAAAATTCAATATTACATTTATATGTTCAATAGTAGGCTAGCAAACACTTTGACAGGCTATGACCAACATAGTGTCCATATATAGACACAGAGCACAGACATCTCTTGACAGAGTATCACTTTTTATCTATATATTTATTCTAGGAATCTCATGCCGCACATCCCAGGAAATGTTGATCCAAAGGTACATATAAGAAAGGACATATCAGTATACTATATATGTACACAGTATATACAGTGGTGGCCAAAATGTTTTGGCACCCCTGCAATTCTGTCAGATAATACTCAGTTTCTTCCTGAAAATGATTGCAATCACAAATTCTTTGGTATTATTATCTTCATTTAATTTGTCTTCAATGAAAAAACACAAAAAGAATTGTCCTAAAGCCAAATTGGATATAATTCCACACCAAACCTAAAAAAGGGGGTGGACAAAAGTATTGGCACTGTTTGAAAAATCATGTGATGCTTCTCTTATTTGTTTAATTAACAGCACCTGAAACTTACCAGTGGCACCTAACAGGTGTTGGCAATAACTAAATCACACTTGCAGCCAGTTAACATGGATTAAAGTTGACTCAACCTCTGTCCTGTGTCTTTGTGTATACCACATTGAGCATGGAGAAAAGAAAGAAGACCAAAGAACTGTCTGAGGACTTGAGAAACCAATTTGTGAGGAAGCATGAGCAATCTCAAGGCTCCAAGTCCATCTCCAAAGACCTGAATGTTCCTGTGTCTTCCGTGCGCAGTGTCATCAAGAAGTTTAAAGCCCATGGCATTGTGGCTAACCTCCCTAGATGTGGACGGAAAAGAAAAATTGACGAGAGATTTCAATGTAAGATTGTGCGGATGGTGGATAAAGAACCTTGACTAACATCCAACCAAGTTCAAGCTGCCCTGCAGTCCGAGGGTACAACAGTGTCAACCCGTACTATCAGTCGGCGTCTGAATGAAAAGGGACTGTATGGTAGTATACCCAGGAAGACCCCACTTCTTACCCCGAAACATAAAAAAGCCTGGCTGGAGTTTGCCAAAACTTACCTGAGAAAGCCTAAAACGTTTTGGAAGAATGTTCTCTGGTCAGATGAGACAAAAGTAGAGCTTTTTGGGAAAAAGCATCAACATAGAGTGTACAGGAAAAAAAAGAGGCATTCAAAGAAAATAACACAGTCCCTACAGTCAAACATGGCGGGGGTTCCCTGATGTATTGGGGTTGCTTTGCTGCCTCTGGCACTGGACTGCTTGACCGTGTGCATGGCATTATGAAGTCTGAAGACTACCAACAAATTTTGCAGCATAATGTAGGGCCCAGTGTGAGAAAGCTGGGTCTCCCTCAGAGGTCATGGGTCTTCCAGCAGGACAATGACCCAAAACACACTTCCAAAAGCACTATAAAATGGTTTGAGAGAAAGCACTGGAGACTTCAAAGGTGGACAGCAATGAGTCCAGACCTGAATCCCATAGAACACCTGTGGAGAGATCTCAAAATGGCAGTTTGGAGAAGGCACCCTTCAAATATCAGGGACCTGGAGCAGTTTGCCAAAGAAGAATGGTCTACAATTCCAGCAGAGCATTGTAAGAACCTCATTGATGGTTACCGGAAGCGGTTGTTCGCAGTTATTTTGGCTAAAGGTTGTGCAACCAAGTATTAGGCTGAGGGTGCCAATACTTTTGTCTGGCCCATCTTTGGAGTTTTGTGTGAAATGATCAATGATTTGATTTTTGCTTCATTCTCTTTTGCGTTTTTTCCTTGCAAGCAAATTAAATGAAGATAATAATACCAAAGGATTTGTGATTGCAGTCATTTTCAGGAAGAAACTGAGTATTATCTGACAGAATTGCAATACTTTTGGCCACCACTGTATATAGATATATGTATATATCTAAGTATATGTTTAAATATATGTATATTTCACACACATTTAAAACAAAGATAGCATAGATACAATGATTTACACATTTCTTAATTTAGCACTCAATTTACCATATCGAATCTCAAAAATAAATTTGACTTTCATGCTTATCGTTATACTTTCAAGATTCGGATATTTATAAGTAAATCTGATCATAAATCTGAAAATGCAGTTATATAATGAAACTCATTATGGTTTAATATCACGCAATAACAAAGCCTTCTTCCTATTTTTGCATTCTGTATACTCATATATCCTTTCTTGTAGCACTGTGCTATAATTATAAGCAATTATTAACATTTACACCTTCATTTACCTCTTTCTGTCTTTTTAATCTAAAGTTTTCTTTTAATTACTATGCTGTTATTAAATTAGTTAATCAAACTGTGTTCTAATATGCAATCAGGAAAAAAAAAAAAATCAAATTACCCATTTTAGTTATTATTTTGTACATTGCATGGTTCGCAGCTGGAGGGCAGCACAAGTACGCATTTCTTCCAGTATAAGATGATGTCAGTTATTTAAGTTGCATAAATTATATATTTGATCCTTAGAAATATATTAGAACCGACTGACTTTGAAGACTATTTAACCAGGTCTTGTCAAAATTCCGTCTAGTCACAAAACAATAAAAATGAGCAACAATCTTCGTTCAGTGTGCGATAAGCATTGGCAGGAGCTGCAGATTTTCTCCTTTGTTAGAGCAAATCATCAGCTGTGCCACTCATACCGAGATCAAAGAAAACTATCATCCTTTTAGAGGGAATCTGTGAAGAGATGCTTGATCTTTGAAGGAGGGTGAGAAGTTGCTTTTTTAACAACAATATCGTTTTTGGAGATGTGGCATGCCCGGTTGGGTGCGTGAGTCTTGCCTTTACTCATGTGAATACAAGCATTTTTGGAAAGGGAAGAAAGATAATGTAACACAATGAGATGAACTGTACTGAGCTAAAACTTTACATTTTCCACAATACTTCCTCACAGTGGAAGGAACACAATAGACTAACTGAGAGTCTCCTTCTAGCCAACAACTAAAAAGAGATGAAAAGGAAATATTCATGTTCTAGGTATAGAAACAGAATAATCCATTCAATCCTTAAAGAAAAATTTGCTCTGTAGTAGTTACAGCAAGGACTATTTTCTTTGGAAAGGCAATACCTATGTGCTATTATTTTATACTAAACACTATTGCAATGCTGAGCAAAAAAAATCCAGATTTTTAGTACTGTACCAGTAGATGGTGCTACATTATTATAACACGACACCACCTAGTAATTCAGCCTGAGCCCATTGCAGATATACTGATTTGTCCACTTTTTCCTTTCTGGAAACTTCAATTTCTCTCCATACACACTCAATATAATATAATGGCATCCTGACAAAACCCTTGGCTGGCTAAAATTCACGTTACCACATAGGGTGGCAGCAAATACACACGTGGTATAAATTCAGTGTATTCGACCCCAAGGCTGTAGGTCTGGTGGGGGGAGAAAAAAAAAACAAGCGCAGATCTAAGTGTAGATATATATATAGATATATATTGAAACAGAAGAAAAATGAACTGCTCACCTTTAGCAGATCTTGTACCAAGGCTTATCGACCAATTCTGGTCTAATGTGGGTAGCTGGTCCACGGGTATGCAGCTTCTATCTGGATTAAACGGATCTCCCAGCTGGAGTCCGTAAGAATAATGTTCAGAGTATGTATCCAGCCAATTGAGTGCTTCCAGGGTCACAAGGAATGATTATCCAAAAAAAGGATTTACTTCTTCAGAAGATTTATTCAAGTTAATAAATAGATAAAACTCATAAATAAAACAACGTGTTTCGGCTATTAAAATTAAAGATATATAGCCTTCCTCAGGTCTAATGTAAGAGAATCAATAGTGGTGGTTATATAGTCACTATAAAAACCTACCTAGTGAAATAATTATCCTAATCACATGTAAATTGGTTTGAGTTGGAACGCCCAAATCCCATTCTATAGAGACTCAGCTTTCTCAGAGTTAGGATTTTCCAACTTTTTCCTCTGATTGTAGAATAAACAAATTATATATAAATTGTAGAACAGCTAAACTTGTCATAATAAAATTTTGGTAACAAGGATTTTATACTTTCTCCTTCTCTTTCTTTCCTTTCTTTTTCTATCCCTTTAAGAGGAGAAAATAAGTGCATTGGTAGAAGAATCTATACCATGAACCTGGATTTAAGAAGATTTTCATTTTAAACTTCTTCCTCAGGACAACCATGATCATTCGTACAATGTTCGTGATTGTCCTGAGGAAGAATTTTGTGCACTTCGAAACGCATTGACTGAATAAACCAATTACATTCGGATTGGCATCCCTCATCCTTTCTACATGGCAGCGCAGAATTATACCATTTGTTTATCCATTACCTGTAATTTTATCCCCTCGTGGGTCTGCAGCAGCCTAAGTGTTATCAGTGTTTGCGTCCACACAACCCGAGCAGGTGAGCACTATTAAGTTATCTCTCAACATTGTTACCCAGATAAGACCCTATTTTTGTGCTCTGTGTCTTTCCAGTTCTCTTTTTATTTGGTTATTTAAAAGCAGGTCATCTTGCACCATTCATCTTCTGAGTTATAGAGACAAAAGAAATGACACATATAGATGTCATTACATTTGAGTCTAGGTCAATCACAATACTTGACCACAACATTTTATAAGTAATGCATAATGAAATGTATGTTTCCTTTCTCTGAAACTCACCCCTGCCCCTATTTATAAAGTTCAAACTGTTATACTACATCTGGATTAGAAACTACTTGACTTCTTGTATGGGTGGCCTTGATTGTAAAAAAGGTATAGAAATTTAATCTGCCATAAAATAGGCTACTTCTCCATGTTTCAAAGAATTGTTTTAATCCCCTCTCATACAGGCAACATGATGCATACAGTAAGGATATCTATAGAAATACCCAGGGCTGGATTTACACATTTCTACGCCCTATGCCAAATCACATAATTCTGCACCCGCCACTCAAAAAGTTGATTAGAAATGTATTGATTCGAAAGTTGTCCCACCCGCTTAAACAAACTTCACCATCACGTGTCTCATCAGATTGAAGCTTTCTGAGAATTTAACATTTTTCATCACGCTCATATAGTTAATTTTCAGAAATTTTAATCAAACTGTTCTGCTTATCTTTCAAGAACTTTACTAGTGATTTGAGGACTTCAGCATCTTCCAAAACATCAATTTTCATGTTTTGCACAAATTTGTTCACGTTGTGTAATTTGAGCTACACCATCTTCCAAAACTGGGCCATGAAAGCTGTTTCAAGTCTTCGCAACTTGATGAATATACCTCTAGCTTCTGCTTGAATTCTTGATTTTTGGGTTTCTTTACTTTTAAGATATTTTACAGCATCTATGATGGCAGTTTATACAGTATTTAGTAGTCAAGCGATATGAGCTTAATGAATCACTTGGAATCGCTATTGTAACACCAAATCTGTAAATTTCCTTTAACATGTGGTTTACGTTGAGTGTTTGAGAAAGAAATTGCAAATGCTTTTTGCCTGGGACTGAGCAAGACAGCCCAAGCTGTAGAGTTGGCCAATATAAATGTACCGCTCAATTTTTGTATGTACACTGTGTTCCAAATTATTATGCAAATAATATTTTCTCATATTTTCCCAAATTACCTATATGAATTGCAGTCATTGTAATTTTCCAGTCAAATAACTATTAGAGTACAATTGAAAGGTTTTTGTACCAACTGCCTATGATAACAGTATATTTTTAAAAAAATAAAAAACTCAAACTGCACTCAAAATTCCAAATTATTATGCACAGCAGAGTTTTCAACCTTTTTATTTTAATAAAGAACAAAAAAATTGTCATTTGTGAAATTATAAGCATTAGCAGGTTATTACAAACTGAAATCAAACAGTTTTCAACTCAAAACTTTATTCTAGGTGATGTTACAATTGCACATAGGACCGCTTGTTCGAAATGAGCTTCTGAACTCTCTCGTCCATTGAATTTGTCAGGTTTTGGATGGTTTCTGCTTCAATTGTTTTGCATGAGGACAGAATACCCTCCCAGAGTTGTTGCTTAGATGTGAACTGCCTCCTGCCATCATAGACACTCCTTTTGATGATGCTCCAGAGGTTCTCAATGGGGTTGAGGTCAGGGGAGCATGGGGCCACACCATAAGTTTGTCCCCTTTTATGCCCATAGCAGCCATAGATGCAGATGTGTTATGTGCAGCATGAGACGGGGCGTTATCATGCATGAAATGATCTTGCTGCGGAATGCACGGTTCTTCTTCTTGAACCATGGAAGGAAGTGCTGTTTGAGAAACTCAACGTACATTATGGAGTTCATCTTTACCCCTCAGGGATCCTAAAAGGGCCGACAATCTCTCTCCCCATGATTCCTGCCCAAAACATTACTCCACCTCCTCCTTGTTAGCGCCGTAGCCATGTTTGCATGGGGTGTCCATCAACCAGCCATCCTCCACTCCATCCATCTGGACCTTTAAAATTAGTTACAATTTCACCAGAAATTAGGTAAAGTTGACATTGTCCAAAATTTGCCCTACAGTTCTAAGGCTGCGTGCCCACTATGCGTTTTTCAAGCGTTTTTGCTGCGGAATTTCCTCAGCACAAATGCTTAAAAAACGCTTGGTAATACGTGCCCCATAGTTCCCAATGATAATCCACATGTTCTGTGCATATGCTGTGGAAATTTCCGCTGCGGATAATCATTGCGGAAAAATGCGCAGCATGTCCATTAATTTTGCGGACACGCGGCGTAATTGCCGCCATTGACTTGCATTGAAACGCTTATTATCCGTGTCAGCACATTTGCACACACGGATAATATGTGTTTGTATGTGCGGATGGTACCCGAGTTTGGAGAAGAGGAGACTCTCATCAAGACCCAGGGACCATAGAACCTGTTAAAAAAAGAATTTAAAATAAAAAATAAAGATTATACTTACCTTCCGATGTCCCCAACCGCCGACGTCAGCGGTTGCGTGAACTGTCACATGACTCAATGACGTCATCGCAGGTCCTTTCACACCACCGCAACCCATAAAACAGACAGGACGCATCGCTATGGAGACTGGTGGACATCGGAAGGTAAGTATAATCTTTATTTTTTATTTTTTACCATTTTTATTCTTTTTTTTAATTATTAACTTGGTCACACTATATAAATCCATGCCGGTTGCATGGATTTATATAGTGTGACCAAGTTGTGAAGTACTTTCCAAGTGATGCTAAAATCACTTGGAAAAGCGCTTGATAACCCGCATGCAGAGATGTATGCAAAAACGCTTGACAAACGCTTGTACCTGGCAGGAAAAACGCATGTATAATCCGCATGCATTTTATCTGCGAGGGAGAAGCGAAAAAAATATGGAGCATTTCTGCATCGTGGGCACTTAGCCTAACAGTGGAGACAACTTTTAAGAAAGGTAATGTATCTAGATAGCTTACTTCTTTATGCACTTATATCTACTTGTATTCTACTTATCATGCATTACACATAAACCTCAGCAAATCTATCAATGCATATAGAACTTTTATACATCTGATGGTATCAATTTCTGTGAGTAAGTACAATATCCATGATTAATTGTTCAGAATGGGCTCAATCCTTCACTTTAGACCTCTGCTTCCATAGAACACTTTTCTTTGGTTGGGATTTTTCCAGATACTGGAGAGGAGGAATACACATCGAGGTGTATTTGGCATAACATCAAGGTACTTGTGCAACAAATAAGCCCATGTGCTCCTTGATGTTCTATCCAGCACACATTGCAGATGTTTTCTTTCATACCTGCCTTTCTGAAATATGAAAACTGTAGAAAAGATGTAACAGACCTGAATTTATTATTTAACCTATTTGTTTGTAGACTGTAAACTTGAAGAAGTAAGAAAATACGGCAGATTTATCAGCAGTCCTATGTTAAAGCACAGATAAGGATAAATAAAAAAAGGTGTTTGCGCTTTTGTTTTTTTTCCTTTGGGAATGTTTCAGTTCTCTTTTTCTGTTAATGCAGTCTAAATATGATCCTCTAAAAAGGATCTCCTGACTGAGCTAATTAACGCATTAAATGATCAAAATATATCAACAGATCCTTTCTTTTATCATTTTATTTGCAGTAAAGGCAGGCAACTAGGTTATTACAAGGGATGGAAGGCCTCTCAAACGATGAGCAGTTGGAAAAGTTGGTCTTGTTTAGCTTAAAAAAAGACTCCTTAGAGGGGATCTTATTTACATGTAAAAATATATCTGTGGTCAGTACTAAGGACTGGCACTTGACTTATTTCTTCCAAAGACCAGACTAATGACCAGGGGGCACTCATTATGGGTGGAAGAAAGGTGATTCTGGCACCTAAACAGGAAAGGGTTCTTTTCAGTCAGAGCAGTCAGACTGTGGAATACCAGACCCCAAGAGGTAGTGATGGCTGACACTATAACAGCTTTTGCTGATTTTCTCAATACACATAACATTGGGGGTTATAGATAGTTTAGTGACAAAAAATATAAAATTAGTGGGGAAAGGTTGAACTTGATGGACTTAGGTCTTTTTACAACATACGCTACTATGTATGAATGTATATGTAAGTTATGTCAAAAAATTAATTATGGCAGTATTGTAAATCTGTCAGACTTCTGTAAAGGATCCAAATTGTACCTTTAGGTATGTTGATGATTCACACAATGAGCTTCACTAGGGGATCAAGCATAGACAGCTATCAGCTATTACGCCCGACATCTGATTAACAAGAATGCTCAGCCTTGTTTACTGTGTTTGTTTTCTTAGTGGATGGAGGGATATAAACCGCTACCAGAAACTTTTGATACCATATTCACTGAGAACAATCTTTCTTTTCTCTGACATCTGCTGATAAGGTAATGTCTAGAATAGTGATGAGCAAACGTGCTCGCATAAGGCGTTTTCCAAGCATGCTCGGGTGCTGACAGAGTATCTTCGGCGAGCTTGAAAAATATGTTTGCATTGCTGCGGCTGCTTGTCTTGTGGCTGTCTAACAGTATATTAGGCAATCTCCGCATGTGTTGCAGATGTCTAAAAGCCGTGAGACATGGAGCCGCGGCAATGCAAACATATTTTTCATGCACGCCAAAGAAACTTGGTTAGCACCCAAGTGTGCTTGGATAATGCCTTATCCCAGCACGTTCACTAATCACTAGTCATGTAACCTCCATATACAATATCTGGTCGGCTGGTCTTGCTGAAATTTTGGAAGGTTTAGCCAACATTAAATTAATATGTACAGCCTCCTTAATAGTCTTTAAAACAGGTGACATGTACTTGAGGACTAACACAGAGTGATATCACAATGACTTATGCAAAATAATTTGTTTCTTCCTCTCCATCTTTATGCTGCCTGTACACCACCCAGTATTTTGACTTAATCTTTAAAGAGCTGGATTAATCTCAAAGGGATTAAAAATTATCTTAGTGGCGTGAAGCAAAATTCTTATTAGAGATGAGTGGATCTGAGTTTGTCAAATTCACCGGATTTTTACCAGGAAATGAAATTTGCAGCAAATTTATTCTCTGTGAGTTGACTGTCTCTTATTATGCTGTAGTGTCTACAGAGACCCTAGAGCATAAGAACAAAGGATATACAAAAAAATAAACCAGTATTCACCTAACTGCTCAACTCCACTGGTCACTGTTCTCCTTATGGTCCTTGGCACGTATTTTTACTGCAAGCACATGCCGAAACCCCAGGCCATTCCACATTAGACTGGGACTTCAGGCCACAGCTAGGCCTGGGATGTCCCTGACTGTGTGTCAAAGGGTCATTGAGCACGTCCTGATGTCACGACAACCCTAGTATAGTGGCAATTGGAAGTATCAGCTTAGATTATGCACATAAGATCATGGCACATGTCCCGACCTATTAAGTCCTTGCGTAAAGAGGTTAAGGGTTTTAGTGCACGGTGGTGGTAAAAAGAGGCAGGGAGGACCTACATGGGAGAGTGTTCAGCGGTGGTGTCCAGGAAGTGAATGTTGAGGTGATTAATAGTTGTTTATTTTTATTTTTTTATCCTTTTTTGCTGGCCCTCTACGGTTTGGCAAAATGGTAGCCAGCCTGGCTTCATCTTGCTGATTTCTCATTGAGTGAATTACAAAAAAGTCTGTATTTTGGCGAATGCTGATTTTTGTCAAATTTGAATCGAATTAATTTAAAATCAAATAAATGTGCCTATCTCTAATTCTTATATTACATTTTCCCTATACACCAGAGATTCCTGCATTGCAATGTAATACATTTTCAGCCTAGGTATTCCCTTGGGTTTTTGATTGTTTAACCACTTTAGGGATCTCTAAAGAGAACAAAATGGGATTTGAAACTATTATTGTTTATTAAAATAAGATCCCTGACATTGGTTTCTACTTCCTTTCATGCACCTTTAACGATGCCTTCAGGGGCACAAATGAAATTTGGAGAGTAAAGAAAACACAAGGAACGCTACAAAGAAACACGGTGAAACACAAACATGAGATGCCCTTTAAATGCATTTTTGTCAGTGACAAATGAGCAAGCGCAACATAAATGTAGTTATAAAGTCAGTTGCAAATGAGAGTTTCTCTATTATAAGATGGATGAAAGTATTGGGTTCTAAATCTCCGCTGACCGACCACTGAATAGACGCACCAAATAGCCGTGTGGTTATGTAACGATTAAGGATCACTTGAAGTTAATTACACTGCTAATGATGTATGCCCTGTGGATATGAATCAGGTGAAGATAAAAGTAGATAGTGTCCTTATCTCTTATTAGTCAATAAACCTTAGGCAATTACAGTTGTTTCCAAATAAACAGGAAGAAAATGGGTAGAGCATTAGATTCTGTCTTCTCCCTCACGTTCTGCGGTGATGATTACATATTTTATTATCATAGCCATTGAATATGAGCATGACATCTTGAAGCAATCTCCAGTGTGCATTTAAGTGCTTAAAACATCATTAAGGTGTTTAAGCTCATCATATTCTTGCCTGATAAGATTTCTTATCTACAATTGAAAAAACTGGGACAGATCTATTAAAACTGGCATTTTATCCACCAGTCTAAATAGAAAGATCATTGGTGTAAGGTGCACCAAATAAAGAACATTTTAACACAATCCTCAAATTAAAAAAAACAAATTTACTTCAATTTCTAATTTAATGACTGAAAGCTTAATAAATCTGTCTAAAAGTTTCTGGCCATCACCCTCACAGTGCACAATATCTGTTTTATCAGCATTTGATATGCATGTTGCAAAAAGTATCAAGCGTGACTTGAATTTTGTGTTCAGCTTACGTCCCAAACTGATGTAAACCGATTAATAAATGTGGGCAAACATCTTGCATTACACGAGATGTCTTAAAGGGGTTGTCTAGAGCTTAGATGTTGATGACTTATTCTTAGGGCAGGTGCAAACGAGCGTATTTTTGGTCTTACAAAACATTGGATCGCACTCAGACCAATGTTAGTCTATGGGGTTGTGCACATGTCTCATTTTTTCACTGGACAGAGTCTTCCAAGGAAAAAATGGCAGCATGCTTGAATTTGGTCCAATATTTGGATCGCACTTGGTCATGCAAGTCAACGAGACCGTGGAAAACATCGGATGTCACTTAAGTGAAATTCGATTTCCACAGACTAATAGAATGGAGAATATGGAGACATTTTTTTCTCCATCTTCTTCTAATCTGAGAGTATTGGAGTACATTATGATCACACTTTAATCAAACTCTGATCAGAGTTTTAACCGAACTGTCTGCACCTGCCCTTGGGATTAGAGATTAGCGAATCGCTTCACACATCCCCAGTCCATGGTCCAGGTCAGTGCTCTCAGGTGGTGGACAGGAGCTGTGTTCATATCTTTACCTTCCAGGTTTGCCTTATGACTAACTGTGCTGGTTAGCCCTCACCTGGCATGCACAGCACACAGACGATGTCACAACAGGCTGGCAGATAAAACACTGCACCAAGGAACTCAGAGGTTTAGGAAATTTGTGTATCTCCTGTCCACAGCCAGTGAACACTGATTTGGGCCATGGACTGGGGTTGCGCAAAATGAGCTGCTCATCTCTACATAGGATAGGTCATCAATATCAGATCATTGGGTTTCTGACACCTGACTCCCCACCGATCAGTTGCTTAGAGGTGGGCTGTACACTGCACAGAACTAGAACAGAAGAGCACCCTAAATTGTTTAGTGACCATTCTCAGATGCAGCAATCTAGATAACATTCACTTCAATTGCAGCTGAATAATTGCATTTGAGAATGGAGGATACAGTGTTTGGGGCTTTGGTGCTCTGGCTCTGTACATTCTGCACATAAAGTCCCTGCATGAGCAGCAAAAAGACTGATCAATTGGAGTCCTGGGTCTTGAACCCCCTCTCATTTGATATTAATGACCTATCCTAAGTATAGGCTATCAGTATCTGTCATAGACATCCCCATTAAGATTATACAGTAAATGGCTCCCCTGAAAGACTATTAAAGACCCCTATTCTGTGCACAATTCACTTTTACATTAATATTGCATTTGATAAGTGTGAGTACCCAATAAGCTTGGTTGCCTGCAGTCTCCTTATTATGACAATGTTATAAAAACTGCAAACAGAAAGATCAATTTGATGCTAATGCAACTTGTAGGCATGAAAAGTTTAGAGGAATGCTGTGTGGTACACAGAAAGCAAAATACCCAGACTGATTCCCAGATGTTCAACTGAAGCAGAAGTACACACATATTCAAGCACCAGTTTCAAAGTCTAAAAATCACTTTTTGCTAAAACCTCATGTTAAAAGCAGCCATTCTGCATATTTAAGTGCAAAAACATCAGTTTGAACTCCGTCTAAGTTCTTGGACATTCATACAGGTTTTTTATTAATATTTAAGTCTTAATTAATAAGTTAGTATTAATATAAGTGTATTTCCTGTGGAATCTATGTCAGTCTGTTATATGTCGTGAATTTTCAATACCTCTAAATTTAGGTAACGATTAGTGTTGAGCGAACATGCTCGACACTGCTCGGTATTCGCCCGAGCATCACGCTACTCGGGATGTTCGGCGAGCACCGAGCATTTCCGGGTTACTCGGGTGGGAGCTCGGGTCTCCGCCCTGCATGTTTGGTGCTCTTTACAGAGCCAATGAACATGCAGGGATTGCCAGCCAGTCACTGTAATGCCGCAGCCATGTTGTTTGTGGGCATTACAGTGATTGGCTGGCCGCACAGCGTCACCTCCCAGACGATCAGCCCGTCATGATTGGTGTGTGTGGGTGTCTGTGTGTGTGTCTGCGAGTGTGCGGGGTGTCTGCGCGATGCCTCCGGGTGTGTGCGGTGTCTGTGCGATGTGTGCGGTGTCTGTGCGTGTGTCTGCGCGATGTCTGCGGGTGTGTGCGGTGTCTGTGCGATGTCTGCGGTGTCTGTGCGATGTCTGCGAGTGTGTGCGGTGTCTGTGCGATGTCTGCGGGTGTGTGCGGTGTCTGTGCGATGTCTGCGAGTGTGTGCGGTGTCTGTGCGATGTCTGCGGGTGTGTGCGGTGTCTGTGCGATGTCTGTGGGTGTGTGCGGTATCTGTGCGATGTGTGCGGGTATGTGCGTGCAGGCAGACATAGGCCGATGTGACACTACTACTCCCATCGGCCTATGTCTGTCCCCCGTCCACTCGTGCCAGCAGGATCAGCTCGATGGGAGCAGTAGTTCACATCAGCCTGATCCTGCTATTTAAATTGCCCTACTGTGTCCCCAAAAAATGTTAAATACATGTCATTGGTGGCCAGTGGTTGCCTACAATAAATTAGTTCATACATTACCTGTCCCCGCCGATCGCCACCTAAAATAAAGTAAAAAATAAAAAACTACACCTATACTCACCTAGACACCTAATTCCCCGAAGCCATAGATCTCCTGTAATAAAATAATAAACCACAACCTTATCCTTACCCCTCCGTAGTAGTCCACGAGTGTCCCACGAAGATCTCCAGTTTAGAGCAGCCACATAGAATGTGACCGCTCTGAACCTCTGCCGCCGCAAGAATGATGGGGCCGTAAAGCAGCCCCGTCATTGCATAAGCGGGTTCGCCGGAGTTCAGGCAGCGCTGCTCCGGTTAGCTCCTTTATGGCCCTGCTGTATCGTGAGAAATTCCCACGGTACAGCAGTGCCGTAAGGGAGGTCTCCGGAGCTGCGCTGCCTGAATGCACTCCGGTGACCTCAGTCAGTGGCTCCCGCTGCCGGGAGCGGACGTGTTCCCAGCAGCGTGAGCTTACAGCAGCCATGCACAGCTGTCACCATCTCCAGATGTGACAGCTGTGCATAGGAGATCAGCGCAGGAAGGTGGACAGGTAACTATTTTTTTTTAGTAAACTAAGAATTAAATAAAATTGTGTGTTTTATTTCAAATAAATTATTTTTTTCTGGGTGTAGTGTGTTTTTTCTTTATAACACTTTGTAGGTTAGTAATGGGGGTGTCTTATAGACGCCCATCATTACTAACCTGGGCTTCATGGCAGCTGGCGCTGACATGAACCCCAACCCTATTACCCCCTGCCACCGCACCAGGGCAGCGTGGAAGAGCGAGGCTAAGCGCCAGAATAGGCGCATCCTATGGATGCGCCATTTCTGGGGCGGCTGACGGCTGGTGTTTCTAGCCTGGGAGGGGGCCAATATTCATGGCACCCTTCCTGGGCTATTAATATCAGTCCCCAGCTGTCTGCCTAGCCTTTGCTAGCTATTAAATAGGGGGTACCCGACGTCATTTTTTTGGGGGGATCCCCCATTTTAATAGCTAGTAAAGGCTAGGTATTTAGCTGGGGGCTGATATTAGTAGTCTGGGAAGCTCCGTGGGTATTACCCACTTCCCAGGCTTCAAACATCTGCCCCAGCCATCTGCTTAACCTCCGCTAGAGCCTAAAATTATGGGGGATCCCACGCCAATTTTTTTTAAAATAAATCCTTTATTTTAACACTAAATGACATTTGAGGAGTTAATAAAGATGCCCTCCCTAAATTATTATTTATTTTTTAATTAATTTTTCCCAAAAATTTTGACGTGGGCTTTGCCATATTTTTGTATGCCAGCCAGGTACAGCATCCAGCTTCTATGAACGCGCCATTTTGTGGGGTGGCTGCGGACTGCAATTTGCACCGGGGGGGGGAACAGAAAGCTTGGGCCTCCCTGCGCTGCAGATTCCATCCCACAGCTGCCTAGTTGTACCTGGCTGGACACACAAATAGGGAGAAGCCCCACGTATTTTTTTTTTTAATTATTTCATGAAATTCATGAAATCATGCCTGCGCTTCTCAGTGTCTGTGGGATGACAGGCTGGATGGCAGCGTTCTGCTGCGGTCCAGCCTGTCATCTCGATGTAGCAGAGCTGAAGCTGTCCTGAGAACCATGGAAAGGTAAGGATGAGGTTGCTTTATTATTTTTCTTTTATTGCAGGAGATCGTTGGCTTCAGCTGGAATGGGCGTGATGGTAAGTATAGTTTAATTTAGAACAATAAAGAATTGCGTGTTATTTCAATTAAAGGACTTTATTCTGGGTGTTTGTGTTTTTTTTTTTAACTTTGACTATGGGGTTAGTAATGGGGGCGTCTTATAGATGCCTCTCCATTACTAACCTGGGCTTGATGTCAGCTGGCATTATAAGCTGACATCAACCCCAACCCTATTACCCCACTACAGGGCAGTAGGAAGAGCGAGGCTAAGTGCCAGAATTGGCGCATCCTATGGATACGTCATTTCTGGGGCGGCTGACGGCTGGTGTTTCTAGCCTGGGAGGGGGCCAATATTGATGGCACCCTTCCTGGGCTATTAAAATCAGCCCCCAGCTGTCTGCCTAGCCTTTGCTAGCTATTAAATTAGGGGGGACCGCACGTCATTTTTTTGAGGGGGTCCCCCATTTTAATAGCTAGTAAAGGCTAGGTATTCAGCTAGGGGCTGTTATTAGTAGCCTGGGAAGCTCCGTGGGTATTACCCCCTTCCCTGGCTTCAAACATCTGCCCCAGCCGTCTGCTTAACCTCCGCTAGAGACTAAAATTACGGGGAACCCCACGCCAATTTTTTTTTAAATAAATCCTTTATTTTAACACTAAATGACAAGTACAGTAAGCAACACTGTCACTGTACTTCATATATATGTGACTGGCATGTTTCTATCTATCTAATCTATGTGTGAATCTCTATTCTGTCTTTTATAAATTGTCGGGTACCGCAGCTGAATTGCCGGCCGGCTTTTTTAAAGGGACAGTGCATGAAAACACAATTATTTATTTAAATAAATCCTTTACACTAAATGACAAGTACAGTAAGCAACACTGTCACTGTACTTCATATATATGTGACTGACATGTTTCTATCTATCTAATCTATGTGTGAAGCTCTATTCTTTCTGTTGTAAATTGTCGGGTACAGGTGTATGCAGCTGCTGAATTGCCGGCTTTTCGCGTAATACATTCTACATTATTCTTAGTTGTTTTACTTCATGTAGAATTAACCTACAAGGAAAGAAAGGGTTTATTTTCATTCTGATATTTATGTCCCATTGACTTGCATTGGTTTCCGGTATCGGAATCGGCGATATCCGATACTTTTTGGGTATCGTCCGATCCAATCCGATACGATATTTCCTGATATCGGAAGGTATCGCTCAACACTATCCTTAACATATTTCACAGGAAAGCACTTTCACTTTCGTTTTGAACGTTTTATTTTGAGCCTGTAAAAGTGGCTTAATACCTCTGACCACGTTGTTTACAGCAGTGACCTGGGGGTCAGAAATGCTTCCTGGGGCAATCCCCAAGCTGTCCCCATGTCATTTGAGCACTTTCACTATCGTTTTGGGCACTTGTTATGCTTTTAAAAGACTGCCGGGGGAGCCGCCGCAAGAATGCTCGAGTCTCCCATAGACTAACATTGGGCACGTTGCTCGGGTCGAGCACCCGAGTATCACGGCGAGCTCGGCCCGAGCTTCGAGCACCCGAGCATTTTAGTGCTCGCTCAACACTAGTAACGATGATAGTTGATAAAGTCATACCAGCTGTGTATCCAGATATATACTGTATTTATGAATACATTGTGATATGGCGTTTCAGTGGTAGAGATAATGAGTTTCATTGCTATTCTGTATAACTAAATATATAAAACAACCTATGTGCTAGCTAACTGTCAGCTAGAAGTACATGCCTATGCTGGAAAGAAGACAATATATATGTCAATGAATATTCAAATGTGGTTGTACCAAATACATATAGTTTAATATGGTCAGTGCTACCCATCTGTATTCATCAGCAATGATCAGTGTAAATACACATTACCCTAAAGAAATATAAGTCAAACTCCCCTATAAGAGACTATTCTTTCCTAGTCAGGCTCTGCTCCTGAGTCCCATATCTTCCCCTTTCTAAGATGACTTTGATCTGTTGTATTCTCTTGTTGTGGTAAAGACATTTTTGAAGAAATATGTAACTACACAGTCATTTTTTGAGGCTTTTCTTTGTGGATATATTTACCTCACTTTTTGTTCCTTTGTTTGGAGTATGTATCAGTAAGATCTCAGTGGACAGACTGTGAGATTGTGACAGTACAAGTGGCTGGGGATTGCTATATTTCTCCAAGATTCCCTCATATGTTTAACACCTCAATTATTGATGGTGCCTGCAGGTTATAACAAAGTAATGCACTAAAACGCCTTCCAGCTAGTAACTAATTATATTGCTTTGGAAATTATCTCAATCTGTTATAATTTCCAATGAGTTATCAGATAACTTTTAATGGGTTTTCTCTCAAATGATGTCCTAGATATATGGAATATTCTGAATTCATTATGAAAAATTGTTGCAAGATACAGTGATCACCTTTTATCTTTAAGGCCAAATTGGCTCAGTTTTCTTTTCATATTATTCATAAGACAATATTTTTATTCCGTCGTGGTAGTTGAATGTTAATTTACAAAGATAGGAATGTCACATTGTTTCCTAGTTTAAGTACAGTCTAAAGGAAGTAGGGCAAGGATTGCATAACTTAGGTTAGTTTTACACTGAACGCTCGTTTATCCAGCCACCTTCTCCCCCGTCTCCCTCATAAACATGCACCTTTACCTCGGACAAGCATGTGCATTCATTACTCTCGCAGAAGAATAGATCGCTGACACACAACTCTACAGCAAATTATCCAATATTGTAGCCAATGATATTTTCCTCAATTTCTGCTGCTTAAATAATTAAAAACCCCTACACACATTCAATTATCTGTCCACAATTTTTTAAACTGCTGACCTTAATATATTGGTGATTTATGTAAAGGCTAAAATGGGTTGGATTAGAACATGTTGATCAATGCTGCCCAAACCATGGGTGGCACGTATCAGCCACTGGCTGTAGTAACCCAGCCATGCTGTGGCATTTCAGAGGAAAACATATTTTTAATAGCCACCAGCGACCAAGGTGCGTGGTGACTAGTCATACAGGTGGGTCGCCAGCAGCTCCTCCCCTCCCCACTCTACCTGTGTGTGTGTATAGCCCAATACTTGTCAATTATTGTCAGCGGGTGGGGAGAAGCCATCGAGGACCTGCCTGTATGACCAATCACTAGTGAAGCTCAGTCTCCAGCAATTATTAAAATTTTATTTTTCTCTGCTGCATTGCCAAGATTCAGAGACAAACACACATTGATGTGATCGTACAGCCAGTTGCCCAATCTGTGAGCAACATGTATCATCTGTCAGGTTCCCTTTAAGTTAATTGTTAGTCCACTGTCCTGCTCACTGGAAGTTCACACTCTACAGAGCCAGAACTCCACAACTCCATGCTCTGTATAGTGGCTGCTTACGGGTACTGCAGGTATGCTCCAACAGTGTACAGATCCAATGAGTTCTGACTCTGGACATTGTGTATCTATAGAAGCTAATTGGTAGTGGTCACACGTGTCAGACTACCACCAATCTGATAGTGATGATCTATCCAAAACACTCTAACTGCGTACACTGTGAAGTGGCTATTCTCAGGTTCTGCAGGTCAGTTACAGCTGAAGTGAAGGTGGTTTGAGCTGCAGGCTCCAGGTATAAGCTGGGCAGTGATGGTTCAGAGCCCCTCAAACTGATATGGACTTTCCCAAGAATTGGTCAGCAATTTTAGTCTCAAATAGAAGATAGTGAGGAAGGAGGGAAGGATGGAAAAGGCATGGAAAGATTGGAGGGAAGGAAAGAAGGAAGGAGGGAAAGAATGAATACACGAAGGGAGGGAGGAAGGAAGGGAGGAAGGAAGGAAGGGCAGGAGCAAGGAAACAAGGAAGGAAGGGAGAGAGCAAGGAAACAAGGAAATAAGGGAGGGAGCAAGGAAAGAAGGAGGGAAGAAAGGAAAAATGGAAGGAAGAAAGGAAGGAAAGAAGGAAAAGGTACAGAAGTGAAGGAAAGAAGCAAGGAAGGGAGGAGCAGACAGTTCTTCAGATAGATAGAAATCTAAAAATGTGAATGAATCCTAGAGAGAAAGATCATTTGATAGCTAATTAGATAGACCTCTGTGTCTATTCTTTTAGATACAGAATAGTAGTGTCACATAAATAACTCATGCTAATATATTAGTATGTAATGTAAATAGTAAAGTACCTCAACACTTTAAATCTTTGAAATGGCTGAAAGAAGGAATTTATAACCGTTAACTCAATATTTATATGCTTCCTGTGGCTTGACAATGGTTGCATTATGTAGCTCAGTCTGTGGATTGAATACTTCCAAATGGAATGTTTTGCAAACAAATATTTTTGAATGTGTTTCTATTCATGGCTTTAAAGTTCATAATAATTTTCGTTGTTCCACATGACTTCAATGAAACACATTGAAAAAGCAAATAAGATGCTTTGCCTTTCTTGGAACAACATTTCTACAGTGTTATATGATTAGGTGCAGCATCTTTTAGACCTAAATGTGGCAGGTTACATGGCAAGATACAGCCAGCAGTTTATCAGTTAATTCTATTTTTAAATCTACAATGCATCAGGGAGACTAAATCTTTTTTGATCCCCAACCTTTTCCAATCACACACAAAAAATGTACAAGCCATTGACTACAATGAGCTGGTGCAGACAAACAATTGAAAAGCGCTTTTTATTGTGTAGCTCAATATTCTTGCCATGAACATTCACTTGGCACAGCATATTTTTCCAGTTTACAACCTTTGTATCTACAGGAGGGTAAATTATTGTCACCTACTGCTGGCAGTGCTTTTTTCTAGGCATCTACCAAAGTTTTTAGGAGCTGCCTGGCTACGGAGGTTAACCGATCTGATGAAGCATGAATAATTACTATGGAATTCTGCACTGTATTCAGACAATGCAGTTTTTTAGATAAGTAGAGTTCCATTCAGTTTATGTTAAATCATTTTTGCAGTAGATTTCATCCTTTGGATTTATATTCATAATGACAGCAACATTTTGTCCTCACCTAAAGACAGAAATCAATAGGGTTGTGGAATTTTTTTAAGACTTTTGCAATAACGCCTCAATATATCTCTGTTAAGTTTTATATTTCAGGTTTAAGATAAAAATGTACATTCTACTTTATTTGAATACATTATTTTTTACGTTACTTAAGAATTTTTCCTTTTGTTCTGTTAACTGGAAGTTAAAAAAAAATAACTTCTTCCCTAAAGCACCAAATTCCATTAATCTCAGTTTAAAGGGTAAGTATATTAGCTGCTTTAGGGAACATTTTTTTTTCAGTTTCTGATTTTACCAAATCTGTGGTTAACTTAAATGAACAGCACATTCACCCAAAAATCTTACCCCCGCTACTTAACACGTTAAGTACAGGGCAATTTTATGTTGCTGGGTTGTTGTTTTTTTCTTCCTTTTCTTCCAATAGCCATAACTTTTTTATTATTCCATTCACACAGCTGTATGAGGTTTATTTTTACAGGAAAAGTTGTAGTTTTAAATGACACCCTTCATTTTACAATATAATGTACTGAATAATAGTAAATTATTTCCATGCGAGATGAAATTGTGAAAAAATTGCGATTCTGCATTTTTTTAACAAAATTCCTTGTATGGTACGTTATGCACACGCCCGGACTGACTGGCGTGTGCGGGAGTAGTGGTTCCACTGGACCGTGCCGGAGAGTGAATGCCTGGAGGGGCGTAACTAGGTATTCACCCGATCCGACCAGGGTCGCACGATGGCATACGACGCCAGTGCACCAAGGAGGAACCGAGCAGAGGGACCAGGTGCTACTCCAGGACAGACCCCGGACACGGCTGTTGACCCACACAGGGGAATACAGGAACAGGCTGGTTAGGCTGGCGCACAGACTGGTGGGTATAGGCAGGCACGACTGGCATTCAGGCAGGCGGGTATGCAGGCAGGGGGGTACAGGCAAGCACAGCTAGAGTGCAGACAGGGAGGCACTAGCAGGTAGGAACACAGTCGGGATAGGACCCAGTACACACTGGGACTCAGGAACAATACAGGCAGAGGGGTACAGGCAAGCACAGCTAGAGTGCAGACAGGGAGGCACTAGCAGGTAGGAACACTGGCGGGATAGGACCCAGTACACACTGGGACTCAGGAACAGAACCACAGATGTGGCGGACAAACACAGCAGAGTGAGGCCGCCCAGAGAGGTGAGCGAGAACAGGGCAGGACAAGACCGCCTGGAGCGGTGAGCAAGAGTAGTGCAGGACAAGGCCACCAGGAGCGGTGAGCAAAGGGTCAGAGCTGAGCGAGACTGCCGGAGCAGTGAGCAAGAGTAAAGCAGGACGAGACCGCCTCGAGCGGTGAGCAAGAGAGGAGCAAGACTGCCGGAGCAGTAAGCAAAAGGATAAGAGCGGAGCGAGACTGCCGGAGCAGTGAGCAAAAGGGTAAGAGCGGAGCAAGGCTGCCGGAGCAGCGAGCAAAGGAGTCAGAGCAGGCTCGAACCGCCGGAGCAGTGAGCAAAGGAGTCAGAAAAGGCTAGAACCGCCGGAGCGGTGAGCAGAGGAGTTAGAGCAGGCTAGAACCGCCGGAGCGGTGAGCAAAGGAGTCAGAGCAGGCTAGAACCGCCGGAGCGGTGAGCAAAGGAGTCGGAGCAGGCTAGAACCGCCGGAGCGGTGAGCAAAGGAGCCAGAGCAGGCTAGAACCGCCGGAGCGGTGAGCAAAGGAGTCGGAGCAGGGAGGACAGGGCTCTGTTCACACGGAACAGACAGGAAGAGAAAGGCAGAGCCAGATACCCACAGGGTACTTGCAGTGAAGTAGCGAGTGGACCACAAACTCACAAACGGGAGTACAGAGACAACAAGCAGGAGTAGGTACGAGTTCAGACTCTGCAGAAAAAGGAAGGGAACGGACATAGAGGCAAAACAGGTAAAGGATAGGAGAGAGTTCAGACTGGAACTGAGTGTACGGAGGAGACCGACACTGCAGAGGGATACAGGAGCGGGTCTGGGAATACGGCCCCCAGAGAGGCGGGACGAACAGGCAAGGAGCGTGTTCAGACAGGACAGACAAGATACAGGAGCGGGTCTAGGTAATCGACCCCTAGAAGGTGGGAGGAACAGGCTAAGAGCGTGTTCAGACAGGACAGACAAGATACAGGAACGGATCTAGGTAATCGGCCCCTAGAAGGCGGGAGGAACAGGCTAGGAGCGTGTTCAGACAGGCCTGGAAATACAGCCTCCAGGATAGGCAGACAAGAGAACACAGACAGGACTCAGTTCAGACACGGGAACTGATACCGCAAGGCAGGAGACATAGACAGGACTCAGTTCAGACACGGGAACTGATACCGCAAGGCAGGAGACATAGACAGGACTCAGTTCAGACACGGGAACTGATACCGCAAAGCAGGAGACAAAGAACGGGACCTGGCACCTTCAGAGTGCAAGCACACACTGAATGAAACACTATGCTCAGGCAGGGATAGATGGGAGCAGCTGAGCTATATACCAGGTGACAGACAGCAATAGGCTGAGGACGCACAAGGGGTGTGACCCACAGCAGGTACAAAAAGCAGGAAGTGATCGGGCACCGCCCTTAAGCAGCAGAAACAGACACAAACAGACAGCATGGAGGGAAGCCAGAGAGACATTCTGGACTGGAGATCAAGTGCGCGCTCTTGCACAGTGGGAGATGGACCACCATGCAAGGACGCTGCCAGGTATGTTACATGGTAAAAATGACTAGGCATAAAATATATATATAAATAAATATATATATACAGTACAGATCAAAAGTTTGGACACACCTTCTCATTTAAAGATTTTTCTATATTTTCATGACTTTGAAAATTGTACATTCACACTGAAGGCATCAAAACTATGAATTAACACATGTGGAATTATATACTTAACAAAAAGTGTGAATCAACTGAAAATATGTCTTATATTCTAGGTTCTTCAAAGTAGCCACCTTTTGCTTTGAAGACTGCTTTGCACACTCTTGGCATTCTCTTGATGAGCTTCAAGAGGTATTCCCCAGGAATGGTCTTCCAACAATCTTGAAGGAGTTCCCAGAGATGCTTAGCACTTGTTGGCCCTTTTGCCTTCACTCTGAGGTCCAGCTCACCCCAAACCATCTCGATTGGGTTCAGGTCTGGTGACTGTGGAGGCCAGGTTATCTGGTGTAGCACCCCATCACTCTCCTTCTTGGTCAAATAGCCCTTACACAGCCTGGAGGTGTGTTTGGGGTCATTTTCCTGTTGAAAAATAAATGATGGTTCAACTAAACGCAAACCGGATGGAATAGCATGCCGCTGCAAGATGCTGTGGTAGCCATGCTGGTTCAGTATGCCTTCAATTTTGAATAAATCCCCAACAGTGTCACCAGCAAAGCACCCCCACACCATCAAACCTCCTCCTCCATGCTTCACGGTGGGAAGCAGGCATGTAGAGTCCATCCGTTCACCCTTTCTGCGTCGCACAATGACACGGTGGTTGGAACCAAAGATCTCAAATTTGGACTCATCAGACCAAAACCCAAATTTCCACAGATTTAAAGTCAATTCCTTGTGATCTTTAGCCAAAACAAGTCTCTTTTGCTTGTTGCCTGTCCTTAGCAGTGGTTTCCTAGCAGCTATTTTACCATGAAAGCCTGCTGCACAAAGTCTCCTCTTAACAGTTGTTGTAGAGATGTGTCTGCTGCTAGAACTCTGTGTGGCATTGACCTGGTCTCTAATCTGAGCTGCTGTTGACCTGCGATTTCTGAGGCTGGTGACTGGGATAAACTTATCCTCAGAAGCAGAGGTGACTCTTGGTGTTCCTTTCTTGGGGCGGTCCTCATGTGAGCCAGTTTCTTTGTAGCGCTTGATGGTTTTTGCAACTGCACTTGGGGACACATTCAAAGTTTGCCCAATTTTTCGGACTGACTGACCTTCATTTCTTAAATCAATGATGGCCACTCGTTTTTCTTTACTTAGCTGCTTTTTTCTTGCCATAATACAAATTCTAACAGTCTATTCAGTAGGACTATCAGCTGTGTATCCACCAGACTTCTACACAACACAACTGATGGTCCCAACCCCATTTATAAGGCAAGAAATTCCACTTTTTAAACCTGACAGGGCACACTTGTGAAGTGAAAACCATTTCCAGTGACTACCTCTTGAAGCTCATCAAGAGAATGCCAAGAGTGTGCAAAGAAGTCATCAAGGCAAAAGGTGGCTACTTTGAAGAACCTAGAATATAAGACATATTTTCAGTTGTTTCACACTTTTTTGTTAAGTAAATAATTCCACATGTGTTAATTCATAGTTTTGATGCCTTCAGTGTGAATGTACAGTTTTCAAAGTAATGAAAATACAGAAAAATCTTTAAATCAGAAGGTGGGTCCAAACTTTTGGTCTGTACTGCATATATATATATATATATATATATATATATATATATATATATATATATATATAGAAATAGAAAAAATATAAAGAGGCAGCACTCCAATAAATTTTTGAAAGAAAATGGACTTTAATGAGCCCAAAGGCGACGTTTCGGTTCACAGAGCCTTTTGGTCTGGACTGCATATATATATATATATATATATATATATACATATATATATATATATATACTGCTCAAAAAATAAAGGGAACACTCAAATATCACATTCTAGATCTGAATGAATGAAATATTCTCATTGAATACTTTGTTCTGTACAAAGTTGAATGTGCTGACAACAAAGTCACACAAAAATAATCAATGGAAATCAAATTTATTAACCAATGGAGGCCTGGATTTGGAGTCACCCCAAAATTAAAGTGGAAAAACACACTACAGGCTGATCCAACTTTGATGTAATGTCCTTAAAACAAGTCAAAATGAGGCTCAGTATTGTGTGTGGCCTCCACGTGCCTGTATGATCTCCCTACAATGCCTGGGCAAGCTCCTGATGAGGTTGCAGATGGTCTCCTGTGGGATCTCCGCCCAGACCTGGACTAAAGCATCCGCCAACTCCAGGACAGTCTGTGGTGCAACGTGACGTTGGTGGATGGAGCGAGACATGATGTCCCAGATGTGCTCAATCAGATTCAGGTCAGAGGAAAGGGCGGGACAGTCCATACTTTAATGCCTTTATCTTGCAGGAACTGCTGACACACTCCAGCCACATGAGGTCTGGCATTGTCCTGCATTAAGAGGAACCCAGGGCCAACCGCACCAGCATATGGTCTCACAAGGGGTCTGAGGATCCCATCTCGGTAACTAATGACAGTCAGGCTTCCTCTGGTGAGCACATGGAGGGCTGTGCAGCTCTCCAAAGAAATGCCACCCCACACTATTACTGACCCACTGCCAAACTCGTCTTGCTGAAGAATGTTGCACCTGCTTTCATCTGTGAAGAGAACAGGGCGCCAGTGGCGACTTTGCCAATCCTGGTGTTCTGTGGCAAATGCCAAGCATCCTGCACTGTGTTGGGCTGTGTGCACAACCCCCATGTGTGGATGTTGGTCCCTCAATACACCCTCATGTAGTCGGTTTCTAGCCGTTTTTGCTGACACATGTACATTTGTGGATTGCTGGAGGTCATTTTGCAGGGCTCTGGCAGTGCTCCTCCTGTTCCTCCTTGCACAAAGGTGGAGGTAGCCGTCCTGTTATTGGGTTGTTGCCCTCCTACGGCCCGCTCCACATCTCCTGGTGTACTGGCCTGTCTCCTGGTAGCGCCTCCAGCCACTAGACACTACGCTGACAGACACAGCAAACCTACTTGCCACAGCTCGCATTGATGTGCCATCCTGGATGAGCTGCACTACCTGAGCAACTTCTGTGGGTTGTAGAGTCCATCTTATGCTACCACGAGTGTGAGAGCGCAACCAACATTCAAAATTACCAAAACATCAGCCAGAAGGCATTGGTACTGAGATGTGGTCTGTGGTCCCCACCTGCAGAACCACTCTTTTATTGAGGGTGTCTTGATAATTGCCAACAATTTCCTTCTATTGTCTATTCCATTTGCACAACAGCATGTGAAATTGATTGTCAATCAGTGATACTTCCTTAGTGGACCGTTTGATTTCACAGAAGTTTGATTTACTTGTAGTTATATTCTGTTGTTTAAGTGTTCCCTTTATTTTTTTGAGCAGTATATATATATATATATATATATATATATATATATATATATATACATATATATATACGGTAAGTATTCTGGTTTTTGTTCTCATTCTCCAAGATTGTAAAAAAAATATTTTTCCATTGATGAAGCTGTGTGACTGTCATTTTGGGTTACTTATGATGTTTTGATCATTTTTTATAGGGTGATCTGGTTAAAGAAAACCACAATTCTCGCATTCTGTTACATTTTCTTTTTACAGAATTTACCATATAGGTTAATTAATTTTATATATTAATAGATGCAACATTTACAAACATTTTCTTTTCCACTGTAAAAAATTAGGTGATTTGATTTTTTAAAAAATGTTTTTAAAACCTTTTTTTTTGCATTTCCCTTTCTATTTTTTAGTCCCCACAGTAGATTTATACCTGCATTCCTTTGATTGTTTGTCTTATATACACAATTCCACAGTAGTGTAAATAATGATCTCCCATAAAGCAAGGCCTGTATGTGGTCTTCACAGTAATACCAAAATTTGAGCCAAGGAGGCCTTCAGCAGTCCTCTAGATGCCAAAATAACCCATCTGTTCCCCACGATTACATCTTAAGGAGTCAATGAGAGCCATTGCACGTAAGCACTGATGAACAGTTAATTTAAATGCAGCTGTCAGAAACTCACAGCAGCATCTAAATGGTTAACAGCAGTTTTGGAAACTTCTGTTAGAGGCAGATGTCAGCTGTGCAACACGGCTGACATTTGTTGAGTGTGGCGTGACCTCAGGTCCTGAGCCTGCTTTACAGACCCAGACCCAATCTATGAAGGATAGATCCACCATTGGCATTAAAGGGTTAAAAGAAATGTCCTCTTGTGGTTTAAAGAAGTATCAATCAGCTCACTTTCATTTTATTTTGCTCATCATTCTCTAATAGACGGTAGTTTAAAATCTAAATCCTGTCAATTACAGACTCATGGTATTGAAACTGATCCGGCATACTTTACTGAAGAGGTGCTTATTCAGATTAGCTGTTTGTAAAACCATAAGCCCATTAGGAAGCCAATATATTGACAGTGCATTTCCACTACAGCAAGGAAAAATTAACCTTTACAAAGGCAGTGGCAAAAATATTGTATTACACTGTGTTCTAATTGTTATGAATGGATTAATTGATTTATTAAAATTTATTTTAGGTTGTATATAAATAATGATGCATGATTTATTATTATTTTCCTTTTAAATTTTACAAAACCATGAGGTAGCTTTAACCAAAAGAGAAAAGTCATAATTCTCAAAAAAAGATTTAAAAAGATCAGACGGTTTCACCAATAAATTAGGAATTTATCTTAAAGAAAAGGCAATTCAATTTTGTCAGTGAAAATTGAGATCTGTTGTTGGGAAATACACAATGATTTGTGACACTAACACGTTAAGATTTCTTTTGCAGAATTATAATACTTCTGTGTAAAATAAGTTACTCTGATCAGTCCACTTTGGACTGTCCTAGTCTTGTTAAGAATGTATTTCACTAAGTTTCTTGTCCAAACTAATATTAGTAACTCAGAGCAAACAAGACCATTGTACTATCTAACAAGTCAAACTGACTAACATTTCTTTCTGCCTAAATGTAACTAACTTTAGGAGTCCTGAATTTGCTTTTTAAGACATTTGTTTTGAGCTCCTGCTGACAAATTGATTGGTATCAAGTCACATAGAATTCTGGTTTTCTCTATTTGTTCGAAGTCCTTTTGAGAGAGGCTTCGGGTATGTTCATCCCTAGGCAATGCTGTGTGTAGAAGACATTAATCTAGATACATTTCAGGCAGCAGATGGTCTATATATTCATATCATAACACCAAGAAGTAGTGTATAGCCATTACATTGTCATTCATATTGAGGAAATTTCAATATTGTGAGAGAAACATTCCATGGATTACATATGACGATCTATGTAACCCTTCATATCTATTTATTTGTATGGAAAAACATAATTCCATATCTATGGAAACTGTCACCAGTCTGCACCAGTTTCTAAGCAACAGTAACATGAGCTTTTATACTCATTTGCTTCAGTCTTAAGTCTTCTGTATTTTCCTACAAAAAATACTCCGTCGATGAAAAAAATAAAAATGTAATGGATTTCTAAAAGCAGCATCACAAAAAGTTTTAAATTATGAAAAAAACATAGAAAACTATATAAAACAGGCTTTATAGCTGTAACTAAAGATGATAGAATTTTTAATTCACAAGGTTCGGCGATGTTTTGTCCCAAAAATCCAATTTGCAGCAAATTTATTTGCCGCAAACCTCAAGTAGTCCAATCACCTTGGAATGGTAAGGCAGGAGAGAGATTCAGCTTCCAAGGTGGATAAGAAAATTACATACTTTTAATGCATTGATCAATTACACTTTGCCGCGGCATACCCTATCTCTTTCCCCATTGATGCTAATAAATGTTCTTCAACACAAGAGTCTTTTACTATCCCTACATGAAATAAGCTGTGTGCCCTGACCTCTATCAATACTCAGTAAAAAGCATAAAATGATGCTGCTTGGCAAGCCCCCTGCTTTTATACTGACTGCCATAGGCCCTTCTGATTGGCTGTGCTAAAACATGTGATGTGCTAGCTGAAGTTCATTATGTGGAAGCACATCTGGTTGTGCATGTTGTCAATAGACAATCCATCCAAATTGAGTTGCAAACTGAATTCACGTGAATCTGAGAATTTCAGAACATTGAAACTGGAGCAAGTTCAGAGAAGAGGATGGTGAGCGGACTGCAAACTATGTCCTACGAGGAATGGTTAAAGGACCTGGGAATGTTTAGCTTTCAAAAAAGAAGGCTAAGAAGAGACTTAATAGCTGTCTACAAATTTCCGAAGCCATGTCACAGTGTAAAGTAATCATCCGTATTCTCATTTGTTCATGGGAACATGAGAAGCAATGAAATAAAACTAAAAGGGGAAAGATACAGATTAGATATTAGAAAAAAAAAATTGACAGTGAGGGTGATCAATGAGTGGGACAGGCTGCCACGAGAGGTGGTGAGTTCTCCTTTAGAGAAAGTCATTAAACAAAGGCTGGACAGTCATCTGTCTGAGATGGTTTAGTGAATCCTACATTGAGCAAGGGGTTGGAAAAAACAAGTCCATATATTTCTGCATTTAGAAAAAATGAATAGTTAGAATTTATAAAATGTGGTGTGTAATAGTAAAGAAAAAAATCCCTGCATCTAAAATATCAGAACTGGGTGAGCCATTAAGGGGATGGTAAAGGAATCCTACATTTAATACCACTTATGAGTGATTCCTTTATTTTAAATCCTTATTAACCATTTTATTATTAACAAATATTGTAGGTTTCACTAGTAGTAAAAAAGGAAAAGGACTTTTGCAGGGTGCTTTTTACTACTTACCATGCTCTATCTCAGAGGATCAAATGATTAGCATTTTGAAATCGAATAGTATTCCCACAAATGGTGGGTCATGTAAAAATGTTATAACGACAACTTTTAAACCGAGTAAGTGACAAATCCATGAGTTCAGGTCATGGTATGTAGAACCTCTTATTTCCATGTTGGGAAGGTAAGAGACACTGCTGATGTTATACAGTATTTAGAGATAAATGGATCCTTCAGCTGAGGATCAAATTTGAGTCAAATTTACTGAAATTTGCAGTATTCAAACATTTTAAGATTTGATTTTCTGTTTGAAAAAAACTTGCCCGCACTACTTCCCACACTGCTGGAGCATTACTTATGTTATCACAGATCTGCGGTTCTTGGCAGAGCACAGTTTATACAGCAGAGTAGTTTTCCATCTCTAGAGTCATTGGGTATGTCTCTCTCTTCTTTAGAGTGTAAGCTTTTATGGTCAATGGGGGCATCTCTCTCTGTGTCTCATAGAGTGTAAGCTCTTGTGGCCACGGGGATCTCTTTCTCTCTCTCCTGTAGAGTGTAAACTATTATGGTCAACAGGGTCCTCTCTTTCTCTTCTGCAGAGTGTAAGCTTTTATTGTCATTGGGGGCCTCTATCTCTGTCTCTCATAAAGTTTCTGGGAGTTTTTCTTTCTCTCTCTCATCTCCACCACATGTATTTTTTGAGCAGTTTCAAGCTTTCCATTATTGAAATTCATGCAAATTTATTTGCCACAAATCAAATTTTTGGGGGAAAATTCAGCGAATTTGGCAAATTTGAATATCAAAAGATCCGTTCATCTCTAGCTATGTTGATAGCTGCCTGCAAGACTGCCATCAAACAGTCTCATGCTCTCTAGCCAGTTATTGTGTACTTGTTCCATTAATTACAATATGTGCACAAACGACTATTGACACATGAAGGCAGCGGCCCCATTATCAGTATGTGGTCAGTATTTGGTCAGTATTTTTTCTCAGGCGTGGAAGCCAAAACCAGATAAGGAGCAAACAGAGAAAAGGTATAATAGAAACATGTGCATCAATTTTGCATTTATCACCCACTCCTGGTTTTGTCTCCCACTCGTGAGAAAAAATACTGACCGAATACTGACCAAATACTGATAGTATAGGATAGGCCTAACAATTCAATTCACCTGCTGATGTGGAAGAAAAAAAGGATGAATGACACCTTTAAATATCAACCATGTAAACAGTACTCATTTATTTTAATAAGATGTAAAGTCTGAATATTTCAGAGTATTAACCCTTGTCACTGATAAGCTAATGCTGCATGTACTGTAATATACATTGTTTGTACATTGCATGCATTTTTACATTAAATATTATCATGTATACAAATGTAAATATATATAATATAGAACCAAGTCTATTCATTTACAATCTTTTTCATTGATAGGGACATTTGGTAGCAAAAGAGAAGCATATGGGAATTTTTTTTCTCTAAAATACCAGTGGAAAATGCACACTTTTAGTGTTCATAAACATATGCACAGTTTAACCATCCAGGGAAAACAGAATTTACATTGAATATTAAGAGTCATATTCATCAAAGTGGACTACTGCATAATGTAGCTCATTGGCCAAAAGCAGAACCATAAGGATGTTCAGACTCCGGAAATATTGTCCTTGGATGATTAAAGGAAATCTAGTATGAGAAATCCAACAGTGGATAAACTGCATATCCTGCTGATTCAGCTGCAAAGGGGCCCTGTGAGGAAGATATTTAATAATTGCAGTGGTCACACTGCATATTTCTCGTTCAGAACACTGCTGCATTCATTTTATTTTCCCCCTATGTAGATTTTGTCTCCACTAAATCAAGATATTGAGGGAGTCAGGGGCGGACAAATCGATGGTGCAGCAGGTGCAGCTGCACCATAGGTCAGAATAGGAAGGAGTCCCTAGCAGTGGTGACTTATAATGAATGCAATGTGGCATGTCGTTTGGAAACTGAGGCTCTGCGGGGGCCATGATAAGGTTGTCTCATTATTAGCAGCATGCCAGGCAGGAAGCATTACTACAGCTCTGCTGCCTACAGTAAAAGATGGCAGTGAAGCCACATGAAACTGTCCTCAGCTTCCTGCCTAGCGCTTTCAATACAAAGCAAGCACATGCGGCGTGATAATGACAGCATGCCACCTACTGTACATCATTACATAATTTAGAAAGTACCTAGCAAGATGAGGAAAAAATCATGCCATGGGGGAACTTCCTCAGAGGTGAGTGATTTTTTTTAACACAGCCGGGAGAGCACAATGGGTGGGTGAAGAAATTGGAGTGGGGGGTGATAGAGGATGCCATCAGGGATTTATTATAAATGAGGGTAAAGCGATGGTGGACATTATATAGGAATTTATAATGAATTTGGGGGCAGGGAAAGGTGCTGACTCCCTCATAGCATCTTCTCCCACTCCTTCAATTCATTATAAGACTCTGACAATGTCTTCTTAAACCCCCTAATTCTTTATGACACTATCAGGGACTTATAATGAATTAGAGGATGGGTGAGGATTGATAGCATAATACCACACCCCCAATTCATTATGACACTGACAGGGACTTATAATGAATTGGGGGTGGCAGAGGAGACGTTAAGAGTAATAGTACTTTTTGTAATGAAATGGGGGTGGAAGAGGTGGGGAGGATGCTAAGCATCTTATAATGTCCTTCTCCACCCCTAAATCATTATAAGGCCCTGATAGCATTTTATCCCACCACAAATTCCTTATGACACCCTCAGGCACTTAAAATTAATTTTGGAGGAGGACAGTATACAGTGACCTTTAATGGATAAAATGAGAATCACTTTGACTGATTAATTTATATTTGGCTGTGGAATTATAATTAATAGGGGGCACAATGTTGGCTTAACCACTGATGTTTTGAATGATGCGTGGATAATACTACATTAATGGTGTAGTACATATTTATATTCAGGGGCGCAGTGTGAGGGATTTTTTATTCAGGAGACAAATCTATGTATACAATATATGTGACCTTGTTATTTTCAGGGCTGCAGTAATCAGTGTAACAAGATGAGTCATGTCAACATGAAGTTCTGACCAGATGGAGGAGAAATATCAAAAAATGACTCTAATCTAATGAGATGTCAGCGGATAAGTCACTGGATGTATATATTTATTCTGTATCTATACTGTATGACTTGGAGTAATACTGCATTTTATAAAACAACTTCCCTTAGTCTACATTCGTGTGAAATGTCCATGTACTGCCAGATTGTTTTTTTTCGACAGCACACAGTCTCATAGAGTTTCATAGATTCATTCACACATCTATGAAAATCATGGGTTCAATAATGATATCTTTTAGCCCCATTACTGAGTCTTTGAGACTCAGAAAAAGTCTAAATATGATCCGATTTTGAGAATTAGAATAATACATACTTAATGCATCTCTATGCTGTCCAAGAAAAAAATAAGGCAGCACACCGACACTTCACACGGATACATGACTGTAGCCTTAATATGAACAGTACACTCCCTTAGTATATGGTGTACTTTTTTTTGTTATAAATAGCATCATACTTAATTACTTACAGTAATATGAAAAAGTTTGGGCACCCCTATTAATCTTAAGCTAATTGTTTTATAAAAATTGGCGTTTTTGCAACAGCTATTTCAGTTTGATATATGTAATAACTGTTGGACACAGTAATGTTTCTGCCTTGAAATGAGGTTTATTGTACTAACAGAAAATGTGCAATCTGCATTCAAACTATATTTGACAGGTGCATAAGTATGGGCACCTCACCAGAAAAGTGACATTAATATTTAGTAGATCCTCTTTTTGCAAAAATAACAGCCTCTAGTCGCTTCCTGTATCTTTTAATGAGTTCCTGGATCCTGGATGAAGGTATTTTTGACCATTCCTCTTTACAAAACAATTCCAGTTCAGTTAAGTTTGATGGTCGTCGAGCATGGAGAGCCCTCTTCAAATTATCCCACAGATGTTCAATGATATTCAGGTCTGGGGACTGGGATGGCCATTCCAGAACATTGTAATTTTTCCTCTGCATGAATGCCTGAGTAGATTTGGAGCGGTGTTTTGGATCATTGTCTTGCTGAAAGATCCATCCCCTGCGTAACTTCAACTTTATCACTGATTCTTGAACATTATTGTCAAGAATCTGCTGATACTGAGTGGAATCCATGCGTCCCTCAACTTTAACAAGATTCCCGGTGCCGGCATTGGCCACACAGCCCCAAAGCATGATGGAACCTCCATCAAATTTTACTGTGGGTAGCAAGTGTTTTTCTTGGAATGCTGTGTTTTTTTGCCGCCATGCATAACGCCTTTTTGTATGACCAAACAACTCAATCTTGGTTTCATCAGTTCACAGGACCTTCTTCCAAAAAGAAATTGGCTTCTCCAAATGTGCTTTTGCATACCTCAACCGACTCTGTTTGTGGCGTGCTTGCAGAAACGGCTTCTTTCGCATCACTCTCCCATACAGCTTCTCCTTGTGCAAAGTGCGTTGTATAGTTGACCGATGCACAGTGACACCATCTGCAGCAAGTTGATGCTGCAGCTCTCTGGAGGTGGTCTGAGGATTGTCCTTGACTGATCTCACCTTTCTTCTTCTCGGCCTTTCTGATGTTTTTCTTGGCCTGCCACTTCTGGCCTTAACAAGAACTGTCCCTGTGTTCTTCCATTTACTTACTATGTTCCTCACAGTGGAAACTGACAGGTTAAATCTCTGAGACAGCTTTTTCTATCCTTCCCCTGAGCAACTATGTTGAATAATCTTTGTTATCAGATCATTTGACAGTTGTTTTGAGGAGTCCATGATGCCACTCTTCAGAGGAGATTCAAACAGGAGAACAACTTGCAAGTGGCCACTTTAAGTAGCTTTTCTCATGATTGCATACACCTGGCTATGAAGTTCAAAGCTCAATGAGGTTCCAAAACCAAAAAAAGTGCTTTAGTAAGTCAGTAAAAAGTAGGTAGGAGTACTTAAAACAAGAAAATGATAAGGGTGCCCATACTTATGCACCTGTCAAATTTTGTTTGAATGCAGATTGCACATTTTCTGTTAGTACAATAAACCTCATTTCAAGGCAGAAACATTACTGTGTCCAACAGTTATTACATATATCATACTGAAATAGCTTTTGCAAAAACACCAATTTAAGAAAACATTAAGCTTAAGATTAATAGGGGTGCCCAAACTTTTTCATATAACTGTAGTTTCTTCTATTATTATGTATAACAATGACTCTTAGCATTCTTTCTATTTATGTATAGCAACATCCCAGTTTTCTCTATTTTTGGATTTAATGGAGATAATACATATGTGTGTGATAAAATATTAACACAATACATAATTATATTTATATATATATACATATATATATATACATATAAATATATTAATAAAATAAATTATAAAAACTACACCACACATTGCAAAAAAGTGAATAAAATACTTTTCATAGCCAGTGAAGCTGATTTTCCCCTAACTATAGATAAGATTAAGTGCAGATGAGCATATTTATTCTAGTAGAATTTATTTCTTCAAAATGTTGTATTCTCAATGTCACCCTCATAAAGAGCATAAAAGCATGGCTTCAATATGAATTGCAAATGAAAAAAAAGCTAATACTCATTGTAAATGAAAAAAACAGCTAACACTAACTTGACCCCTATGCTTTATGAACCCCAGCTATGAACAGGTGATTGAAGCACGTTATTTGATCGAGAGCAGACAAGGAGAGGAAGTAACAGGCTGTGAGGTGAAACTCTTCTCTCCTACGTAAATAAGTTTCCTGGATTCAAAGCCATATATGTCCAATGATTGCAGCCAGGACGGCAACGGATACCTGATATGAATATTGGATATTTTGTAACCGGTGTGGACCTATAGATATTGGAGACATATGTTCCACATCGTGGAGCAGGGCCCCATAGATTGCATAGATTTGCATGTGGTCTGCGCATCAGCCACAAATTAATATCAGATTTAAAAATGTTACATATTCCATGTTTCATATCTTTAGAAATCTAAAATTATGATAGGAAATATGGCAATAATATCTCCCGCCTGGGACCCACAGGAGGCAGATATTCTTAAGATCAGGGATTTCATATTTTTTGGGGTACTTGAGCCACATCTCATTTACTGGTCCCTATCTGAGGTAAGAAGGGGAGTGGCTTGTACATGCTAAAGCCGGATGTGACCTACAACCATTGTTCTGTGCTGGGAGATACAGCTTGATGTAGGACTGCACCGTTTCCTAATCGGAGCACTCCTCTCTGTAAGATCCCTGCCATTCCTGTGCCATCGGGTCTTGTAATTTTCTTTTGTTTATCTCTCTTACTATTTATCTGATTGTATATACTGTATTGTCTTGTCCCCATTATCTCCGTTGTACAACATTTGAACAATTTTATATACACAGCTTAATTGTGTGATTAAATACAGTATATAAAATGTAATTGCTTTGTTCTTCTTGCTTTATAAGCCAAACCCATAAAGCCTAATGAGGTCCCAGGTTTCCAGTAACGGGTGTCCGTAACAATTGATAGTGACAGCTAGGCAGTTACCTTATCGAAGTATATATATACATACATATGTGTATATATATATATATATATATATATATATATATATATATATATATATATATATATACATGTGTTGGAATTGTATGTGCATAATACCATACCTTCACTAGGAAGCACCCCTTAACCTGCCTAGCAGAGAAAGCAGCTGTTTCCTCATCAATCAATCTTCAGTCAATTGCATGATTGTCCTGACAATTAGAGGCAGCTGTTGGGTGCTGTTCGTGACACGACACTGCAGAATACAGATTTTTTTTCTATTTGCTCTGCAAAAATTCAGTAAAATAGTGGCCAGCTAGCTGCCATTTTGCTGAATCGTAAAGGGCCAAAAAAAAGATTAAAAGAAAACTTAATGACCCCAGAGCATAAAAAAGAGCATTCAATTTGTACCAAATAACTTCAATTCAAATTTAATTTCCTAGGTACATATGTGTGATTCGCAGAAGTCAAATCCCAGCAGATCTGCTCATCTCTAATAAGAAGTAAATAAACAACAAGATTATTTTGTAATATAGATTGTGGCATGGATAACTAAAAAGCACAAAAATTTTACAGTCCAAAAATCAAAACACCATTATTCATTCACACAGTGTCTCAGACAAATCTCTTAAGACACTGCACACATAGCTTTAAAATAGGTTTACTAAATAGTACCAGAGTACTTGATGAGATAGTTCAATGATTTCTAGGAAGCTTAAACTCCTTCTTCTGTCATTCACATAAATGTTCCATCATCACAGGAATGGTCCCAGTTGGTGACTTAATTGTGCTTTATTGAAATCAATGAGTTTCTAGGACTTGACTTCATAATTAGTTATTAAAACTCATGTGAAGTACTTAACATGACAACAGAAATAAGATAAAAGGTCTGAGACAAATAGAGCCAGAAATCTTCCTGAAACAAGACTTTCTCTATTTGTTAGATGCTGTAGGATTTAATTCTGTACAATTCACTCTCAGCTCCATTGTATTTTTTAGAATAGTTGTAAGTATACTGAGTCTAGCAAAGAACATAATGCACAGGAACCTCTATCCAAGACCAAGAGTTCCAGAACATTGTACTCATAGAAGCACTCCCATCAACATTTTTATCCCCTTAATATATTGCAGTCGCCATATTATATAGCACTGTGTTCTTAAAAATTGCTCATTTTTTCCCTTCTACCCAGCTAATTCTTCTGTTTCTTATTAGGTCTGTGTCATGACATGATTACAAACTGACTAGCTGAATCCTTCTAATCTCTATGTAGTAACAGGAGATCAATTTTTCTGCACAAGTCATGAGTCACTGCAAACGTCGCTGGAAGGGGGAAGTAGTGGGGCAGCTGGGTCAGGAATTGAAGAGGGGATTGATAAATTCAGGGACAAGAGACATCCTGTTTCTACCTACAGCAGAAAAAAATGAAGAATTAACTTGGCAGAAAGGCAAAATGAGCAATTGTAAGTGCACAGTGCTATATAATATGATGACTGCAATATAATAAGAAGATAAAAACTTTGATGGGAAGAGTGCTTCTCTAAATGGAATCTCTCATAAAAAATTACCTATTTGTTAAATAAGGTTTTAAAGGGGTTGTCTGGGACTTTAATACGAGCATTGATTGACTATTATTTGGAAATGTCATTAATGTCTTGTTTGTGGGGACGTGCCCCCCCCATGTCTATCAGCTGTTTCATCGACTGAGCTGTGCTGTGTAGCTCCGCAACTGAGCTGTTCCGGCCACTGACGACATTGGCAACAGCTGATCAGTGTGGGTGCTGAGTGTTGCACCACCACCGATCAGACATTGATGACACATCCTAAGGATAAGCCATCAATGTTAAAGTCCCGGGAACCCCATAAATCTTACATTATTATTTTTTTAAATTTGCAATATTTTTTTTTTCAAATCATGATCTTAATAAAAAAATACATAAATAGTAATCTTGCAATCTTCTCAGTTTTTTCAGACTTATATTTCCTGTCCAGAAAAAGTCTTCAATTAGGCTTCAACAATACCACTCTACACAGCTGATAACAAATGATCCACCATTCACATTAGGTGCTGTCACAGTTGACCTCATCTCCCCTCACTTCACAATGATTTTTTCACAGGGTCATTAGATACTTTAATACAAAAATAAGGTCTGAATCTCACCATTGTGGTTATGTACATGTGTTGTTTCCTGAATATTTTATACAATAAATCATTTTCTGATGATAGCTTCCCTTTAAGAAGGATACATGTAGAAACCATATGTAAGTTCTTTACAGGATTTCTCTAGTTATCACTTTCCATCAGGGAATTTGGTATTTTTGATATTAGGAATACTGCAGGATACTAAACCCTCATTTGAAACCTGAAAGATCTTTTTAAATAGTCAATCATTTTCAGACGTTAATAGTACAAATGACTAAAAGTAACTTTATGATTTATCTTGTGAAAAAAAATCTGCCTTTTTCTCCAATTATACACTACTTCTTTTTCTAACACATCATTTACTCTGTAAAACATCTCAAATTCATCTTGATCTAGTTAAGCTCAAAGAGGTGTCATTTTACAACTTGCTTTTAAAATTTACAGAGACTGGGGAGAAGAATGGAGGAGCAGAGGGAGAAAACAAGCAGAGACGTAGAGATCGTGCCACAGTTAATTATCCCAGAACTGGATGAACAGATACACTGCTCAGTACTGCTGCATGGTGTCCTTGATGCTGCTCTTGCTAATTCTTAACATGTTTTACAATGAAAAAATTGCAAGAATTCCTCTGTTTTTGTGTACTGTGTATGGGATACATTGTAACAGCTAGTTTCCATCAACTCGTTCATGTTGTAGTCAAAATTAGACAATAAGCCTGCAAAGTGGAAATTGGTAACATGTTATACAATATGCATACATAGTTATATTTCTTGTTTACACACACGACAACTTTTACTGAAAAGTTACTTGAAATGACTAGTACATTTTAAAGTCAATGGAGGTAATTTTTTGTAGCCATTTGCATATGGATTCAGCATGGCTGCCATGCGAGTAGTGTGAACAGAGCATTAATCAATAACATTTATTATAATATAATATGTCAATATAATAATGAATTATAGGACGCAGATGTGTGCCTCTGCCCTTTACCACGATGCACATGCTATATGCTGTATACATAGAATGTCACAGTATTTTAATGAAAATGAAATTTAAATTTGCTCAGTATCACTATATCAATAAAACTTAAATCACATCCTTTTCACATTACTTATTATCAGATTGGCATTCTCTTCATATAAAGCATAGTCATTTTGATCTAAAAGCATATTATATTCTTGTCAGCCTTAACTCACAAACTAATTTCTGTCAATATAAAGGAACAACATGGTAAATTACTAGCTCTAATTCCAAATTAATTACATTATTTTTGCTTAATAATGCTTTTATTGTATAGAAACACCTTTGGGTGCTTACATTAATATTATGTGAATTCATATCAATTGTTATAAAATGTGATTATTAATTGTTCCCTTAGGGATGCAGCTATTCTGGAGCTTGAGGACACTGATTTTTTTCTTTGTTATTACCTTACATAGATACATAGTAAATTAGGTTGAAGAAAGACCTAATTCCATCAAGTTCAACCTTTCTCCATCAATTATACATTTTTGTCACTAAATTATCTAGAACCCACAATGTTATGTACTGAGTAAATCATCCAGCCCTTTTTTAAAAGCTGTTATAGTGTCGGCCATTACTACCTCTTGTGGTCGGCATTCCACAGTCCAACTTCTCTGACTGTAAAGAACCCTTTTCCTGTTTAGGTGCCGGAATCCCATTTCTTCCACCCATAATGAGTGCCCTCTGGTCCTTAGTCTGGTCTTTGGACGGAATATGTCATGTGCCAGAACTTTGTAATGACCATAGATATATTTATACATGTAAATGAGATCTCCTCTGAGACATCTTTTTTCTAAGCAAAACAAGCTCAACTTTTCCAACTTCTCATCATATGGGAGGCCTCCATCTCTTGTAATAATTTAGTTGCCGCCTTTGGACTGACTCTAACTTCTGAATATCCTTTTTAAAATGTGGAGACCAAAACTGGATCCCATATTCTAGATGTGGCCTCACCATTGATTTATAAAGGGGTAGCAATAAATAGGGATCATGGGATTGTATCTCTTTTTATACACCATAAAATCTTTTTTGCTTTTGCAACTGCTTTCTTGTTCCAAGAGATGTAGCTATTTAATTATTTAGTCGCCGTAGACATGTGAATTTTTTTTTGGGATGAGCTGTATTTTTTATTAGTATTATTTTGGGGTATACTTATTATTTTTTGAGGATGAATAAAAGAAACTTCACTTCAGCATTTTTTATGGAGATTAACTTGTGCTATAATTATGACATGACGGCCTTCACTGGATTGCTTATATAATACATTACAGTACCTATTTATTACAGTGTATTATACCTGTTAAGCTGGATTTTATTAGACCTGTCCTCTGGAAGTGCCTGATGACAAGTCTAAGATGACAACTGTTAGAGAATAGATTCCATTTTGTGTCTGTGGTATCCATCTTAATATCTATGAAGAACTTGGGACTCAAACTGATGTAGAAAAAAAAGATGATTTATTTGCACTCTACAGTGAACATATATGAGGTATAGGCCTCAGTTTAGTCCTTCTTCAGTAGTAAAGATTGCCATAGAAAAATATAGGACTCAATGCTGAAACTATACAAGATACAGGGTTTCTGGAACGTGGGAATACCACTGAAGGTATGGCAGCTATAGAAGTTAGCATGCAAGTGGTCTAAACTGAGACCGATACATCATATACACTGCTCAAAAAAATAAAGGAAACACTCAAATAACACATCCTAGATCTGAATGAATGAAATTTTCTCATTGAATACTTTGCTCTGAACAAAGTTGAATGTGTTGACAACAAATCACACAAAAATCATCAATGGAAATCAAATTTATTAACCAATGGAGGCCTGGATTTGGAGTCACCCCCAAAATTAAAGTGGAAGAACACACTGCAGGCTTAATCAACTTTGATGTAATGTCCTTAAAACAAGTCAAAATGAGGTTCAGTATTGTGTGCGACCTCCTCGTGTCTGTATGACCTCCCTACAACACCTGGGCATGCTCCTGATGAGGTTGTGGAAGGTCTCCTGTGGGATTTCCTCCCAGACCTGGACTAAAGCATCCGCCAACTCCTGGACAGTCTGTGGTGCAACGTGACGTTGGTGGATGGAGCGAGACTTGATGCCCCAGATGTGCTCAATTGGATTCATTCCTGGGGAATGGGGTGGGCAGTCCATAGCTTCAATGCCTTCATCTTGCAGGAACTGCTGACACACTTCAGCCACATGAGGTCTGGCATTGTCCTGCATTAGGAGGAACCCAGGGCCATCCGCACCAGCATATGGTCTCACAAGGGGTCTGAGGATCTCATCTCGGTACCTAATGGCAGTCAGGATACCTCTGGCGAGCACATGGAGGGCTGTGCGGTCCTCCAAAGAAATGCCACCCGACAATATTACTGACCCACTGCCAAACAGGTCATGCTGAAGGATGTTGCAGGCAGCAGATCGCTCTCCACAGCGTCTCCAGACTCTGTCACGTCTGTCACATGTGCTCAGTGTGAACCTGCTTTCATCTGTGAAGAGCACAGGGTGCCAGTGGCGACTTTGCCAATCCTGGTGTTCTCTGGCAAATGCCAAGCATCCTGCACGGTGTTGGGCTTTGAGCACAACCCCCATCTGTGTACGTCGGGCCGTCATACCACCCTCACGGAGTCAGTTTCTAACCATTTGTGCAGACACATGCACATTTGTGGCCTGCTGGAGGTCAATTTGCAGGGTTCTGGCAGTGCTCCTCCTGTTCCTCCTTGCACAAAGGCGGAGGTAGCGATCCTGCTGCTGCATTGTTGCCCTCCTACGGCCCCCTCCACATCTCCTTGTGTACTGGCCTGTCTCCTGGTAGCGACTCCAGCCTCTGAACACTATGCTGACAGACACAGCAAACCTTCTTGCCACAGCTCGCATTGATGTGCCATCCTGGATGAGCTGCACTACCTGAGCAACTTCTGTGGGTTGTAGAGTACGTCTCATGCTACCACTAGTGTGAAAGCACAACCAACATTCAAAAATGACCAAAAATCAGCCAGAAAGCATTGGTACTGAGACGTGGTCTGTGGTACCCACCTGCAAAACCACTCCTTTATTGAGTGTGTCTTGATAATTGCCAATAATTTCCATCTATTGTCTGTTCCATTTGCACAACGGCATGTGAAATTGATTGCCAATCAGTGTTGCTTCCTCAGTGTTTGCTTGATTTCACAGAAGTTAATTTACTTGGAGTTTTATTCTGTTGTTTAAGTGTTCCCTTTATTTTTTTGAGCAGTGTATGTTCACTGTGAATTGCAAAATAAATCATCTTTTTCTACATCAATTGAGTGCCAAGTTCTTCGTAGATATTATACTATGGATTGGGCTCCTACTTGTGCACCTGCTCTCAGGTGCCGTGCTCTCCTACTACACGTGGCATCGATCTTCTCTTATAACTTCTGTGTCATGGTGATCAAATAACATTGCTAGGTGGGGATCTTTTACATTCCTGTTCACATCCCTAAAATTGCTACTGGATACATATTTCGGAGGGAACTTTTCTTTGTCTGTGACATTGCTTAAGTAGCTTACATTTGCTAATAAAGCAAAAATCCTGAGTACACCATACAAGGCTGTGCTGTATTGATTTCCAAAGTGTTCATAAAACAAATCTTAATTTAGACTTCAAAAAGCATAGAAGAGAGTGGATTTCACTCACACAGCGATGAGGGCCATTGATAGAAATTTATCAACACAGCCACAATTGGTTTGCAGGTGAGTGACTTAGGGGGGTTATTGGCTAATAGAGAGAACCCCCTGTGTCTAACAACTTAGATGCTGCAGTTGCTATTGACTGTAGTATCTAAGAGGCCAAATGTTGAGTATTTTTTTCTTACAAATATATGATTCTAATTATATCTGTCAGGCTTCTAGTGCTAATCTCTTTAGTAATGTAATTAGAATGATATGCTGTACATATCTATCATGGAATACTCATTTATAAGCACTCAGGATGGGTGTATACATTATGGAGAGGTAAGAGATTTATTTTTAAAGCAGCACTCCAGCCAAAAATATTTTTACTTATATAGTATGGCATAGGCTATTACATATGCCTTGCGTTTACCAGTGATAGCTGATGTTATTCCTGGGTTGTTCAGTACTTTCTCTCCTTCTTCCTTCATAATGTTCTTAATGAAAACTCTATTTTTCATGATGGCTCAAGCTATGCAGAGTAGATGGAGTCTCATTACACGATATTTTCTCTGCTTTAAGATTAATTTAGGGGCAGATAAATTGCCATGGAATGCCCCCAAACAACCACATTTAGGCAGGGTTTGCATAAACTCCATCTCGTTTGTGCTCCAGTTCACAAGATTGCGTAATAAAATCAAGAAAATGATTGGCAATAATGTTTTAAGCTTTTAAAAGAAAAAGGCCATAGAGACAATTTTAAAGGTGAAACTCATAGAGGGTTCTACAAACAGCGCTCACAGATATAAATAGTCAATGTGAGTCAGGAGAGCGTTATAATGCAGCTATAATACAGATTCCCCCTGAGAAAGTGATACACATGAAACGTGCGTTGGGGTGGAGGGATGGCTGGCTCTTCGGGTGCTCATCTACTGGCAGCTTCACAGCAAGGTGCTAATGTTTTTTAGTACTATTCTGAATTTGCAAGTATGCACTTTTACTTGCACTACTGCATGGTATTTCATGCTACTAAGCATTATTATTGGTATGCATTTATGCACCATGCAATTCTCTCTGTAACCCTGGATAACATGGCTATATATATTTAACTCTTTTTGATACCGACTATGATCGTACATGTGCACTTATGCACTTTTCACCTTTACCTATAGCTTTATACTAAATGTGTATGTGAACCTTCCTGCATTTTGGATGTCTGCGTTGATTATAGATTATACTAATTTGTATTGCACTTACCCATACTCTTTGGATCGACACTTAGGCTGCGTGCCCACGTAGCATTTTTCAAGCGTTTATGCTGCGGAATTTCCGCAGCGTAAACGCTTGTAAACGCTAGGTAATCCGCACCCCATGGTCCCCAATGGGATTGCGCATGTTCTCTGCACATGCTGCGGATTTTTCCGCAGCGTTTATGCTGCGTACAAAAATCCGCAGCATGTCATTTAATTTTGCGGAAGCGCAGTGGAATGCCCGCCATTGACTTGCATTGAAACGCATAGAAACCGCGACTGTACATTTGTACAAGCGGCTTCTATGCGTCTCTATGTGCGGATGGTACCCAGTTCTGGAGGAGAGGAGACTCTCATCCAGACCTGGATACCATTGTACCTGTAAAAAAAGAATAAAATAACAAATAAAGTTATAGTCACCTGTCCGGCGGCTTCTCTCTGAATGCCGGCATCGCTTGAGGACCTGCGGTGACGTCACAGTCATGTGACCACAGGCCCTTCACCGCTCTGTCTCGCGATATACCGGCAGCCGGGAACCAGACAGTAACGAGCGCTGCTGCACACGCCGGGCATCGGGGGTGAGTATAGCTTTATTTGTTTTAATTTTTACAGTCACACTGTATAAATCCATGCCATTTGCATGGATTTATACAGTGTGACCTAGTTGTCAAGCACTTTCCAAGTGATGCTATCGCCTGGAAAGCGCTTGTCAATCTGCATGCGGAAATGCATGTGAATCCGCATGTGGATTCGCATGTATTCTGCAGGAAAAACGCATGCACAATCTGCATGCGTTTTTTCTGCCAGAGAGATGCAGAAATGCTGCAGAAATTTTCGGCTTCATTTCTACATCGTGGGCACATAGCCTAATAACATCTTTTTCACACTTCATCCTTTCAACTGCTGTCCCTCACAGTGTGAGGCCTTTTTATTTGTATTGCGTTGTACCCTGATTCCAATAAAGGTCTGTTTTATTCATTACTTTTGTTGTTACATTGCTGCCTTTGGTTAGTTTTCAGGGCTATAGCCCATGCTATAAACTTACCTGTTTGATTGCTATATCTGCACTAAAAAAGCAATGAATTGTGCATGTCTAGAGGACACCCATTTTTGACTATAAAATTAGTTTAAAAGTATGTAGATAAAAATTAAAGGTTTTGGATTACCAAGTCAGAAAAAAATTTAAAGAGTAGCCATCATTTTAACTTTTATTTCATACAGGAATAGTGCACATGAAAATAAGTAACTTTGTAATGTATCTTATCAGAGAAATCTGCTTCTTTCTCCCCAAGGACTGATCACTCATTTTCAAAATTCTAAATTCATAGGTAAAATCTGTATTCAATGATGACAGATCGGTACATTCCCGAGATAGGAGATGGCAGCTGTTGCTCATAATGTTCTATCTACAGGGGAAGGAGGAGAGAGGAGCTAGAGATAAAGACCCTCCTCTCCCTCTTCTCTCCCCCTCCATAAAATATTATTAGCATCAACTGCCATCTCCTATATCAGTAATGTAACAATCTGTCTACACTGAATATAGATTTTACCTCAGAACGGAGAATTTTGCTTATTTTGAGTGATCATCAATTCTCGTAAAGAAACCTTTGATAAGATATATTACAAAGTTTCTTATTTTCATGTGTACTACTGATTTATTAAATAAAAATTAAAATTACATTTACATTTTAAGTATACAATGGCCTAACTTCAACCACTGACACTATATGAACTGTTTATTGTGATATTTATGTGGATCAATTAGTTCATACAATCATGGATTGAGTTTCCATTTGTCTAACGTTAGAATTCAAGAAAATGTAAGGCTTTGTGCCTACTCCAAAAGTAACCTACAATACTGTTTGTCTGTAAATGTGTTTTATTTTGTATATGTAGTAATTACATATATTATTTTAATATTGTGGTATTTGCTAAATGTATTATTTTTGTCAGAGAGAACTTCTTTATTTTGTCCTAGGTGAAAATAGATTTTTTTTTTAAATCTATATAATTAAATTACCTTGCAAACTTTCTAATCCGTGATTTCTTTGGAGATGTGAAAATACCATGGCAACAGTGTATTATTAGATAACTTAATATTTCAGAGATTTTCAAACAACATGAACAAATGAAATGTGACTCAACGTGAACTTAATGAAATATCTACTGCATATTTCTAAGCACGTATGAAGGTAAACCTTCCAGATATTAAATATCTTAGCTGATTAGTATATTTCAGTTGGGCTGATTCTAGCTTTCCTGATGCCTGAGGCGAAAATGGAAATGGTGCCCCTCCTTGGAGTGTAATTTAAACCTGGAGGGAATAATCATAATACTGCCAAAATTTTGGGGCTTTGTTTATACGCTTATTTTATTTTATATTTTCTTAATTTTTAACATCGGTAATTGGGGATGATTCAAATTTTTACATTTTTATGTATTTTTTTAGACATTTTTTTTCCTTTATTTTTCAGATCCCTTTGTAGACTTGAACCTGCAATCATCTAATCGATTATACTATATAATATCTCAAATTAAATTCACCTATGAAACTCAGCCAGGAGATCCAAAATACGATGGGAAAGCTGGAAAACAGCAACGCAAAATAGGGTCTTACTTGGATAGAGAATGGGAGAACAGTAGGTACAGGGAGGTTCTCAACTGGCATGATTGTGGGACCACAATCCAATAAAATCCCAGAAAACCAGCTGCTGCAGATCCAAGGAAACATTCAGAGTGAAGGATAAAATGGAGGATGGATCTTTTTCTGTGCTGCCGAATACACCGATATTGATTTCCAAAAATGATGAAGAAAGGAATCCAGGCGGCGATGTGTAGCGAATTGCGGTTTTAATTGCGATTTTAGTTGAATGGAAATGGGCCTATTTCATGAGTGCTATTTGAGGAGAAACAAGACTATGAAACTATCTGCTGCAAGAGCAGAAATGGTTTCAAAGTTAGCAAATAGTTTCATAGTCTCATTTCTCATCCAATAGTGCTCATAAAATAGTCCCATTTTTCTGCTTCATTGAATCTCCAAGTCCTATTTCACTTTAATACAAATACCACTGTGTCATCCTGGTACCCGTTCTACTGCTTCTAAATGAGACAGTTGTCATGTGGCAGTAGATTTGATCCATTGTGTGTGCTGAGTTAGGGGATATAATACATTGTATTGTAAATTGTACTTTCCTGCCATCTACTGGTCAATGTGTGTATATGAAAACTAAGTGATTATTCTCCTCACAAGCTGCCATAGAATCGGCTGGGAGGAGCTTCTCAGCTCAGGGCACACACTTACTGAGCACTGGTAGAAACCAGTTGGAGGCAGTTCAAGCTGCCTAAGGCAGATATAGGAGAGACATGAATCTCTGAGAGAAGAGTTTTTCAATGCGATTCCACACTGGGGGGGACATTTTTTCCTCAAATAATCTCCTTCACAAAAAAAACAAAAAAAGTGAAGCCTCTTCCACTCAGGAGAGATAACGCTGCACATGTGCTCTCCCGCACACTGGTTATACTGTTTTACTTCTAGCCAGGACCATATTCACGTGGCTGCCATGCCACCGACTTTGTTCAAACCCTCCTGCGAGAGGGAACAGTGGGCTAAAACTGTGAGTACATCCACACTTTAATGTGTTTCCACAGAGAGCCAATCTGAGAAGGTCCCTCCATCAGTGTAATATTTCTTGGACTGTGCATAGCATTTCCTCTACTAGCAAGTGAAGAGATCTCTGCTCCAGGCACCCTGAGAGGCCATAACCTCACTTGTCTCATGAGGAGAGAACCATTACTTTCATATGCACCATAGATTGTGAACTTTGCCTGTAAGAGAGACTGTACCCCGTTACCTCATTTAGTAAAATTGTTATGTTTACAAGTTTACCTGCGTGTCTGGCTGCTTGAGATTGCACAAACATCACGGGTACTCCAAAACCTGCACCCAGACACCACCGCTACAGGAGTGCCCCCGGGAGGTCCTATACCATCCACAAGTGCCATCTCCCGCCTTTGAAATTGTTGTGGACACGAGGGACGAGTTGAGGGGTCCAGCGACCCACTCCAGCTACTGTGACATCATTATCTGCTGCCAGTGAGACTACAGACCCCAGCTGGCACTTCTGCAACATCTGGCGCCTCCCCAGTGCCCCCCCCTTTTTAGATTTTTTTTATCTTTTTACTAATAAAAAGAGCAATTTTTTTTTCAAATAAAGTTTTTATTTTTGTTCACACATGTACATATACACAATTTTAGATTTCTCTCCCTAGCAGGTGAAGACTCTTTTTTTATTTTTCGACAACCTTTATTACAATGGACAAATGATGAGTAGTCTGACACCTCGTGTATCAGTTTGGCGCCTTTATATAAACGCATTGTCTATTTAAACTTGAATGCACTCCTCTTAGCAATGTAGTTTGTCCTGATGAAGGATTATATGAACTTTAAAGCGCGTTGACAATTAAGACCACAATTCTCTACACATCGCTACCTGGATTCCATTCTTCATATTGGTGTCTTTGGCAGCGCATAAAAAGGTCAATCCTCCATTTTATCCTTCTCTCAGGCTATCCAAGGCAGGCCTTCTCCATCAGATGCCATGGAAACCCATCCGCACTAATGGGAGCCGGTCTGAGCTTTCACCGGTGGTGATCGCTTTAATTAATTTCTGCTGTCAGAGATTGACAGCATCTAAATGGCTAAAAGCAGTGATTGGAGCTCAGCTCTGCCCGCTGCTGCTACAGAAAGATATCAGCTATTTAGCAGTGTGTGCCAGCTTCTTAGCCTGCTCCACACATCCCGGCCTGCTACATGACATGTCATGAGATGATTTTGGTATTTCACCACCTCCCGGAGAGACACCTTAAATGGCTTATGTTGGGATGAGCCTTTTGTCAAACGCAGCCCTGTGTTTCATTAAATACCAAACTGAGGTAAGTAATTTTAGCTAAGCTGTAGACAAGGAGAAATGGTTTTGTGCAGTAAATACTCTACAGTGTTTTATATTTTTAAAGGGAACTTGTCAGCCTGACTTGCATATGGCTTCATGATAGATTTCTCATGACTGGCACATCAGATCTCTCAAAAAAAGGTATAATTTTTATTGGGAAAAAACTGTCTCTGCATCCTTTTGACTACTTCTATATGATTACTTCCCTATCCATGTTATCCATATCATGAACAGTAAGTACCATGTAATTATATGAAAGCATATAATAGAATCTAACAAACTTTTATTAGATCACAGAGTGATAATGAAAAAAAGTGCCTCTCGGTCTTGGATTACACTATGAAGCCAGTGGATAAGATAATACAAATCGTATTGCCATGCTATGAATATTGTTAACACGGTAATGTAGCATAAACAACTCCCAGCAAACAACATACAATCTGCTACATGTGAACGTATGTCATATATGCTGCTTTATACTGCCTATGTATGGAATCAGAAATACTATCCCTTAAAGGGAATCTCTCACCAGTCTCATCTGAGAGCAGCATGATGTAGGAAAGAGACCCTGAATCCATCAATGTATCACTTAGATTATTTGGTGACACAATCAGAGTTTTTAGATGTAACAAAAAGCAGAGCTGAGAAAGCTAACCTTGCCCCCACAAGTCTCTCTATGTACATTGTATATTGACAGGGAGCTGCTTATCACAGGAAGGGGCATGTTAGAATGACTGCTCGTGTGCCTGCTAATCACAGCTATGATAATGAAATGGTGATAAAACTTTCATTGTAAGTAAACAACAGCACATCGTCTTTATAAGTGACACATCGCTGAATTCTGTGTTTTAACCCCGACCTCCTGCTGTCCTTAGATTACATAGCAAAAACCTGCTGACAGATTACCTTAAAATCAATGTTTATAGGATAGAAACCCTACATAACATGACATCATATACATAGTTACATAGTTTATAAGGCCGAAAAAAGACAAGCGTCCATCCAGTTCAGCCTATTTCTTGTGCACTGCAGCTATTCCGCAGCGTTGATCCAGGGGAAGGCAACAAAAAACCATGATGTATAGGCCAATTTACATCACTGAGGAAAAATTCACTTCCCGACACCAATCTGGAAGTAAGATTAAATCCCTGGATTAATTAACTAAGCATAAGATGTAATTTTATTGTTCTCAAGAAAGGCGTCCAGGCCTCTCTTGAACTCTTTAAGTGAGTTGGACATCACCACTTCCTCTCCAAGAGAGTTCCAGAGTCTCACGGCTCTGACCGTAAAGAATCCCGTATAGTTTATTACTATCAAATTGTGGTTCTGTACATTTTTTCATATATAATTCTATCAATAAAATGGCTGTTTTTGTTTGAGTTCATAAAAAACTGGGGCAATTCAGATTGACGTTTTAAAAAACAAAAAGCAGTACATACCATTAAAAGCCTTTCTGTTACTTCAAGCCAATCTTTGTTTACAGGGTTAGAGTCGTAACATCCAATGCACAAAAAAGAGCTCAGAAGTGATGCAGGGAATATATGTTGTACACGGGACATCCAAGTTGCAGTCCTGTAAACCTAAACCTACGGGGAGCAGCGTTGGGTGCTTCAGCAGGTAAGTAGTGCTTAGGCTAGGTCCACACTACGTTTATGGCTTAGGAGGTATGCGCCTGATGGAGGCCACCATCCGGATGGATGTGGAGGCATCCATGAACCATAGGGACCCTTCGTAAGAGAATGTATACCACATACTATGCGTGTATTTGCAGTAACCTTATATACAGGAAAGCTGCGCTTTTCAATTAAGTTAAACAAATGATATGCAAGCATATACCTGTCAGATGGAGGCTGAAAGAATACAATTTTGGCCTCTGACTGGTGAATGGAGGACAATGAAAAGATTATAGCATATGTTGGGAAATTCTCCTGATGTATACTGTAGGCTAGGTGTACAGACTCAATGTACATTTAGATTAATTTTTGATATTTTAAAGCATAATCATCATAGGTCTCAATCATTTGCACTGAGAGATAGAGGAGCACCACTAATTAGGTCAAATATAAATGGGTGCTCACCATGCCAACAAACAACCACAGAACCAGAAGAAAAAAGGATGGCATATAATAGAGAGGGAGCACACCGAATTATGTATGTAAAAAAGTACAAATTTATTTATTTACAAGCATGTGGACAAAAACAAGATAAAATCATTTAAAAAAACACACACAAGGGAACCTCAAGTAGTCAGATACAAGACTGTTTCCCATGATCTTGGTATCTTGTATCTGGCTACTTGAGGTTCCCTTGTGTGTGTTTTTTTAAATGATTTTATCTTGTTTTTGTCCACATGCTTGTAAATAAATAAATTTGTACTTTTTTACATACATAATTCGGTGTGCTCCCTCTCTATTATATGGCATCCTTTTTTCTTCAGGTCTCAATCATTTGTGAAACTGGACAATCCCTTTTTGCCCAAAAATATTAGAAGTAGAACAAATCAGCTGCAATTTTGATTAACTAGAATGAAAATAATATCACATTCAGTAACAATATAATAATAATAATAATAATTATAATAATAATAATAATATTAATACAATTCTATTAATGATACCCTGTACTGTGTCGTAACGCCAATCTGGAAATCTCACCTAAAGGAAGCAAGCATCTTATTTAGCAGGTTTAACCTCGTTTACAATCATCATGAGAGACAAGACGTTGACATGACCCTCAACAAAGATAAACACATAACATCAAGCATTGCTCTGACAACAATCTGGCAAGAAGAAAAGATTTAACTACCAAGGACATGTCTCGAACCTGACACAAAAACCATGGAGAGAATATATCCCCAAATTAATCACTTTCTTTTATTTTTGACAGTTCTCTTTAGCTTCATATTTTGCAAGGGACAGTACCATTCATTCTCAAAGCAGTAATGTACTGGGCCTTATTATTACATTTGTGTCTTCTAAGTGAAAAGGGCCAGCATGTGAACCATGAAGCACATTAATTTGACAGATTAGGGATCACCATCAGTGTATCTCGTGAGCTTTGGGACTCGTTCTATCTTTAAAGCATTATCTTGTGGCAAGGATGTGATAAAATACACAATGCATCTTTATTCCGTAATCTCTCAATCGATGCAAAATACACAATATTTTACTTTACAACTAAACTTGAAAATATCTTTATCATTGGGCGATTGTACATCTTTATTTCGCTACAGCCTGATCTTGTTACTGCAGCCAATAGATAATGATGTATGAAGCCTTAGGCTATGTGCCCACGATCAGGCTATAGCAGCATTTTGGAAGCAGCATATTTTTGCTGCTTCCAAAATGCTGTGTTCTAATCACGGATTTCAATGAACATGTGATCATTGAACAATGTAGATTTATCGCATTTCAATACATTTTATTGCGGAAATTTCTGTTGCGGAGACTAGCGTCTCCGCAACAGAACTTGGCATGCTGCGGCTCGTTTCCGCAGCATCAACAGAAGCACAGTGTGCATGGGAATTCAATAAATTCCATTCACTTTGCTTCTACTGTACAATGCAGCATTTTGGACTCAGCACAAGTGAGCTGTGTCCAAAACGCTGCTATTCCTGATCGTGAGCACGCAGCCTTAAAGAGTTTTTTATTTATTTATTTATTTTTTAAGTGAGAGATGAGAAAATTACAATCCTATATAGATATGGAACAACTTAATCAAGACAACACTGAAGACCATGTGCACCAATCCAGTATGTCAGTGCATGGAGGCTAGATCGTTCCCGTAGACGAGCACTGCATTTATTCTTCTTTTCTTCCTATCTTTTAAAATGTTGATGTGACTGTGATTGAGAAGTATAGACATTTTTGCATAGAGCAGGATAAAGAGTCAAAAATGAAGGAAAGATCGAAGGAGGAAAGAGACCAATAGAGTAAGCAAGTAAAAACACTATTATTGTGGTTATGTAAGAAAAACTATAGTAAGAACTAACGGTTGCCATAAATATATAGAAACAGTATAAAATAGGATGTATCAGTTGGATCTTTAATAATTTTTTTATAGCTTTATTGGTTACTTTATTAGTAATTTGTTTGGATTACAATACTTAAACCCCCATTGATAATATTTTGAAGACATATTGTAATCATTAAAGGGGTTGTTCACTTCACTGTCCCTGGTTGTAGGCTATTATGAAGTAACACACTGTGCTGACCTTTCCTGGTGGCTCTGAATGGGACATTCACATGTAGTTAGAACCCATAGCTCGCTGAACTCACTTATTGGTGGCCGCGCTGTCCACATGACATCATGGCTGAAGCCAATGGCAAACACCGCAGCAGCAACGGTGGATCCAGTGAAGGTGAGAACAGTGCTCTTTATTTATTTATAACAGGCTACAGCCAGAGATTAATGTTTAATGAAAGGGAACAACCCATTTAAAACAGATTACTAGTACAGAACTACTAGAGGTACTATTATTAAAAGCAGCGTGTCATATCCTCAAACACTATTAGCCTGCATATTTTGGGTTAATTTGGAAGTTAATAGTATTACAATGCTGCCCAGTTGCCTTATAAAAGAGCAGCTTCAAGGAGAATATAAAATGTATTCCTTCCAGGAGTTGCCAGCTTTCAGTCATAGAGGCATGTCCAAAGTGGCTTCAGTCACTGCTCAGTACACAGTGAGCAATGGCTGTTAGCACCCCCTGACACTTTGATCAATAGCTCTCTCTACATAGATACACTGAAGAGCAAGCTGTCAATCAAAGGTCGAGGGCATGCTTACTTCCCCCACTCACAATGCTGTGAGCAATGACTGTAGATGCTGCGGGCACATCTCTATGACTGTAAGCTGTTGGCTCCCAGTAGGAATAAAGCTAATTTTCTCCCAATAGTCATGCTTTCAGTAAGGTGGCCGCAAAGCATTATAATGCAATTAACTTGCAGATTAACCCTTTATTAGCAAGTTAGCAGCGTGTTGGAACACAGCAGATTCCTTTTAAATAATAATGTAAAGATAGAGGCTTTTGTGTATACTTTATGTATGTTATCTTATGTCTAGGTTGTCTGGTATCTTGATGTCTTCCTCCCCTCCTGATGCAGTTCCTGCAATTTCCATAATGCCAGAATTTTATCAAATTGTTCTTGCTTCTATATAATGGCTAGCAGTGATAGATATGTGACATAGAGCTTCTGTCTTCTATTGTATTTGACCAAAGACTTAGTGATGCCGCAACAGTCTGTGCCTAGAACCCCTGAAGATGTCAAATTGCATGGATTTTCATAGGAAATTTGATTTGTGTGGAATTATTTCCAGTAAAGTCTAGCTCACTTCAGCTCTTCTTACTGTTGTCACATTTCCAGTGTCTTCATTCTAGGCCGGGAACTTTGGTCCTGACAATGCATCATGACCCTACAAAGCACAATGACCTGTGAGGCCTGGAAGTCCTGCATTAGAATGAAGAAACCAAAGATGTGGTGTGCAACAGCAAAAAGCAGAGCGACAGAGGACACTATGGCACGCAGTGAACAGAGTGGGTGGCCAGTCAGATGAGCAATGAGGTAACAGTTTTTTTTTCTGCTTTTTGGCAACACTTCGTGGCTCAGACAAATGATGGCCAAGTGTCCACCATTTTGCAAAATTTGATAGGTGTAAATTGCTAAAAATGTGTATTCTGTACAATATAGATTTTTGTAAAATTCAAGAAGAATTCAATTTTACTCAAATAAATTTGCCCATCTCTACATTGCACATGTGTTACATTTATATTGAAATGTGGATCACTGGTGGAGCATATTTTCCGATAGGAGCAGAGATGGGTGAAGCAATTTGTAGAGCTAACATGACATCATCATTGATGAACACACGAAGCTGTACCAGACCAGGAGATCCAAAGTGGAGCCGGTAATGCCGAGAGGTAAGGAGACTCAATTGTCTCCGAACTAGTTGTCACTGATCCCGAACTAGATGATGAAATGGAGTCCCGCAAATCAATTTTAACAACTCTAGAAAGGAGTTAATAAAAACTAAAAAAAAAGTGTGCTTTTTCAGTATAAAAAGGCACAAATCTAGTCATTTTACTTTAGATAAAAATTAATACAGTACTTGTACACACATCTAGTCATAAAAATTAAATAGTAGTGAAGCATTTTTATTTTGCAATCTTACTTTAAAAAAAAAAGCTTTGAACTAAAATGTTCTTTTTTTGTGTGTATTTGTTTCAGCTAAAATAATGAAGCATTACAATATTTTTAAGTACCGCATGATTTCTTGAAATGATTGCATGAAAACCAGTAGTGGCAAATAGTTGCTTCTGTGTATTTATTTAAATCCTTCCATTCAAAGATGCCACTGCAAGAAACATACATTTTGCAATTTAGATAAGACTTTCCAAACCCAATGTCACAGGAAGAGGGAAATTGATTCCAGTTGCTGAGATGGTGGCATATTTCAGATATAGCAGATACAGATAACTCTAGAGGTAGTAGGAAAAAAGCTAAGAAATGCAAAGAAAAGACAAAAAAAATATGTTTTCATAGATAAAGTGGCAAAATTATTAATACTTTGAAACCACCAATTTTAACGAGAAATGGATATAAAATAGGGAAGATGCCAAATAAACAAACAACATTGCAAAAATCAATAGCTAATCTGACATCAAATATAAGAGTTTGATATGAACAAGATGATGATTTATGTGTGAATTGCTTTATATTATTTTTACTTTTGTATGAACTAGTTTTAGTTTATGTTGAATAAAATATGTATTGTAATAAAATAAACCATAGTAAAGCTAATCAAATTTGGCTAGAGATGTAGTTTAGCTTTCCAGATATGTATGTGTGAATATATTATTTATTACAAGTAACCCCTTTCTGACGTATGACCTAATAGTACGTCATGGTGACCTGGGCCTAATGGACCAATGACGTACTATTAGGTCATACGGCGATCGCGACCGCAAACAAGCGGTTCGGGGCAATCGCCGCCAGGTGTCAGCTGATTGTCACAGCTGACACCCGGTACTATGTGCAGGGAGCAGCATTGCGGTGGCAAGGGGAAGTGATCGGGATACTCACCTTCTCTTCCGGCCTCCAGTGCTGTCTGCCGCGGCTTCCCGGATGTTGCCATGACGACCCGATGTCGTCATGACAACATACGGGTCACCAAGCAGCAGGAAGTTTCTTTGGTCATGACCAAACTATCTTCTCCCTGTGCAGGGCTGACAGCCTGTATTGCACAGGAATGGTGCTGCATTCCTGTGCTATACAGGCGATCACAATAAAAAAAGTGAAAGTCCCAGAGTGGGACACAGAATGAAAGTCCAAAAAGTGTTAAAAAATGTAAAAAAAATAAATAAAAAAAAATGTAAAAATATAAAAAAAATAAAAAAAAAAATCCACCAAAAATAAAAATAAAATGTATTTTTCGGACAATAAGACGCACTTTTTTCCTCCAAAATTTTGGAGGAAATTGTGGGGTGCGTCTTATAGTCTGAATGTTGGGGGGGTGTATATATATGTGAGGTGTGGGGGGAGCACTGAATATTCATGCTCCTTAATCGCGGCACACAGTTCCGCCGCAGCGTGGCTCCTACTGCTGCAGGAATCGCCCATGTCCGCCCATGAGCGTGAGGAGGGGGTGAATATTCATGCCCTTTATTAAGCGGGCACACGCAATAGCCTGGCAGCAGCAGAAGCCACGCTGCGGCTATGCTGTGTGCTGGCTATGAAGGAGCATGAAGTCACTGCTCCCCGCACACACAGTCCCGGCGTGGGGAGCAGTGACTTCCGGCAGCTGATCTCTCCTTGTGAGCCGCGCATGGCAGTCATGCCATGCGTGGCTCACTTGGAGAGATCAGTATGGGCAGACAGGATGCAGCGCTGGAGGAGAGAAGAAAGGTTAGTAGGAGTGTTTATTTTTTTTTTATGTGCATCATGATGGGGATTAGGGGGACCATGCATACTAGGATAAGGATGAGGGGGCCATACATACCAGGGTAAGGATGAGGGGGCAATACATACCAGGGTAAGGATGAGGGGGCCACACATACCAGGGTAACGCTGAGGGGGGCGATACATAACAGGATAAAGATGAGGGGGCCATACATACTTGGATAAAGATGAGGGGGCCATACATACCAGGATAATGCTGGGGGGGGCATACATACCAGGATAAAGATAAGGGGGACATTCAAACCAGGATAATGCTGAGGGGGGCGTACATAACAGGATAAAGATTAGGGAGCCATACAAACCAGGATAACGCTGAGGGGGGCATAAATAACAGGATAAAGATGAGGGGGCCATGCATACCAGGATAAGGATGAGGGGGCATACATACCAGGATAAGGATGAGGGATGCCATGCATACCAGGATAGGGATTAGGGGTGCCATGCATACCAGGATAGGGATGAGGGGTGCCATGCATACCAGGATAAGGATGAGTGGTGCCATGCATACCAGGATGGAGGGGTTCCATGCATACCAGGATGGTGGGATGCCAGGCATACCAGGATGGGGATGGGGACCACGTATAAATGGAAGGGGGGGAATATATACAAGGATTGGGATATTGTCAGAATTGGGGGACATTACCCCTATACCAGTGTCAGCAGAAGACCCCCTCCCCCTTAAAAGTGCATCATGAACACATTTTTTGCTTAAAATTTTTTTTTTATTATTTTCCTCCTCTAAAACCTAGGAACTTCTTATGGTCCTGTGCATCTTATAGTCCGAAAAATACAGTAATGTACCCATCAATAAATGTTATTATGAAAAAAAAAAACAATAAAAGTACACATATTTGGTATCGCCGCGTCCGGAACGACCTGACCTATAAAACTGTCCCACTAGTTAACCCCTTTAGTGAACATGGTAAAAAATAAAAGCAAGGGAAAAAACAATGCATTATCATCATAACAAAAAATGAAATAACACGCGATCAAAAAGACGAATATAAATAAAAATGGTACCGCTGAAAACGTCATCTTGTCCCGCAAAAAACAAGCCACAATTCAGCTCCATCAGTGGAAAAATAAAAAAGTTATAGCTCTCAGAATAAAGAGATGCAAAAAATATTTTTTTCTATAAAATAGCTTTTAATGTGTAAAAGCGCCAAAACATAGAAAAACAATATAAATGTGGTACCGCTGTAAACGTACTGACCCGAAGAATAACACTGCCTTATCAATTTTACCACACGCGAAACAGCATAAAAAAAAAACAAAAAAAATTCTGGAATTGCTGGTTTTTGTTTATTCTGCCTCCCAAAAATCAGAATAGAAAGCGATCAAAAAATGTCAAGTGGCTGAAAATGGCACCAATGAAAATGTCAAGTCATCCCGCAAAAAACAAGCCATCATATGACTCTGTCGGCCAAAATATGGAAAAATTATAGCTCTCAAAATATGGCGATGCAAAAACTAGATTTTGCTAAAAAATGCTTCTTTTAGTGTGTGACAGCTGTCAATCATAAAAACCCAATATGATTCTGGTATCGCTGTAATCGCACCGACCCGAAGAATGAAGTCGTCTAATCACTTATACCGCATGAGGAACAGCGTAAAAAATAAACTCTAGGATTAGGGTTGTGTTAGGGTTAGGGTTGGGCTAGGGAATTTTTTCAAAAGTAAAAAAAAAAAAGATGACGATATGGCGACTAGGGTTGAGCGCAAGTGCTCGCTACTTGAGTTTGCATCGGGTGCTCAGGAATGCACTGAGTATCGCGGGCACTCGAGTGACATGCTCGAGTCTCTGCCCCATATGGTTCGTGGCCAAAAAAACCTTGCGGGGATTGCCTGCCATGCACGAGCGATCCCCGCATGTTTATTTTTGGGTGTCTAATAACCATGAAACATGTGGGCGGGGACTCGAGCATGTCACTCGAGTACCCGTGATACATGGTGCATACCCGTGTACCTGATGCAAACTCAAGTAGCGAGCACTTGCGCTCAAGACTAATGACAACTTATTCAATATGATGACCTAATGTTATCAAATTCTGTGTCGCACCTCTGGTTTCAAAATGTTCACTATACCCCCTGATAAAATCCTTGAGGGGTGTAGTTTAAAAAATGGGGTCACTTGTGGGGGGCTTTCCATGGTTTAGGCACATAAGGGGCTCTCCAAACGCGACATGGCGTCCGCTTTCAATTGCAGCCAATTTTGTGTTCAAAAAGTCACACAATGCTCCTTCTGAACTCTGCCGTGCACCCAAACACTGTATTTTTCCCACATATGGGGCATTGGCGTACTCAGGAGAAATTGCACAACAGTTTTTGGGGTCCATTTTCTCCTCTTACCCTTGTGAAAATAAAAAAATTGGGGCTAAAACATTATTTTTGTGGAAAAAGTTTGATTTTTTATTTTCATGGCTCCATGTTATAAACTTCTGCAAAGCACTTGGGGGTTCAGGGTGCTCACCACACATCTAGATAAGTTCCCTGAGGGGTCTAGTTTCCAAAATGGTGTCACTTTTGGGGTTTTTCCACTGTTTAGGCACATCAGGGGCACATCCACTAAGTATTCAAGTAAATTTTACATTCAAAAAGTCAAATGGCGCTCCTTCCCTTCCGAACCCTGCCGTGCACCCAAACAGTGGTTTTCCCCCACATATGGGGTGTCCTCTTACTCAGGAGAAATTTCACAACAAACTGCATGGTGCAATTTCTTCTATTACCCTTATGAAAATGCAGAATTGGGGGCTGAAAAACATTTTTGTGGGAAAAATGTGAATTTTTTTTTTTTACGGCTCAATGTTCTAAACTCCTGTGAAGCATCTGGGGGTTAAAGGTGCTCACAACACACCTGGATAAGTTCGCTGAGGGGTCTAGATCCTAAATGGTGTCACTTGTGGGGTATTCCACTGTTTGGGCACATCAGGTGCTCTCCAAACGCAACATGGCGTCCGCTAATTATTCAAACAAATTTTACATTCAAAAAGTCAAATGGCGCATCTATCTTCCGAGCTCTACCGTGCACCCAAACAGTAGTTTTTCCCAACATATGGGGTATGTGCTTGCTTAAAGGAAATTGCACAAAAAATTTTGGGGTCAATTTTTTCCTGTTACCTGTGCAAAAATAAAAAAAATTGGGTCTAAATTAACATTTTTGTGAAAAAAGTTAAATGCTAATTTTTTTCTTCCACATTCCAAAAATTCGTGTGAAGCACCTGAAGGGTTAATAAAGTTTTTTAATGTGGTTTTGAGCACCTTGAGGGGTGCAGTTTTTAGAACGGTGTCACTTTTGGGTATTTTCTGTCATAAAGACCCCTCAAAGTGACTACAAATGTGATGCGGTCCCTAAAAAAATGTTTTTGTAAATTTTGTTGGAAAAATGAGAAATCGCTGGTCATTTTTAACCCTTATAGCTCCCTAATAAAAAAAAATTTTGGTTCCAAAATTGTGCTGATATAAAGTAGACATGTAGGAAATGTTATTCATTAACTATTTTGTGTGACATATCTCACTGATTTAAGGGCATAAAAATTCAAATGTTGAAAACTGCAAAATTTTCAAAATTTTTGCCAAATTTCTGTTTTTTTTCACAAATAAACACAAGTGATATCGAAGAAATTTTTCCACTATCATGAAGTACAATATGTCACGGAAAAACAGTCTAATAATCGGCGGGATCCGTGAAGCGTTCCAGAGTAATTACCTCATAAAGTGACAGTGGTCAGAATTGTAAAAATTGGCCCATTAACATAGAACGCATACCTGGGTCCTCGCAGGCCCGCCCTGTTAATTGTTTTCTATTTTCTGCAAGATTTCTTTAGTTAGAATTTTGAAACTCTAGGTATTCCTCAGGTATATAGTTGTTTGTCATTTCCAGTTGGTCATTTATTTATTATTTGCACACGGGCCTAAAAGGCCCCAGGTATGTGAAATTGTAGATTTTTATGGTCATGCGTTCTAGGGTTAACGTGCAAACCACCCTCGGGGGTAAAGGGGTTAACTATTAGAGATAGCTGAATTTATTAGAGTGGAATTTAATTATATTAAAATTTTACTAAAGTCTGTATGCTGGAGAATACAGATTTTTTTGTAATTTTTTTCTGTGCAAATTCAGAAAAATTACGGCCAGTAGAAAGTCAGCAAAGTAAAAGGTTTTAAAAAAAAAGAAAAATACTCACCTCTCTGGATGCCCCAGCTGCTCCCTACCAAGTTTCTGATCCTCCAAGTCTCGATCACACACCTTCTTTAAGCTTGGTGTTCACTGTAGGCCAGGACTTCAGGCTGGGAGTAGCCCCACAGCATGTGCAGTGAATTCCAGGGCCTGCTTGCGGCCCAAAGCCCTGGCCTAGAGTGAAAACTAGAATGGTAGATGTGGTGCAGCTATAAGAGTGGTGAACTGGACTGTCACATTCCTACCCATGAAGACACCAATCTCATTGTGTGTGTATTCTGTCATGCATTTTTTGAATATATTGTGTCATGTGAATTGTGTTGAAAAGTGTTGTTGTATAATGTATAGTAATATAGTAATGTGAAGTACTGTATATGCATAGTGTGTAGCAGTGTTATAGGTAATTTTAAATGTATAATGTAGGATGTGATAATGTAAGGTGTTATAGGGTATAGTAATGTAATCTATAGTGTAAGGTATAGTGTTATAGGATATGATAGGTAGCGTAATGTAGATAGTTGATGACAGGGTAAGTTAGGAGTTAACATTTTGGGACTAGCTCACAGTGGGAAAGGAAAGAATTAGGGAAAGGACTGTTTTCCTGTTAGAGAGTTGGGGTTTTGGAGTGCATAGTGAGCAGAGCTGCATAAAGAATGACCATGAGTGAGAGGACACTAAAAAGGAGAGATAGTGTGATCCTGAAGAAAAAGTAACAAAAGAGAAAAAGTGGCCTTCCAGAGACAGGTTCTAGGAGAGGACGACTAGCCTCAAGACCTGGAGCTGGTAACACAGAAGGTAACGAGTCTTTGCAAGACTGAGAGAAGGGGACTAGTGAAGGGTCCCAAGCGGGAGTTCCAGGGCATCAGTGGTGGAAGAAATAGAACTAGGAACCGCTGAGCAAGTAAGGAGATTTGCTGATAAGGACTGTAGCATTAAATCTGGGTTGTCGCAAAGTAGGAAGAAACAGGGTGCCTTGAAAGCCCTGGAGTATACAGAGGAAGGATACTGTGTGTATAAATGCTTCATACTGTAAAAGCATAGTCCATAAGACTTTTTACCTGCTATCTCCTGCATATAACCCTTACCAAGTTACCATTCAGTAAAGAGTTGATTTGAGAATGGTGGTTTCCCTCATTGTACTATAGAACATTTGGTCCTGTCAAGCCAACAACACCGGCTACATGAGGCCTGCATGGGCATAAGGCCCTCACAGCACAAGTGCATTCACCAAGCCAGGGTCCACACTCTCATGCAACATGCAGGGGGACTGAAGAAAATGCCTTGCCTGCGGCTACCACCCCACGCCACGTTACACAGCAAAGATGCGGAGGACTAAAATGTACCTACTTAGGTTCTTAGAAGCAGGCGCAGCCAGAAAGGTGACCAAGAAGGTGAGTATAAGTATTTTTTATTTTTTACATCTTAATTTTATTATGCTCTGTGGTCTGGAGAAATCCCAAAGCATAACAATGGGCATTAAATTCAAGGAGAATATCTTCTCTGCAAATCAAATTTTGTGCGAAAATCCACAAACACAGGCAAACTGCTAAAATTCAAGAAAGGTCTGGATTTCTTTTTTGAAAAATATAAATATATATCAGTTATGGACAATAGATGCTGTGATGGGGTTTTTATCCAAGGAGCTAGTCTGATTGTCATATGTAGTCAGGAAAGAATTTTCCCCCTAATATGGAGCTATTAGGGTCTGATCCATGGGGTTTTTGCTTTCATCTGGATGAACATGATAGGTTAGAGTTGAACTCGATGGACTTAAGTCTACCTTTAACATTAAAAACTATGAAACTATGAAACTCAAATTTTTCTGGATCTCCTTATCTCTACTGATCATGTTTTCTCCCTGGCACTAGAGGTATGCCTAATGACCTTTATTGAAGAGATTGTCTTTTTTTCATGTCAAGTGATGCTAAGGTTTTTCTGGCTTAAAATGGTAATTTCATCTCAGAAATGTATGGCTTATCCAGGATATTCCATAAATGTCTAAATGTACTTTTTATATAGAAGTGATTGAAGAGAGCTGCAAATACTCTGCCAACTCTCCAGTCACAATATGAGACTCGTGGGAGTCTGACACCTGGCGCCTACATTGATTAGCTGACATCTGTTCCAGCCACAGGCGGCTACATGTAAACAATGTATGGAACAGAACCCCATAGCTGCATACATAGTTTAGTGGTCAATGCTGAGTACTGCACTCTATCGCCCATTCAAGTGAATGGGAGATAAATTGCATAAGTTAGCAGCAGCCAGCAAACAATGTATGGAGTTATGGAGTTCGGTCTCTGTACATTGATTACATGTTGCCACTGCCATAGCAGATATCAGCTGATCAGTGTGGGTGCCAGGTGTCATGCCCCCACTGATCTCATGGTGATGACCTATCCAACAGTCATCAATAGTAAAGTTGCGGAAAAACTCTTTGAATAAGAGACTAAGAGACCATGACTAAGACTGCACGTTGAAACGTGTAGGTCAAGATCCTTAAGATCCTTGTAGCGTACCAAGAATTTTATTATGGTGGTAGAAGCATTTTTAATGGCTCAATAAAAGTTATGTTTTATTCAAGTTTATTGTTTGACACATTGGATCATTCCTCCTATTTTCTGATTCATGAACAAGGCTACTCTGGCTGGATCCGAGCGAGGCAAACACTGCACCAAACCCTAATGGTGAGCGGACTTTATACATTTTTTTTTTAAAACATTTGTGCGGCTTGTCTGTGATTTGCCTATGCTGCTGATAGCACTATCATTAGTAGTTCCTGACGAGGCTCCTTTGGGAGCGAAAATCATAATTTATGTATGCATTGTCATGCATCGCGTTCTATAATATATAATAACTAGAGATGAGCGTTGTTCGACTCGAACTGTTCGCCAATCTCAAATTCGAGCTGTTTTGGGCGGTGTTCGAGCCGTTGGCGAACACGAACGATTTGAGAAAAATTCGGCTGTTCAAGGTTATGTTCGATAACTGTTCGTGCAGCAAAATCATAACTGAATTTTTTCTCAGTAATGATGAAAATTAATGTTAATACGCAGTTTGAGTGTACAGCGGGGTGGGGGGAGGGGCAGGGGATGGATATCTGCAGGAATAATGAAGATCTCCATTTTTTTTTCTCTTTCCCACATTTACAGTGGGGAGGTGCAATCTGTCAGCCTATCAGCAGCGCACACACGGAGCGAAGTGCTTTTTCTCACACAAGCAAGGGCATGTGTCATTGGCAGTGTATGTCACATGTCCTTGCCCTATAAGACCCAGCCATTTTCCCCGTCGCCACCATTTTCTCACTGCTGCAGCTGCGTGCTAGACGGCACCGCTGTTGCTGTGTGCGCTATACCTTGTTAATTTCAAGCCATTTTTCGCACAAATCTACAGATAGCTTGGGAGTAGGGAATAGTTGTGATTGCAGTCCTTTTAAGGACTAGGTTACAGCATTTCCTACGACTTTTATCAGGCTGGTCTGTGCTCTTAAATAGATAGGTTGTGGGAGTAAAGACTAATTGTAATTGCAGTCCTTTTCAGGACTAAGTTACATCAGTTCCTATCAGTTTTTGCCAGGCAGGTCTGTGCCAGTGCTGTGCAAGTTTTTTTCACAGCATTTGGCTGAATCTAGCAAAGCTAATCCTTTTTGGCCTATTGCTGAGTGTGTTAGTCACTGGAGTAGAATATCTGTGTTGCAAGATACACCACCTGTGTATAGAATACCAATTTTTTTACTGCACCTAGTGAAGTAAAACCTTTTGGGCATAGCATCATTCTATTAGTCCATCTCTACTGACTTCCATAAGGTTGCAAATTGAATATAATTTTTTTCGGCAACTAGCTCTGAAAAAATATTTGTCCTTCTAGCAGTGTGTGGGACTTGTTCTAATAGTCCATCTATACTGACCCCCATCAGGTTGCAAATTCAAAATAATTTTTTTTCTGCATCTAGCTCTGAAAAAATATTTGGGCTTCTAGCACTGTGTGGGACTTGTTCTATTAGTCCATCTATACTGACCTCCATCAGGTTGCAAATTAAAAATATTTTTTTGTCTGCATCTAGCTCTGAAAAAATATTTGGCCTTCTAGCAGTGTGTGGGATGTGTTCTATTAGTCCATGTATACTGACCTCCATCAGGTTGCAAATTAAAAATAATTTTCATCTGCATCTAGCTCTGAAAAAATATTTGGCCTTCTAGCAGTGTGTGGGACTTGTTCTATTAGTCCATCTATACTGACCTCCATCAGGTTGCAAATTAAAAATAATTTTTTGTCTTCATCTAGCTTTGAAAAAATATTTGGCCTTCTAGCAGTGTGTGGGACTTATTCTATTAGTCAATCTATACTGACCTCCATCAGGTTGCAAATTGAATATAATTTTTATCTGCATCTAGCTCTGAAAAAATATTTGTCCTTCTAGCAGTGTGTGGGACTTGTTCTACTAGTCCATCTATACTGACCTCCATCAGGTTGCAAACTGAATATAATTTTTTTCTGCATCGACCTCTGATAGAATATTTTGGCTTCTAGCAGTGTGTGGGACTTGTTTTATTAGTCCATCTATACTGACCTCCATCAGGTTGCAAATTAAAAATAATTTTTATCTGCATCTAGCTCTGAAAAAATATTTGGCCTTCTAGCAGTGTATGGGACTTGTTCTATTAGTCCATCTATACTGACCTCCATCAGGTTGCAAACTGAATATAATTTTTTTCTGCATCTACCTCTGAAAAAATATTTGGGCTTCTAGCAGTGTGTGGGACTTGTTCTCTTAGTCCATCTATACTGACCTCCATCAGGTTGCAAATTAAAAATATTTTTTGTCTGCATCTAGCTCTGAAAAAATATTTGGCCTTCTAGCAGTGTGTGGGACTTGGTCTATTAGTCCATCTATACTGACTTCCATCAGGTTGCAAATTGAATATAATTTTTTTCTGCATCTAGCTCTGAAAAAATATTTGTCCTTCTAGCAGTGTGTGGGACTTGTTCTACTAGTCCATCTATACTGACCTCCATCAGGTTGCAAATTCAAAATAATTTATTATCTGCATCTAGCTCTGAAAAAATATTTGGCCTTCTAGCAGTGTGTGGGACTTGTTCTATTAGTCCATCTCTACTGACCTCCATCAGGTTGCAAACTGAATATAATTTTTTTCTGCATCTACCTCTGAAAAAGTATTTGGGCTTCTAGCTGTGTGTGGGACTTGTTCTATTAGTCCATCTATTCTGACCTCCATCAGGTTGCAAATTGAATATAATTTTTTTCTGCATCTAGCTCTGAAAAAATATTTGGCCTTCTAGCAGTGTGTGGGACTTGTTCTATTAGTGCATCTATTCTGACCTCCATCAGGTTGCAAACTGAACATAATTTTTTTCTGCATCTACCTCTGAAAAAATATTTGGGCTTCTAGCTGTGTGTGGGACTTGTTCTATTAGTCCATCTATACTGACCTCCATCAGGTTGCAAATTGAATATAATTTTTTTCTGCATCTAACCCAGCCAATAGTTTTGGCCTAATACCACAGTTTGGCCACTCAGCTCTGCTCAGTTCCCATCCATTGTTTTTTTGTGCAAACAACTCCAGAGTTGTGAATTAGTTAACCACCAAAATGAGTGGAAAAAGTCCTGCTGCTGGTGGAAAGGGGAATAGGCGTGTTGGGAAGGGGAAAAAAGTTTGTGTCCGTGGGGTAGGTGTTAAAGCAACAGTAACATCTGCAGAAGAAAGACCTTCTTCCAGCCAAACTAAAATGTCTACTTCATTTAGCGGACAATATGATAAGATCCCTTTCTTACGGCCACACCAATCGCTACAAATTCCAGATGAGGCACAAAAACAGCAGGTGCTTCAACGGATATCAAGTGTTCCTTTAAGTGGGCTCTCCTCCACATCAACTTCAACATCACAAATACTCCAGTCCTCAAAGGTGTCACCCCAATCGCACTTGCTTTCTCACAGCTCCCAAATCTCCAGCTGCCCGTCTGAGTATGAGGTAGAACAGACGGTTGAGTCTGCAGAGCTGTTTACTCATACTATAGCCTGGGAATCAGAGGTCGGCTCCAGCGCTTCTGTGAATCCAGACGAGGAAATGATCTGCACTGATGCCCAGAATCTTTATGAGTCGGATCCAGGACCAGACGCAGAAGGTTCTGACCATAATGTAGACCCTCATTCCCAAACTGTAACTCCTGTTGGTGGAGACAATGAGGAAGACGATGATAAGACTCAAATACCTGATTGGAGCGACAACTTTAGTTTTTTGTCAGGGCAGGAACAGGTTGGCTCTGAGGACGACGGGTGTGATAACGCACAGGGTGATGATGATGAGGTTGGAGATCCCACTTACTGTCAACCCACAGTCAGCCAAGAGATGAGGTCAGCAGAGGAGGGGGAGGAGCATGCTAGTGACGATGAGGTCAAGTTGCGCCTTCCTGGACAGAGACGTAGTACTGGAAGCACGTCAACAACTGCATCCTCAAACACAACTCTGCCTCTCACCTCAAGTCATGGTGGCTCTTCAGGTCGCATGGGTGCTAAGCCTTGCATAGCCTGGGCATTTTTTCAAATCGATAAAGATGACCCAACTCGTGTTATCTGTTTCATTTGTCTGCCATATCTTGTGCATCCGCGGCCTCTTCATCCTCTGTGACTGGGGGGACAGCAGTCACACCTGTTTTGGGGCGCAGACCTGCCACCTCTTTACCCGCAACAGCCAGCGTGATTGGCAGGTCATCATTTTCTTTGGAGTTGGTAACACCAGCTGGTGTTGAGCGCTGTCCGACATCGATAGCACCACCTTTGGATCAAGGCAACCAAACATGTCCGCCTGCATCTTCCTCACAGACCGGCAGTTTGCCGAGGACACCCTTATCAACCCCGTCTAAGCACAATAGCCAGCCCTCGGTCCCTCAGATGTGGACAAGTAAAAGACCATTTCCTCCTAGCCATGAGAAAGCTAAGAGGTTGAATTTCACCATCTGCAAGCTCTTGGCTACAGAAATGCTGCCTTTCCACCTGGTGGACACAGAGGATTTTCGAGACCTTATGTCCATCGCAGTGCCCCAGTACCAGATGCCCATTCGGCACTACTTCTCAAAGAAAGGTGTGCCTGCGCTCCACCAGCATGTCGCACACAACATCACCGCTTCTTTGAGAAACTCTGTGTGTGACAGGGTGCATTTCACCACAGACACTTGGATGAGTAGGCATGGACAGGGGCGTTACATGTCGCTGACTGGGCACTGGGTAACTATGGTGACATCAGGACAAGGGGCTGATGTCCAAGTCTTGCCGTCCCCACGAGTTGTGCGTCAATCCCCTTTATGTCGAAGTTCCTCCACTGCTTCTGCATCCTCAACCTCCTCTCGGTCCTCCACCTGCACCCAAAGCCTGTCTGGTCATGCCACAAGCTTTCTAACTGTGCAGAAGGGATCCTGCACACCTCCTTACTATGCTGGAAGTAGGGCTCAACGTCATCAGGCAGTTTTTACTTTGAAATGTCTGGGAAATGTGAGTCACACAGCTGAGGAGTTGTGGTCAGCTCTGGAGAACCAATTTCATGAATGGTTGTCTCCACTGGACCTGAAACCAGGGAAGGCCGTGTGCGACAATGCTGCAAACCTGGGTGCGGCCCTTCGCTGGGGCAATGTCACACACGTGCCTTGTATGGCTCACGTGTTGAACCTGGTTGTCCAGCAATTTTTAGCCTACTATCCCGGACCAGATGGCCTTCTGCAGAGGGCACGGTCGCTGTGTGCTCACTTCCGCCATTCGCATCCCGCAGCTCAGCGAATTACATCTCTACAGAAGTCTTTGGGCCTGCCACTTCACCGGCTAAAATGCGATGTGCCTACCCGGTGGAATTCAACTCTGCACATGTTGCAGCGACTGTGGCAGCACCGACAAGCCCTGGTGCAATATGTTCTGACATATAGCCTGGGCCAACGAGATCCAGAGGTGGGGCAAATCACGCTGGAGGAGTGGTCTCAGATCCGGGACCTATGCACCCTTCTGCACAGTTTTGAAATGGCGACGAAGATGTTTAGTGCTGACGATGCCATTATCAGCATGACTATTCCGGTGGTTTACATGCTGGAGCATATGTTAAACAGATTTCGGAGTCAGATGGTGGCACAAGAGGAGGTGGAGGAAGTAGAGGAGGAGGAGTTGTATGCAGAAGGGCTAACATCTGCAAGGTCCAGATGGTCGGCAGCACCAAGGCGGCAGGCATGTGAGGGTGGGGGAGATGGTTTTACCAGGGCGCATGGTAGCAGCCAAACTAGTGAGGAAGGTACAGGAGCCCAGGAAGAAGTGGAGGACGAACTGATGGAAGACTCATCAGATGAGGGAGACCTTGATCACATTTCTGTTGTGCGAGGTTGGGGGGAGAGGACAGAGGAAGGAAGCATGATTGTTACCTCGCCACCAACACAACAGGGACTTGGTGCTCCTGGATGCGCAACACACATGAGTGCCTTCTTGCTGCACTACCTGCAACATGACCCTTGAATTGTGAGAATTAGAAATAATCCTGACTAATGGGTTGCCACACTGTTAGATCCCCGGTACAAAAGTAAATTTGCAGAAATTATTCCTGCCATAGAAAGGGATGCATGCATGCAGGAGTATCAGCAGAGACTGTTGCAGAATCTTACATGTGCTTTTCCACAAAACACCAGTGGTGCACGTACTGAATCTCACAGTTCCAACTTGCCAACCGTGGGACCGTCGAGTGTTCAGCACTCAAACCGTAACAGAAACACAGTATCTGCTGGTAACATCAATTTTGCGGAATCATTTCACCACTTTTTTAGCCCATCCTTTGCAAGGCCACAGGAGACAAGAAGTCTGACACATAGTCAATGCCTAGAGACGATGGTACAGGAGTATCTCCAAGTAAACATTGAAGCCATGACTGTGTCACTGGACCCTTGCTCTTTTTGGGCTTCCAATCTGGATAAATGGCCGGAGCTAGCCACTTACGCCTTGGAGATCTTGTCATGCCCCGCAGCCAGCGTTCTGTCTGAACGTGTGTTCAGCGCTGATGGTGGTGTGCTGACAGATAAGCGCACGCGGCTCTCCACTGATAATGTAGACAGACTCACGTTAATAAAGATGAACAAATCATGGATCCGAAACGACTTTTCTACCCCTGTGTCATCCTGGGGAGAGTAAAAGCTTGATGATTGGTTAAAATCACCTCACCAACCATTTTAAGCTTTCAAATTACTAATCATGTTTATCTGTATCTTGGCTGGAAAATTATTTGGGCTTTGTAGCAGTGTGCAGTACTGATTCTATTAGGCCATCTATACTAAGCTCCACCAGGCTTAAAATTACTAATCATGTTTATCTGTATCTTGGCTGGAAAATAATTTGGGCTTTGTAGCAGTGTGCAGTACTGATTCTATTAGGCCATCTATACTAAGCTCCATCAGATTTAAAATTAATAATAATTTTTAGCTGCATCTAGCCCGGAAAATAATTTTGGGGCTCCGAGATGCGCAAGACACATAAGTGCTTTCTTGCTGCACTACCTGCAACATGACCCTCAGATTGTCAGAATTCGAAGTAATCCCGACTACTGGGTTGCCACACTCTTAGATCCCCCACACTCTTCGATCAACCTTTTCATTTTAATAAAGACCAAAAAATGGTCATTTTTGAAATTAAAAGCATTAGCAGGTTATTAGAAACTGAAATCAAACAGTTTTCAACTCAAAGCTTTATTCTAGGTGATGTTACATTTGCACATAGGACCCCTTGTTCGAAAGGAGCTTCTGAACTCTCTCGTCCATTGAATTTGTCAGGTTTTGGATGGTTTCTGCTTCAATTGTTTTGCATGAGGACAGAATACCTTCCCAGAGCTGTTGCTTAGATGTGAACTGCCTCCCGCCATCATATACACTCCTTTTGATGATGCTCCAGAGGTTCTGAATGGGGTAGAGGTCAGGGGAGCATGGGGGTCACACCATAAGTTTGTTCCCTTTTATGCCCATATCAGCCAGAGATGCAGATGTGTTATGTGCAGCATGAGACGGTGCATTATCATGCATAAAAATGATCTTGCTGTGGAATACACAGTTCTTCTACTTGAACCATGGCAGAAAGTGCTGTTTGAGAAACTCCACATACATTATGGAGTTCATCTTTACCCCTTCAGGGATCCTAAAGGGGCCAACAATCTCTCTCCCCATGATTCCAGCCCAAAACATTACTCCACCTCCTCCTTGTTGGTGCTGTAGCCGTGTTTGCGTGGGGTGTTCATCAACCAGCCATCCTCCACTCCATCCATCTGGACCATCGAGCGTTGCACGGCACTCATTCGTGAATAAAACAGTTTTGAAATCAGTCTTCATGTAATATTTGGCCCACTGGAGCTGTTTCTGCTTGTGTGAAGTGGATAGAGGAGGTCAACAGGATGGCGTATGCACAGCTGCAAACCTCTGAAGGACCCTGCATCTTGTTGTTCGGGGGACGTTGGAGGCAACAGCAGCTTCAAAAACTTGTCTGCTGCTATGACAAGGCTTTTTTGCCGCTGCTCTTTTAACCTGACGTAATTGCCTGTAGGAAAGAGTCCTCAATTTGCCCTTATCAGCACGCACACTTGTGTACTGTGAATTAGCTACATACTTCTTGATTGCCAGGACACTTCATCCTGATCATCGCACAATGTTGATTGTAGTCATGCCTTGACCTAAACACTCCACAATTTGTTGCTTCTCAGCAGCCGACACATCCTTTTTCTTTCCCATTTTGGCAGAAAATGTAGGCTGCTTAATCATGTGGGACAGCCTTCTTAAGTAGTCTTGCATTTCATTGGACACACCTGCCAAACTAATTTGCACAGGTGTCTACAATTGCTTACAGTGATATAAAGAGCCCTGACACACATCACCATCAATGAGTTTAACTGACAAACAAACAAATTCTTCCCTTATCACTCCTAAACACTTTTTGCATAATAATTTGGAACACAGTGTACATGTGCTTTTCCACAAAACACCAGTGGTTCACGTAGTGAATCTTACAGTTCTAACTTGCCAACCGTGGTCTGTATGGAGTTGTTCAATAAAGGGCCCAAAATTAAGATAACATAGATGGGAGAGGTCTCTATGAATAGGAATTCCTAAGTATTTGATACCCTGTGAGGGCCAGGCAAAGGGAAAGTTGGACTGGATGGAATCCTGTATGGATTTGGGGAGGGAGACATCGAGGGCCTCAGACTTCGCTGCATTGATTTTAAAATTTGACCATGTAACAAAGTGATCTATTTCAGCCACAACAGCAGGGATGGATATATGTGATTGAGTGATATATACTAGGACATCATCAGCAAATAGAAAGCACTTGTACTCGGTGCCTCCCACCTCAATCTACCTAATATTGGGGTTATGGCGAATTGATGAGAGCAGGTGCTCCGTCACTAGGATGTATTAAAGAGGGGACAGAGGACATCCCTGCCTTGTCCCATTGGTGATTATGAAAGGTGATGAAAATGTTCTGACGCGCCCCCTGGGCCTTGGGACACCCGGAGCCGGACCCTTTTTGGTGGATTCTGGTGGTTATAGTCTCCGTGGCGGCGACCCGGTTCCGTGGCTCAGGGCGGTCAAACCAGTGGCAGAACTATTTATGTGGTTTTGATGTTTAAATGTCCGACTACGCCACCCGTGGATTGCGGTCAGAGTGATCCGCCGCTGCAGGGCAGACCGCTGAAGCTGGTGTTGTGGGTGCAGCAGAGCGTAGCATAACTCCCCACGGGATGAGTCTAGCCTCAGGGCAGTGTATGCGGAGGATGGGGGTGATGGTGCAGGGCAGCAGCAGTAACGACACGGAGTCAGTGATGCAGTCCAGGGCCTTTACTCACAGTTCTTATTATCCAGACCACGTCTGCAGGTAACGGCTGCCCACTTTGTACTGTGCTCACCAGGTGAGGGGCTCAGACAACTCCCAGATAACTTTGGAGTGCTTCACAGGACCCCCTTTGTGTGTCCTTTGTCTGGCCTTTCTTACCAACCTTCTGTCCGGCTGCCTCGGGCCTCCTCTTGGTAAACTTGGCGCCAGTTTCCCTGACCCTATGTGGTGCCTTCCTAGCGGGTGTAGCGAGGGGCTGCGCCACATAACATGTCACAGCCTCCGGTTTCTAGCTAAGGGTCGTTTCCCGCCTCCACTAGTTTCGGGGACCGGTCTCACCCTTTGGCCTGACCCCTCCACACAGGTGGATTCGGGCGTGCGGTGGCGACTCGCCCGTCCGCACCCCTGGGATCCCTTCATTCCTCGTTCCTGGAGCCTTCTCCACTCCTCTTCCTTCCTTCTCCCTCTTCCAGGCCTGGGCCTCTGTTATTAGGCCCGCCTCCGGAGCAAAGCTCATGCAGAGCCCCTGCTCCCTGTCACTTCTGCTCAGACTTCTCTGCACTGAAATAAGATGGTGCCCACCTTTTATACTCCCTTCTCAATGCACCCAGGAACTGCTTCCTCCCTGCTCCTGCACTACAGGGTTCCCCTTCCTCAGTGTTCCCTCCCCCCACTCCAGACAGGGACAGGGACTGTCGTGCCCATCTCAGGGGCATATTGGTCGCCCTGCCCCACGGCAATGTGGTGTAATGCATGCAGGTGTCGGGCCCTGATCCACACTCCATCCTTGCCTGAGAGTGGGATACCACACCTCTGGGTGAGGTGCAATACCTCTGTAGCAACCGAGCCCTCAGGGTGCTACAGTTCCATTTATCTTCAGCCTAGGTGACGTATTGCGATACAGGGCTGTGATTTTTGCTATAAAAGGGTCCCCTAGACCCCTACCCCAAACTTTTTAAGAGAATAATATATGGCGTGCCAGGAGACTCTATGGAATGCTTTCTCAGCATCCAACGAGAGTATCTAATTACAAATTTTAGCTGCATCTAGCCCAGGAAATACTTTGTGCCTAGTAGCAGTGTCTGCTAGTCAGCGGATTATCCCGGCTGTTAAGCAAGCTACACCACCTGTAGTTTGGACACTTAATTTTTTCAAAGGAAATGCTTCGGGACCATGGGATACTCAGTGAAGAGCATCAGGAGGCACCCCAAGGCATAGGGGCTGGGACTGGCAGTAGGATGACTTTCGGTGGACAGCCGAGCTCGATCCTTATAAAAGCTTTTTAACTGCAGCAGCTTTAGTGGACGCTACTGGAGCTGGAATTACGCGGCTGCTGGCATGAGACTTGCCCTCCAATAGATCCTTGTAAATGGATTTAAAGTGTATTCATTCAAATTAGAGAGACAATTTAAATTAAAAAGCTTAGAGATGCCTCCACCACAGGGGGGCTCGCTCGACCCACTAGCGGACAGGCACCAGTATTGGGAGAGGGGGGCTGGCCGTCAGGGTTCACCACGGCTCTGGCACAAACCTGGCGACACGGAGGTGGCACGGGCAGAAGCGGACTGGCCGTGTCGGCTTCTCACTTTTTGGATTTTAGAAGGGCATGACATGCCTATATCTGTGTCTCCCCCTCCTTTTACTCCTCCACCTCTTTTCTTTTCGCATGACTATATGTACTTGTCACTTTTCCATGTGTTAGTTATGTCTTCTGAGCAGTTTGTCAGCTTTTGGACACCTTTGAAGGTGTTTTCTATGTGTTTCTATGTGTTTTTGTTTGCCTGTCATTGGTTTTAATGGTGTTCGAAGGTGTTCGACGAACAGTTCGACGAACAGTTCGGCGAACACACGGGTGTTCGACGAACCGAACCGAATTCGAACACTACGGGGGTGGCTCAACACTAATAATAACAGATCATTCAAAGAGCAGGAGTTTTTTATTTCCACTTTTTTTAAACATTTATTTATAGCTTTTACCTTGCCGTAACTTTAGAACTTCCTATTTTGAGTTTTTTTAAAGCAGATATTACGAGGTTTACAGGAAATGCTGTCATTCAGGATGTATTGAGAAGTTAAAAATAAGGCTTATTTTTATGAAATGCCAGAGCATCTCAGCATAAATTATTTTATAACTTCATCTCCTCCTGTCAGCTTCTTACATCATGCGAGCATAAGCCTCACAGAAGTGCATTAGTTTGTGGCACATGCTCTTATGGAGTGTAGCAATAATCTCACACTGAGTGAAAGCCTATGACAGTGTCATAATGTTTGCTGGTTGTCCCTCGTGGTTTTAATGGCAGAATTTCTCAGAGCTTGATTTTCTCGCTGCAGGAGATCTTTCGAACCTGCTGCTAGATAGCCATTGAATATGTATGTTGATATAGCAGTGATGAAGTACATAAGAATAAAAGAAAGAAGGATAGCTCTATTACCATTACAGGACCAGTTTAGGGCAACAGGAAAAATTACTGTATCAACAGCAAACAGTAGGGTTAATTTTGAAATATATGTCTTTAACAAATTAAAAATGGTTCTGTAAAAGGAAATATGCAGTTTTTACTCTTTCAATATATATTTTTAAGGGTTAGGGCTTTTTTTCTTGTTCAAAAACTATGATGTTCCGCCTAGTTGCATTATTAACTCAAGTTGTGCACGTAAGCATATACATACTATGCCCTATCCTTATTTTCCCTGACATCCGTGTCCGGAGGGCTAAATCCCATACAATTAACGCTACAATGACCAGACCTGATAAGAATGTATATTCTCTCATCTAGAGAATTGGGTCAAATTACACTCTGAATAAGCTTTGGTCAGAGTTTTATCGGAGTGTGATCGTAGTGTGATCCGATTCTATCGGATGAAGAGAAGATGAAGAAAAAAAAATTCTCCATCTTTTCCATTCTGTCAGACTGTGGAAATTTGACTGCACTCAGAAGTCATCCTAGTGCAGTACGATGGTTTCCACAGATTGACTGACTTGCATGGTTGAGTGAAATCTGAATATCAGTGCCGGACTGTTGAATGCCAGAGTGCTGAGTGCTGGACAGGTGCTGAGTGCACCTCACATCATTGTTGCCTGTTCTCCCTGAGATAAGTGCAACCAGGGGACAATGATGGGAGTTGTAGTCAGCACCCTTAGTGTAAATTATGTGTAAAATAAAGAACTAAAACAAAAAAACAGAGTGGGCTTCCGCCGATTGTTCATAACCAGTAGAGGAAAAGCCGCCTGCTGGGGGCTGATATTACTAGCCAGGGAAACGGGCCATTAGCTCAAAATGTTCCCTGGCTATTAATAACAGCTCACAGCTGTTTGATTAGTGTTTACTGGCTTGTTTACAGAGGTACCCAAGAAAAAAATTGATGTAGGGCCCCCTTACGTCAACTAGGACATGCTGCGGTTTCTTTTCCCTGATCGGATCTGTCAGAGGAAAAAAATCAGACATGTGCATGGCCTCATAGAAAAGTCCAAGTGCAACCCAATGTTTTGTATGATCGCAATCGGATCGATAATACGGTCATCTATACAAACCCTTATGATGTAGAAATTGTATTATTATTATTATTATTGTATTATTTAAACACTGTTTGTTGTGCATAGAAATTACTACACCATTTTCAGAATTCTTTTGTGCCGAAATTATATAATAGAGTTGATTCTTTTTACTGTAATTAGGGCATCTACAGGAACCTAAATTATTAGAGAACTACAGTGACACAACTCACTAGCAGAGCTGATCTGCGCCTCCTAGGACCTGGTAGCTATCTAGCAGACATGTGATCGCCTTAGCATTCAGTATGGTGATCACTGAGTACTATACAGTATAGTCGAAAAAAGGGAAGACAGAAGTGGTATCTAACTGTGTATAGTCAAGTTAGTGAGAAGTTATCGTCTTATAAAATGGGACCATATCATTATTACCTATACCTTTACTTTTTATCAGTAGTATAACTCCCACTAATCTTGAGAATGAAGAAGCTACGGCACTGCTGTATTTTTCTCAGAGCAATGACATTTCCAGCCATTCCGCTGTACAGGGTACTGTAGTAGGCCCCACAGCAAATGGCGGGGACTCCACTGTGCAGATAAAAACTGTGAAGGCAAGACAGAACTAAATCAAACTGGTGTGCTTTCATCCTCAGGATTGGAAGGATCCCAGTGATCGAACCCCTGCTATTCACAAAGTATGGGCATATTCTAGTAATATATAATTTTATCTGATTAGAATAACCCTTTAAGTTCACCAGACATTATATTAAAATTACTGGGGGGACAGACAATCTGCTTTTCTTTCCTATAATAATAGAACCCCTATAACAAACTCAGTGTTACATTACTTACCTTATTTTGAGGACTTTAACATGCATCAGACCATAAGATGCACCCCAATTTTTGGGCAGGAAATTTTTTTTTTTAATAAAATGTTGGTGCGTCTTACAGTTCACTTTTATGGTATCTTACTGGCTGCGATGGAGCAGGGTACACTGGAAGCAGGATCACTGCTGCAGAAAGCTGGCTGTGGCTGCAGGAGTGGGGTGATGCTGTGGGCCCGAGCTTTGAGGAGGGGGTGTTCGGCGGTGCGAGGTTGCGGCCTTCTCCTCTTAGCCTGGGGCCTGCAGCATCGTCCACTAATGACACCGCCAGCTTCCTGCAGCAGCCAACCTGCCTACTGGACCCCACTCCACAGCAGCCGCCCTCCCCGGTAATCTACATTAGGATTATAAAATACACCCCCAATATCTCCCAAACTTGAGGGGGGTAAAGTGCGTCTTATAATCTGAAAAATATGGCAAAGACTGTTTTCTTTCCTTTATCTTGCTAGCATGGTAAACCAGTTTCCAAGTAAATAATGTTAAATCTCCTTGATGACATTATTATTTTTTTTTAAGAATGGGTTATGGCCAGATCTATCTCAGCAGACATCACTTGTATGCTTCTGTGATTTTTTACATTATTTAAACCACTTCGGCAACTTTTACTATTAAAGAAATATATTTTTGATTAAAGCCTTATTCAGATGTCCATGAATCACAGTCAGAGTATGAAACACAATGCGGGTCTCCTGCGTTGAATGTAATATCTTCATTCTCAGGGTCGGCATCAGCACCTGGTGCACCCGGGCAAGTGCCGGGGCCCTGAGCAGGCGGGGGGGCCCACTCGCCATCGAGCACCCCGCCGAGCTATGGGACCCATGAGCGGAGGAGAGTGGTGTCAGCGCCCGCTCCCCCCCGCTTGCTCAGGGCCCCGGCAGCCGGCACAATACTTACCTCTCCCAATGCCTCTGCAGCAGCTCTGGTCTCTTCTGCGTCCTCTGACTGTGACGTCTCAGGTCAGAGGACACGGTGACGTCTTTACACCACGCTCTCTCCTGAGCCGTAACAGCGCAGAGCAGGAAGGTGCCGGCGATGCTGAGGAGTGCGGAGCCGCGGCAGCAGGTGAGGAGTGAGGCGAGTATTTGATTTTTTTTTTAATGTCTAGAGGCATGAGGAATTATAAGGGAGGGGGGTGACATCCTGTATGGGGTATTAAAAGGGGGGGAAGTGACATCCTGCATGGGGCATTAAAAGGGGGGTGACATCCCACATGGGGCATTAAAAGGGAGGGAGTGACATACTGCATAGGGCATTATAAGGGGGGTGACATCTTGCATGGGGCATTATAAGGGAGGGGGGGGTGACATCCTGCATGGGGCATTATAAGGGGGGGGTGTGACTTCCTGCATGGGGCATTATAAGGGAGGAAGGGGTGTGACATTCAGCATGGGGCATTAAAAGGGGGGAAGTGACATCCTGCATGGGGCATGTGACATCCTGCATGGGGCATTAAAAGGGGGGGAAGTGACATCCTGCATGGGACATTATAAGGGGTGTGTGACATCCTGCATGGGGCATTATAAGGGAGAAGGGGGTGACATAATGCATGGGGCATTATAAGGGGGAGTGACATCCTGCATGGGGCATTAAAAGAGCTGTGATATCCTGCATGGGGTATTATATGGGAACAGCCTGCATGGAGCATTATGTGGGGGCCAGTATTCTGTATGGAGCATTATATGGGGGTCAGTATCCTGAATGGAGCGTTATATGGGGGCCAGTATGTTGTATGGAGTGTTATATGGGGGTCAGTATCTTGTATGGAGCATTATATGGGGGCCAGTATCCTGTATGGAGTGTTATAAGGGGGCCAATGTTCTGTATGGAGTGATTCGCCGGTGTCTAAGCTACTGTGGAATTTACAATAGATATCGGTCATGTAATATAAGAAGTGAAATCTTTGGCATTGTACTATATATATATATATTTCTCTGCGGTATCTGTGCATCATGAATTATGGTATGTGTTAAAGGGGCCCACTGAGACTCTTTCGCCCAGGGCCCACAAAAACCTGGAGCTGGCCCTGTTCATACGAGGCTGGTAAGTTCAGGTCAGGAGACCCACGGACAGTCTGTATATTACAGTCAGTACTCAAACTGTGTTTCACAGATGTCTCAACAAGGCTTTAAAGTGAATGAGTCAGGAGAGAATAGTGCTTGAGGTCTTCTAACCTAAGCATTCATGTATCACTAGGGATCTGTCATGCTCTCTTCCTCCGACCGCCAGATGAAATGTTATTTGGAGGGGAAATGAACAAACTTATTTGTATTTATTGGCAATTAAGATAAATATATTACTTTTCTTATCTATCATGAATTTGACATATTTGGGACAATTTTGCAATGTGAAGGACATTTTGACATAAAAGGGCCTATGTCTTTTGCTTACTGGTTCATTTTTATAAGAGCATATATGCTACACATATGGCCGCTATAGTTTAGTCTTTTAGTTTTTGGTGACAGTTTTTCATTCTGCATAGTTCAGTAGTCATAAAATACTACTGTTGGCCCTGTTTTTTCTTGCTTTGTATCTTTTGTTTTTCTGAAGGGATATTATATGTGTTTAGGGCTCGACAGAGAATTGCTAGGACAAGAGAACAAGTGGGGGTGCCAATCTTGGGCCTTATAGGGAAAGTGCATTTATATGTTTTTTTACTTATAAATCTTATTGATCTGCTTTCTTTTGGTATACCTTTCCTTGACTAAAGTGATTGAGCTTATCATGTCACTTTAAATTAGGTGTCGGTTCAATGTACTTATGGTTTTTCTTTTAGTTATGTTTTATTTAACTAAATCATAAAATATATAAACCTGAAATAAGAGGGTGTTTCATGATTTGCTTGAATCCTCTCATATAACTTTTAAAAAAAACTTCTATAAATATTGAGATAAAAACTCATTGAAGCACATTTAGAAGAAGAACTGTCCTGGTGGCTAATATCAACTAATCACAGCGCAACTTTGACTTTCCCAGAGCCTTTTTAAAAATGAAAGCTGAGCTTTGGGTGCTATACTATTGCTTCTTTTAGACAACATTTTGTTGGGTTTTATAGAGGCCATTCCGGAGTATTGTGTATAATTTGCACTGAAGTGGATGAAAAACATAAATGCCAACTTTTTTTGTTCTTTTTTTCTGGGACTCAAAAAAGTTATTTATCTATTTCCTTAAAATACAGTGTTGTTTTTTTTTAGATTTCTATTTTTTATTCAAGTGTTATGGAATCATAATTACTTTCAAAATGTTTGTCTCTAGTTTATAGAAATTCCCCATAAACAGATTACAAAAAAAGATTAAAGATTTTATAAAATTCTACAAGAACTAGTTTCTATGGAAACATTCGGAGTTGAAAAATGTTTGCTTTATGTAAGCAGGATGTCTATTTCAGTAAAGCTGCTTGTAACCATCTAATCTTAATACATTTTACAGTGATCAATACCAAAATCTTAATAATGCTAAATGGTTGTTTGTCCTTGTAAAATAATATTTTTTTCTTCCAAATAAAATGTACTTATTAAATTGTTCGTTGAAATGTATACTATACAGTAGGCACCAAATATATTTAGTAATGTTTCCTTTAGAATAAAATCACTTCTGAGATTTTAATTTTGATGTTCCAACTCCTGAAGCCTCCACCAATCAGCTGACTGGCTATGGAGCTCAGGAAGTAGAAGAGCTGAATACATTGTGTAGTGGCCATGAATGGTACTACAATCTTTATCTCACACAAGAGTACAGAAGAAAACTTGCTGCACTATTGATGGCTTCTGTACAGTCTTTGGTCCTGTGCTGTTTTGGTGAACCACTGCCTCTTTATTCAGCTAATCTCCAGGGGTGCTGGGAGTCAACTCCCCACTGATTTAATATGGTTGACCACACCCAAGGATAGGTAAATAAAGATTGGCTGTTGCTTTAATTTTCATTTCATAAATCAATGATACACAAGAAAATCAGCAACTTTGTAGCATACTTTATCCAAACAATATGCTTCTTTCTCCTCCTACATTGATCATAAGTTTTAAAAATTCTCAATTCATGAGTACAATTTTTATTCAATGAAGACAGATTTTCTCATTATTGAGATAGGAGATGACAGTAGCTACTGATAAGATTCAATGTATACGGGAGAAGAGAGGAGCTAGAAACAGAGTTCCTCCCTCTACTCCCTCCTCAACTACATACAATCTCTTCAGTAGTAACTGTCATCTCCTATCTTATTAATTGGAAAACCTATCTTCATTGAATACAGATGGTACCCATGAATTAAGAATTTTGAAAATGAATGATCAGTCCTAGAGGAGAAAGAAACAAATCGCTCTGTACTATCGTGAGGTTTTGGCCAACAACCTCCTTCCCTCAGTAAGAGCATTGAAGATGGATCATGGCTAGGTATTCCAGCGTGACAATGACCCGAAACACAAAGTCATGGAAACTAAGAAGTGGCTGGAGAAGATCGGTATGGAGGCGTGGGCCAAAATCCCTGCTGCAGTGTGTGCAAACTTCGTCAAGGACTACAAGAAACGCCTGACCTCTGTAATTGCAAACAAAGGTTTCTGTACCAAATGTTAAGTTCTGTTTTTCTATTGTATCAAATACTTATTTCATGCAATAAAATGAAAATTAATTATGAAAAAATCATACAATGTGATTTTCTGCTTTTTCTTTTTATATTTTGTCTGTCACAGTTGAAGTGTAACTATGATAAAAATTACAGACCTCTCCATTCTTTGTAGGTGAGTAAACTTGCAAAATCAGGAGTGTATCAAATGCTTATTTTCCCCACTGTAGTAATTTAACACAGAATCTTCTGCCTCTGCTGAGCATAATAATTCCTCTAGATTAATACCAAAAGATTATCAAAAGACTGCTATAATTAATAGAGAACTTTTACAATGAATAGTTGTGTTTAAAAGCAATATAATGAAAATGTATGCCGGCACTCCTGAAGGAGCCCAGTTGGCACTGTTACTTTAAGACAAGACTTCTTCTTGGGACAGAAAGTGTGACTATACATGAGAAGCAAGTTATCTGTTGCCCTCCATTTCCTTCCTATGGCTTCCTCTACTCAGGACCATGCCATGTTCCTCATTCTTCCAAGATGGCCACCTCAGTAGCATGGGAGAGTGAAATGTTAAGTCTAATCCACTGCGGTGGCCATCTTGGAAGCAGGAGAAAAGGAACACTGATCTCAGCAGAGGTGGCAATGAGAGGCAAACGTAGGGCACCAAGTAAGGTGGCTATGCATCAGAAATATATAGTCACTTTTCAGTTCCAGGGCAGAGGGTTTTATTATGGGAAACATTGATTTCTACATGGAATAAATTTGTATTTTTCAATAGAAGATGTTGGACCTTCATGGAAAACCTTTTCTCTCACTCACCTCAGCTCATTTCTTAGATTCTATGTCTGCAAAGTTTCATCCATGCAACCAAATGTGATTATTTCTTTTCTGAAGCAGAAAAATCTTTACAATGATCCCTCTGTAGTGACTAAGTGACTACTGAATCCATTCAATAGCTGAGCATTTCCAGCAATAATATGAGCAATGAATATTGCAATTAAGCATCGAGTCAAAGCAGAAAAAATAATAATTCTCTATATTTCCCCAATTTTACGCCCTTTTGATTTTTCTGATTACATTGACTCCATCTATTCACTGCTGCTAGTAGAGGAACATTGGTGAAATGGCCATTATGGGTATATAGCATAGTAAACCGGCATATGCAGAGGTTTTATAGCTGTCCTTGCCTAAGTGCATACATTATTTGCTGTACAATGTAGCTGACAGCAAGGCTGAAATGAATCAAATAGAAATAGACTTGATGGGTTAGCAGCAGCGTATTAGAAGCGAGCGGAAAATTATATATTGATGTGTGCCATTCGGTCTAATCACTACACAATAAATAAATGTCCCCAGCCACAAAATTAATTTATTTTGTATACTAAAAAAAAAATAAATCACAAGGTGATACTAAAAGTGATATTTCCTAGAACATGATTGATTTCTCACATTTATTTTATAACCCAGAGCAATTGCCTTAGGCTGTGTGCCCACGTAGCATTTTTCAAGCGTATATGCTGCGGAATTTCCGCAGCGTAAACGCTTGAAAAACGCATGTATATCCGCACCCCATGGTCCCCAATGGGATTCCGCAAGTTCTATGCACATGTTGCGGATTTTTCCGCAGCGTTTATGCCGCGTTCAAAAATCCGCAGCATGTCATTTAATTTTGCGTTTCCGCAAGCGGAATTGCCTTAGTCCAATGCATAAAAAACGCAAGGCAATTCCGCATGTGGAAAACGCATGATAAACGCGCGAAAAATGCGCGATAAACACGTGCGGAATTCCGCATGCGTTTTTCCGGGAGAGGACTTGCATTTATGCAGCAGAAATTTTCTGCTTCATAAATGCAACGTGGGCACATAGCCTTAATCTGACAGGAGGATATTACTTGCCATTATCAAAGGATCTTGCTTTATTAGTGTAACACTGAGAAATAAATATAACAGCCAGGCTGAATGTAAGCAGCGGCAACTTTCATTTTTCTACGCGCTTTATTTCAGTTAGTGATGGATTTGTGGAAATGCTAAAATGTTCTGTGCAGCAAATTGTGAGCTTAGGATGTATTTCAGCTTGTCATAAATAAACTGCTGTCACTGGGAAAAAAAAGAGTTATTTCTGCAGTGACATCTTAAAATGTTAACATAGCTGATGCTTGGATTTGTGAAGTGTAGCAAAACGCACCAAGCTTCGGAAAAGCCTATAAATGTAGGGTAGGAGCAAAGTTTACTTAACTATTAATTTATTACACATTGCATAATTGGTTACTTCTATTTTTCTTGTCCCCTTATCAATTTTTATTGCAAAAACAGAAGAAAAGAAAAAAATCCCATATAACATTAAATATTTAATATATATAAACATTTATTCAACAACTGAAAAATATAGGTAGATGGAGGGAGGTGACAGATAAAAACCATACATGTAGGAAAAAATAACAACAAAGGCACCCCCGAAACGTGCGTTGGGGTGGACATGCGCCCATCCAGGAAACCTTTTGTCCCCTTGCTCCTATTTTTTCAGGTACATGATGCATTAACCTGTTTTTGATGCACCACTGTTTATTGTTAGTTATTGTTAGGTCAAATGTTTATGTGTGTCATAATGCCAATACTACATTTATACTTTTAGGCCAAATGGGGTGTTGAAATATGGCGAAACTAGATTTATTGTGCATTTTGATGCCCTCATTGTGTGTGATATATAGTATTGTTTTATTTAATCCTGTGTGGGATGCATATCCCTTTTTTCCTACATGTATGTTTTTTTTCTGTCACCTCCATCTACCTGTATTTTTCAATTTTTGAATAAAGCTTTATATATAAAATATTTAATGTTATTTGTGATTTTTTGATTGTTTCTTTTCTTCTTTTTTTGCCATAATCTCCAGCGATTCCTTCCCTATTTTAACTCGGTCCCAATTAGAGCAAATATGCATATTTTTCTCATGAGTTTTTTAAGTTATAAATTTTCATGCAGACTACCTTATACGTTTTGTGCTTTATAGTGTATCATTTACTGTATTTATTTTTCATCTAGCCCTACACAGTCTCAGTAGTCCTGTCTTTGTTGTACTTTGTTCAGTTTTCTCATGGATTTGCTGCAAAATTATACATATAGAACACATTTACATCCTTGCATATAGCAGCCACTGATTTTCTTTAGGTGTGAATGCATCTTAAACGCAAAAAAATACTTTGCAGTGAGTCTAGATTAACAATAGCCTGTCATTTTGTGTACACAACTCTTAAATACTAATAATTATTATTATTATTATTATTATTAAATATTTATATAGCGCTATTAGGTTCCATGGCGCTTTACAAGTGTAGGGGCAGACAGGGACACGAACATGAAACATCAAACGAGGCGCACTGGTACAGTAGGGCAGGGGGTCCTGTCCACGAGGGCTCACAGTCTATAGGGGGTGGGTGGGGAGACAGGAGGAAAGGGAGAGGAGAGGGTGAGATGGTGAAGCGGATGGGTCTCAGTGTGGGCTGTAGGCCTGAAGGAAGAGGTGGGTCTTTAGGTTTTTCTTGAAGGTTCCCAGGGTAGGGGAGTGTCGGATGTGATGGGGGAGAGAGTTCCAGAGTATGGCGGATGCACGAGAGAAGTCTTGTAGGCGGTTGTGGGAGGAGGAAATGAGAGGGGAGAAGAGGAGAAGTTCTTGAGAGGAGCGAAGATCGCGCGGGGGGACATATCAGGAAACCAGGTTGGAGATGTAGGGAGGGGACAGATTATGTATGGCCTTGTTTGTTAGGGTTAGGGTTTTGAACCGTGATCTCAAGGCAATGGGGAGTCAGTGAAGGGCTTGGCAGAGGGGGGAGGCGGGGGTGAAACGGGGAGATAGGTGGATGAGTCGGGCAGCGGAGTTGAGGATGGTGTGGAGAGGTGCGAGGGAGGAAGCGGTGAGGCCAGTGAGCAGGGGGTTGCAGTAGTCAAGACGGGAGATGATGAGGGCGTGGATAAGCGTTTTTGCCAAGTCCTGGTCAAGGAAAGAGCGGATTCGGGCAATGTTCCTCAGTTGGAGTCGGCAGGCGGTGGCGAGGGCTTTGATGTGGGGCTTGAAGGAGAGGGAGGAGTCGAGGATTACCCCGAGGCACTTGGTGTGGGAGAAGTCTCAGACATGAAAGACTACAAATCTTTCAGTAGTCTGATCTTACGAGATATTCTCTTTTCAAAATGTATTTCCCAATACATAGATTAGCAAATATCATTTGGGCAGACAAGTGTATAATCTCTTATCCGAGAGAATTGAGTCGATTATGCAAATCAAACTCTGATCAAACTCTGATCAGAGCTTGATCAAAGTGTAATCTTAGTGTGAGCTGATTCTCTTGGATGAAGAAAAGATGGAGAAAAAAATTCTCCATCTTCTCCATTCTGTCAGTTTGTGGAAATCAAACTGCACTCAGATGCTATCTGAGTGCAGTTCGATGGTTTGCAAGGACTAATTGACTTGCATGGCCGAGTGCAATCCGAATATCAGATCAAATTTGGCCATGCAACAATTTTTTCCTCTTAACGTCTCGGTTTGAAGAAAAAATCTGATAGGTGCACAGACTTATAGAATGACATTGGTCCAAGTGTGATTCGATGTTTTGTTGGTTCACACTCAGATCGAAAATATGACCATGTGCACAAGACCTTTGGCTAGGTGCACAAAAGCGTATATTCTGTCATCCTAGAAATTTAGATCGATTATGCAAATCTAAGAGTGTTCAGAGTGTGAGCATAGTGTGATCCCATTCAGATGAGAAAAAAATTTCTCCATCTACTGCATTTTGTCTCCATTTTGTCAGTACACTCAAATCAGACTGCACTCCGATGTAATTCGAGTGCAGTCTGATGCTTTTCATGGACTCACTGACTTGCATGGCCGAATGCAATCTGAATATTGGTTAAAGCTAGAGAGATTTTTTTCCTTGGACTGGCTTGGTCCGAGTAAAAAATCGGACATGTGCACGGCCCCATAAAATAACATTGGTCCGAGTGCTTTCCGATATTTTGTCAGCTCGCACTCGGACCGAAAATACGTTCATATACTCGGGCCCTTGAAATTTTAATATGCAGTTAAAATGTTGGGGTCTATTCACATGTGCTCATGTCATTCATTAGAAATGGATCCAGGAATAAAAAAAAATATTACAAATGAAGCAAAAGGAGATGCACACTTTTTTTCTTTTTTGCATCTGTGAACAACTCTAGTGGTCTGGTCGTGCACAGTGCTTTAAATGGATCTGTTAATCTTTGACATAACAAATAGCTATCCATTATGATCCAGTTTTCATAGACTTCAGTGTTAAAAAAATGAATCCAGGTCCTATTCGTTCCTTGGCCGAACAAAAAAATTGTACAAAATTAATTTTTTTATCAAGCTAAAAACAGACTGCAGGGAAATGACATACATTTCAGGACATTTGTGTCCACATTAAAATGATCAGATTCTGTATTGGATCGTTTTCTTTCTGTTTTTGTCATCTCAAAATTGATTGAAAAACGAGATTAACTACTGAACATCTACTCATAATCTTAGAATGCACAAGGTATTTTCTGGTTTAAAACTATGCACATATACAGGTTTGCATACAAGCTATGTCCACAAAATGTAAGTTGACTTTTTATATTTTTGTATAGTGGCTTTAGTGGCTTGGTCTATTTTTTTTTTGCAAACGATACATTGGAACATTAAACAATTGCTGCAAAGGTGAATAAACAGTTTAAATGTTTATACGGTGGCTTGTGAAAGTGTGATGAATGCCGGCCGGTGGGTGCAGCTCTCTGGCGCCCCCTTACCTCTCAGGTGAGTCAAGGTACTGCACCTAGAGTAAGTGGTGCCAGGAAGCTGCTACCAGCGTGGGAAAACACGGTGGTGTGTTGTCCCTTACACGTCACCAATCCGTGACGCCACGATACAGGAACAACTCTCTGGTGCCCCCTTGCCTCTCAGGTCAGTCAAGGTACTGCATCTAGAGTGAGTGGTCACCGGAGAGGCCGTCCTGTAGCCCTCTGGGTATTTGAGGCCCTCTGCAGTGAGGGCGGTATATATATTCCCCTGGCTGTGCCAGAAATATATATCTACACCTCCGACAGTCACTGCCAGCCTTCCTCAAATCCCCCAGATGGTATGCTGCCACCAGTTCTCGTTTGATACAAGCCCAGTCCGTTAATAGACTTGAATTGGGTCAGGAACCAACCCAGTAGCGTTTCAGCCAAGTGTTTCCGGACCAATGGATTCGTATATGCAGAGTAAAGGATACAGCCCATGATTAATTTAGGATTTAATCGATTATAAGAATACACAAGATTACAAGGCTATACAATTAACTATACAATGGTATTTGGCCAGAATAAGAGATATAACAATTAGACATACAAAACACAGGAATAACAACGATAAATCAGTTACCGTTCTTGTGGTGCAAGGGAGGATTTGCGATCCCACAGGTTCAAGCTTAGTTGCAGTCGTCCAGGCTTCAGGAGCACATGGCAAAGGTGCTCTTCCCACTCAGAGATCGGGACCGGACGTCAGGAGGTGTTCACAGCATCTCCTGGGTCAAACTGAGGGGGATTCTGGCTGTAGGCTATACTAAAGTCCTGTCACGCCCACTCTTGGTGATGTCAGTTTACTAAGACCCGCCCCCCCTACCAATGCTCATTTTAGCTCCATTTTAGAAAAGTACCTATAACTTTCCCTGGGGTGATCTCATCGTATCACCAGAGGTCTCGTCGTGATCCTACTCTTCTGGGGAAGCCATTGACTCTAAACATGCCTCCCCTGTGGACCTTGTATATGGTTCTTCTAAATAACCAGCTTTCCAGGCCACTCATGGATTTATAAGTACCATGATCATGTCCGCGGGCACCTTCCTCACATGATACATTTTATTTGGGTTCCCTAACTTGTATCGTGTGGTTATGAATGGATAGTATCTGCAGCTGTTGGCGGCCATTTTCCACAAGGAAAGCACATGGTTTCTTCAGACAATGGAAAGGATTGCAGGCTTGCACAAATGGTTTGCTTTTGGTTTCCAGTGACATCAAGGTGTTAATTACCCCCCTGGGGCCTAGCTGACTCTGTCCAGCTTGGACACAGAAAAACTGGCCCATCTATTTACCATATCAAAGACGTTTCTGGAGACTGATCTCCAGAGGTGGGGGCGAATTGCTCTGTTTACCAGGGGCTGCAGAAATGTGACATGGTAGAAGCTGTGTGAGGGATGTTTAGAAATGGCAATAGGGAATATCCTCAGGTATGACGTATCATACCTAAGATGGCGGCTGACTTTCATGACAGAAAGTATTTACCTCTCTTGGCTTTTTACTTATTTTGTTACATTAGAACTTGTGCTTAAATATTTTGGAATATGATTTGTGTGTGATGTATAAGCACTAAATTGTACAAGTTGGTGAAGTGAAGTAAGAAAAATATAGTCATTAGTGATGAGCGAACGAGCTTGCCATTACTCGGTACTCGTCCGAGCATCACGGTGCTCGGCGAATATTTCCGGGTGGCTCGGGTGGGAACTCGGGTCCCTGCCCTGCATGTTTGGAGCTCTTTAGAGAGCCAATGAACATGCAGGGATTGCTTGCCACGCAATCTAATGCCGTAGCTATTCCCACTAGGTCTCTATGAAAAATAATATTACTAAACTACAGGTCTGCTGTTAAAGGGAATCTGTCACCCCCTTGGCTATATCAGATCACTACTATGGCCATACAGGTGATAGAAAAGTAAATCTATACTTACCCGTATGGCACAAAGCAGTGATCTGATTCCAGAGAAATCTTCTTTTATAAAGTGTCTTCTCCAGAGGCTTGGCGTCTGGGGGATGCCAAGCAAACCCCTCCTTTCTGCTTGTTATGCATCTAAATCCCCGCCTCTGGGCTAAATTATCATCTTCCACCCCTCCCCGGCACATCACAGGGCCCTGTGACATGCCCTGCTGTCTCCCCTGACGAATATATGCACAGCTCCGCTCCCAATACAGGGGCTACGATCAGTGCAGGCCGGAGAGAAACAAAGTGTGTTCCATGGGAGCGATGCATTAAGCATGTGTGGCAGGGGAGACAGCAGGGCATGTCACAGGGCAATCACATATCACCACCATATCTACCATATCACCATATCTACATCTCTTGCAAAGGGCATTGGAGTTCCTCCAATTTTTTGGAAGCCATTGCATTCACTGCATAGGCAAAGAGTATGGGAGACCCACTTCCTAATAATGGGAACATTGTTTTCAGGATGCTCTCCGAACTCTACGTCTCTTGCAAGGAACATTGGAGTTCCTCCAAATTTTTGGCGGCCGTTGCATTCACTACATAGGCAAACAGTATGGGAGACCCACTTCCTAATAATGTAAACATTTTTTTCAGGAGGCCCTCCAACCTCTACATCTCTTGCAAAGGGCATTGGAGTGCCTCCAAATTTTTGGCAGCCATTTCAGTCACTGCATACGCAAGAACAGTATGAGAGATCCACTCCTTTTTAATGGGAACATGTCATTACTGTGGCCCAGCTCTATGTGTCTTTAAATTGTTAATAGCATTTTTCCTAAATTTTGGCAGCCGTTGGACTCACTGCATACCCTATAACTGTATAGCAGATCGTATCCTTTCCAATAGGAACATGTCATAACTGTGGCCCAGCTATATGTGTCTTTAAATTGTTAGTAGGGTTTTTCCTAAATTTTGGCAGCCATTGGACTCACTGCATACCCTATAATTGTATAGCAGACCTTCTCCTTTATAATGGGAACATGTCGTACTCGTTACTGTGGCCCAGCTCTATATGTCTTAAAATTATTAGTGGGGTTTTTCCTAATATTTGACACCCGTTGGACTCACTGCATACTGTATAACTGTATAGCAGACCCGCTCCTTTCTAATGGGACCATGTCGTTAATGATGCCCAGCTCTATGTGTCTTTAAATTGTTATTGGGGTTTTTCCCAAATTTTGGCAGCCCTTGCAGTCACTGCATGGGCATTAGCACTATAGGAGACCCACTCCTTTATAATGGGAACATTTTTTTTACTGAGACTCTCCTCTGTCTTTTCAAAGTGTATTGGGGTGCGTCAAAATTTTTGGCAGCCCTTGCAGTCACTGCATATGCAATAACAGTATAGGAGACCCACTCTTTAATAATGGGAACAACAATGCATAGCCAACTGATGGCCCTTTAAGTATAGTAAGGGCCGCCTGATGGCTCTATAAAAATAGTGTTTGTGACTTTCAGAGTCCCTCCTTCATAAATTAAACAGTATGTGTCTGATGATTTCTCACACACCACATGGCCAGATAAGGTTGTAAAATGTTAAAATGACATTTCCCGGTAATTGCATTTTTCACCTTTGAAAGTGATGCAAAAGTGCAAAAACGCATTAAAAATGCTACGTGTGAACATAGCCCAAGGTGTGGAGGAGTATTTTTGTTTTTGTATATTTATTTTGCCTTACTTACAAGTCATTACCCTGGAAAGGATGTTTCTTAAGATTTTTCCCAGGAAAATCCATTTTGGTTTTCTTTTTGTATGTTTTATTGTGAGTCGGTAAAAGTGGCGTAATACCTCTGACAACATTGTTGACAGCAGTGACCTGGGAGTCAGAGATTATTCCAGGGGTCTTCCCCATGCTGTTCTCATGTCATTGGAGCACTGTTCCCAGTGATTTTGGCAATTTTTAGGCCCCCTGCTGACGGACGGGGGGCCGCCGGAAAAATGCGCGAGTTTCCCATAGACTTACATTGACTCGTTGCTCGGACTGAGTCGATTTTGCAAGTTTTCCCACCTACAAAGAATGGAAACGTCTGTAATTTTTATCGTCTGTACACTTCAAATGTGGGGGACTGACTCTTAAAGAAAATCAGATTGTATGATTTTTACCTAAGAAATATGCATTTTATTGCATGAAATAAGTATTTGAAACAATAGAAAAACAGAGCTGAATATTTGGTACAGAAAGCTTTGTTTGCAATTACAGAGGTCAGATGTTTCCTAAAGTACTTGACCATGTTTACACACACTGCAGTAAGGATTTTGGCCCACTCCTCCATACAGAACTTCTCTAGATCTTTCAGGTTTCAGGGCTGTCGCTGGGCAACACTGAGTTTCAGCTCCCTCCAAAGATAGATTTTCTATTGAGTTTAGGTCTGGAGACTGGCTAGGCCAATCCAGGACCTTGAAATATTTCTTACAGAGCCACTCCTTAGTTGCTTTGGCTGTGTGTTTCATGTCATTGTCATGCTGGAAGACCCAGCCATGACCAATCCCCAATGCTCTTACTGAAGGAAGGAGGTTGTTGGCCAAAATCTCACGATACATGACTCGATCCATCCTCCCTTCAATACGGTGCAATCACCCTGTCCCCTTTGCAGAAAAGCATCCTCAAGTATAATGTTTTCCCTACCATACATCACGGTTGGAATGGTGTTCTTGGGGTTGTACTCATCTTTCTTCTTCCAAACATGTCGAGTGGAATTGATACCAAAAAGTTCTATTTTGTTCTCATCTGACTGCACAAACTTCTCCAATGCCTCCTCTGGATCATCCAGATAGTCATTGGTGAACTTCAAATTGGCCTGGATATGTGCTGACATGAGCAGGGAGACCTTGCGTGCTCTGCAAGATTTTAATCCACGACGGCTTAGTGTGTTACTAACAGTAATGTTTTGAGACTGAGGTCCCAGCTCTCTTTAGGTCAATGACTAAGTTCTCCCATGTAGTTCAGGGCTGTTTCCTGACCTTTCTCAGAATCATCCTTACCCCAGGAGGTGAGATCTTGCATGGAGCCCCAGACCGAGGAAGATTGACAGCCATCTTGTGTTTCTTCCTTTTACTAATAATTGTGCAAACAGTTGTTGCCTTCTCACCAAGCTGCTTGCCTATTGTCCTGTAGCCCATCCCAGCCTTGTGCAGGTCTACAATTTAGTCATAGGTGTCCTTAGACAGCTCTTTGGTCTTTGCCATGGAGAGGTTGAAGTGTGAAAGAACATGGTACCACTAGAAACCTGCCAAGAGAGGGCCGCCCACCAAAAATCTCAGCTTGGGCAAGGTGGGCATTAATCAGAGATGTAGCACAGAGACCAAAGGTAACCCTGAAGGAGATGCAGAGTTCCCAAGCAGAGACTGGAGTATCTGTCCATATGACCACAATAAGCCTTAAAATCTATAGAGGTGAGCTTTATGGAAGGATGGGCATAAAAAAGCCTTTACTTACACACAAAAATTGTAAGGCTCGTTATTAGTTTACCAAAAGACATGTGGGAGACTCCTCAAATGTATGGAGAAAGGTGCTGTAGTCAGATGAGACCAAAATTGAACTTTTTGACCATCAAGGTAAACTCTATGTCTGGTGCCAAACCAACACAGCTCATCACCCTTCTGGCTATTACAGAAACCTGGATCCAGCAGTCAGACATCACCGCCGCTGCTGCTGTCTCGTTTGGTGGGCTGAAATTTTCACATACCGCCAGACCTGAGAACAGATAGGGTGGAGGTGTTGGTTTGCTCCTTTCATCATAATGTGTTTTCCAGGTCATACCCCCAGTTCTTTCACTTATGTTTCCTTCCTTTGAAGTCCACACCGTCAGGCTCTTCAAACCCTTCACCCTGTGAGTGGCACTTGGGTATCGCCCTCCAGGCTACTCCCGCCTGTTCCTGGATTACTTTGCCACCTGGCTTCCTTACTTTCTATCCTGTGACATCCCTACCCTCATCATGGGAGACTTTAACATCCCCATCGATGATCCCCTCTCCCAATCTGCCTCTCATCTACTTTCTCTAACCTCCTCATTTGGCCTCTTACAGTTTACTAACTCTCCTACGTATGAAGACGGGAATACTCTGGACCTGGTCTTCTCCCATCTCTGCTCGCTGCATGACTTTACTTACTCCCCTCTCCTGCTCTCGGACCACAACCTTCTTTTCTTCTTACCACACTTATAGGAATACACGTACCATTAATACTCAGAATCTTATGGGCAATTTACACAAATCTTTAGCTACCATCTCCTCCTTCTCCTGTCATGACTTAGCATTGTCACACTGCAAAAATACACTGAAACACTGAAGAGTGCCCTAGATGAAACAGCACTTTCTTCACACAGAAATACCCGACACAGACAAGGGCAGCACTGACACACGATACAAACACGTTTTCTCCAGTATTTCTCAAGGTGTGCTGAGCATCAGGGAGAGAATCACTTTTAGCAGAAGACTTCATCCACTATAAATTCATGCTCAAAACCTATAACTCTAACCTTCATCTGGCCAAACAATCATACTTCAACACTCTCATCACTTCACTGTCCAGCAAACCAAAATGACATTTTAAAACTTAAAATCCCTCCTGAACCCTAAGCCCAGGCCCCCATCACCAACCTCAGCAGTGAGGATCTGGCCACTTATCCATCAAGACATCTCAGCCCAATCTTCCCAGTGCCTGGATCCCCTTCCCTGCCGCACTTCAAGCTCATATGCCTTCTTTGAGCCTGTCACAGAAGAAATTACCCAGCTCCTCTCTTCTTCTCAGCCTACAACCTGCAACAGTGACCCCATTCCCTCACATCTCCTTCAGTCTCTCTCACCGGTGGTCACCACTGACCTGACGAAAATATTTAACCTCTCTCTTTCTTCAGGTATCTTTCCCTCCTCATTTAAACATGGCATTACTTAAAAAGCCATCCCTGGACCAGAACTGCACTGCTAACTACAGACCTCTCTCTAATCTTCCATTCATCTCGAAACTCCTCGAACACTTGGCCCACTCCCATCTAATCCGCTATATCTCAGATAACTCTCTCCTCGACCTTCTGCAATCTGGTTTCCGCTCTTTACACTCCACTGAAACTGCCCTCACTAAAGTCTCTAATGATCTACTAACAGCTAAATCCAAAGGTCATTGCTCCCTGCTGATTCTCCTGGATCTTTCAGCCAGATCACCAGCTCCTCCTCACTATGCTCTGCTCTATAGGCCTCAAGGAAACCATTCTCTCCTGATTCTCCACCTACCACTCTGACTGCTCTTTCACTGTATGTTTTACGGGCTCCTCTTTCTCTCCTCGTCCCCTTACTATCGGGGATCTGCAGGGCTCAGTCCTAGCCCCCCTCATCTTCTGTCTATACATTGCCCCTATTGGACAAACAATCAGCAGGTTTGGGTTCCAGTATCATCTCTATGCTGACGACACCCAATTATACACTTTTTCTAGTGACATCACCCCTACCCTAATTCAAAATACCAAGGAATGTCTGTCTGCTGTCTCTAACATCATGTCCTCCCTCTATCTTAAACTGAATCTCTCCAAAACTGAACTTCTTGTGTTTCTCCCCTCGACTAACCTAACTCTACCTAACATTGAAATTACCTTGGAGGGTTCAACCATAACGCCCATGCAGCACACCTGCTGCCTTGGGGTCATATTCGACACTAAACTTTCCTTTACTCCCTATATTCGATCACTCACTCGCTCTTGTCACCTGCATCTTAAAAACATCTCCAGAATCTGACCTTTTCTCACCTTTGAAACTGCTAAAACTCTTACAGTCGCTCTTATTCACTCTTGTCTGGACTACTGAAATTCTCTTCTGATCGGTCTCCCTCTTACCAAACTTTCTCCTCCCCAATCTGCTCTGAATGCGGCAACCAGGGTCGTATTTCTGAACAGCCAATTCACCAATGCCTCCATCTTGTGCCAGTCGTTATCCATTCGCTATGGGGTTCAATATAAACTCATCGCTCACACTCACAAAGCTCTCCACAGTTCTGCACCGCCTTATATCTCCTCTCTCACCTCTGTCTATCAACCTACACGTGCCCTCCGTTCTACAAATGACCTAAGACTAACATTCCCTATGATCCAAACCTTGCACCTCCATCTCGATGACTTCGCTCTTGCTGCACCAATTCTCTGGAATGCACTATTTCAGATGATCCGACTGATGCCTATCCCCCAAGTCTTCAAGCGTGCTTTAAAAACCTCTCTCTTTAAACAAACCTACGGCTTCAACTCAGTAACCTAACTTTCCCCTGTTCCCTCCTTATTCAAAATCTGTTCCCTACTATTCATTTCTCTCCACACTCTCCATGCGCACAATAACTGCACTCAATACTTGATTATTGCACTTAAACATACGGGCTGATGACCGGATCATGCAGCCTTATATGAAAATCCCTATTTATTACAATTTGTAGACCTGAAATAACAAGCACTTTTAACCTATTGTGTACCCCCATTTCCTTTTATATGTTTATATTGTAAGCTTGCAAGCAGGGATCTCAATCCTAATGTAACTGTTTAAACTGTCTTACCTTGTATTGAATTTATTATCTGTACATGTCCCCGCTTAATTGTAAAGCACTGCGGATTATGGTGGCGCTATATAAATAAAAAATTATTATTATTATTATCACCCCAGGAACACCACCAACAGCAGGGACTGGGAAAATGGTCTGAGTTGAGGGGGAAGTTGGATGGTACGAAACACAGGGATATTTTTCAGGAAAACCTGTTTTGGTCTGTCAGTGATTTGAGACTGGGGCGGAGGTTCACCTTTTAACAAGACAATGACCCAAAGCATACTGCTAAAACAATTCTCAAGTAGTTTAAGAGTTTAAGAGGAAAAATGTTAATATTTTGGAGTGACCTAGTCAAAGCCCAGACCTTAATCTAATTGAGAATCTGTGGTGAGACATGATGATTGTTGTCCACCAAAGGAAACCATTTAATTTGAAGGAGTTGGAGCAGTTTTGTCTTGAGGAATGGGCAAAAATCCCAGTGGCAAGATGTGGAAAGCTTATGGAGAATTATCTAAAGTGACTTCTAGCTGTAATTGCAGCAAAGGAGGCTCTACAAAGTACTGACTTTAGGGGGCTGAATAGTTATGCATACTGAAGTTTTCAGTTATTTTGTCTTTTTTGCTGTTTGCTTCACAATAAAAAGAAAACTAAATGGTCACAGTTATAGGCATGTTCTTTACATGAACTGATGCAAAACCTCAAAAATGAACAGTGAAATTCCAGGTTGTGAGGTAGCAAAACACAAAAAATGCCAACGTGGGTGAATACTTTCGCAAGCCACTCTAACTATGCCTCTAAAATAATACAAATACTTGGACGTTAATCTTGGTTATCCTGGAAGCCTTATCAAGTTTAATGTTTGTTTTCTTTGTTTTTTTCTCCTGGATATAGGCCTTAAAATTAGAATTATAACTGAATATATTCCTTCTTCATGATTGTCTGGAATTTATCTTGAACCTTAACAGTACATGATTATAGAGATGTGTGGATCAGACAAAACTGTACGGACCCAAAAGCATATTAAGCAAAATATGTAAGAAAAATTAAGAAAACCTTACACTCATCTTACAGCTCACCTCTTCGGCTTCTCTACTATGCACCAACACCTGTCCAGTCCTTATTGCATCTTTTGATCCCCCACTGCTCGAGCTGGATTCTACAGGCCTCTAATGTTGTGCTGGACTTTCAGCTTTCATGAGGCCCTGAAGGTTCTGTGCAAGCATTTTGGAGGTCACGACGTCTTTCCGTCAAAGCGCTCATTGTGATCTTCCAGCGTGCATGCACATCCTCCTGGCCCATGAAACCTTTAAATTCTGGCAGAGCTTGAGATACCGGAAGATTCCACTTGCGAGTACTGGGTGGGTGATAGTGAGTAGTGGAGTGGCTGGAAAGATGAGCGGTGAAGTGAATATGAATTTTTTTTCTTAACTTTTTGGTTTAGAAAAATTATGTCCAGTAGCATCCATTTTGCCAAATCCACGGTAAGGGAATTATGAAAATCATTTTGGACAAATTTTTGTAAAAAAAACTATTAAATTATGTTTTGATCATGTGCAACACCTAAATAAAAAAATATCTTCTCTTCTATAGCCAAGTTCCCTAAAATCAATGTACATAATTTATCAAAGAGGTTCTGTGTAAAACATTGAAATATGACAAATATCAGCATACACTGATCAGCATTAACATTAAAACCAACTGCCTGATATTGTGCATATCCTCCTCATTCTGCCATGCCAGTTTAGTCATCTGGCCATCACAATTTGGACACTGTCAAAGTCAATCAGCTATTTATGCATGCCCATTTTTTCCACTTCTAACACATCAACTTCATAAATTTCTTGTTCTCTCGCTACTTAATATAATCCACCCCTCGACAGATAATCACTTCAGCTGTCAGTGCTTATGGCTGATAGGTGTATATTCAGAAATCATGTCTGCCAATATAATCAAGGGAAGCATTTTCTGTATATTATTCATCTAATATAACATAGGTAAAAAAATGAAGCAGAAAATAGTCACGGAACCCAAATCATGAACTTTCCTAAATACTGACGATGTTCAGCGAGAATGTGCATCTACATTCACCATAACTAACAATGTATAAGCGAGAACATCCAATCTACATAATATCAGAGTCCAATTTTTAATATCTTCAAAATTCATTTACTCTAGAGTGATAAAATAACAGTTTATTTGTAGAATCACAGTAACATTATACAGTGGCTCTAAATTTAAACTATGACCCGTTGGTGACAAGAGACTACCAGGAGTCATCAATTACTTAAAAATATCAGATTTCAATCTTGAAATAGAGAAAAAGTAAAAACATAATTTTCATATTTATCCACACCAAGATAGAATAAAATAAAATAATAAACAGGCATATATATTGAAAGGTTTCATTTTGAAATAACATGGGTAGCGTTCCCATTAGAGTGAAGGCAACAGTATCATGTTGGAAGCCTCTCCTACAATCCTCCTATACTGCCTGTTATTCTTAGAACATCTCTCACTTCCATATGTAAATTTCTAGATGGTTACGGAGTCAGTAGCAGAACTGTAAATACCATTTTAACAAAATTTTGAAACACATTCTTTCAAGGATCTACAAAATGTTGGAGAAATATACAAAAACAGGTGTGGGTTGTCTTTTAAGCATAGTAGTGCACCAGTCACTAATTAAGCTTCACAAAGAGTGCTCACCTGATACATTTGCTATGCAATTTTTATCAACCAAGTTAAAAGAAAAAATAATACAAGTCTGTAAAAACAGCAATAAAATAGATAAAGCTTTCATAATAAAAATGAAAATGTATTGCAATTACCTGTGACTGTTAATTCGGTCGTTCTTCTTACTAAAAAACTTCCATACTTCAGTTCGCAGGTATAATTCCCTATGTCGTCTTCTCTTACTTCCCTGATAACTAGAGTGTCCCTTTTCATTATTATACTGGGCCTCCAGGTCTTTGCTTTGCATTCCTAATAAAATATAACATTGTGCATTAATAGAATTGATCTGTTCTGATATCACTTTCAGCACTTTTCAGTACATTTCAAGAGTCATCGCTCACTAAACATGCTGCATAAAGTCAACATCACAATTCAAATTTTCTCTCAATGCTATATAAATTAATACATTTTAATTTTCAAAACAATTTGTTTTTTGTGTTGTTGTTGCTGTTAATTGTTATTTTTGACTATGTAATGAATATTAGAAGAAGCCAGCATGAAAAATGCTTCTGATATTATCCGATGCATCTTATTAAACTGTGTAATTGCCTCCCACCACGATGAAAAAAAATGGGATCAAGTGAACAATTTGCTTATTTTTAAATAAGCACTCCCATCTAAATAGCACTGTGTATTTACAATTGCTCATTTTGCTTTTCTACCCAGATAATTTATTGGTTTTCCATTAGGTCTATGAATGATTAAAAACTGACTAGCTGAATCCTTCAAAGTTGTATGTAGAAAAAGGAGGTCAATCCCTGTATGACTCATCAGTCACTGTAAAATTCAGTGGCAGAGGGGAATGAGAAATACAGGAACAAGAGCCTTCCTGTTTCTACATAGTGCAAAGAAAATAAATGAATTAACTAGTATTGAAAGACAAAATGAGTAATTGTGAGTATGCAGTGCTATATAATATGATGATTGCAATATATTAAGAGGATAAAAACTTTGATGGGAAGAGTGCTTCTTTAATTTACAATTTCCAGAATTGCAGATACATCTCAGAAGCCTGTAGGTACAGATTATCAAGAGCTAAAGGTGCATTAAGGTAGGCTGAGAATAGATGAAAAAGTATCTATAAAAACACTGGTTCCCGATTATCCGCCCATGTAAGCATACTGGTGATCACCCTATACAAAAGCAAAACTCTCAGTCAGGTGACTTAGTTCATTCCAACATAAACATCATTGTGAACAAGTCCTTCTCGCTCCCCTGAACTCCTCCTCCTCTAACCGCCTCTCCTGTATGTCTTCACTCCAATAAAGACAGTGGTTCCTGCATACCTATGGTGAGTGCCACCTTTCTTCTTTCTGCTGATGATGTACAATAAACATCATTGTTATTGGCAGCACATCGCCCTATGTAAATGGTGAATGTGCTGCCAATATCATGATGCTGTATGGGGACAGAACCATCGCACTGATGATCATTTTGTTCCCATACGTACTTGTTAGTCTAGTCTAAGAGCAGAAAAATACTGGCACCTCTGCACCATTCAGTGCCCTTGCCGCATACCAGTATATAAACCTCCTCCCGTTTTTAACCGGGTGCTACAATGAAGAGAGTCTATGGTAAAGTCCTTGCAAGAGAAAAAATAGAGTAGCACTCAACAGTAAATGTACAAAAACACTCCTTTATTTTTGATCCATAGTAAAAACAGATGGGCAGGAGATCATGTGATACACTGTTAGAACGACGGCCATTTTGTGCTCCGGCGCTTCAACGGGACCCGTTGAAGAGCCAGAGCGCAAAATGGCCGTTGTCCTAACAGTGTATCACATGATCCCCTGCCCGTCTGTTTTTACTATGGATCAAAAATAAAGCAGTGTTTTTTTACATTTACTGATGAGTGCTACTCTATTTTTTCTCTTGCAAGGACTTGTTGGTCTATGTAAACAAGTCAGTAAACAATCACCCATTAACTTACAAATATACAATATTTTCTTATTTATAATTCAAGATTGGCCAATCCAAATGAAGCCATCATGTCAGCCAAATTTAAAATGTTGGACCATGAACAACATTTTTTACCTATCAACAAGGTAAATGAAAAATGTATGGTCACTTGGGACCAGTATAAAGCATAAAATTGGAGTACCTTTGTCCCATATGTGAATGGAGCATTGGTAACACAGTTTTGCTTTATCTCCATTTATTGTCTCTGGGATTAATGAAGATACAGCTCTATAAATTGTTCATAGTCCCACTCCTTCAAGCCACATATGACTTGAAAATTATAATAAAGTGTATATTATATTCCACACAATGTCACATGTTTATTTTTTAATATAGCACAGCTACTGAACTAAACCAGGTTGTCCTCCTTTTCCTTTCACACTTTATGAATGGTCAATTAGAGGAAAATGATGAAAACTAAAAAGTTCCCGTGTGTTCTATTATGGAATTCCAAATGTCATTCCCTTACCTGTCATTTGTTCTTGCTGTTTCATTCTCTATAAATCACATGTGGGCAGCTGCATATTTTCAGTGTGATTTAGGCTCTGGTGACATATTTTATCTACTTCAACCACTGGGGATCAATATGTAACTCATAAAGGGTCCATAACTTACTGTCTGATTGTCTGTTCTAGATAAGCTCTCCTTGTGGAGGACAGGAGTCTCCTGTCAAAGCTAATCATGATAATTATACATGCAGCTATTACATTTGTATAATGAAGGAGATCATAATTAGGTCTATCTGTTTTTTTTAACACAATAAATCACTTAATTGACATAATGTCCTAATGTGTATCAATATGTCACCTTTCCTTTTGCTAAAAATCCTTCTTACAGAATGGGAGATTTTCTATATCTCATTCTTCCAAGGTTTTATTTCATTTATGCCAAATAATAAAAGCAACCCCATTTCAAAAAAGGTCCCAGAAGGAAGCTAAAGCAAGTAATAGATCCCCCAAATAAAATTTAAAAAATGCATAGCTTTACATGCTAGCTATTCACATGAAATGCCTTCCATGTTATGCATGGATAGACAGGAGAGTCCACCAGATCAGCTCCCTGTTCTTGTACATTGACAAGGTGCCTCCTAATGGGACCACCAATTTTTAGAATCTATAGTAGAATTTTGAGCAATATTTGGATTACAATTACAATTTGATGTGCTCACTTGATTTCTCCAACTAACAAATATTTAGATAAATATATGTATATGCATCGATCATCTACAAATTCATTAGGTGAAAAAAAATCAATTGACTTAAGAGTGGGCAAACCTTATTTGCATTTGCACAGGTGTCATGTAGGAAAAGGGGCCTACTCTTACCTCAAAAGCAACTTACTACTATCTATTAAGTAGCATACAATTGGTGAAATAAGTATTGCACACCTCACCAATGTTCTAAGTAAATATATTTTCAAAGGTGCTATTAACATGAATTTCTCACCAGATGTCATTAACAACTCATCAAATCCACAAAGGCAAACAAATCAAACCATAGATGTCCATAAATGAAGTTATGAGTATTGATGAGAAATGACACAGGGCTAAAAGTGCTGAACACATGAAGAAAGAGAGGTCCAAAAAGCCAGGAAAAGGCATGACATCAGGTGAAATCTATCAGTAATTAGAAAGCAATCCTGCCACTTAGTGAAAAATAATATCAGCTGGTTCAACTGATCACCTATAAAAAGGTGTCTCATTACAAAAGTGCCACACAAGAAACATCTCATGATGGATAGGTTGCTACCGCCATCTATTGAGAATTTCATGTCAATAGCGCCTATAGAAATATACAGTATTTACTTACAAAATTTGCAGCGTGTTCAATACTTATTCACCCGCTATATAAGACGCATAGATCAAAATTACTCTTAGTTTGCTAAAGTGAGAAAAGGTGGTCCTCTAAGCTATTTGAGAGCAATGAACCAAAATACTATTTTTGCATGGATAATCCATTGCTACTTGTTACTGTCACACCAGGTGAGGGAAAGACTTAGTGCAACACAGAGGGAAGAGGGAAAGGGAGCCCAGACACTATGGAAAGGGGGAAGTGGAGACCTCCTAGTCTGGTCAGGTGTCACACTGTCTGAACTACCGTCTCTATATTGCCTCCTCAGCAATCGCCAGAGGCATGCCTTGCCCTGTTAAGGCTGGGGATGGGAGGAGATGAGCACTAGTCGATCTCCACTAAACTCTATAGACAACAAGGGTAAACAAACAGGTGGGAATTGCTTAGCTTTAGACTTCAGACAAATGCAAACTCGGCCTCAAGCTCCAGAGAGAATGAAGTAATGCTCTTGCTAAGCCTTCACAAGTAGAAATGAATATAGCCGGCACCTCCCTCTCAGACACACCAGGTATATATACACACTGGCCAGGGAGCTAATTACCAGAGGAAGGTAGCCGCTAGGTCCTAGAGACAGCCTCTCATCTAAGAAGATGTCTGTAATGCCAGAGATCTCCTGCAACCAACTTCTGGGCGACTGTCTGTCACCTATGACACACCCATGACAGTTACCTGCATTGTTATATCTTTGGCAATAATATTAAAAATTAAGTATTTTGTAAAAACTTGTAGTTGTTAAAATGCATCTGGTAAATTCAAAATCAAAGAGATATTTCACACAAGTTTAAAGCATTGTAATTGTAATTTTTTTTTGGTAACATGAAATGAGTGTCTGTGGTTTGTTACATCCTTTTATAGTACACAGCAGGTTCATTGCTATTCTTTCAGAAATCAATGGACCAATTAATTTGTAATCAAGATTCAACTGAATATAGAATATTTTCCACACAATAAGATACTAAATAACGCAAATTAGGCTACATTCTGATGTGAATTATTCTCAGGAAGGTATTCAACTTTTAAATTGCCATAGAGAAAAGTTCTAAATGTGCCCTGGATTTTCAACATGGATGACTTGTTTATGGCAAATGAGTCATTAATGTTATTCATGTTGAAAAGATGATGTCAGAACTGTCTATAATTACTTTATAATCATGACAACTGATTTCTACTTGCAACTAGTAATTCAGCATAGTAAAATTAGCATCTTCTTTTTATAAATGTTTAACATTTATATTTGTTAAATTATCAATTAATGCTTGACCTCACTGACATAGATATTACGTAACACTACCCACTCCAATACTAATCCTGTGTTCCTTTTGCAATAAATTGCATGAGAGAAAATTATAAACAAAATTAAAATTTTTGAACTTTTAATAATGGTCACTGGGGCAATTCCAAACTCTTTCTTCCTGTTGTTTCAGGAAATCCACACGTAGATTAGCAATATCTCAGAGGCCATCTTGATAAAGCTTTCGTATTGGCCTCAGGGAAATGGCTGGAGAGTTCCCAGTCTGCACATGCGCCAGCTCGTAGATGACGGCTTCAGGAAGATGTCTGCAGCTGCCGGAAAAGCTGGTCACACCACTCTGCCTCACCACTGACATTGGCCCTTCAGCATCTCACCTCTTCTGCTTCCGCCGGGTTACTGAGAGAGGGAACTGAGGGACCCTGCTTCCTGAGATCCCACTCCACCACCATTGCAACTTCCCGGTAAACTATATTCGGACCCTAAGACGCACCGCCCATTTTCCTCCCAAATTTGGGGAGGGGGAGTGCGTCTTATGATCCGAAAAATACGGTAATTATGAATAAAGGAGGAGCAAGGGAGCTGTGGTATTTTCGCCACTTAAATAAAAAAAAACTATACATGCTTGCTATCTGTGTACTCGTACTGACCAGTAAAATCATATTACCAGGCCGCTTTTACTATATATTGTACATGGTAAATAAAAAAATTAAAAAATGTGGAACTGCACTGGTTTTGCAAATTCAAGGCACTTTGAATTTTTTTCCTGCTTTCCAGAGCATGACATGTTGAAATTAATGATGACAAGCAAAAGCACAACTCATCCCTGAAAAAAACAAGCCCTCATATGGCTATATTGACAGAAAAATAAAATCTTTATAGCTCTTGGCAGACAAGGAGGAAAAAAACAAAGCAAAATAACGGAAAATTGCAGGGTCGTTAAGGGGTTAAAATCGGTGTGCAAAAAGGAAACCGTGTGCAATTGTATAGTTTTTTAAAGAAAATATCTTTATTTTTGAGGTGATAGATAATTTTCTTTTAAATTCTATCCCTTCCTTATTAAAAATTGCTTAACCTCAAAATACCAGCTCACTACATAGTTAGTGTACATGCACAGAAAATAATTTGTTGCAACAGCTGTCAGTATTGTTATGGCACCTATGCTTGTTAAATGCAACTAGTAAAACAGTTGCAAATCCTTTTTTTATATTTTTTATATGAATTTATATATGAATTCTTTTATATTTTCACTATCCCCGTGATCAAAAATTCAACCATACGTTACTTTACAGCTCCAATATAGTTGTGTAAAAAATTCCAAATTATAAAACGTATGCTTTATACAGGTATTCAAGAGCTAAAATGTGACATCTCTTTAAAAGATTAAACAAAATCAAAACCTTGGCATTTGGCTTTACAAAATAAGATGGAAGAAGAAAAGCTAGGTACAGTCATGAAGAAAAGTTTGAGACTTTGGTTTTCACATGGTTTTCGGCTTCAGTATTTTTAGATCTTTTAGTCAGATATTTCTATGATTGCTAAAATACAGTGAACTTTTATTGACACATGCATCAAGTTTATGCAAATAATCAATATTCACCCTTATTTTTCAAGATTGCAATTTTCCCTGGCAGTTGAATATCCACTTATGGACCAAATACTGACTGATGGCAACCTATTGTTGCCTAATCAGTGCATGCAGTTTATCACAGTTTCTGTGTTTTTTGTTTGTCCACCTGCTTTTTGAGGATTAGCCACATGTTCACAATGGGATTAAATTCTGAGATGTTTCCTGATCAAGCACACAAAATTGATTTTTTTTTTTCACTGAGCCACTTGGTTATCACTTTTGCCTTGCGTTATGGTGCTCCATCCTTCTGGAAAAAGCTTTGTTCATCAACAGATTGATCCTGGCTTGCTGGGAGAAGTTGCTCTTGGAGGATGGTTAGATATAATTTTTTATTCATATTAGTTAAAATTGTGAATGTGTCCACTCCCTTGGATGAAAAGCAACTCCACTGTAGTCACGGTAGCGCTCACCTTTTCTTCTCCTGTACAATCATTCTTTTAGATGTCCCAAACAGTTTGAAGGGGGCTTCATCAGAGAAAATAACTTCACTGGAAGTACAGGGATTGGTCTGCAGAGGATGAAGTAAAGTAATTTTCTCTAATGAACTTAAAATTATTTGGGACATCTGAAAAAATGATTGGAGAAGAAAATGTGAGCTCCACCATGAGTTTTATGTTCGTTCTTTAATTAGCAATTGAATCTTTGGATCAGTATTCACAGACTTAGACTAGCATTACTATTTTTTAATCTTCTTGAGAACTGAAAGTAGTGAAAGCCAAAATTAGTCTAAGCCTTTTTTCTACCCTTAGGTGAAATAAGCTGTGCGCTCTGACCTCCTATCCCTAAACTGTACAAGCAAAAAATTGTGGTCCAAGGCCAGCCCCAATCTTTTATACTGGCAGTGATAGCCTCCTCCGTTGGTCCATATGCTTATCTCCAGTTAGTTACTGTCTCCTACAGCATTGTCTCACATCAGTTTATTGGCATGTGTACTATCTGTTATTTGTATGGATAAATCACGACGCCATTAAAATCAATGAGTCTTTTCACGTGTGCTTCCTTTATCCATCTTGCAGACCAGTCAATGGCCCAGTGAAAGAAGCAGATGGATGTCATCATTAATGATAGGAGAAACTAAGAAATGTTTTTTTATATGTAAGAAAAATGAATGTAACAAGAAGTGCAAAAACTGACACATGGAACAAAAAAATCGATTCACCATACTGAAAAAAACCATGGAACGTTTTTCATGTATCAAAAATTACAATGAAGTCATAATTACCAATTACCTGAATCTACAAGTGAGAAATACCAAAAAGTCATCTTGCTTTTACACTTAATAACATGACTCTCTCAATTCTTATTTTTAGGGATGAGTGGATGTGTGGAAGTTGGGGTTCTGATACCCAACCAAAACTTAATTTAAAAGTCTTCTTTGGGTACCAGAATGTTACCCAAACTTGAACCGAAACCCATTGAAAACAATAGGGACCTGGACTTTTGAACCTGAAAATTTCTTATTCTCTCTCTCTGCAACGGACTTCCCTCAGAACACTGAACATTACAACATTGCAACAGACTTCCGGGGAAAGTCTGTGCTCGGCGTTTAGCACCGGATGCCAACTGTCCGATACAAGCGCCAAACTTTTAAGTTTGGGTCCGCTCATCCCTACTTATTTTGGGTAGTTATGAACTTTCTGATCCTACGATGAACTATTTAGTCAACTGATATGATATATGTATGATCAAATCCTGTTTTGATAACTATATTAGTTAATATCATGTTGTCAAGTTTACATGTGTCCAGCTCAATAGGAAAGCAATCTACTTGTATTATTATTTGCAACAATAACTTTGCAGATTTTCAGGGATTCAGGAGATGACAGTACAATAAAACAAATTTGTATCATCTTCCAGTTTCAATATGCCCAATAACAATGTGATTGGTCAGACAGTTATCACGAATTAGCTTTATTTTGGGTAGGAGGCAAATTATCCCGGATGGCTAGAGTTGTCTCTTAGCAATTAAGATAAGGATATTGAATGAGAGACAGGACAATCATAAATATATTTTTAACCAAACTTCACAATGCTATCAGATTTGACATGTGCTCATTTGTCCTTTCTGAACTAAATAGTAGTAATCTGTATTATAAAATGTAATGTTTGCAATATTGCTATAAACTGTCTTACATTTTCCCATTAGTCATCAAAATGATTTTACAATTCAGATGGCAAAGGTCATATATTATATATATATATACTGTATATGTGAGTGTTTAAATACATGTGTGTATGTATGTGCATCTTATGTGCTATAAATAATTTATGTATTTCTATAAAAGTATTTCCAGCTGTTGCTTTTGTTAGGAGCAAACATTATAGGCATGAATCCATTTAAACTGTGAAATGGCTTGGGATTTTATCTCTCTCAGGCAATATAAAAGTGTCAGAATTTAGTTGCCTTTTTTGTTGTACTTTTTACTATATTACAGCAAACAAGTGCTATATAAAATGCAGCAATGGCACGAACCAACTACTGCAGGATTATATTCTATTATGTATGAGACTAAAAGATAATCATGCTGAGATCAAATTAAGAGAATTAGAGAATTGGGTTGACCCGCAGTACAAAGATGAACAGAAACATTTACATGTCGAAAACATCAATGAGAAGGAAAAAGCAATATACAGTAACTTTACAAGCAGTTCATAACATTCTTAAAGCATTATATAAAAAAAAAAAATTATCACCTATCCATAATGTAAGGGATAATTTACTGGGGGTCCGACTGCTGGAAACCAAGATCAGGGCTCTGGAATCATGACAAGGAGGCTCCTGAATAGAGCAGAGGTGCACATGCTTACCCTCTACTCTATTAACCCCTAACCAGTGCCGTAACACATTTTTACGGTCGTCATTAAGGGGACTTATTCCACAGTGCCGTGAAAATGTGTCGCTGTGGAATAAGAGTATAGCGCCGCCCAGCGGCAACGATTCCATTTGCGTGTTAATCGCAGGTCCCGATGGTTACCATGGCACCCTGAGATCATGCGATGATCGCAGGGTACGGTGGAATCAGTGAGTTCAGTAACTGTGAGATCAGCAATTAAAGTGAAAATTACACATGTCCCACAGTGGGACTTGGTGAAAAAGTAAAAAAAAAAGTTAAATAAAATATGTAAAAAAGTAAAAAACCACAAAAAGTGCACGCAAATCACTAAAATCCCTTTCGCCGCTCAAAACGCAGCGTTTGTGATAAAACAAAAATAAATTAAAAATGTACACGTAATTGGTATTGACGCCTCTGGAACAACCCGCACTATAAAACTTTTGTGTTATTTAGCTTGTTTGGCGAATTCTGGAAAAAAAAAAATACATGCCAAAAATGACGCTTTTTCATTATAATGACTCACAAAAAAGTGAATAAAAAGCGATCAAAAAGTCGTATGTAAAAAATTTGATAGAAATAAAAATGTCAAACTGTCCGACAAAAAAAAACCCTAATATGGCTCATTCGGCAAAAAATAAAAAAGTTACAGCTCTCAGAACGTGACGATGAAAAATCAAGTTCTTTTTGGTATAATACAGTTTTTAGTCTGTAAAAATAGCAAGTCTTAAAAAAATATAAATCTGGTATCGCTGTAATAGTACAGACTCAACGGACAAATGTGTCATATCACTTTCACCGTACGGCAAACGGCGCAAAAAATAAAAAATAAAAACAATAACTGAATTACTGTGTTTTGTTCATTCTGTGTCTGAAATATCTGAATAAAACGTGATCGAAAATTACTATGTGCCCCAAAATTATACCAAAAAAGTCTGCAAGTTGTCTGGCATAAAATAAGCCATTATACACTTCTGTTCTCCAAAAAATAAGAAAGTTACAGCTCTCAGAATACGGCGATGAAAATAACTACTTTTCATTAAAAAAGCATTTTTACTGTGTGATAGCAACAAAACCTAAAAAAACCCAATATAAATCTGGTATCACTGTAATCGCACTGACCCGAAGAATAAATCCGCCTTCTCACTTATATCACATGGTGAACCGTGAAAAAATTAAAATAAGAACTATTCTGTTACTGCTGTCTATTTCTTCATTCTGCCTCAAAAAAAATCAGAATAAGGCTCGGCTCACATTTATCCTGCAGTCTCCACTGAGCGCTTACATTGGAGTTTCTGTGTAAATTCACCAAAATCACAATTCAGACAAAAAAACCCAGATGGAGCCACTCACTTATGAGGCCGATAGAGTCGCTTTCGACTGGTCTCTGTTCCAGCGGCGTACCATCATTTTAGTTTTTTTTTTAGTGCACAATTGTGGATGACCTCAGATCTGTGTGCGCCTAAAAAGATAGAGACCACCGGAGCAGACATCAAATGGACTCCAAAGTGTCTCCATCTGCCTCTTTGTGGTGGGTGGTTCCATTGGGGGTTTCTTCTGAATTGCATTTTTGTGGGATTTACACAGAAATCCCTTCGTAAGTGCTCTGCGTAGACTGGCGATCCAGTCTTATTCTGGAAGCAATCGAAAATTATGTACCCCCAAATGTTACCAATAAAACCCCTAATTTATCCCACACAAAACCAGCCCCCTCTGAGTTCTGTCATCTGTCACTGGAAATATAGGAGGTCCCACGTTACTGGTAGAATAAACTATAGAAAAGAGACAGCACCCACCCCCTCAAATAAAATCCAGTGAATTCTGCACACCCAAATTCAAATTCCCCCTCCTTCTGAGCCCCACTGTGCCTAAACAACGGTAAGCGGCCACATGTTTGGCATTATTGTAGCGGGGAGAGCACTAAATTTATGGGGTGTGTGTGTTAAGGGGACGGTTGCAAACAACTTTATTTAATAATGGAAAGCAACCGAACCCAGGGTGTGCGATGCAGCCTGGTGGACTGCGGCCGAACACCTTCCGGGTGAGAATGTAAAACAACCAACTTAAATAATAATCCCCTCCATGCTACAGCACACCGGAGCGGGAATAGGGATTCGCACTATCTCCGTTAACTGCACGAGAGATGTGTGATAAATAATGTATCTGTTGTCCTGTTGCAGCACAGGGACTACACAGCTGGTGCTTGGATGCGTGTGTGACTCACGCCAGCGAATACGTGCTCCCAGTCAGCGTGCTACCAGACTGAGGAGAATCTCTCCACAAGGCTTACAGGTGGCACCGGGAATAGAGTGTCTGCAGACTGTTCGGGGTGTAAGGCACCCCTTAGTCAGAGCCAGACTGTCAGATGAAGCAACCTGCCTATTTCATCTAAGCCTGCCTATTTCCACTAAACCTGCCTGACAGAAACTAAAGCACACGTGGCGCCCAAGAGACCAAGTGTCCACACAACACCATCACAGCTCAATGATCAGAGCGCGCCGCCATGTTTGTGGGCGGGCTTTTCAAAGACTAAGCCCTGCCCACCGTCACACTATTGGTGACGTCACCCGCGACCAATCAGGCGGTCCCAGGTAACCGGATCAGCTGACTCCCAAACCACCAATCATGGTCCGCCATGTCACGGGCATGCTCAGTACAGAGAATCCTGAACTTAGGCTTTAACAGCCCTGTCTCTCTCCGCAACCTATCCTTCATGTTGCTAGGAACAAAGACCCAAGAGACAACCTGTACATCTCGTGGACCAGCTAGGCGTTGGGACTGATGTTGATGCTGAGCTGCATCAGCCCCAGCTGGACTGGAATGGGAGACCACAGAAGGTTCTGGACCCATTTTGAATCCAGCAAACACCCGACGCCTAACATTATCCCCCCTTTTAACATCCTCCTCCACTTGACGCTCATTTTCCTCAATGTGCAGGGGAGCGAGAATGTGGTCCACCGGTTCACAGGGATGCTCCTCAGATCCATGGCCCCTCCAGTGTACTGGGTAACTTTTTTTCCCACGCACCATCTTAGACCCTATAATAGCCTGCACCTCGAGATTATCACCCCCGATGTCTGTAACAGGTTGGGGTTCAGCGAGTTTTGTCAGGTGAACGGGTTTAAGGAGCGACACATGGAAAGTGTCGCGACTCCTCAGGTGTCGTGGTAACTGTAACCGGTACATTACAGAGTTTACTTGGGCCAAAATTTTGAAAGGACCAATAAAGTGGGGGGCAAACTTAGCAGATTCCCCGCGTACTTTAGTATTGAGAGCCATGAGCAACACTCTGTCGCCCGGATAGAATACCGGAGCAGGACAACGAAGAGTGCCACCAATAGGACCGTTGAAGGGACTTTGTGGTATGTTTGACCCCAAAATGGGCTCTGATCTTATGGCCATGAGCCCAGGGGAGCAGCTCAATTTGTAGATTAGGGGCAACGAACGTCCTCCCCCAAGGAACCTGGTTTAAGGACACTGGAGCCACCCTTCGCATACTTCCCGAAGTGGCGGTGAGCCTGGGCTCATCGTCGTCCTCAGCCGTATCCGTGGACTGGGACAAAAGGTCTACCCGAGGGTTCTTTTTGACATAATCTGACAAGGCCTTGGTCCTGGGGACAGACAGAGGATCTGCGCCGGGGGCCACATCGGTAGAAGGGTCAGAGACTACCCTCCGGGTGACTGTAACCATACACTGAGACACACAATTCTCACTCCAGGAAGAAATTCTCCCCGTATTCCAGTCAATGTGTGGAGTGTGACAATGTAACCATGGAAGACCCAATAACACCTCATCTAATCCACAGGGAATAATAAGAAAGGAGATAACCTCCCGGTGACCCTGAGGAAGTGACATGGTGTGGGGAATCGACTAGTGGGTGATTTCCGTGTCCAGGAGTGAACCGTTGACTACCCTAATGTTCATTGGTCTTGGCAGTAACTCTATAGGGATGGCATGCCTCTGGGCAAATGTAGATGACAAAAAATTGCCATTGGCGCCAGAATCCACCCATGCCTTGGCAGTAACCGCAGATGCTCTGAAGGACAATGTCACCTTATACAATAATTTGGAGGAAGAAGCCCCAGAATCTAACACACCTCCTCCAACGGTGTTAGGACACACTCGTTTTCCCGACTGCTTGGAACCCTTATTAACGGGGGACTTCAAGTGATGTGCAGGTTGGGAACGAGAAGAGCTAGACTCAGTTCGGGATATATCCATAGCCTCAGGCTCCGGGTCGGGAGTCGCGGGTTTGGAAATGGGTATAGAGAAGGATGGTGCAGAGCGACACTGAGGTCTGGCGACCTCCAGCTCTAACTTGTGTTCTGCATCATGCAAATCTATTCGGTTAGCGAGAGAGATTAACTCCTCCAGGGAGGTTGGAATCTTTCTGGTATAAAAAGCATTTTAATATGCCCAGCCAGACCCTTCCAGAACACCGGGATTAAAGACCGCTCAGACCAATCCAATTCAACCTCTAAGGTTCTGAACTGGATGGCATAGTGGCTGGCAGTGACTGAATCCTGGACCAACGCAAGAAGCTTAAGAGCCGTATCATGCGTGACCTGAGGACCAAGGAAAACACTCTTTAGGGCATTAAGAAAGAGACCCGCATTAGCCACTACTAGGTCATTGCGCTCCCACAGAGGAGTAGCCCAATCCAGAGCCCTGTGGGAGAGTAACGAGATGACATAACCCACTTTGGCCCTTTCGGAGGGGAACCGTGCCTCCATCATCTCTAATTGAATGGAGCATAGGTTAATGAAACCTCTGCAGAATCTGCTGTCACCAGAAAATGTTTCCGGAATAGCAAAACGGGGTAATGGAACAATTGCAGCTGCCGCAGCATTTAACGTAGCCGAGTTAACCAGATTGGCTGCTAGAGAAGCTGCCTGGGTAGCTACTGCGGTGATATCAGCTACCGGGTCAGCTTGTTCCAGAGTCCTAAGTCTGGCCTCAAGTTGCTGTATATAGCGCTGCAGTTGCTGGTTGTCAGCCATGGTCGGCAAGACCCTGGCGCTCTGATACTGTAAAGGGGACAGTTGCAAACAACTTTATTAAATAATGGAAAGCAACCGAACCCGGGGTCCGCGATGCAGTCTGGTAGACTGCGGCCGAACACCTTCCGGGTGAGAAGGTAAAACAACCAACTAAAATAACAATCCCCTCCGTGTTACAGCACACTGGAGCGGGAATAGGGATTCGCACTATCTCCGTTAACTGCACAAGAGATGTGCGATAAATAATGTATCTGTAGTCCTGTTACAGCACAGGGACTACACAGTTGGCGCTAGGATGCATGTGTGTGACTCACGCCGGCAATTACGTGCTCCCAGTCAGCTTTTACCGGACTGAGGAGAATCTCTCCACGTGGCTTACAGGTGGTACTGGGAATAGAGTGTCTGCAGATTGCTCGGGGTGTAAGGCGACCACTTTGTCAGAGCCAGACTGTCAGTTGAAGCTACCTGCCTATTTCATCTAAGCCTGCCTATTTCCACTAAACCTGCCTGCCAGAAACTAAAGCACACGTGGAGCCCAAGAGTCCAAGAGTCCACACAACACCATCACAGCTCAATGATCATGTTTGTGGGTGGGCATTTTAAAGATTAAGCCCTGCCCACTGTCGCACCATTGGTGATGTCACCCATGACCAATCAGGCGGTGCCAGGTCACTGGATCAGCTGACTCTCAAACCACCAATCACGGTCCGCCATGTCATGGGCATGATCAATACAGAGAATCCTGGACTTAGGCTTTAACAGCCCTGACTCCCTCCGCAACCTATCCTTCATGTTGCTAGGAACAAAGACCCAAGAGACATCCTGTAAGTCTCACAGACCAGCTAGACGTTGGGCCTGACGATGATGCTGAGCAGCATCAGCCCCAGCTGGACCAGAATGAGAGACCACAGAAGGTTCTGGACCCATTTCCAATCCAGCAAACGCCCGACGCCTATCAGTGTGTCACCAGGAGAAATGTATGGGGGCACTACACTTTATGGCAGCACAATGTATGGGCATTAAAGTGGCATTTTTTGGAATTCTCCAGAATAAAGCCTGGCGTGGATGTTACATAATAGTCACTGCAGCAGTATATGAATTCATTGAGATGTGTAATTTCTACAATAGGGTCACTTTTTTTTTTTTTCTGCTATTCGGGCATCACAAATGTTGCCCACAAACTATTCTACCAAAATTTATGCTCCAAAAGCCAAATAGTGCTCCTTCCTTCTAAGCCCTGACGTATGGCCTAACAGTAATTTCTGATGACATATGGGGCATCATCGCGTTCGGGAGAAACAGCATAACAAACTATGGGGTCCATTTTCTTCTTTTATTTATTGCAAAAAGTACAAATTTGGGGATAAATGTACATTTTTGTGAAAAAAATTTAAATTTTCTGCATGACGATCTAATGTTATCAAATTCTGTGTATTAACTGTGGGTTCAAAATCCTCACTAAACCCCTGGATAAAATACTTGAGGGGTGTAGTTTCCAAAATGGGGTAACTTGTTGGGGTTTTCCATTGTTTTAGCACATCAGGGGCTCTCCAAATGCAACATGTCACCCGCAGACCATTCCATCAAAGTCTCCATTCCAAATGTCACTCCTTCCTTTCCAAGCCCTGCCGTGAGCCAAAACAATAGTTTTCCCCTACATATAGGGTATGTCTGTACTCAGGATCAATTGTACAACAAATTGTGGTATCCATTTTCTCCTGTTACCCTTGTGAAAAAGAAAAAATTGGGGCTAAAAGTACATTTTTGTGGAAAAAAAATTTGATTTCTTAATTTTACGGCTCTATGTTATAAACTTCTGTGAAGCACTTGGTGGTTCAAGGTACTCACCACACATCTAGATAAGTTCCCTGAGGGGTCTAGTTTCCAAAATGGGATCACTTGTGGTGGGTTTCCACTGTTTAGGCACATCAGGGACTCCCCAAAAATGACATCAAATCCTCTAATTATTCAAGCAAATTTTACAAATGCATTCACCGGGAAATGTCATTTTAACATTTTACAATCTTATCTGGCCATGTGCTGTGTGACACATGCATACAATGCTGAAAAGACATGGGAACAGCATGGGGAAGACCCCTGGAAGCATCTCTGACACCCAGGTCGCTGCCTAAAAGTGTGCCCATCAGAAGTGATCCTTGCCGCATCAGAAGATGCAGACTTGCAACTATCCCCGTGCAAGTCCTTGTCCCAGGGCAGTGTTCAGTTGTACCTCTGTCACGCTGTCTCTGTATACTGGAGGTAGGGGGCCTAAGCTGACCCTAAGCTGGGGCCCTGACTAATCCCTCAACCTGGAGGTACTGTTAAAGGTACAGAGGTCCAGGCCGCCAGCGTAACCCCTACCTCCTGAGGATCCCTGCACCTAAGTAATCTAGTCCTGAGAAGGACCCCAATCACAACAAAAGGGGACAAGTAATAATATGCCCACACACAGTACTTAGACGAACGAGACAGTACAAGGGAAAAACCAAAACCACCTTGCATACAAAAACTACACAACTACAACAGAGGGAACACCAACGGGAAAGGAGATAAATGATAAAGCGATGAAGGGAAAAAACACTCCAAATGCACTTAGCTCTGAAACTCCAAATACCACGATCCGCTCTGTTAGTCTGCATGAAATGCTTTCACCGACACTTCCCTAACAGACCAGCAGGCATTTGAAGGAGTCTCACTACAGCAGCATTGATTGCAGCTGGGCGAGGCTGGACCTCGTCTAGCACAGAGAGAGAGAGAATTAACTCCCTCACTGCCGAAAAACACAAAGCACCAAAAAGTCAGCTGCGAGAAGTCAGGATGTGTAATCGTGACGATCTTCGTGGCGACACACCCGTGACAGTACCCCCCCTTCTACGAGGGGCCTCCGGACCCTCAGGGCCAGGTTTATCCGGGTGAGTCGTGTGGAAGGCCCGAACTAATCGGTCTGCGTTAATATCCGACGCAGGAACCCACATCCTCTCCTCAGGACCATACCCTTTCCAATGAACCAGGTACTGAAGGGACTGGCGATTAAAGCGTGAATCGATGACCCTCGATACCTGGAACTCCAAGTTACCCTTGACCACCACTGGAGGGGGAGGTAAAGGTGACGGTACCACCGGCGCCACATACCTCTTAAGCAACGATCTGTGGAACACGTTGTGAATTTTAAACGTAGGGGGGAGGTCAAGACGGAATGCCACCGGATTAATAATAGAACTGATTCTGTACGGCCCGATGAACCTGGGACCCAGTTTCCAGGAGGGAACCTTAAGTTTTATATTCCTGGTAGACAACCATACCCGATCGTTCACACTTAGGTCCGGACCAGACACTCTCCTCCTATCAGCCATACGTTTGTATCGGTTCCCCATAGTATTCAGATTCTTCAGCACCCCTCTCCATACTGAAGCGAGTGATGAGGAAAATCGTTCCTCCTCAGGAACCCCCGAAGAGCCCCCCCTACTGAAAGTACAAAACTGGGGGTGAAAACCATATGCCCCAAAAAACGGGGACTTACCAGTGGACTCGCTCCGCCTATTATTAAGAGCAAACTCTGCCAGAGGTAAGAAAGAAGCCCAGTCCTCCTGGTTCTCTGACACAAAACACCGGAGATATGTCTCCAAGCTCTGGTTCATACGTTCCGTCTGACCATTGGTCTGAGGATGAAAAGCCGATGAGAACGACAAATGCATACCCCGCCGTGCACAAAACGCCTTCCAGAACTTGGACACAAACTGAGACCCCCGATCAGACACCACCTCGGAGGGTACCCCGTGAAGCCTCACAATCTCCCCAATGAACACCTGCGCAAGAGTTTTAGCATTAGGGAGAGCCGGAAGAGCGATAAAATGTGCCATCTTGCTGAACCTGTCCACTACAACGAGTATGACCGTTTTACCCGAAGACGGAGGGAGGTCCGTAATAAAGTCCATAGACAGATGAGTCCAAGGACGCTCCGGGATCTTCAAAGGTAAGAGGGCCCCAGATGGACGGGTATGTGAGGTCTTAGAGCGCGCACAAACCCCACAGGACGCGACAAAAGTTATCACCTCCTTATGTAAGTTAGGCCACCAAAACCGACGCGAGAGGAGATCCACAGTTGCTCTACTCCCCGGGTGTCCTGCAAAAACTGAGTTATGGTGTGCCTCGATCACCTTTTGTCGCAACTGATCTGGAACAAACAGTCTCCCCGGAGGTCCAACAGGGGCGTCCCCCTGAGCCTCCAATACCTCCTCCTCCAGCTCAGAGCATACTGCCGAAACCACCACCCCCTCCTGAAGGATAGGAATCAGGTCGTCCGTATTCCCGGCCCCAGGGAAACTACGAGATAAGGCATCCGCCTTTACATTTTTTGACCCAGGACGATATGTAGCGACAAAATTAAACCTGGTAAAAAACAATGACCACCTAGCTTGTCTGGGATTCAGACGTTTCGCGGACTCCAGATATAGCAGGTTCTTGTGATCGGTGATGACGGTGACCGGATGGACTGCCCCCTCCAAAAAATGGCGCCACTCCTCAAAAGCTAACTTAATGGCCAAGAGTTCCCTATTGCCGACATCGTAATTCCTCTCAGCGGACGACAATTTTTTAGAGAAAAAGGCGCACGGATGCCACTTACCAGGGGACGAACCTTGTGACAATACTGCTCCCACCCCTACCTCGGAAGCGTCTACCTCTACAATGAATGGCTGTGACGCATCCGGTTGAATGAGTATGGGTGCCGAGGCAAAACATTTTTTCAAGGAGGAGAATGCTTGACAAGCCTTGTCAGACCACCTAGAAAAATCCGTCCCCTTTTTAGTCATGTCTGTGAGAGGCTTAACCATGGACGAGAAATTACGAATGAACTTCCGGTAATAATTAGCAAACCCCAGGAAACGTTGTAGTGCCTTAAGATTCTCTGGCCGATCCCACTCAAGAACTGCCCGCACTTTCCCAGGGTCCATACGAAAACCGGACGCTGAAACCAGGAAGCCTAAAAACTGGAGTTCCTGTACGGCGAACACACACTTTTCCCATTTGGCATACAGTTTATTATCCCGCAAGATCTGTACCACCTGCCTAACGTGCTCCTGATGAGACACCAGATCCGGCGAGTAAATTAAGATATCATCCAGATATATGACAACAAACTGTCCCACCAGACGGCGAAAAATGTCATTAACAAAGTGTTGGAACACCGCCGGGGCATTAGTCAGACCGAATGGCATGACAAGGTTCTCATAATGCCCCTCCGGAGTGTTAAACGCCGTCTTCCACTCATCCCCCTCCTTCATCCTAATCAGATTGTACGCCCCCCTGAGATCCAACTTAGAGAACCATTTGGCGCCCACGATCTGATTAAAGAGATCGGGAATAAGTGGGAGAGGATACGGATCTCGGACCGTAATCCGATTAAGTTCACGGAAATCCAGGCAAGGGCGTAGGCCTCCATCTTTCTTCTTAACAAAGAAGAACCCTGCAGCCACCGGTGAAGATGAAGGTCTAATATGCCCCTTAGCCAGACTTTCTGAAATATAATCCTTCATGGCCTGCCTCTCAGGACCAGAAAGGTTATACAACCTAGCTTTAGGTAACTTGGCCTCAGGGAGCAGTTTTACAGAACAGTCATACTCGCGATGAGGAGGTAGTTCCTGACACCCTTTCTCCGAGAATACATCCTCAAAGTCCGCCAGAAATGGAGGTAAGACCCAAGGAGTAACCGCACCGATGACCGTGTTCATGCAGTTTTTATTACAGAATTTACTCCATTGGCTTATCTCTCTGGTTTGCCAATTAATAACCGGGTTATGCTTAGTTAACCAAGGAAGGCCCAATACTATAGGAGTGGGAAGACCCTCCAACACGTAGCAAGACAACAGTTCTTTATGTATCGCCACCACTTGAAGTTTTACGTCATGCACAGCTTGCAAAAAACTTCCCTGACCGAGAGGCCTGGCATCGATCGAGAATATGGGGATGGGTTTAGCCAACTCACTCAATCGCATACCTTGAACCCGGGCAAACCGAGCATCAACCAGATTAGCCCCGGCCCCACTATCCAGAAGAACAGATATCCTCTCAGTTCTCGTACCCACCACCACCTCCGCCGGTACGAGAAACTGAGACGAACCTAGGGACGAAATACCTACTCCCAGATTGCCGTCCACCACACAACCTGGGATCAACAGTTTTCCGACGACTCTTCACTCTGCAAGGGACGGGATGGACACCCCCCAATAAAATGTCCCTTTCTCCCGCAGAAGAAACACCTTCCTGTCTTATGGCGCACCACCGGTCCCCTCCCCCGAAATGATGTCCCTCCTAATTGCATAGGCTCCTCTGGACTGACCAGGGGAACCACCATATGAGGGGACCTTGTAGGAGGTGGAGTCATCACAGGGGGTAGAGTTATCCCGCACCTCTCCCGAAGCCGTCTGTCAACGCGAATAGCAAGGGCCATAGCGGCTTCCAGTGACGCGGGAGAGTCATACTGTGCCAACACATCCTGTAATTTGTCGGATAAACCTTGACAAAACTGGCTCCTAAGAGCCGGGTCATTCCACTGGGTGTCCGTGGCCCACCTACGGAACTCCGAACAGAATTCCTCCGCCGGACGATCTCCCTGCTGGATCCTACGTAACTTAGACTCAGCAAGGGAGATCCAATCTGGGTCATCATATACGAGTCTCAGAGCAGCGAAAAACCTATCCACTGACTGGAGAGCCGGGGAGCCCGGGGGAAGAGAGAACGCCCAAGATTGTGGGTCCCCTTGTAGGAGTGAGATGACAATTCCCACCCTTTGTTCTTCACTCCCCAATGACCGAGGCCGCAGCCGAAAGTACAACTTGCATGCCTCCCGGAAAACAAAAAACTTGTCCCGCCCCCCAGTGAACCTGTCAGGGAGAGCTACTTTAGGTTCTGGTCCGGCTTGCTCCTGAGGATACAAAACCTTGGACCTAACGTCCGCCAGCTCCATGGACAAACTCTGCAACTGCCGAGCTAGACCGGCTACTGGATCCATGGTAGCTGGAGAAAAACTAAGTGGTCGGTGAAAATGTCACGCTGTCTCTGTATACTGGAGGTAGGGGGCCTAAGCTGACCCTAAGCTGGGGCCCTGACTAATCCCTCAACCTGGAGGTACTGTTAAAGGTACAGAGGTCCAGGCCGCTAGCGTAACCCCTACCTCCTGAGGATCCCTGCACCTAAGTAATCTAGTCCTGAGAAGGACCCCAATCACAACAAAAGGGGACAAGTAATAATATGCCCACACACAGTACTTAGACGAACGAGACAGTACAAGGGAAAAACCAAAACCACCTTGCATACAAAAACTACACAACTACAACAGAGGGAACACCAACGGGAAAGGAGATAAATGATAAAGCGATGAAGGGAAAAAACACTCCAAATGCACTTAGCTCTGAAACTCCAAATACCACGATCCGCTCTGTTAGTCTGCATGAAATGCTTTCACCGACACTTCCCTAACAGACCAGCAGGCATTTGAAGGAGTCTCACTACAGCAGCATTGATTGCAGCTGGGCGAGGCTGGACCTCGTCTAGCACAGAGAGAGAGAGAATTAACTCCCTCACTGCCGAAAAACACAAAGCACCAAAAAGTCAGCTGCGAGAAGTCAGGCTGTGTAATCGTGACGATGTTCGTGGCGACACACCCGTGACAACCTCCCCCATTCCTTGCAATGCAAGCGCAAGTATGCAGCCTGCCACCCACCCACCCCCAGGCTGCAATACCATACTGCTAGCTGGCTTGCACTTGAAATTGGGCCTTTTAGGCAAGTGGAGGCGGAATCTGGCCACCACGTCATGGCTGCGTCGGCGGCCTGGCATCCATACTCAGTCCCCAGTCACCCGGCACTCACGCCATCTCATGCCTTCACACTGGGTTAATATTGTGGAAGCCGGGACACAGTTGGACACTGGGATGCAACACGTCCTCCAGACATAGAGGATTGTGGGCCCTGGGTCAATCAGGCTTCAACACAAAGTTAAAAAGGTAGACAGCAGCAGTGGTCGGCCTCCTACACAAACAGTAAATTATTCATGATCATGAGGCCATCCATCTCCTTAGCTTTCTGTTCCTTGGAATGCAAGCGCATGTATGTAGTAGCGGCTAGGCCTGAGGTGGTCAGCGTTTTGGCGCATATCCTACCTCCTCCAAGGATTGCTGGATGTTTTCCTGCTACTATCCCAGTTCTATGACTCCCATTAAAACAAAGCTTCAGGTGATGAATGATGGATGAGGTGGTGGCAAAGGAGAAAGAGCAGGAGGAACAGGGACCATTCACATCATTATCAGGCTAGTCCACCACACATGTCTTGTAGGATATGTTTCTGTACCAAAAGGAGCAGTTCAGCTACACAGTTATAGGGCATACAGTGAATGCAATGCCTACCAAAAATTTTGAGGCACTCCAATGCCCATTAGAAGAGACATGGTGGTCAGAGGGCCTTAACTAAACCGTTTTTTCCATTTATAGCAACTGGGTCTCCTGTGCACTGTTGGCCTAAGAAGTGAATGGAAGGCTTTCCAAAAATTATGAGGAACTACAATGGCCCTTGAAAAAGACGTGGATTACAGCACTCTAAAAAACTTTTACCCATTATTGGGGAGTGGGTCTACCTTAGTGTTCGCCTATGCATTGAAAAGCAAAAGCTGACTAAATTTAGGAGGAAATGCAATGCCCGTTGGAATAGACGTGGAGGTCGCAGTAGCTTAACAAGATGGTTTTAATGCCCCTTGGAGAAATGGTGGAGGTTGCAGTAGCTTAAAAAGACGGTTTAAGTGCCCCTTGGAAGAGACGTGGATGTTGCATTAGCTTAATAAGACGGTTTTAATGCCCTTTGGAAGAGACATGGAGGTCGCAGTAGCTAAACAAGACGGTTTTAATGCCCCTTGGAGAAGTGGTGGAGGTCGCAGTGGCTTAACAAGATGGTTTTAATGCCCCTTGGAAGAGACATGGAGGTCGCAGTAGCTTAACAAGACGGTTTTAATGCCCCTTGGAAGAGACGTGAAGGTTGCAGTAGCTTAACAAGACAGTTTTAATGTCCCTTGGAAGAGACGTGGAGGTCACAGTAGCTTAACAAGACGGTTTTAATGCTCCTTGGAAGAGACATGGAGGTCGCAGTAGCTTAACAAGATGGTTTTAATGCCCCTTGGAGAAGTGGTGGAGATTGCAGTAACTTAAAAAGATGGTTTAAATGCCCATTGTCAGAGATGTGGAGGTCGCAGTAGCTTAAAAAGACAGTTTTAATGCTCCTTGGAAGAGATGTGGAGATCGCAGTAGCTTAAAAAGACGGTTTTAATGCCCCTTGGAAGAGACGTGTAGGTTGCATTAGCTTAACAAGACGGTTTTAATACCCCTTGGAAGAGACATGGCGGTCGCAGTAGCTTAGCAAGACGGTTTTAATGCCCAATGGAGAAGTGGAGGAGGTCGCAGTAGCTTAACAAAACAGTTTTACTGCCCTTTGGAAGAGACATGGAGGTCGCAGTAGCTTAACAAGACAGTTTTAATGCCCCTTGGAAGAGACGTGGTGGTTGCAGTAGCTTAACAAGACGCTTTTAATGCCCTCTGGAGGAAACGTGGAGGTAACAGTAGCTTAACAAGATGGTTTTAATGCCCTTTGGGAGGGACGTGGAGGTCGCAGCAGCTTAACAAGATGGTTTTAATGCCCCTTGGAAGAGACGTGGAGGTCTCAGTAGCTTAACAAGATGGTTTTAATGCCCCTTGGAAGAGACATGGAGGTCGCAGAAGCTTAGCAAGATGGTTTTAATGCCCCTTGGAGAAGCGGTGGAGGTCGCAGTGGCTTAAATCAACGGTTTTAATGCCCCTTGGAAGAGACGTGGAGGTTGCAGTAGATTAACAAGATGGTTTTAATGCCCCTTGGAAGAGACGTGGAGGTTGCATTAGCTTAACAAGATGGTTTTAATGCCCCTTGGAAGAGACTTGGAGGTCGCAGTAGCTTAACAAGACAGATTAAATGCCCCTTGGAAGAGACTTGGAGGTCACAGTAGCTTAACAAGACGGTTTTAATGCCCCTTGGAGTAGTGGTGGAGATCACAGTAGCCTAACAAGACGGTTTTAATGCCCCTTGAGAGAGACTTGGAGGTCGCAGTAGCTTAACAAAACAGTTTAAATGCCCCTTGGAAGAGCCGTGGAGGTCGCAGTAGCTTAACAAGACAGTTTAAATGCCCTTTGGAAGAGACGTGGAGGTCGCAGTAGCTTAAAAAGACGGTTTAAGGCCCCTTGGAAGAGACGTGGAGGTCGCAGTAGCTTAACAAGACGGTTTTAATGCCCCTTGGAAGAGACATGGAGGTCGCAGTAGCTTAACAAGATGATTTTAATGCCCCTTGGAAGAGACGTGGGGGTCGCAGTAGCTTAACAAGATGGTTTTAATGCCCCTTGGAAGAGATGTGGAGGTCGCAGTAGCTTAACAAGATGGTTTTAATGCCCCTTGGAGAAGTGGTGAAGGTTGCAGTAGCTTAAAAAGATGGTTTAAATGCCCCTTGGAAGAGACGTGGAGGTCGCAGTAGCTTAAAAAGACGGTTTTAAAGCCCCTTGGAAGAGACGTGGAGGTCACAGTACCTTAACAAGATGGTTTTAATGCCCCTTCGAGAAGTGGAGTAGGTTGCAGTAGCTTAACAAGACAGTTTTAATGCCCCTTGGAAGAAAGGTGGAGGTTGCAGTAGCTTAACAAGACGGTTTTAATGCCCCTTGGAGAAGTGGTGGAGGTCGCAGTAGCTTAAAATTACTGTTTTAATGCCCCTTGGAAGAGCCATGCAGTACAGCATCCTAAAACCATTATTCCCATTATTATGGAGTGGTCTCCCATAGTCTTTGCCTATGCCTTCCAAGCTAAAGCTGCCAAAAATTAGGAGGGAGGAACTTGCAATGCTGGCAACACGGACCAAGGTCACCCTGGTCGTATAGTGGTGGTGGAGGCTGAGGATAAGGAGAAGAGCAAAATACAGCCAAAATGAGGAAACATATACCCATGTGTGGGTGTGAAGCGGTGCAATTGAAATACACCTCTCGAAATAACACAGTGGATTTGACTTTGTTACTCTGCTGTCATTTGGTGGTGATGTGAAATCTGGCCCAATCCAGCCCATGTTCATTTTGATAAGGGTCAGCTTGGCAGCATTGTCAGTTGACAGGCGAGTGCGCTTATCAGTTATAATTCCTCCAGCGGCACTAGAAACACGCTCCGATAGCACGTTAGCGGCAGGGCAGGCCAGGACCTCCATGGCATACAGAGCGATTTCATTCAAAGTGTCCAGCTTGGATACCCAAAAATTAAAAGGCACAGAGGAATTACGGAGGACGCTTGTATGGTCGGCAAGGTACTCCCTCACCATCTTTTGAAACTTTCCACTCCTTGTGAGAATACTCCGCGCCTCAGGGCCTGTAAGCTGGGGGGGACTCAGAAAACTTTCCCAGAATGTTGACAGTGTTCCCCTGCCTCTGCTGGATTGGAGTTGCGTCTCTCTCGCCTGTATGCCTTGGTTGGTCAATGAACAGTGACGTCTGCCGCTAGCATGTTCAGATGGGAATTTTTTTAACAGTTCTGCAGAAAGGGAATTCTGGTACTGCCCCATTTTTGTAGACCTCTCCAGCTCAGGAATAAGAGAGTGAAAGTTCTAATTGCAGCGGGGGTCTAAAAGTGTCACCAACCAGTAATGACTGTCATCCAACATTTTTACAACGCGAGGGTCACGGTTAAGGCAGCGTAACATAAAGTCAGCCATGTGTGCCAGACTGGTAACGGGCAAGACTTCCATGTCCTCACCAAGATGATGACTGACCATGCTCTCCTCCTCCTCCTCCTCCCCCCTGTCCTCAGGCCACCCACGCTGAACCGACGGTTTTACAGTTGTACTGGTACTAACGTCTACAGCGCATTATACCAGCTCCTGTTCTTCCTCCTCCTCCTCCTCTCCCTCATTGTCCCCCAATGCATGTTGGGATGAGATGAGGCTGGGCTGTGTGTAATCGCCCGCTACGGCTTCTTGATCCATCTCATCATACTCTGGCTGCAATGCCTCCTCTTTAATTCTCTGCAGAGAGCATTGCAAAAGACAGACTAGTGGGATGCTGACGCTAATGATGGCGTCATTGCCACTCACCATCTTGGTGGACTCTTAAAGTTTGTCAGGATGGTACATATGTCAGACATCCAGGTCCACTCCTGAGGTCTTATGTGTGGAGTCTGACCTGAATATCGACGGCCTTGCTGCTGCGGGTATTCCACAACTGCTCTCTTCTGCTCACAAATCCTTTGCAACATATGGAGGGTAGAGTTCCAACGTGTGGGGCCATCACACACCAGTCGGTATGCCAGAAGCTGCAAACGCTGCTGCAACATAGCAAGGGTGGCGGAAGCTGTAGCCGACTTCCGAAAATGAGCTGACAGGCAACGTACTTTGACAAGCAGATCTGACAACTCGGGGTATGATTTAAGAAACCGCTGAACCACGAGGTTAAGCACATGAGCCTGGTATGGTAAGTGTGTGTTCTCGCCTCACCTCAGAGCCACCACCAGGTTACGGCCATTGTCACACACGACCATGCCTGGATGAAGGTTCAGTGGTCTCAACCACAGATCTGCCTGCTATTTCACAGCTGTCCACAACTCACAAGCAGTGTAAGGTTTATCACCTAAGCTTAAGAGTTTCAGCACAGCCTGTTGCCGCTTGGCTGAGGCAGTACTGCAGTGCTTTCAGCTGGTAACTGATGTGGTGATATCTGAGATGGAGGCTGAACATGAGGAGGAGGAGTAGGATGAGGTGCAGGAGCTGTAAATTGTGGGGGCAACTCTGACTGACATAGGGCCCGCAATACTCGGTGTGTGGAGGATGTGTTCCGTCCCAAGGTCCGACTGGGTCCCAGCTTTCACTATGTTTACCCAGTGTGCAGTCAGGGAGATGTACCGTCCCTGGCCACAAGCACTTGTTCACGTGTCCGTTGTCAGGTGGACCCTCCCAGTAACTGCGTTGTTGAGGGCACGGCAGATGTTTTGGGACACGTGCTTGTGCAGTGCGGGGATGGCACACCGGGCAAAATAGTGTCGGCTGGGGACCGAGTACCGAGGGTCGGCCACCGCCATAAGGTTGCAGAAGGATTCCATCTCCACCAGCCTAAAAGGCAGCATTTCCAATGCATAGGACTGTGGCCTGGTCGGCGTTGGTTGCGAATTTCCGCTTTCATTCAAAGTTCTGGAATATGGAAAATTAAACACTGCGGTGGGACGTTGATGTGGACGTTGATGCTGTTTCTAGAGAAACTGCCATAACAAGTGAAGACTGAGAGGATCTTTGCATGCAGTATGGAGAGGGTATTGCCTTGCACACACAACAGGGGGTTTTATTACATGCACATCAGCGGAAGAAGCAGTGGTGACACCCGCTGACACTGGTCGTGGACCCTGGGGTTCGCCCCACAAAGTCGGGTGCTTTGCTACCATGTGCCTGATCATGCTGGTGGTGGTCAGGCTTGTAGTTTTGTCACCCCTGCTGATGCTGGCATGGCAGGTGGTACAAATGGCCTTTTTGGGGTTATCAGCAGAGTCTTTAAAAAAATTCCAGATTCTGGAAGACCTACCGGTTGTATTGGCAACGTCCCTCGTGTTGGTGTTACGGGGTACTGTTGCCTGCCATCTGTGTGCGGCCACCACACTGCTTCTTCCTGCCTGTTGGGGTACTCTGCCTCCCTCCCCCTGTGTGCTGCTGGCCTCGCTTTGCGTGTACTCCTGCCACATTGGGTCAGTTACTAGATCATCCACCACCTCCTCCTCTTCCACTTGCGCACCACGATCCTCCTCCTCACTTCGTGGCAATTGTGTCTCGCCATGGTCCACCTCTTGTGACGAATTGCCAGCATCAACTTCCTGTGGCCGTGGCTGTTCAAATATTTGGGCATCGCTACATGGGATCTTCTCTTCCACCACTTCAAGCAGAGCAGGCGAGGGGCACAAATATGGAAATATACCAATGAACAGCTCTTCAGAGTGTCCAAGTGTGGGATCAGTTGCTGTCTGACGACACTCAGCATGGTGGGAGGAAGGAGAATCAGGGTGAGGAGGAGTATGCAGTCGAGACTCACGGCTACTAAAACTTGACCGTGTGGAAAACAGACCGGAGGTGGTGGTGCCCAGGTAACTGGAAGTATTATCTGCTATCCAATTAATGACCTGTTCACACTGATCAGTTCGCAATACTGGTGTTGTAGTGTGCTTCCCTAGTAATTCGGTCAAGAAATGGGAGCGAGAAGATGTGGCTGTTGGTTGTGGCACATTTTCACCTTTGCCATGGCCCCATCCTCTACACGCATCATCACCAGAATGTCCAGTTCCACGTCCCTTGCCATGCTCCTTGCCCATTTTAAGTTAAGTAATATAGCTTACACTCGCACTATAAATGGAAAAAGGGTAATAAAAAGGAGATTAGAACCGTGGAAGAGGAAAACCACAGTTATATTTCTCTGGCCTACACCAGAACCTTTCAAACAGATATATTCGTGACTGAACAGACAGGGAGACACTATTTTTTTTTTTTACGTAAAACAGGCAAAAAGCTGGATAATACAGAGATTTGAACCAAGGAACTGCAAAACCACAGTTCTAATTTACTGGCGTATACTAGACTTTGTTTAATAGATATATTTGGGGCTGAACAGTCAGCGACACACCCAAACTGTTTTTTTTATGTAAAAAAGGCCCAAAAGTGGATAATACAGAGATATGAACCGTGGAACTGCAAAACCACAATTCTATTTTTCTGGCCTACACCAGAATCTTTCAAACAGATATATTTGTGTCTGAACAATCAGGGAGACACTATTACTGTTTTTCTTTATGGAAAAAATAGCAAAAGCTGGATAATACAGAGATTTGAACCGTGGAACTGCAAAACCACAGTTATATTTTTGTGGCCTACACCAGACTCTTTTAATCAGATATATTGGTGTCTGACCAGTCAAGGAGACACTATTACAGTTTTTTTTTACGGCAAAAAATGCCAAAAACAGGATAATACAGAGATTTGACCCGTGGAACTGCAAAACCACAGTTATATTTTCTGGCCTACACCAGAATCTTTTAAACAGATTTATTTGTGTCTGAACAATCAGGAAGACACTATTACTGTTTTTCTCTACGGAAAAAATACCAAAAGCTGGATAATACAGAGATTTCACCCTTGGAACTGCAAAACCACAGTTATATTTTTCTGGCCTACAACAGCCTCTTTTAAACAGATATATTGGTGTCTGAACAGTCACAGACACTCATTTTTTTTTTTTGGGGGGGGGATACAAAAAGATTAATAAGACGCGTATTTGGACAGTCTGACTGAGGAAAAAAAAAATACAGGATTTAGATGAAAAAAGTAATAATTTTTCCTGGCCCCTGAGACCGGGGTGATAAGTCCAGCAATTTGACCAACAGGAGCACACAGAACTGTAATGCAGCATTTGCTGGTATAACCACTGCGTCTCCTATACAGCCTGCCTGCCTGATATCTGGGATGGATATTAGTCGTGAGAAGGACTGTTTGTTTTATTTGGTAGGCTTTAGAGACCCTACACTAACTATTTCGGAGTATAAATGTGTCCCTAGCTGAGCAGCACTGACCCTACACTGTCTGATCCGGAGCGACTGTGCACAAGATGAGGGCGCCCGGTTTTAAACACTCGAGGTGACGCTGTGCGGCCAGCCAATCACTGTAATGCCCACAAACAACATGGCTGTGGCATTACAGTGACTGGCTGGCAATCTCTACATGTTCATTGGCTCTGTAAAGAGCACCAAGCGTGCAGGGCGGAGACCCGAACTCCCACCCGAGTAACCCGGAAATGCTCGGTGCTCGCCGAACATCCCCAGTAGTGAGATGCTTGGGCGAGTACCGAGCAATGTCTAGCATGCTCGCTCAACACTACTAATTATTCAAGCAAATTTTACATTCAAAAAGTCTAATGGCGCTCCTTCCCTTCTGAACCCTGCCGTGTGCCCAAACAGTGTTTTTTACCCACACATGGGGCATTGGCTTACTCAGGAGGAATTGCACAACAAATGATATGGGGCAATTTCTCCTGTTACCCTTATGAAAATGCAAAATTGTGGGCTGAAAAACAATTTTGTGGAAAAATGTGAAAATTTAATTTTAACCGCTCAATGTTATAAACTTCTATGAAGCACCTGGGGATTAAAGGTGTTCACCACACATCTAGATAAGTTCCCTCTGGGGTCTAGTTTCCAATAAGTGTCACCTGTGGGGGTTTCCACTGTTTAGGCACACCAGGGGCTCCCCAAACACGACATGGCATCCACTAATTATTCAAGCAAATTTTATATTCAAAAAGTCAAATGGCGCTCCTTCCCTTCCGAACCCTGCCCTTTTTCCAAACAGTGATTTTACCCCACATATGGGGTATCGGTGTGCTCAGGAGAAATTGCAAAATACATTCTGTGGTCCATTTTGTCTCGATACCCTTGGGAAAGTAAAAAAATTTGGTCTGAAGTAAACAGTTTGTGAAAAAAGTTAAATGTTTGTTTTTTCCTTCCATGTTGCATCAGTTCCTGTGAAGCACATGAAGGGTTAATATACTTCTTGAATGTAGTTTTGAGCACCTTAAGGGGTGCAGTTTTTAGAATAGTGTCACTTTTGGGTATTTTCTGTCATATAGATCCCTCAAAGTCACTTCAAATGTGATGTGGTCGCTAAAAAAATGGTTTTGTAAATTTTGTTGGAAAAATGAGAAGTCGTTGGTCAACTTTTAATCCTTATAACTTCCGAACAAAAAAAATTTTGGTTACAAAATTGTGCTGATGTAAAGTAGACATGTGGAAAATGTTATTTATTAACTATTTTGTGTGACATATCTCTCTCATTTAAGGGCATAAAAAATTAAATTTGAAAATTGCAACATTTTCAAAATTTTTGCCAAATTTCTATTTTTTTCAAAAGTAAATGCAAGTCTTATCGAAGAAATGTTACCACTATCATGAAGTACAATATGTCACGAAAAAACAGTCTCATAATCCGTGGGATCTGTTGAAGCGTTCCAGAGTTATTACCTCATAAAGTGACACTGGTCAGAATTGTAAAATTTGGCCTGGTCAATGTCTATGGGATTTCCAGAGAAACTCAAGAGCTGTGCTTGGTTTTCTCCAGCAGACACTTTGACAATGACTCTATGCACACCTCCTTCCTTCAGAATTGGATATCAGAGCCCCGATTTCAGGGTGTCAGGTCCCTGATTCTGGGATTCCTGGGAATCCCACCTGTCAAATCACCAGCAATCAGAAAGTTATCCCTTACCCCTTCCAGTAGTTACAAGATTTTTCCAACAGAGCTTCAAAGTAATGCAATGAAGCTGGCTGTATCACTGGAGCACACATTTACCTCTTAACTGCAAGCCATTCTCAGTGCAATTAGGCTTCTCTGGTGCTGTAGAGGCAATTAATTTTCCCAACGAGCCACATGAGAAACCATGACTGTTGGAGGGCCAAACCAATTGACTGAAATTTATGATGCTCAATATTAAGATTAACATATTAATTAGAATTATAATTATTATTTTATATTTATATTATCACTTAATATTAAGCAGAATTAAGAATTATATATACAGCATGAGCCCCCACAAAACTTCCCTATATACAGCAAGAGCTCCCTCATAGCCTTCTATATACAGTATGAGCCCCCACAGTCTCCTATATGCAATATAAGCCCCCACATAGCCTCCTAAATACAGCATGCGCCCCCAAATAGCCCCTTATATAAAGCAAGATCCCCCACGTAGCCTCTAATATAGAGTATGAGTCCCCACATAGCCTCCAATATACAGCATAAGCCCTCACACATCCCCCTATATTCAATATGAGCCCCACATACCTTTCTATATACAGTATGATCCCAAACATAGCCTCCAATATACAGCATGAGCCCCCATACAGCCCCCTATATTCAGGATGAGCCGTCACAAAGCTTTTGTCTGACCCTTTATTGTTTCAGCCCAATCTACAACCACTTTTTTCTGTGGAGGTTGATGCCTCTGTGGTTGGAGTTAGAACTGTGCAGTTGGAAGGTAAACCGTCACTCACTCAACTTCATCGATATGCTTTCGTTTCACAACATTTTTTACCTGCCTACAGGTATTATGTTGTTGGTAATTGTGAATTGTTGCCAATTAAGTGGGCCTTCAAACATGTTTTCTTAAACATGTCAAACATAAAGTCATTGTTATCATGGACCATAAAACTCTGACTTATTTAAAATCGACCAATATACTTAACCCTAGGCAAGTTAGATGGGCCTTGTTCTTTTCTATATTCGATTTTATTGTAACTCTCATACATGGTACTAAAACCATAAAATCCTACGTGCTTTCCCAAAGTTTCTGCCTGCCTCAGGCTGAGACAATGTGGAATGGAAAAAACGCGGACTTGGTGAGTGTGCCAGAAGGATGAGTATCCAAAGGTAAGTGTCTAGGACTGTCACATGTCTTAGGCTGAGGACTCTGAACTGGTTCCTATTCATTCTTCTGTATAGTCATGTCATCTGTTTCCTTATATCTGACTGAAGAGATCCAAAGATTTCAGGATATAGCCCCGGACAACACTCCCAGCAAAAAATTGCTTGTTCCTTCTCAGTTCTGTCTGCGAGTCCTTCAGGAATCCCCTGACTTGGTTCTCACTGGTCACTCTGGGATTAATAATCCCCTATGACTTGTAACCAAGTATTTCTGGAGGCCAGCAATAGTTTAAGATTATAGGGAAAGTGTGTTCACTTGTGAAATTTGTGCCATAGCCAAAACGCCCCATAAGCATCCCGCTGGATTGCCCAAATCCTTACCCGCTCCTAAGAGACCATGGACCCATTTCTAAATGGACTTCATTACTGACTTGCCATAATCCTAAGGCCCCTTGTAAGAGTGTGTGGGGTGTACGGTAACATCAGTCAGGCATGACTTCTCCTTACTTGAACTCCTGAGAGTCAGTTTCCTGTGTATTTTACAATGAATGCTACTCTGGTTATCTCCTGCTTGTTTTACCTTTGTTCAGCCTTTGGGTAATACTCTCATGACCTTGGCCAATCTCTAAACTATTCCATTTGTCGGTATTACACCTTGTATGTGTGCCGCCCAGGCTGGGCCGCTGCGGTCACGGACTGGTGCACTGCGGTCTGAGTGCTGGTATGGTTCGACCCGGGGCGTGCGCCAGCCTTTATCAATTGCGGTGGTTAATAATAAAAATCGTTTGTGATGCCAGTTGGAATGTCCAGCCTGGTATGGCCAGGCACTGATGGGGGTCCCTGGGAGTTAGGTGGTGATGGGCAGTGCCAGATTCTGCAAACAGTTCCAGAAGTTTCTGTACAATTCACATACAAGATTTTGATCAGACTTGCATGGTGAGGGTTCATATTCTCTTCTTTGAGGTTGTGTAGCCTTCATTCTGCTAATTAGACCTCTGGTATACGATTCCTTGGACCCCCAGGGTCCAAGGTAAACAGTTACTGATTCTGTGATCCCTTACAGCCAGCAGGCAACATGAATCCTGTCAGAACACTTACTTTCTCTTGCAGCAGTGTCTTTGACTACATGCAGTTGCTAAGCTCCCAGGTAAAACACTCTACTGCTCGTTATATGAAGACCGAGCCGACTCACAGTTTAGCACAGGCTCTGGAAGTCTCTGTGCTCTAGGGACTGGACCCTGCCTTGTGCAGCTTGCCCTTGCAAAGAGCACACTTCTCTCCCTTGCACAGGGAACTACTCCATGATGCTCCTTCCTCACACTACGGCTAGCACTACTGAAGCACCTCCTAAGGGATCATGTACAACTTTCTAGTTTGGCAAAAGTGCACAGTCCTCCAGTGAGGGATCGGGTAACAATGTGTGCATGTAATGCACCATTGCTGCCAATACATATGAATTATCTTACACATGCAGGCATTTTGTGGTGCTATAGATACGGGCGCCACATTTGCCATTTTGATTCAGACCCAGCAGCCTGACCATTCCTGCCAGCTGTACCACTGGCCAGTGACTACTCTGAGGACTCACCCCAAGGCCCCTATATAAGTCCAAATCCCTGTACATGGGTTAAAAAGTGGTTAACAAGGCTCTCCTGGAAACTGATAGTACGAAAAGCCAGAGCAAAGTTTGACCATGAAAGCCTTTTCTAGATTTGCCAGGCAACCACTGACAGACACTTGTAACAAGTGGCTTCTTTGTAATAATTTGAACTTAAAGACCTGCTTTTCGTATTCTTCTCTGGACAATTGATACTGAGATGTGTCTGCTACTTAATGTCTGTGCATCATTTATGACGGGTGTTGTGAAGTTTTGTCACTTTGCGTTTTCTGAGGCTGGCAACTCTAATTAACGCCTCCTCTTCAGTAGATGTTATTATTGGTCTTCCTTTTCTAGGGAAATCCTCATGAGACTCAATTTCATAATAACAATTGAAGGTTTTCAAGACTTCACTTGAGGATACCTTCAAGGTATTAGTATTTTTCCAAATTGACTGACTTTTATGTCTTAAAGTAATGATGTACTGTAATTTTTCCTTACTTTGTTGAGTGGTTATTTCCAAATTCTGGCTTAGGCAGTTGTGGAATATGGTTCAGCACTGTATGGAACTGTATATCATCACTGCCTCAGCAAAACACACCTGATGGTTGCAAACACTTTCTGACGATTGGTGATTCCACCAATGATCTCTTTACATGGTATATTTGTTCATTAGAAGCCATTCCCGGTAACTTCCTGATGAAGCTGCTTAAGAGCATGGAAAGGGGGTATGAAACTAACATCAGAAAAAATGTGGAAAACTTTGAGGAACCTAAGGTTTAATGCATATTCTGGTTTGTTTCATATGTGTTTCTTTACTCCTTGTTTCCATATGTACCCCTTTGTGGTTTTGCTGCCTTAAATCTGAATTTACAATGTAGACATTAAAATAAGAGCAAGAAAACATTTCCATGAACAGGTATGTCCACACTTTTGACCAGTACCATACATTGGTACAGTTTATTTTCTAGGATAGATTGATTTCTAAAATATAAGTTCTCACAAACATTCACAACTCTTTTCACGATTGGTAATGCAGGAAACCTGACAAAGCATTTTATAGAAGATTATTTTGATTGAATTTCTGCTTTAAGTAAAGATACAGTCATTATGCAAATTCACATAAATGCCATCTGAAAAATGATTTGAAACTAAAGATTAGGATTCAATTTGCTGTTCAATGTAGTATAGTATAAATAGTAACTGTTTATCTTGTTACCTATCTACTGGCTAAGTTATTCTAGCTTGTTATGGGGCCCACTACTAGGACTGCCACCAATCACCAATTCAGGTGACTTGTGATCCTCCCTTGCTTTAAGACTCCACTGAACATGTGACACATCATTTACATATGTGATAAAAAATAGTTTTCTTGATAATGTTTTCTCTCCAAAAGATGGTAAAGGCATGGTTCTACATTTGTTGCAGTCTGCTACCTAGCAATCTTACTGGATTGTTGGACAGAAATATAAGTAGAATGCCTTACAAGTAGAGATGAGCGTTGTTCTACTCGAACTGTTCGCCAATCTCAAATTCGAGCTGTTTTGGGCGGTGTTCGAGCCGTTCGGCGAACACGAACAATTTGAGAAAAATTCGGCTGTTCGAGGTTATGTTCGATAACTGTTCGTGCACCAAAATAATAACTGGATTTTTTCTCAGTAATGATGAAAATTAATGTTAATACGCAGTTTGAGTGTACAGCGGGGTGGGGGGAGGGGCAGGGGATGGATCTCTGCAGGAACAATGAAGATCTCCATTTTTTTTTCTCTTTCCCGCATATGCAGTGGGGAGGTGCAATCTGTCAGCCTATCAGCAGCGCACACATGGAGCGAAGTGCTTTTTTTCACACAAGCAAGGGCATGTGTCATTGGCAGTGTATGTCACATGTCCTTGCCCTATAAGACCAAGCCATTTTCCCCGTCGCCACCATTTTCTCACTGCTGCAGCTGCGTGTTAGACGGCAACGCTGTTGCTGTGTGCGCTATACCTTGCTAATTTCAAGCCAATTTTCGCACAAATCTACAGATAGCTTGGGAGTAGGGAATAGTTGTGATTGCAGTCCTTTTAAGGACTAGGTTACAGCATTTCCTACGACTTTTATCAGGCAGGTCTGTGCTCTTAAATAGATAGATTGTGGGAGTAAAGACTAATTGTAATTGGAGTCCTTTTCAGGACTAGGTTACATCAGTTCCTATCAGTTTTTGCCAGGCAGGTCTGTGCCAGTGCTGTGCAAGTTTTTTTCACAGCATTTGGCTGAATCTAGCAAAGCTAATCCTTTTTGGCCTATTGCAGAGTGTGTTAGTCAGTGGAGTAGCCTATCTGTGTTGCAAGTTATACCACCTGTGTATAGAATACCAATTTTTTTACTGCACCTAGTGAAGTAAAATCTTTTGGGCATAGCATCATTCTATTAGTCCATCTATACTGACCTCCATCAGGTTGCAAACTGAATATATTTTTTTCTGCATCTACCTCTGAAAAAATATTGGGCTTCTAGCTGTGTGTGGGACTTGTTCTATTAATCCATCTATACAGACCTCCATCAGGTTGCAAACTGAATATATTTTTTTCTGCATCTAGCTCTGAAAAAATATTGGGCTTCTAGCTGTGTGTGGGACTTGTTCTATTAATCCATCTATACAGACCTCCATCAGGTTGCAAACTGAATATATTTTTTTCTGCATCTACCTCTGAAAAAATATTGGGCTTCTAGCTGTGTGTGGGACTTGTTCTATTAATCCATCTATACAGACCTCCATCAGGTTGCAAACTGAATATATTTTTTTCTGCATCTACCTCTGAAAAAATATTGGGCTTCTAGCTGTGTGTGGGACTTGTTGTATTAGTCCATCTATACTGACCTCCATCAGGTTGCAAACTGAATATATTTTTTTCTGCATCTACCTCTGAAAAAATATTGGGCTTCTAGCTGTGTGTTGGACTTGTTCTATTAATCCATCTATACAGACCTCCATCAGGTTGCAAATTGAATATAATTTTTTTCTGCATCTAACCCAGCCAATAGTTTTGGCCTAATACCACAGTTTGGCCACTCAGCTCTGCTCGGTTCCCATCCATTGTTTTTTTGTGCAAACAACTCCAGAGTTGTGAATTAGTTAACCACCAAAATGAGTGGAAACAGGCCTGCTGCTGGTGGAAAGGGGAATAGGCGTGTTGGGAAGGGGAAAAAAGGTTGTGTCCGTGGGGTAGGTGTTAAAGCAACAGTAACATCTGCAGAAGAAAGACCATTTTCCAGCCAAACTAAAATGTCTACTTCTTTTAGCGGACAATGTGATAATATCCCTTTCTTACGGCCACGCCAATCGCTACAAATTCCAGATGAGGCACAAAAACAGCAGGTGCTTCAACGGATATCAAGTGCTCCTTTAAGTGGGCTCTCCTCCACATCAACTTCAACATCACAAATACTCCAGTCCTCAAAGGTGTCACCCCAATCGCACTTGCTTCCTCACAGCTCCCAAATCTCCAGCTGCCCGTCTGAGTATGAGGTAGAACAGATGGTTGAGTCTGCAGAGCTGTTTACTCATACTATAGCCTGAGAATCAGAGGTCGACTCCAGCGCTTCTGTGAATTCAGACGAGGAAATGATCTGCACTGATGCCCAGAATCTTTATGAGTCGGATCCAGGACCAGACGCAGAAGGTTCTGACCATAATGTAGACCCTCATTCCCAAACTGTAACTCCTGTTGGTGGAGACAATGAGGAAGACGATGATAAGACTCATATACCTGATTGGAGCGACAACTTTATTTTTTTGTCAGGGCAGGAACAGGTTGGCTCTGAGGACGACGGGTGTGATAACGCACAGGGTGATGATGATGAGGTTGGAGATCCCACTTACTGTCAATACACAGTCAGCCAAGAGATGAGGTCAGCAGAGGAGGTGGAGGAAGATGCTAGTGACGACGAGGTCAGGTTGCGCCTTCCTGGACAGAGACGTAGTACTGGAAGCACGTCAACAACTGCATCCTCAAACACAAGTCTGCCTCTCACCACAAGTCGTGGTGGCTCTTCAGGTCGCATGGGTGCTAAGCCTTGCATAGCCTGGGCATTTTTTCAGATCGATAAAGATGACCCAACTCGTGTTATCTGTAACATTTGTCAGCAAAAGCTAAGTAGAGGCCAAAAAATACATAGTTTGAGTACTTAATGCATGAACCGGCACATGGACATGAAGCATAAGTTGCAGTGGGAAGCTCAGTGTGCTACAATGCGGCCTAGCCGGCCGGGCCAACCACCGTCTGCCATATCTTGTGCATCCGCGGCGTCTTCATCCTCTGTGACTGGGGGGACAGCAGTCACACCTGTTTTGGGGCGCAGACCTGCCACCTCTTTACCCGCAACAGCCAGCGTGATTGGCAGGTCATCATTTTCTTTGGAGGTGGTAACACCAGCTGGTGTTGAGCGCTGTCAGACATTGATAGCACCACCTTTGGATCAAGACAACCTAATATGTCCGCCTGCACCTTCCTCACAGACCGGCAGTTTGCCGGGGACACACTTATCAACCCCGTCTAAGCACAATAGCCAGCCCTCGGTCCCTCAGACGTGGAAAAGTAAAAGACCATTTCCTCCTAGCCATGAGAAAGCTAAGAGGTTGAATTTCACCATCTGCAAGCTCTTGGCTACAGAAATGCTACCTTTCCGCCTGGTGGACACAGAGGATTTTCGAGACCTTATGTTCGTCGCAGTGCCCCAGTACCAGATGCCCAGTCGGCACTACTTCTCAAAGAAAGGTGTGCCTGCGCTCCACCAGCATGTCGCACACAACATCACCGCTTCTTTGAGAAACTCTGTGTGACAGGGTGCATTTCACCACAGACACTTGGACGAGTAGGCATGGACAGGGGCGTTACATGTCGCTGACTGGGCACTGGGTAACTATGGTGACAGCAGGACAAGGGGCTGCTGTCCAAGTCTTGCCGTCCCCACGAGTTGTGCGTCAATCCTCTTTATGTCAAAGTTCCTCCACTGCTTCTGCCTCCTCAACCTCCTCTCGGTCTTCCACCTGCACCCAAAGCCTGTCTGGTCATGCCACAAGCTTTCTAACTGCGCAGAAGGGATCCTGCACACCTCCTTACTATGCTGGCAGTAGGGCTCAACGTCATCAGGCGGTTTTTACATTTAAATGTCTGGGAAATGTGAGTCACACAGCTGAGGAGTTGTGGTCAGCTCTGGAGAACCAATTTCATGAATGGTTGTCTCCACTGGACCTGAAACCAGGGAAGGCCGTGTTGCGACAATGCTGCAAACCTGGGTGCGGCCCTTCGCCGGGGCAATGTCACACACGTGCCTTGTATGGCTCACGTGTTGAACCTGGTTGTCCAGGAATTTTTAGCCCACTATCCCAGACTAGATGGCCTTCTGCAGAGGGCACGGTCGCTGTGTGCTCACTTCCGCCGTTCGCATCCCGCAGCTCAGCGACTTACATCTCTACAGAAGTCGTTGGGCCTGCCACTTCACCGGCTAAAATGCGATGTGCCTACCCGGTGGAATTCAACTCTGCACATGTTGCAGCGACTGTGGCAGCACCGACAAGCCCTGGTGCAATACGTTCTGACGTATAGCCTGGGCCAACGAGATTCAGAGGTGGGGCAAATCACGCTGGAGGAGTGGTCTCAGATCAGGGACCTATGCACCCTTCTGCACAGTTTTGAAATGGCGACGAAGATGTTTAGTGCTGACGATGCCATTATCAGCATGACTATTCCGGTGATTTACATGCTGCAGCACATGTTAAACAGAATTCGGAGTCAGGTGGTGGCACAAGAGGAGGTGGAGGAAGTAGAGGAGGAGGAGTTGTATGCGGAAGGGCTAACATCTGCAAGGTCCAGACGGTCGGCAGCACCAAGGCGGCAGGCATGTGAGGGTGGGGGAGATGGTTTTACCAGGGCGCATGGTAGCAGCCAAACTAGTGAGGAAGGTGCAGGAGCCCAGGAAGAAGTGGAGGACGAACTGATGGAAGACTCATCAGATGAGGGAGACCTTGATCACATTTCTGTTGTGCGAGGTTGGGGGGAGAGGACAGAGGAAGGAAGCATGATTGTTACCTCGCCACCAACACAACAGGGACTTGGTGCTCCTGGATGCGCAACACACATGAGTGCCTTCTTGCTGCACTACCTGCAACATGACCCTCGAATTGTGAGAATTAGAAATAATCCTGACTACTGGGTTGCCACACTGTTAGATCCCCGGTACAAAAGTAAATTTGCAGAAATTATTCCTGCCATAGAAAGGGATGCACGCATTCAGGAGTATCAGCAGAGACTGTTGCAGAATCTTACATGTGCTTTTCCACAAAATACCAGTGGTGCACGTAATGAATCTCACAGTTCCAACTTGCCAACCGTGGGACCGTCAAGTGTTCAGCACTCAAACCGTAACAGAACCACAGTATCTGCTGGTAACATCAATTTTGCGGAATCATTTCACCACTTTTTTAGCCCATCCTTTGCAAGGCCACAGGAGACAAGAAGTCTGACACATAGTCAACGCCTAGAGACGATGGTACAGGAGTATCTCCAAGTAAACATTGAAGCCACGACTGTGTCACTGGACCCTTGCTCTTTTTGGGCTTCCAATCTGGATAAATGGCCGGAGCTAGCCACTTACGCCTTGGAGATCTTGTCATGCCCCGCAGCCAGCGTTCTGTCTGAACGTGTGTTCAGCGCTGCTGGTGGTGTGCTGACAGATAAGCGCACGCGGCTCTCCACTGATAATGTAGACAGACTCACGTTCATAAAGATGAACAAATCATGGATCCGAAACGACTTTTCTACCCCTGTGTCATCCTGGGGAGAGTAAAAGCTTGATGATTGGTTAAAATCACCCTACCAACCGTTTTTAGCTTTCAAATTACTAATCATGTTTATCTGTATCTTGGCTGGAAAATAATTTGGGCTTTGTAGCAGTGTGCAGCACTGATCCTATTAGGCCATCTATACTAAAGCTTCACCAGATTTAAAATTAATAATAATTTTTAGCTGCATCTAGCCCGGAAAATAATTTTGGGGCTCCGAGATGCGCAAGACACATAAGTGCCTTCTTGCTGCACTACCTGCAGCATGACCCTCATATTGTCAGAATTCGAAGTAATCATGACTACTGGGTTGCCACACTCTTAGATCCCCCAAACTTTTCGATCAACCTTTTCATTTTAATAAAGACCAAAAAAATGGTCATTTTTGAAATTATAAGCATTAGCAGGTTGTTAGAAACTGAAATCAAACAGTTTTAAACTCAAAACTTTATTCTAGGTGATGTTACATTTTCACATAGGATCCCTTGTTCGAAAGGAGCTTCTGAACTCTCTCGTCCATTGAATTTGTCAGGTTTTGGATGGTTTCTGCTTCAATTGTTTTGCATGAGGACAGAATACCCTCCCAGAGCTGTTGCTTAGATGTGAACTGCCTCCCGCCATCATAGACACTACTTTTAATGATGCTCCAAAGGTTCTGAATGGGGTACAGGTCAGGGGAGCATGGGGGTCACACCATAAGTTTGTCCCCTTTTATGCCCATATCAGCCAGAGATGCAGATGTTTTATGTGCAGCATGAGATGGTGCATTATCATGCAGAAAAATGATCTTGCTGTGAAATACACGGTTCTTCTTCTTGAACCATGGCAGGAAGTGCTGTTTGAGAAAATCCACATACATTATGGAGTTCATCTTTAGCGCCTTCAGGGATCCTAAAGGGGCCGACAATCTCTCTCCCCATGATTCCAGCCCAAAACATTACTCCACCTCCTCCTTGTTGGCGCTGTAGCCGTGTTTGCGTGGGGTGTCCATCAACCAGCCATCCTCCACTCCATCCATCTGGACCATCGAGCGCTGCACGGCACTCATCCGTGAACAAAACAGTTTTGAAATCAGTCTTCATGTAATGTTTGGCCCACTGGAGCCGTTTCTGCTTCTGTGAAGTGGATAGAGGAGGTCGACAGGATGGCGTATGCACAGCTGCAAACCTCTGAAGGACCCTGCATCTTGTTGTTCGGGGGACGTTGGAGGCAAAAGCAGCTTCAAAAACTTGTCTGCTGCTATGACAAGGCTTTTTTGCCGCTGCTCTTTCAACCTGACGTAATTGCCTGTAGGAAAGAGTCCTCAATTTGCCATTATCAGCACGCACTCGTGTGTACTGTGAATCAGCTACATACTTGTTGATTGCCAAGACACTTCATCCTGATCATCGCACAATGTTGATTGTAGTCATGCCTTGACCTAAACACTCCACAATTTGTTGCTTCTCAGCAGCCGACACATCCTTTTTCTTTCCCATTTTGGCAGAAAATATAGGCTGCTTAATAATGTGAGACAGCCTTCTTAAGTAGTCTTGCCTTTCATTGGACACACCTGCCAAACTAATTAGCACAGGTGTCTGCAATTGCTTACAGTGATATAAAGAGCCCTGACACACATCACCATCAATGAGTTTAACTGACAAACAAACAAATTCTTCCCTTATCACTCCTAAACACTTTTTGCATAATAATTTGGAACGCAGTGTACATGTGCTTTTCCACAAAACACCAGTGGTTCACGTATTGAATCTTACAGTTCTAACTTGCCAACCGTGGTCTGTATGGAGTTGTTCAATAAAGGGCCCAAAATTAAGATAACATAGATGGGAGAGGTCTCTATGAATAGGAATTCCTAAGTATTTGATACCCTGTGAGGGCCAGGCAAAGGGAAAGTTGGACTGGATGGAATCCTATATGGATTTGGGGAGGGAGACATCGAGGGCCTCAGACTTCGCTGCATTGATTTTAAAATTTGACCATGTAACAAATTGATCTATTTCAGCCATAACAGCATGGATGGATATATGTGATTGAGTGATATATACTAGGACATCATCAGCAAATAGAGAGCACTTGTACTCGGTACCTCCCACCTCAATCCACCTAATATTGGGGTTATGGCGAATTGATGAGAGCAGGTGCTCCGTCACTAGGATGTATAAGAGAGTGGACAGAGGACATCTCTGCCTTGTCCCATTGGTGATTGTGAAAGGTGATGAAAATGTTCTGATGCACCCCCTGGGCCTTGGGACACCCGGAGACGGATCCTTTTTGGTGGATGCTGGTATTTGTAGTCTTCGTGGCGGCGACCCGGTTCCGTGGTTCAGGGTGGTCAAACCAGTGGCGGAACTATTTATGTGGTTTTGATGTTTAAATGTCCGACTACGCCACCCGTGGATTGCGGTCAGAGTGAACCGCCGCTGCAGGGCAGACCGCTGAGGCTGGTGTTGTGGGTGCAGCAGAGCGTAGCATTACTCCCCACGGGAGGAGTATAGCCTCAGGGCAGTGTATGCGGAGGATGGGGGTGATGGTGCAGGGCAGCAGCAGTAACGACACGGAGTCAGTGATGCAGTCCAGGGCCTTTACTCACAGTTCTTATTATCCAGACCACGTCTGCAGGTAACGACTGCCCATGTCGTACTGTGCTCACCAGGTGAGGGGCTCAGACAACTCCCAGATAACTTTGGAGCGCTTCACAGGACCCCCTTTGTGTGTCCTTTGTCTGGCCTTTCTTACCAACCCTTCTGTCCGGCTGCCTCGGGCCTCCTCTTGGTAAACTTGGCGCCAGTTTCCCTGACCCTATGTGGTGCCTTCCTAGCGGGTGTAGCGAGGGGCTGCAACACATAAAATGTCACAGCCTCCGGTTTCTAGCTGAGGGTCGTTTCCTGCCTCCACTAGTTTCGGGGACCGGTCTCCCCCTTTGGCCTGACCCCTCCACGCAGGTGGATTCGGGCGTGCGGTGGCGACTCGCCCGTCCGCACCCCTGGGATCCCTTCATTCCTCGTTCCTGGAGCCTTCTCCGCTCCTCTTCCTTCCTTCTCCCTCTTCCAGGCCTGGGCCTCTGTTACTAGGCCCGACTCCGGAGCAGAGCTCATGCAGAGCCCCTGCTCCCTGCCACTTCTGCTCAGACTTCTCTGCACTGAACTAAGATGGTGCTCACCTTTTATACTCCCTTCTCAATGCACCCAGGAACTGCTTCCTCCCTGCTCCTGCACTACAGGGTTCCCCTTCCTCAGTGTTCCCTCCCCCCACTCCAGCCAGGGACAGGGACTGTCGTGCCCATTTCAGAGGCATATTGGTCGCCCTGCCCCACGGCATTGTGGTGTAATGCATGCAGGTGTCGGGTCCTGATCCACACTCCATCCTTACCTGAGAGTGAGATATCACACCTCTGGGTGAGGTGCAATACCTCTGTAGCAACCGAGCCCTCAGGGTGCTACAGTTCCATTTATCTTCAGCCTTGGTGACGTATTGTGATACAGGGCCGTGATTTTGGCTATAAAAGGGTCCCCTAGACCCCTACCCCAAGCTTTTTAAGAGAATCATATATGGCGTGCCAGGAGACTCTATGGAATGCTTTCTCAGCATCCAACGAGAGTATCTAATTACAAATTTTTAACTGCATCTAGCCCAGGAAATACTTTGTGCCTAGTAGCAGTGTCTGCTAGTCAGCGGATTATCCCGGCTGTTAAGCAAGCTACACCACCTGTAGTTTAGACACTTAATTTTTTCAAAGGAAATGCTTCGGGACCATGGGATACTCAGAGAAGAGCATCAGGAGGCACCCCAAGGCATAGGGGCTGGGACTGGCAGTAGGATGCCTTGCGGTGGACAGCCGAGCTCGATCCTTATAAAAGCTTTTTAACTGCAGCAGCTTTAGTGGACGCTACTGGAGCTGGAATTACGCGGCTGCTGGCATGAGACTTGCCCTCCAATATATCCTTGTAAATGGATTTAAAGTGTATTCATTCAAATTAGAGAGACAATTTAAATTAAAAAGCTTAGAGCTGCCTCCACCACAGGGGGGCTCGCTCGACCCACCAGCGGACAGGCACCAGTATTGGGAGAGGGGGGCTGGCCATCAGGGTTCACCGCGGCTCTGGCACAAACCCGGCGACACGGAGGTGGCACGGGCAGGAGCGGACTGGCCGTGTCGGCTTCTCACTTTTTGGATTTTAGAAGGGCATGACATGCCTATATCTGTGTCTCCCCCTCCTTTTACTCCTCCACCTCTTTTATTTTCGCATGACTATATGTACTTGTCACTTTTCCATGTGTTAGTTATGTCTTCTGAGCAGTTTGTCAGCTTTTGGACACCTTTGAAGGTGTTTTCTATGTGTTTCTATGTGTTTTTGTTTGCCTGCCATTGGTTTTAACGGTGTTCGAAGGTGTTCGACGAACAGTTCGACGAACAGTTCGGCGAACACACAGGTGTTCGACGAACCGAACCGAACTCGAACACTACGGGGGTGGCTCAACACTACTTACAAGCCCTAGTCTAGAGGTAATCATGTGAAATAATCATGGCCATACAATGAAAGACTATTCACATTTTCACTTGTTCTTTTTGCCAAACGTTCTTGCTGTTTGAAAGAATAAATATATCATAGTCATGATGGTTCCCCATTTGGATTACTGTCAATCATCACTAGTCTGTCATTTTTATTGTGAATTATTGTGATATAGAGTTCATCAGCCATCATTAGCTTCTGCAGAAAAATATATCCATAATTTTAATTATCACAATAAATGGAAACCCTGATTCTAATGTGAACAGAGCCCAAAGTTTTCAATCCATTTTCTTTTTCATTCTTTTTATTAAAAGTGCAGCAAACTTGAAACCTGCATATATCATTTCTTTAAATAAAAACATGGACATTTTGGTTTACAGTGCTGAATTTACAAGCTGAATTGCTAAATTTACACTTAAAAGTAACACAAATATATCTTGTACTGTACCTTGTACCACTTGATTTCTGGCTCCCTGTATGGCATAATGAAATCTTCTATCTCTGGGCATAGGATTTCTTTGCTTTTGCTAAGTTCAGCTTTTTCAAAGTATTTCATTTTGGAGTTATAGCAAAATCCAGTGTCATTGTCCCCTACTGCCAAGGATATAGAAACTTTCATGCAGTATGTGGAATTCCTGTAAAAATATAAAGAATATAAATTAGAAAAACCCAAGAATATTTCAAGGAAACACATTTCTGCAGCATGCAAGTTTCTCTACATGTTCGCACTTTTGTGTGTATAAATGTCAACGATGCCTGAGGGGGCTGAAGGATCATGAATGCCTTAATTTCATACCTCAAGAAATAATTCATCTGAAATCCGAAATTATGCACAATGCTGTCAAATCTGTTTATTTCCTGTCCTGAACTAATAATGCCTAAGCAAGGAGGCTGTGCAAGTGATTACAGCTGTACAAGAATCTTGTCCTATTTTTATAACGAACAGATGCAAAGTATTCCACAGAAACAATAGCTTCCGCTTTTGCAAACCAGATTAATTAGTATTAGCCAAGATTTTAAAAGGCCATAGTATTTATTTCTTTGAGTGGATTAGAGAGTGACTTTCATTTCGTAAGATGCCTATTGTAGAAATGATATATATTACTATCCTTCTCCCTTGGTGACCTTTCATTTTTCTTTTCTATTGCTTTATTCTAGTGAATTTTAAAACGTTCTCCAGATTGTCTTTTAATCCGTTATCATTTTTTTTTTACCCATGGATTTTGTTTTTCTACAATCATATTTTTGTGACTTTTCATGGTTCAGTATACATTTGCCAACATTATTTAATAAGCTCTTTACACTGGTGGATAATGAAAGGTATAATACCAGTAACTTACAGGCTGTCAAAGCACATGATTAATGGAATGAAAATCTATAGAAACATGTAAAATGCAGATTTCAAAGAAACAGCTTGGCAATAAAGTATATCAACTTCTCACCTCATGGAAGGCTCAGACAAAGACTGACCCTAATTGATCTTTTACTTTCAGGAAAACCCCATGTCTGTTAATAGACATTTTTAATTATTACTACTTTCTGTATTGTACTTTTTCTGTTCTATTAGTATTTTGTGTGGTAAGTTCTTTAAAAGGTACATCATGTTATCCTTTATTACATGTCAAATTTCCTAAACCTTGTATAAAGATAGTTTACTGAATAATGTCTGTAACTAGAGTCTATATAGTGTATAGTTTGGCTTTTATACTAAGTCTTGCAGCAAGGCTTGTTAAAAGGGTCGATATTGACATATAGGATTGCTACTTCCAGTAGGTGACACCAGAGTCCTAGTCCTCTTCCTGTCTGAAGAGGAAATTTACATATTTAAGGACTTGATCCTGCAATTGTCTGATTGCTTATACTGTTTACAGTGTATTGCAGCTTGTAGAACAATCATGGTATTGTATGAATGCCAGTCACAAGCTGGACAGGCATGAGGGTTTTCAGCAGGTCAAAAGCTTACATGGCAACCTATCGCATTGTGAAAAAGTCCATTCCATGGACCACGAACTTTCAATATTGCTGTTAGAGATTGCCAGCGGCTTTTAAGAGGTATTCAGCATTTAGTAGAGCTCAACGCCACTACCCGCTCTTAGAATCAGATGCTTTTTAACACAGCTATCATCTGCCAGAATGATGCAGGAGCAATAATACTCCTGAGCCTGCATCAAAGACAAGGACCTGACAAAAGCCGTACCAGTACCAGAAAGGGGTTAACATTTAATCTATTCTTAACCTTTCTTTAAGTTAAAATATGGATGTGAAAAACCCCATCAAAAAGAGTCATCTAATAATACATTCAAAGCTGTCATAATTATTGCTAGCAGTAGAAAAAAACACTGCGGCCATGATTCATCAAGACCGATTAGAACAACGCCGGTGTTGATGAGGGTCATATTGGAATCAGACTCTTCTGATCTATGAAGAAGCCCATGCCTCTTAATGAATCTGATGTGTCTGAAATTAGACAGGCTGTGGTTTCCTACTCCATTCTACCCTGTCCAGTATAACTGGGTGAAAACACTAAAAGTTGCTAAATCTTTGCACAATTCTGTATTGAGCAAACATTTTGCAAATTTTCAAAGCAAAAGCAAATTACTCCAGAATCCTGATGCAATTTCTTTGATAAGTCAGGGCCTGCATCTTTGCTTAGATTTAGAAAGAACCAGCTAGCCATCATATATATATATATATATATATATATATATATATATATATATATATATATACAGTTATATGAAAAAGTTTGGGCACCCCTATTAATCTTAAGCTTAATGTTTTATAAAAATTGGTGTTTTTGCAACAGCTATTTCAGTTTGATATATGTAATAACTGTTGGACACAGTAATGTTTCTGCCTTGAAATGAGGTTTATTGTACTAACAGAAAATGTGCAATCTGCATTCAAACAAAATTTGACAGGTGCATAAGTATGGGCACCCTTATCATTTTCTTGTTGTTCCTGGGGCGGTCCTCATGTGTGCCAGTTTCTTTGTAGCGCTTGATGGTTTTTGCAACTGCACTTGGGGACACTTTCAAAGTTTTCCCAATTTTTCGGACTGACTGACCTTCATTTCTTAAAGTAATGAAGGCCACTCATTTTTCTTTACTTAGCTGCTTTTTTCTTGCCATAATACAAATTCTAACAGTCCATTTAGTAGTACTATCAGCTGTGTATCCACCTGACTTCTGCACAACCCAACTGATGGTCCTAGCCCCATTTATTAGGCAAGAAATTCCACTTATTAAACCTGACCGGGCCACCTGTGTAGTGAAAACCATTTCCGTTGACTACCTCTTGAAGCTCATCAAGAGAATGCCAAGAGTGTGCAAAGCAGTCATCAAAGCAAAAGGTGGCTACTTTGAAGAACCTAGAATATAAGACATATTTTCAGTTGTTTTACACTTTTTTGTTAAGTATATAAATACACATGTGGTAATTCATAGTTTTGATGCCTTCAGTGTGAATGTACAATTTTCAAAGTCATGAAAATACAGAAAAATCTTTAAATGAGAAGGTGTGTCCAAACTTTTGGTCTGTACTGTATATATATATACAGTGGGTACAGAGAGCATTCAGAGCCCTTTAAATTTTTCACTCTTTGTTTCATTGCAGCCATTTGGTAAATCCTAAAAAGTTTTTTTTTTCTCATTATAGTAGACTCTGCACCCCATATTGACTGAAAAAAACAGAAATGTAGACATTTTTGCAAATTTATTAAAAAAGAAAAACTGAAATATCACATGGTCATAAGTATTCAGACCCTTTGCTCAGACACTCATATTTAAGTCACATGTTGTCCATTTCCTTATGATCCTCCTTGAGATGGTTCTACTCCTTCATTGGAGTCCAGCTATGTTTAATTAAACTGATAGCACTTTATTTGGAAAGGCACACACCTGTCAATATAATACCTCACAGTTTACAGTCCATGTCATACCAAACGAGAATCATGAGCTCAAATGAACTAGTCAAGGAGCTCATAGACAGAATTGTGGCAAGGCACAGATCTGGCCAAGGTTACAAAATAATTTTTGCATTACGCAAGGCTCCTAAGAGCACAGTGGCCTCCATAATACTTAAATGGAAGAAGTTTGAGACCACCAGAAGTATTTCCAGACCTGGCCATCCAGCCATCCAGCCAATTTGAGCAATCGTGGGAGAAGAGCCTTGTTGCGAGAGGTAAAGAAAAACCCCAAGATCACTGTGACTGAGCTTCAGAGATGCAGTAGGGAGATGGGAGAAAGTTCCAGAAAGTCAACTATCACTGCAGCCCTCCACCAGTTGGCCTTTATGGCAGAGTGGCCCGACGGACGCTCCTCCTCAGTGCAAGACATATGAAAGCCCGCATAGTGTTTGCTCAAAAGCACATGAAGGACTCCCAGATTATGAGAAATAAGATTCTCTGGTCTGATGAGATGAAGATAGAACCTTTTGGTCATAATTTTAAGCAATATGCGTGGAGAAAACCAGGCACTGCTCATCACCTGCCCAATACAATCCCTACAGTGAAACATGGTGGTGGCAGCATCATGCTATGGGGTGTTTTTCAGCTGCAGGGACAGGACAAGTGATTGCAATTGAAAGACACATGAATGCGGTCAAGTACAGAGATATCCTGGTTGAAAACCTCTTCCAGAGTGCTCTGGACCTCAGACTTGGCCGAAGGTTCACCTTCCAACAAGACAATGACCCTAAGCACACAGCTAAAATAACAAAGGAGTGGCTTCAGAACAACTCTGTGACCATTCTTGACTGGCCCAGCCAGAGTCCTGACCTAAACCCAATTGAGCATCTCTGGAGAGACCTGAAAATGGCTGTCCACCAACGTTCACCATCTAACCTGACGGAACTGGAGAGGATCTGCAAGGAAGAATGGAAGAGGATCCCCAAATCCAGGTGTGAAAAACTTGTTGCATCATTCCCAAGAAGACTCATGGTTGTACTAGCTCAAAAGGGTGCTTCTACTCAATACTGAGCAAAGGGTCTGAATACTTATGACCATGTGATATTTCAGCTTTTCTTTTTTAATGAATTTGCAAAAATTTCTACATTTCTGGGGTTTTTTCAGTCGAGATGGGGTGCAGAGTGTACTTTAAAGAGAAAGAAAATGAACTTTTTAGAATTTACCAAATGGCTGCAATGAAACAAAGAGTGAAAAATTTAAAGGGGTCTGAATACTTTCCATACCCACTGTATATTGAGGGGGAACATTAGCTCTACACTGCTTTTGCACCTGTTTAGGGATGACACGATTGGCTAAGCAAAAGGGATAACAGCTAATTCAGAAGTTTGCTTGAATTTGGACAGGAAATTCAATTCACATAAACATTATTTGATGAAAATCAAATGTTCCTTGTTATATTCTGGCATCTATTTAAACTTAAAAGCATAACAAACCTAAGATGAAAACCTGTCCCTCAGCCACAGCCCACCGCCCTATTATTTGCACAGCTCCCTCCACTTGTACATCACGTGCTTCAACCTCTTCCATTTCCAGTCTGCTTTGGAGCTTATAGTGAAATGCAAACTTCTGACATCTCATTGTCAGATACGTAGTCATGGACATAAGGGGAATCTGTCACCCCCTGGGAGTTATCAGACCTCTACTATGGGCATACAGGTTATAGAAATGTAAATCTATACATACCTGTATGTCCCATATTAGCTGTCTGATTGCAGAGAAATGTCTTTTTATAAAATTCTTTTTCAACTGCTTGGTACCCGGGGAACATCAAGAAATCCCCGCCTATCTGCTTAGGGCGCCAAGAAATCCCTGCCAATTTGCCAAAATATCCATAATCCTGCACTCCGCTGCACGTCACAAGGCCCTGTGACATGCACTCTTCTTGTTCACATCCCTCGTAGGAGCAAAGCGTCTCTACAGTGAGACAAATTTTTTTTTGATTCAGGCTCCTTTTACCCTGCAGTGGTTTAATGCATAGGCACAAGGGAGTCACTGTGACTTCCACTCCAGGGACCTCCGGCGTGTGCAACAAGAAGGTTTGGACCCCAATTCCTGTCGGCATCCTGAAAGTAAGGAACCATACTGTATAGATTCGAGTATAGATATATACAGTATGGTTCCCAACTGTATAGTTCCAACCAACATTTTGCATCTTTGTGCATTTTCTATTTATCAATGACAGATAGACAGAAAGATAAATAGATAGATAGATATAGGGTAGGTAGAAGATAGATAGATAAATAGCTAGATAGATATATATGGAATAGATAGTTAGATATGGGATAGATAGATTGACAGATAGATAGATAGATAGATAGATAGATAGATATGGGATAGATAGATAGATAGATAGAAAGATATGGGATAGATAGATAGATAGATAGATAGATAGATAGATAGATAGATAGATATGGCATAGGTATATAAAGTAGAGACCAAAAGTTAGGACACACCTTCTCATTTAAAGATTTTTCTGTATTTTCAAGATTATGAAAACTGTACATTCACACTGAAGGCATCAAAACTATGAATTAACACATGTGGTATTATATACTTATCAAAACAGTGTGAAATAACTGAAAATATGTCTTATATTCTAGGTTCTTCAAAGTAGCCACCTTTTGCTTTGATGACTGCTTTGTACTCTCTTGGCATTCTCTTGATGAGCTTCAAGTGGTAGTCACCGGAAATGGTCTTCCAACAATCTTGAAGGAGTTCCCAGAGATGCTTAGCACTTGTTGTCCCTTTTGTCTTCACTCTGCGGTCCAGCTCACCCCAAACCATCTCGATTGGGTTCAGGTCTGGTGACTGTGGAGGCCAGGTCATCTGGCGTAGTACCCCATCACTCTCCCCCTTGGTCAAATAGCCCTTACACAGCCTGGAGGTGTATTTGAGGTCATTTTCCTGTTGAAAAATAAATGATGGTCCAACTAAATGCAAACCGGATGGAATAGCATGCCGCTGCAAGATGCTGTGGTAGCCATGCTGGTTCAGTATGCCTTCAATTTTGAATAAATCCCCAACAGTGTCACCAGCAAAGCACCCCCACACCATCACACCTCCTCCTCCATGCTTCACGGTGAGAACCTGGCATGTAGAGTCCATCCGTTCACCTTTTCTGCGTCGCACAAAGACACAGTGGTTGGAACCAAAGATCTCAAATTTGGACTCATCAGACCAAAGCACATATTTCCACTGGTCTAATGTCCATTCCTTGTGTTCTTTAGCCCAAACAAGTCTCTTCTGCTTGTTGCCTGTCCTTAGCAGTGGTTTCCTAGCAGCTATTTTACCATGAAGGCCTGCTGCACAAAGTCTCCTCTTAACAGTTGTTGTAGAGATGTGTCTGCTGCTAGAACTCTGTGTGGCATTGACCTGGTCTCTAATCTGGGCTGGTGACTCGGATAAACTTATCCTCAGAAGCAGAGGTGACTCTTGGTCTTCCTTTCCTTTGGCGGTCCTCATGTGAGCCAGTTTCTTTGTAGCGCTTGATGGTTTTTGCAACTGCACTTGGGGACACTTTCAAAGTTTTCCCAGTTTTTCGGAATGACTGACCTTCATTTCTTAAAGTAATGATGGCCACTCGTATTTCTTTACTTAGCTGATTTTTTCTTGCCATAATATAAATTCTACCAATCTATTCAGTAGGACTATCAGCTGTGTTTCCACCAGACTTCTGCACAACACAACTGATGGCCCCAACCCAATTTATAAGGCAAGAAATCCCACTTATTAAACCTGACAGGGCACACCTGTGAAGTGAAAACCATTTCCGGTGACTACCTCTTGAAGCTCATCAAAAGAATGCCAAGAGTGTGCAAAGCAGTCATCAAAGCAAAAGGTGGCTACTTTGAAGAACCTAGAAGAATATAAGACATATTTTCAGTTGTTTCACACTTTTTTGTTAAGTATATAATTCCACATGTGTTAATTCATAGTTTTGATGCCTTCAGTGTGAATGTACAATTTTCATAGTCATGAAAATACAGAAAAATCTTTAAATGAGAAGGTGTGTCCAAACTTTTGGTCTGTACTGTACCTCCTATCAAAGTGCTCCCCTGTCTGCGTCCTCCACCAACACCCACTACTGGTTTCCCCTCTCTTTGGTTCCCCCCACTCCAGCCAGGAACAGAGCTCAGCAGGAGACACAGTGCATCTTGCCCTTCCAGCCGGCCTGGAGCAGTGTAGTGTTGAATGCGGGTGTTCCAGGCAGCACTCCCTCCTTACCTGAGAGAAGGAGACGCCACACCTCTGGGTGAGGTGCAGTACCTCTGTGGTGACTGAACCCTCAGGGGTGCCACACATCCCTATGGAGGTTACTGATTTCTTTTAGAGCCCAGAAATTGAGATAATTAAACATTATAAGCAGTTTTCCAACCTGTGCCTGTCTAGCGTTCTGTGCCTGAACTCGGGAATGCCAGAGACGAGCCTGATCCTGGGTTAATGGATCACGAAATCTTGCTGTATGATGGTATACATATACCAACCACACAGCAGTTAACTCTATATCTACAGGTATAGATGGGACACAAAACTAAAAATGTCGCTCCATATCACCCGCGAGCCTGGTGCAGCCTGGCAACAGAAGCAGAAGGAGGAAGGGCAGGCACTGACACCGATGTCACAGCAACACCTTCAATTGTGCGCTTCCCAACTTTTCTCTACAAATTCTTATATGAGTGTGATTTATTGTCTTAAGATGTGAATGCTATGGGTGTCCATGTGTGACCATCTATTGGTTGCAATGTGCATTGCTTGCTGGCAAGGTTTTTGCTGGCATCTTGCAATAATGCAAAGAATTTGTATGGTAAGAAGCCAAAAATCTTAACGAAACTCTCAGCAAGGTAAAAGTGGATACATTTGCAACCATGAATCAATGTGTTGCGAATTATACCTATATAATAAGCAAACGTGACTTTTAAATACACTTGTAAAAAACCATTATGTCATATTGCTCCAGAAGCTCTACAATTATAATGTATCCTCAACAATGTAAAAGCACAGTGACAATGTTTCTAAGATTTAACTTCTCAAAGTTCATTATTGAAAATGCTTTCAAAGATACACTTGATATGTTTCATGTCTGTAAAAATGAAAAAAATGGTAGACTGCATAAAGGTCAGTGATAATCACAGGGGATAACCCCAAAAGAAATATTTTTACTCATAACTCCCTTAGTATGCCTTAAGCACACCCAAGATCTCTCCTGTCTCTGCTTGTGTTTTCTATGCTCATACATAGTGAAAATGGCTAATTCATTTGGAATATACTATATGAATGTTAATTGCAGTCATTCAAGTCTGAAAAAATATATTGTTCTTTAATGGGAAAAAAATGATATGCTGCATCTACATGTTAGATGAATTTTAAAATTTTGTGAAGGCATTACCACATCGAAAATATTTGAGAAAAACCTAATGAGTTAATGTCTTCTGTTATCTCTTTATGGTATAAAGGATTACCAACACTTTCTGATTGCTGGGGTTCAGAGAGCCCAGCTTTGAATGGAAAAACTTTACAGGAATTAAAACAATATAGCAGTGCTGTGGCCTACTTAATTTGTGGATCACTATGGTTCTGGCCAACAGACCTCTACCAAATCTGAGAAACCAGGACTCCAATTGTTTTACATTTATTCTCTTATGGATTATGGCTGTACTGATGATTTCATAAGGCATGTTGAAATACAATTCCTTAACTGTTCTTTCCACCAACATCTGTTCTCAGGTGAGAGTTGTAAGGCCTACAAATTAGACTATGGGCGATTCCCATCCAAATCATTGAGTTGGGCCATCAATAATCTAATTTGTATGCAGGAGCATACCATCCATAGTGGCAGACCACACAACTTTTATGGTGCTTGAGACCTGGAGGGAGGGGGTAGCGTCGAGTGGCATGGACTCCCTCTAATCACGCCAGTCATTATAATTTTACTGGTATCCGTATACTCAGGATGCAGATACTAGTGAATAGACTAGTGTAACCGGGAATCATCTGTTCCCTACTGCCCTATTCAGCCTGTGGGTCTGAGACTCAGAACGGAAGATGCAATGACATCATTAGATTGTGCCTGTTGTGCTTATCCTCATTTAAATTACTGCACAGACGAGAGCAGTGGGGCAATGTGGCTAGGTGAGTAGTATTTGTTTACTTTATTTTTTTATGTCAATAATTGTGGTGTTGTAAGAGGGTGACTGGGATCGTCATGCACCTCTTCCCTCTTTGTGCACATATCGTTGTACTCTGTGTTTGCATATGAGTATGTATATGACCTAATGTCTGATGTGTTAGTTACAGGGTTAGTATAGGTTAGGTATTAGAGTATTAGATTAGGAATTGGGTACAGTGCAGTGATGGGCACAATAGTTTAGGATAGAAACAGTTAATGCGTTTAGCAATAGCTCCAGTACAGGAGGAGCTGGGCTAGTAATGGGGAAGTCAGCCCTGCAACCGCACGAGGATTGGTGATTGGTCCAGTGAGAAGGAGGAGGAGCCTGGGCCAGTTCAGAGGAATGGTTTTTCCATTTTTCAGTTAGTTAGCTAGTTAGAGTCTGAGGGAGAGATGAGACAGTATCAGCATGGCTGGCTCAGCAGCAGAGATCAGTCGGTCTGTAAATCTGACACAAACTTTCCCGCAGTGTCTGGGACGTCAAGTCCACAAGAGGTAGCAGTGAAGCCTTCCTCAATAATTTCCCCAGGCTGGGGGAATAGTCGGACGGGGTTTAGTCCAGAAAAGACTGAGCGGGACTCATAAAGCTGCAGGTGTCTTAAGCATCTCAAGTGCCAAGGTGGCCACTAAATGAAGGGACAGCTTAGGATCCACGGACCGTCATCTACAACATGTGCTGTACAAGTAACTGTAATCCTGGAAACATAACTACTCTCTCCTATATGTTCTGCTGTATTGAATTGAAAGTGGCCAGTAAAGTTCGCTTTTGAAAAATGGACTGGAAGTCCCTTAATGTGCCTGAGGCAGTTCCTGTGATGGAAGGAACAGAGTCAGCAGAGAACTGCAACCAAAACGTGAGTGACATGCATTGTACACACCACAAAGAAGGATCGGGACACTTGTATTTGTTTGGGAGCCAGGGTGAGGGAGTAAAGAATTCCCTCGCCATCACAGCCACCCTAGGTCCCGTACAGGGTCACCATACTGTGTGGAGGGCTATGTGGTCTTCAAACTATGTGTGTGGAGAGTGAAGGCTATAGGGGATATTATACTGTGTGGGAAGCTGTGGGGGCATTCATATTATGCATATGGAGCTGTGGGGGCTATCATTGTGTGTTTAAGCTGTGGGGGATATCATACTATGTATAGGCAACATGATACATGATACAGTGTTGGGGTCAATGTGGTGGCATTTTACTGTGTTGGGTTCCCTGTGTTAAGGTATCATGTTGTGTATGTGTGTGTGTGTGGAGGTGGGTATTTTTTACTCTATCAAATATTATACTGGCCATAAAAAGGCGTATAACAGCGGGTGATGACACTAAGGTGTGTCAGTATTTGTATAACTGCTGTTTATGTGTCGCAATACGTATCAGAATATATTCTGCCTAATATTTTTTTTGACCAATTTGGATGATAGCATGATATCGGACTGAGCTGCTGTAATGAAGAATCCTTAGGACCAAAATTAATTGATTGTTTTTTATTTCCACAACGTGTTTCAACGTTGGACTAGCGTTTTTTCATGTGAAAAAAAAAAATATTTTTTTTTTTTGGGGGTTATGAGAAGGGTCTCAATTAGTTCTTTTGCTAAGGGAGCTCCATGATTTCTATGTATACCACTGTTTCCATAGTTAGTTAAAGAGTTGTAATAATAATAAAACTGCATTAAGACTATGGCCCCGATTCATCAAAATCAATGTTGTTCACATCACTCTTGATGTAGAGGTTTGTTCGAGTCAGAGTGTGCTCCTCTTAATGAATCAGGCACGTCTTAAAAAGTGGCATGCGCCTCTTTGATTCTTGCCACAAATCCTACTCCAGTGCTAGGCGGGAGGTCTGGACCCCGCCGTGCATGTTTGGCGCTCTTTAGAGAGCCAATGAACATGCAGGAATTGACTGCCACATACTGTAATGCCGTAGTCATGTTGGTTGTCCTCCATTTACTGTTTGTTGCAATGTGTCAGTGAAGCTATTCACACGAGATCGCTGTGAAGAATAGTAAACTACAGGGTTGCTATTTAAATCTGTGGTTGTCTGTCAGACGTATCACATATACCTGTGCTCCAAATTCAGCCATTTCTGAACTCCATTTACAGTTTGTTGCAGTGTGTCAGAGAAGCCATTCACACAAGGTTGCTGTGAATAATAGTAAACTACAGGGTCACTATTTAAAATCGTAGTTGTCTGTCAGACGTATCACATATAAGTGCAGTCCAAATTCAGTCAATTGTAGTGAAAGTGGAAAATATTGTCCTCTATTTAAAATGGGCAAGGCGCGTGGCAAGGGAATGGAAAGTGGACGTGATGGTGACGGTGCATGCAGAGGCCGAGGCCATAGGCAAGCTGAAATTGTGCCACAACAAACACCCACATCTTGTCGCCCGACCTTCCTGTACCAAGGTCATGGGCAAGCTGAAATTGTGCCACAATAAACACCCACATCTTGTCGCCCGACCTTCCTGTACCAAGTAGTAGGAGACCGCAGAACACTGTTGAACACAGAGCAGTGTGAAAAGGTTGTTGGTTGTATAGCAGATAATGCTTTCAATTACTTTGCCACAAGCAACCTGTCTTCCACAAACAGGTCTCAGTAGCCGTGAGTCTGGACCGCGTCTGCCGGGTGTCAACTGATCCAACACTTGGACACTCCAAAGAGCTGTTCACTTTTCCAGTTATAGATTCGGGCCTCTCGCCAGGCCAGCTTCAAGCGTGGCAAGAGGAGAATGCATGTAACGATGCCAAAATATTTAAGCAGCCATGGTCACATGAAGGTGATGGTGGGAAAGTGCAATTACTTTCGCAATAGGTGGTTGATGATGAGACAAATTGCCAGAAAGTCAAGAGGAGGACCAGTGTGCGGAAGTGGAAGATGAGGTGGTGGACGATATAGTCACTGACGCAACCTAGCAGTGGGACATACAGAGCAAGGACAGCAGAACACAGAGGGAGGGAGAAGTAACACCTCAACAGGCAGGAACAAGCAATGTGGTTGCCGCAGACACAAGGCGGGCAAGCATTCCCCGCAACACCAACACGACGGAAGTTGGCAGTGCAACTGTTAGGTATTCCTCAGTCTGGTTCTTTTTTAAAGACTCTGCAGATAACCCTAAAAAGGCATTTTGCACCATCTGCCACGCCAGCATCAGCAGGGGTAGCAAAACTAGCAATATAAATGTAAGAAGAAACTGGCTTCGAGGAATATAAAAATTTCCCCCAAATTTTTTTTCTATTGATAGAAAAGTAGTTCAGATCAGTTCAGGTAAAGAGATAAAAATTCAATGGATAAATCACATCATAGAATCCAGCTACGCATTTCGAGCATGATACTATGCTCTTTGTCAAAGCTCTTTGGCAAAGAGCATAGTATCATGCTTGAAAAGCATAGCTGGATTCTGTGATGTGATTTATCCATTGAATTTTTATCTCATTACTAGTGTTGAGCATTCCGATACTGAAATATCGGGTATCGGCGGATATTCGCGGTATCGGAATTCCGATACTTAATTCCGATACTATTGCAATATCGTATACCGGAATCGGAAGTTCCCATAATGCAATGAGACATTTTCATTTTATTCAGCCAATGAGGATCCTAAGAAGTGTGGGCACATCCTGTTAGGCATGTAGGCATCTTAACTAATGGCATGGCTGTGATTGGCTGCTGAAATGATGTCATGATGCACTATAAAAGCCACCGCCGCCATTTTGAGCTCACTCTGCTGTGAATTCAGTTAGGGATAGGACGCTGTTGTTCTGAGGGACAGTTTTAGCTACCTATTTGCTCTATACTGCTTTACCCAAGCTATTTTCTAAATCACTGTGCCTTGCAGTGCTAGTGCACAGTTCCCTGTGCTGTTCACCGCTATCTGCAAGGTCTGTGTGTGTGAGTGCAGCTCACCCTGTAGTGTGTGCTTCAGCCAAGTCTGGTTGTAGTGCACTCAGTGTGTGTCACTGCCTCATACATTGTCCTTTTTTGCCAATTCATAATTTTTCCTGATATCTCCTATTAGTGTGGTGGTTCCATCTGTATTCAGCTAAATTGGTTCCAAACACACTATATAGGAGTAGATAGAGAAATTTTTTTCCGTCTTGCAGCACTAGTGCACAGTGCTCTGCATCTGTACTGTTCACCGCTGTCTGCAAGGTCTGGTGTGTGAGTGCAGCTCACCCTGTAGTGTGTGCTTCAACCCCGTCTGGTTGTAGTGCACTCAGTGTGTGTCACTGCCTCATACATTGTCCTTTATTGCCAATTCATAATTTTTCCTGATATCTCCTATTAGTGTGGTGGTTCCATCTGTATTCAGCTAAATTGGTTCCAAACACACTATATAGGAGTAGATAGAGAAATTTTTTTCCGTCTTGCAGCACTAGTGCACAGTGCTCTGCATCTGTACTGTTCACCGCTGTCTGCAAGGTCTGGTGTGTGAGTGCAGCTCACCCTGTAGTGTGTGCTTCAACCCCGTCTGGTTGTAGTGCACTCAGTGTGTGTCACTGCCTCATACATTGTCCTTTATTGCCAATTCATAATTTTTCCTGATATCTCCTATTAGTGTGGTGGTTCCATCTGTATTCAGCTAAATTGGTTCCAAACACACTATATAGGAGTAGATAGAGAATTTTTTTTCCGTCTTGCAGCACTAGTGCACAGTGCTCTGCATCTGTACTGTTCACCGCTGTCTGCAAGGTCTGGTGTGTGAGTGCAGCTCACCCTGTAGTGTGTGCTTCAACCCCGTCTGGTTGTAGTGCACTCAGTGTGTGTCACTGCCTCATACATTGTCCTTTATTGCCAATTCATAATTTTTCCTGATATCTCCTATTAGTGTGGTGGTTCCATCCATATTCAGCTAAATTGATTCCAAACACACTATATAGGAGTAGATAGAGGAGCCTTTCTGCAGCATTGGGCCCTGCAGCCCCAGCCAGATTAGTATTAGCCTATTTTTTGCAGCCTCATCTATTGCATTGTAGGTTACCTTCCTACATTGTAATAGCTACAAAAAGTTTGTGATACTATCGTTATTACATCTTTAGGCACATCCAGTGTCTTTTTGTGACAAAAAAAACCTAAATAAAGTTCACCAAACACTCCACTTTACAGTTGTGTAGGCCACATTAGCTCATATTAAAGTCTAGTCCACACTTTATAAAATTAGTGTTTCTTATACCTGTTAGCAGCTGTTCAGGAATAAGCACACTAAGCCCTTAGTACTTTTCTGCCTATCTTTATCAGTCTACCAAGATGAAGAAGGCAGGGAGTAAGGCATGTGGTCGTGGTCGTGGGCGTGGGCGTGGAGTTTCTGCAGGGAGAGGACGTGAGGATTCTGTGCCTGCAGGGAGAGGACGTGGGGATTCTGTGCCTGCTGCGGGCACCAGTGACTCAGCATCCCCCAGTTTTACCAGGGAACAGTCCTTTATGCGCAGCTTTGTAGGAGCTAGCCGTACCCCACTGCTGCGCGAGGACCAAATTGAAGCCGTTGTCGGATGGATGGCAGCTAACGCATCGACTTCAATTAGTTCCAGATCCTCTCAGGTCCTGAGCACTGAAGAGCACCCATCTGTCTCTTCACCACCTGCCAAATTGCCCAGGCAGTCAGAGAGCCCTGGACAGGAGCCATCTCTACTTCTGTTCTCTGAATCTCTTGGCTTGGAAAGAGGGGGCCAGCCAAGCAGAATTCGAGAATTTGAAGAAGAGGTAGTATGCAGTGATGCGCAACCGTTTTGTCTCTCTGAATCTGAAGAGGCGGGTGGGCCAGTGCCTATGGTCAGCAGCACACCTCAGTACGCATCTGATGATGAGACTCAGGTGCCACTTTCTGGTGCGTACTGTGCTGTCGAGACTACCCAGGAGAAGCAGTTGTTTGAAGAGGGTGGTGTAGATGATGAGGTCCTTGACCCATCATGGCGTGAGGGACAGGAAGGTGGTGGGAGCAGCTCTGAGGAAGAGATTCCCCGAACGGCCCAAAAAGGAGTGAGAGGGAGGGGGCAGACTTGGTTGCCTGTAGCCTCCACTTCGGCACCCATTAGGAGCATGGCTCTTCCAAAATCCAAAGCGGGCGCTCCCAAGACTTGCAGTGCCTGGTCCTTTTTTGACACAGTTGCAGATGACATTTGCTTTGTCAAATGCAAGCTGTGTAATCAGAAGGTGAAAAGAGGGAAAAGTGTCAGCAACCTCAATACCACAAATATGTGGAAACATGTGCGGACCAAGCACGTGGTGGAGTTACACAAACACACTGAAGACCTAGGCCAACCTACAGCGCCACCTACCACCTCTTCAGCTCGTGTTGTAGCCTCTTCCTCCAGCTCACACACAGCTGGTTCGGCTTCCTCACAGGATCGCCATGGAAGAATCTCTGGCACTGTTGTACAGAGACACAGTGTAATTCCACCCACAGCACCACTTTCCCAGTCATCCTCACACTCCCAGGCCAGTCTACAGCCATCGTTAGCACAGGCATGGGAGAAAAGGCGCCCATACTCGGCAAACCACCCCCGAGCACAGGCTCTGAATGCTGGCATTGCTAAACTACTGGCCCTTGAAATGCTATCATTCAGGCTGGTGGAGACTGACACATTCCGTAACTTTATGGCATTGGCAGTCCCACAATACAACGTGCCCAGCCGCTTTTATTTCAGCAGGCAAGCCGTCCCTGCCCTGCAACATCATGTGGAGGGAAAAATTAAACATGCGCTACAAAACGCCGTCAGTAGCAAGGTCCACCTGACCACTGATGCGTGGACCAGTAAGCATGGACAGGGACGATACCTTTCCCTCACTGCCCATTGGGTAAATGTTGTGGAGCCGGGTACAGATCTTGAGAGTGGCGCTGTACGTGTTCTGCCAACTCCAAGGATTGCAGGAATCCAGTCTGTACACATTGACTCCTCCTCATACTCCAGTTCCTCTGAATCAGCGCTGCAGGAGCCGTCACGGTCTACCTCCACATCGACCCGTGAACGGTTACCTGTTATGATGACCGATATGAGCACAGCCGTGGCCAAACGTCAACAGGCCGTATTAAAATTAATTTCTTTGGGGAATCGAAGCCACACAGCGCAGGAGCTCTGGAATGCCATCAAGCAGCAGAGTGACGTGTGGTTTGTGCCAGCGAATCTCCAGCCAGGCATGGTAGTGTGTGACAATGGCCGAAATCTGGTGGCAGCTCTGGGCCTAGGCAACCTCACTCACATCCCATGTCTGGCACATGTGCTCAACTTGGTCGTGCAGAGTTTTTTGAGGGACTATCCGGATCTTGATGCACTGCTTCACAAGGTCCGCATAGAGTGCGCTCACTTGCGGCGTTCCAGCAATGCAAGATCACGCATTGCAGCTCTGCAGCGCCGATTATGTCTTCCGGAACATCGCATCATATGTGACCTACCCACCAGGTGGAATTCAACGTTACATATGTTGGAGAGGTTGTGTGAGCAGCAGGCAGCAGTAATGGAGTACCAGCTGCAGCAGGCGCAAACAAGTCGCAGTGCGCGCCGTTCACACTTCACCACCACTGAGTGGGCCTCTATGAAGGACATTTGCCACGTTTTGCGTGCCTTCGATTATTCCACGCGGATGGCGAGTGCAGATGATGCACTAGTCAGCATGACTATCCCCCTTATCTGCCTGCTTGAAAAAACACTGCAAGCACTAAGGGACGAGGTTTTGGAAGAGGTGGAGGATGAGGAGTCACAAATGCCATCTGCTTCTCTACAGTCTGCGCAACGTGGTTCCTCACAAAGGCCTAGGCAGGGGACACTTTGTGAGGAGGATGAGGAGGAGACAATGGATGAGGAAGACATCTGTCCAGAGGAGGGAGGTACACAATGCTCTAGTAGTCAGTATCTAGAGCGAGGGTGGGGTGATGCAGAGCAGGCAGAGATCACGCCTCAAGCAGGGGACAGCGTTTCTTGGCCAGTTGGCAGTCTGCAGCACATGGTTGATTTCATGCTGCAGTGCCTCAGAAACGACCGCCGCATCGCCCACATTCTCAACACGGCTGATTATTGGGTGTCCACCCTCCTAGATCCTCGCTACCGGGACAACTTACAAAGCCTCATAACACCATTGAACCGGGAGCGTAAAATGCGGGAGTACCAAGACGCACTGGTGCATTCCATCGTGTTCTCCATTCCAACCGAGAGCAGTGCTGCTAGTGCTTTACAAAGCAGCTCAGTGCGTCGAGGCAGTGGAGGAAGCTCTGCACAAAGAGGGAGCAGAAGCAGCGCCTCAGCACAAGGCAAGACCAGTATGGCCGAAATGTGGCAAAGTTTTGTGTCCCCGCCGCCACAAATGTCTACACCATCACAGACAGCTCCAGTCAGCAGGAGGCAACGTTTCCGTCAGATGGTGACAGACTACATGTCTTGCCCTCTTAGTGTACTCCCAGACGGCTCTTCTCCCTTCAAGTTTTGGGTCTGTAAGCTGGATACATGGCCAGAGCTTAGTCAGTATGCACTGGAGGTGCTAGCTTGCCCTGCTGCTAGTGTATTATCGGAACGCGTCTTTAGTGCCGCAGGTGGTGTACTAACAGACCGTCGCATGCGACTATCCTCCGATAACGTTGACCGGCTTACTTTTCTCAAAATGAACAAGGCCTGGATCTCTCATGAATTTGCCAGTCCTCTTCCAGAATAAATAATTGGTTGGCAACAGTATCCAGGTCTCCTGTTCTGTTCATGTTTCTACCACCTGAACTGTAATCCCTGAGCTCCAACACCGCCAGTTGGCGCTCGGAAGTGCCGTCTGCACAGTCAACACTTGCTGCCGTGTTATTGGGGTTCAGTAACGTCAGCTGTTCTCCTGCTGTGCGGACGGCAATTTCTCCTGATTTGTCCACATCCACTGTACTACACATTTTAAAGTTGCTCCAATTACTCCTCTGGCTCCTCTGTTTTCATTCTTATCCCTGGGCTCCAGCACCGCCAGTTGGCGCTCGGAAGTGCCGTCTGCACAGTCAACACTTGCTGCCGTGTTATTGGGGTTCAGTAACGTCAGCTGTTCCCCTGCTGTGCGGACGGCAATTTCTCCTGCTCTGTCCACATTCTCACTACTACAGATTTTAAAGTTGCTCCAATTACACCTCTGGCTCCTCTGTTTTCATTCTTATCCCTGGGCTCCAGCACCGCCAGTTGGCGCTCGGAAGTGCTGTCTGCACAGTCAACACTTGCTACCATGTTATTGGGGTTCAGTAACGTCAGCTGTTCCCCTGCTGTGCGGACGGCAATTTCTCCTGCTCTGTCCACATTCTCACTACTACAGATTTTAAAGTTGCTCCAATTACACCTCTGGCTCCTCTGTTTTCATTCTTATCCCTGGGCTCCAGCACCGCCAGTTGGCGCTCGGAAGTGCCGTCTGCACAGTCAACACTTGCTGCCGTGTTATTGGGGTTCAGTAACGTCAGCTGTTCTCCTGCTGTGCGGACGGCAATTTCTCCTGATTTGTCCACATCCACTGTACTACACATTTTAAAGTTGCTCCAATTACTCCTCTGGCTCCTCTGTTTTCATTCTTATCCCTGGGCTCCAGCACCGCCAGTTGGCGCTCGGAAGTGCTGTCTGCACAGTCAACACTTGCTACCATGTTATTGGGGTTCAGTAACGTCAGCTGTTCCCCTGCTGTGCGGACGGCAATTTCTCCTGCTCTGTCCACATTCTCACTACTACAGATTTTAAAGTTGCTCCAATTACACCTCTGGCTCCTCTGTTTTCAGTATTATCCCTGAGCTCCAACACCGCCAGTTGGCGCACGGAAGTGCCGTCTGCACAGTCAACACTTGCTGCCGTGTTATTGGGGTTCAGTAACGTCAGCTGTTCTCCTGCTGTGCGGACGGCAATTTCTCCTGCTTTGTCCAAATCCACTGTACTACACATTTTAAAGTTGCTCGAATTACACCTCTGGCTCCTCTGTTTTCATTCTTATCCCTGGGCTCCAGCACCGCCAGTTGGCGCTCGGAAGTGCCGTCTGCACAGTCAACACTTGCTGCCGTGTTATTGGGGTTCAGTAACGTCAGCTGTTCTCCTGCTGTGCGGACGGCAATTTCTCCTGCTTTGTCCACATCCACTGTACTACACATTTTAAAGTTGCTCGAATTACACCTCTGGCTCCTCTGTTTTCATTCTTATCCCTGGGCTCCAGCACCGCCAGTTGGCGCTCGGAAGTGCCGTCTGCACAGTCAACACTTGCTACCATGTTATTGGGGTTCAGTAACGTCAGCTGTTCCCCTGCTGTGTTCACGGCAATTTCTCCTGCTCTGTCCATATTCACTGTGCTACTTATTTAAAACTTGCTCCAATTACACCTCTGGCTCCTCCGTTTTTAGTATTTACCCTGGGCTCCAACACCGCCAGTTGGCGCTCGGAAGTGCTGTCTGCACAGTCAACACTTGCTGCCGTGTTATTGGGGTTCAGTAACGTCAGCTGTTCCCCTGCTGTGCGGACGGGAATTTCTCCTGCTCTGTCCACATTCTCACTACTACAGATTTTAAAGTTGCTCCAATTACACCTCTGGCTCCTCTGTTTTCAGTATTATCCCTGAGCTCCAACACCGCCAGTTGGCGCACGGAAGTGCCGTCTGCACAGTCAACACTTGCTGCCGTGTTATTGGGGTTCAGTAACGTCAGCTGTTCTCCTGCTGTGCGGACGGCAATTTCTCCTGCTTTGTCCAAATCCACTGTACTACACATTTTAAAGTTGCTCGAATTACACCTCTGGCTCCTCTGTTTTCATTCTTATCCCTGGGCTCCAGCACCGCCAGTTGGCGCTCGGAAGTGCCGTCTGCACAGTCAACACTTGCTGCCGTGTTATTGGGGTTCAGTAACGTCAGCTGTTCTCCTGCTGTGCGGACGGCAATTTCTCCTGCTTTGTCCAAATCCACTGTACTACACATTTTAAAGTTGCTCGAATTACACCTCTGGCTCCTCTGTTTTCATTCTTATCCCTGGGCTCCAGCACCGCCAGTTGGCGCTCGGAAGTGCCGTCTGCACAGTCAACACTTGCTGCGGTGTTATTGGGGTTCGGTAACGTCAGCTGTTCCCCTGCTGTGTTCACGGCAATTTCTCCTGCTCTGTCCATATTCACTGTGCTACTTATTTAAAACTTGCTCCAATTACACCTCTGGCTCCTCCGTTTTTAGTATTTACCCTGGGCTCCAATACCGCTAGTTGCTGCTCAGAAGTGCCGTCTGCACAGTCAACGCTTGCTCCAGTGTTATTGGGATTCAGTAACGTCAGCTGATCCCCAGCTGTGTGTCCGGCAAATTCTCCTGCTTTGTCCACATCCACTGTAGTACGGATTTAAAACCTCCTCCAAATACACCTCTGGCTCTTCTGTTTTTAGTATTTACCCTGGGCTCCAGCACCGCCAGCTGGTTCTCGGCAGTTCCATTGGCTCTTGTACCTTCTGCTACCCATCCGGGTTCCAGTACCGTCAGCTGGTTCTCGGCAGTGTCTTTGGCACGGGTACTCCCTCCTGCCCAGCCTGGTTCCAGCACGCCAGCTGTTTCCGGGTAGTGTCAACGTCACTTTGCCTCCAATGCGTTGTCCTGTCGTGTTGCGGTCGGGTTAGCCGACTCTATGGTGCCTGCAGTTTAGGTGACTCCTATGTGGGCTGCGGGATCTGGCAATGAAGGCTGGTTCCATAGTGCCAATAGGACAAGCACCCTCTGTAGGACTGTGGGTTTTGGTAACTGCGGCCGGCTCGCGGCCTTGAACTTTTTTTTTACATGGGTACCTTCTGCTACCCATCCGGGTTCCAGTACCGTCAGCTGGTTCTCGGCAGTGCCTTTGGATTAGGTGCCTCCTTCTCGGTATCCAAGTTCCACCAACGTCTGCTGGTCCTTGGTAGTGCTTTCTGGCACAGGTACCTCCTGCTTAGTAACCGAGTTCCAGTAACATCAGCTGGTCCTCGGTAGTTCCATTGGCTCTTGTACCTTCTGCTACCCATCCGGGTTCCAGTACCGTCAGCTGGTCCTCGGTAGTTCCATTTGCTCTTGTATCTTCTGCTACCCATCCGGGTTCCAGTACCGTCAGCTGGTTCTCGGCAGTGTCTTTGGCACGGGTACTCCCTCCTGCCCAGCCTGGTTCCAGCACGCCAGCTGTTTCCGGGTAGTGTCAACGTCACTTTGCCTCCAATGCGTTGTCCTGTCGTGTTGCGGTCGGGTTAGCCGACTCTATGGTGCCTGCAGTTTAGGTGACTCCTATGTGGGCTGCGGGATCTGGCAATGAAGGCTGGTTCCATAGTGCCAATAGGACAAGCACCCTCTGTAGGACTGTGGGTTTTGGTAACTGCGGCCGGCTCGCGGCCTTGAACTTTTTTTTTACATGGGTACCTTCTGCTACCCATCCGGGTTCCAGTACCGTCAGCTGGTTCTCGGCAGTGCCTTTGGATTAGGTGCCTCCTTCTCGGTATCCAAGTTCCACCAACGTCTGCTGGTCCTTGGTAGTGCTTTCTGGCACAGGTACCTCCTGCTTAGTAACCGAGTTCCAGTAACATCAGCTGGTCCTCGGTAGTTCCATTGGCTCTTGTACCTTCTGCTATCCATCCGGGTTCCAGTACCGTCAGCTGGTCCTCGGTAGTTCCTCAGCTTTCTTGTACCTTCTGCTACATTTCCAAGTTCAAGCTTTTTGAAATGGTTCTTGGTAATCACTCTGGATCTCCCTGACGAGGACCCTGAAGACGAGGACCCTGAAGACCAACCCTAAGAAGACGAGGACCCCGAAGACAATGACCCTGAAGACGAGGACCCTGAAGACCACCCCGAAGAAGACGAGGACCCTGAAGACCACCCCGAAGAAGACGAGGACCCTGAAGACCACCCCGAAGAAGACGAGGACCCCGAAGACGAGGACCCAGAAGACCAACCCGAAGAAGACGAGGACCCCGAAGACGAGGACCCCCGAAGACAACGACCCTGAAGACCACCCCGAAGAAGACCAAGAAGATGACCCTGAAGAAGTTGACCAAGAAGACAAAGAAGAGAAGACAAGCACCAAGATACAGAAAAACAAGAGACAGAAAACCAAGAAGCAGAAATACAAGAAGCTGCAGAACAAAAAGCGGAAGAACATTAAGCATAAGACTAAAAATCAGAGCAAAAGATAATATCTAAATTATAAGCAGAAGATGACTAAGCAGTGTATGGGGGTGAGTCCGTTCCTCCTCGTGGTGCCCCTGGAAAAGACCTGCTGCTGCAGGCCAAACTGAACGCGGACAAATCCTGTTGTAAATCTTTTGTGACGGGCAGAACGAAAGGTGTAATGTCCAACCTTTTATAGATAACAACTACAGGAATGCCTGTCACAAATAAGAATATGATGAAGAAGAAGAATATGAAGAAGATGAAGAAGTAGAATATGAAGAATGTAAAAAAAAGAATAATACGAAGAAGGTGAAGAAGAAGAAGGTGAAGAAGAAGTGGATGAAAAAGATGCTGAGGATGATGAAGGAGAAAGTGTGGGAGAAGTAAAAAAGAAGGTGAAGAGCATGGAAGTAGTGAAACATAAATATCTGACAAAATATAAAAATACTTAACATAGTTAATATTTCCGTAACTCAGAACATAATAAAAAAATATTAATTCCTGCTATTCCATTTGACTGGGCTAAACCTCTATGCCTTTATTGTCTCCCCCACCTCCCCCAATACATTCTACATTATTCTTAGTTGTTTTCCTTCATGTAGAAATAACCTACAAGGAAAGAAAGGGTTTATTTTAATTCCGATATTTATGTCCCATTGACTTGCATTGGTTTCCGGTATCGGAATCGGCGATATCCGATACTTTTTCGGTATCGGTCCGATCCAATCCGATCCGATATTTCCCGATATCGGAAGGTATCGCTCAACACTACTCATTACCTGAACTGATCTGAACTACTTTTCTATCAATAAAAAAATAAAAAATTGGGGAAATTTTTATATTCTTGGAAGCCACGTTACCAGGCTTCCCTGCACCAGGAGCATGTGAGAACCAGGTAAGCTGAATTTATTTTATTTTTTATCTAACAAAACTAACAGCCTGACCACCACCAGCATGATCAGGCACATGAAAGCAAACCACCCGACTAGGTGGGTGGAACGCCAGGGTCCAGAAACAGTGTCTGTGGGTGAGAGAACTGCTTCTTCCGCTGTTATGTGTGCATGATAATCCCCTGTCCATGGCGCATGCAAAGATGCCTTCCTACCCTTGACCTGTCGTTGCACACTCTCAACTTGCACCATCAGCAGCCACATTCACCTCCTAGTCCCAGCACAGGGTTCAGTTGTCCCTACCCCAATTTTTGGAAGGCAAGCACAAATACGCAGCCAACGCCCCACAGGCCACACTAATAAATTCACACATTTCGCGAATGCTTGCGCTCGAAATTTTGCCTTTTAGGCTCGTGGAGACGGAAGCTTCATTCAACCTGATGGTGGCTGCCGTCCCTCGGTACTCGGTCCCCAACCGCCACTATTTCTCCCGATGTGCCGTCCCCGCATTACACAATAGCGTGTCCCAGAACATTAGCCGTGCCCTCAACAACGCAGATACTGGGAAAGTCCATCTAACCACGGACACGTTGACAAGTGCTTGTGGGCAGGGACGGTACATCTCGCTGATAGCATACTGGGTTAATTTAGTGGAAACCGGGACCCAGTCTGACCTTGGGATGGAACACGTCCTCCCGACGCCAAGGATTGCGGGTCCTAGGTCAATCAGGGATGCCCCCACATTCTACAGCTTGTGTACCTCCCCTTCTCCTCCTCTTCAGCCTCCATCTCTAAAATGACCACATCAGTCACAAGCTGGAAGCACTGCACCACTGCCTCGGCCAAGCGGAAACAGGCTGTGCTGAATCTAATATGCTTAGGTGACTAACCGCACATCGCTGATGAGTTTTGGACAGCTCTAAAACTGCAGACAGATCTGTGGCTGACACCGCTGAACCTACAGCCAGGCATGGTCATGTGTGACAATGGCCGGAACCTGGTGGTGGCCCTGAGGCGAGCTCACACACGTACCATGTTTGGCCCATGTGTTTAACCTCGTGGTTCAACGGTTTCTCAAAATCTACCCAGATCTGTTGGATCTGCTTGTCAAAGTACGCTACGTATTTGCCCATTTTAGAACGTCAGCTAAAGCTTTCACCACCCTTGAAGTGCTTCAGCAGCTTCTAGCTCACTGACTGTTGTGGTATGTCCCAACGCATTGGAACTCATCGTTGCAGATGTTGGAAAGGATTTGTGAGCAGCAGAGGGCAGCTGTTGACTACCAGCATCAACATGGCCATCAATATTCAGGTCAGCCTCCACACATAAAACCTCAGGAGTGGGTATGGATGTCAAAGATCTACGCCATCCTCCAAAACTTTGAGGACTCCACCAAGATGGTGAGTGGCGATGACACCATAGTTAGCATCACCATCCCACTTCTGTCTTCTGAAACGCTCGCTGCTCACAATTAAAGAAGATGCATTGCATGCGGAGCATGATGAGATGGAGCAAGGAAACATATTGGGTGATTCCATACAGCGGTGATTCCATACAGCCCAGCCTCATCGCATCCTAACGTGGATTGGGTGACAATGAGGAGGAGGGGGAAGAACAGGAGCTTGTTTCCTGCGCTATAGACGGTACTACCCACACAACTGTCATACCGTCTGTTCAGCGTGGATGGCCTGAGGAGAGGGAAGAGGAGGAAAGCATGGTCAGTCGTCCTCTTGGGGAGGACATGGAAGTCTAGCCTGTTAGCTGTCTGGCACACACAGCTGAGTTTATGTTACGCTGCCTTTCCTGTGACCCTTGTATTCTCCAAATTTTGGGTGACAGTCATTACTGGTTGGTGACACTTTTAGACCCACGCTACAAGAAGAAGTTTATATCTCTTATTCCCGCAGCTGGCAGGTCTGCTAAAATGGGGCAGTACCAGAGTATTAAAAAAATTCCCATCTGAAAACGCTGGTGGCAGAGGTCACTGTTCGCTAGACAACCAAGGAGTATAGAGGAGAGAGACACAAATATGATCCAGCAGAGGCAGGGGAACACTGTCAAAGTTCTGGGACAGTTTTCTCAGACCCTACTATCGCACAAGCCGTGATGCATGGTGTAGTCTCCCAAGGAGAGAAAAGTTTGGAAACATGCTGAAGGAGTACCTTTCTAACCGTACCAACGTCCTTCGTGATTCCTCTGTGCCTTTTAATTATTGGGTATCCAAGCTGGACACGTGGAATGAACTGGCTCTCTAAGCCTTGGATGTCCTGGCCTTTCCTGCTGCTAGCGTTTTGTCAGAGCGGGTTTTTAGTGCCGCTGGTGGAATTATAACCGATAGGCGCATCTGCTTGTAGACTGAAAATTCTGACAGACTGACTTTTATAAAAATGAACAAGGGCTGGATTAGGCCAGACTTCTCAACACCACCGAATGATAGCAGCATAACTGAAACTCAACTACAGTGTCTTTTTGTTGGAAGGTCTAAATCTATTCCCATGTACCTCTGTCTTCACACCCAGACATGGGTATAGGCTTCCTGATTTTGTCTATATGCTCTTGCCCTCCTTATTCTCCTCATTCTTATCCTCAAGCACCATATCATCACCATATCTACCATATCACCATATCTACGTCTCTTGCAAGGGGTATTCGAGTTCCTCCAATTTTTTGGCAGCCACAGCATTCACTGCATAGGCAAATAATATGGGAAACACACTTCGTAATAATGGGAACATTTTTTCATGAGGCTCTCCATCCTCTATGTCTCTTGCAAGGGGCATTTTTAGTGCCTCCAAATTTTTGACAGCCATGGCATTAACTGCATAGGCAAACAGTATGGGAGACCCACTTCCTAATAATGGGAAAAAAATGTTCATGAAGCCCTCCGAACTCTACATCTCTTGCAAGGTGCATTGGAGTGCCTTCAATTTTTGCTGGCTGTTGCATTCACTGCATAAGCAAACAGTATGGGAGACCCACTTCCTAATAATGGGAGTATTTTTTTCATTAGGCCCTCCAACCTTTACGTCTCTTGCAAGCAGCATTGGAGTGCCTCCCATATTTTGGCAGCAGCTGCATTCACTGCACAGGCAAATAGTATGGGAAGCACACTTCCTAATAATGGGAACATTGCTTTTATGAGGACCTCCAACCACTACGTCTCTTGCAAGGGGCATTGGAGTGCCTCCAAATTTTTGGCAGCCATTGAATTAACTGCTTAGGCAAATAATATGGGAGACCCACTTCCTAATAATGTAAAAAAAAAATTCAAGAGGCCCTCCAACCTCTACATCTCTTGCAAGGGGCATTGGAGTGCCTCCAAATTTTTGGCAGCCATTGCATTCACTACATAGGCAAACTGTATAGGAGACCCACTTCCTAATAATAGGAAAAAAAATTTCATAAGGCCCTCCAACCTCTACGTCTCTTGCAAGGGACATTGGAGTGCCTTCAAATTTTTGGCAGCCATTGCATTAACTGCTTAGGCAAACAATATTGGAGACCCACTTACTAATAATGGAAACATTTTTTTCCCGAGGCCCTCCAATCTCTACATCTCTTGCAAGGGGCATTGGAGTGCCTCCAAATTTTTGGCAGCCATTGCAGTCACTGCATACTCTATAACTGTATAACAGAACTGCTCCTTTCTAATGGGAACATGTTGTTACTGAGGCCCAGCTCTATGTGTCTTTAAATTGCTATTGGGGTATTTTGCTAAATTTTGGAAGCCGTTGTACTCATTGCATACCCTAAAACAGTATAGTAGAACCACTCCTTTCTAATGGGAACATGTCGTTACTGAGGCCCAGCTCCATTTGTCTTTATATTGTTATTGAGGTTTTTCCCAAATTTTGGCAGATGTTGTACTCACTTCATACCCAATAACTGTAAAGCAGAACTGCTCTTTTCTAACGGGAACATGTTGTTACTGAGGCCCACTTCTATGTGTCTTTAAATTGTTATTGGGATTTTTCCCAAATTTTGGCAGCCGTCATACTCACTGCATACCCTATAACTGTATAGCAGAACCACTCCATTCTAATGGGAACATGTCGTTACTGAGGCCCAGATCTATGAGTCTTTAAATTGTGTTTGGGGTTTTTACCTATATTTTGTCAGCCGTTGTACTCACTGCATACCCTATAACTGAATAGCAGAACCGCTTCCTTCTAATGGGAACATGTCGTTACTGTGGCCCACCTCTATGTATCTTTAAATTGTTTTGGGGGTTCTTCCTAAATTTTGACAGCTGTTGTACTCACTCTATACCTTATAAATGTATAGCAGAACCGCTCCTTTATAATGGGAACATGTTGTTACTGAGGCCCACCTCTATGTGTCTTTAAATTTATATTGGGTTTTTTCCTAATCTTTGACAGCCGTCGTACTCACTGCATACTCTATATCTGTATAGCAGAACCACCACTCCTTTTTAATGGGTGCATGTCATTACTGAGGCCCAGCTCTATGTCTCTTTAAATTGTTATTGGAGTTTTCTCCAAATTTTGGCAGCTGTTGTACTCACTGCATACCCTATAACTGTATAGCAGAACAGCTCCTTTCTAATGGGAACATGTTGTTACTGAGGCACACCTCTACATGTCTTTAAATTGGTTTGGGGTTTTTTCCTAAATTTTGGCAGCCTTTGTATTCACTGCATACCCTGTAACTGTATAGCAAAACTACTCCTTTCTAATGGGAACATGTCGTTATGGAGGCCCAGCTCTATGTGTCTTTAACTTGTTATTGGGGTTTTTCCCAAATTTTGGCAGCAGTTGTTCTCACTGCATATGCTATAACTGAAAAACAGAACCACTCCTTTCTAATGGGAATATGTTGTTACTGAGGCTTACCTTTATGTGTTTTTAAAATGGTATTGGGGTTTTTCCCAAATTTTGGCAGCTCTTGCAGTCACTGCATGGGCATTACAACTATAGGAGACCCACTCCTTTATAATGGGAACATTTTTTTTACCGAGTCCCTCCTCTATTTCTCTTCAAAGAGGTATTCAGTTGTGTCCAAATTTTTGGCAGCCCTTGCAGTGACTGCATATGCAATAACAGTATAGGAGACCCACTCGTTAAGAATGGGAGCAACAAAGCATTGCTGGCTGATGGCTCTCTAACAAAAGGGGGGGGAGACTGCTGGTACTTTAAGAATAGTAAGGGCCACCTGATGGCCCTATAAAAATAGGCTTTGTAAATTTCAGAGTCCCTCCATCATAAATGAAACAGGATGTGTCTGATCATGTCTCACACACAACATGGCCAGATAAGGTAGCAAAATGTTAAAATGACATTTACCGGTGAATGTATTCTTCACCGTTGAAAGCAATGCAAAGTGCAAAAACACATAGAAAACGCTACGTGTGAACATAGCCCAATGTGTTGAGGAGCATTTTAATGTTTGCTTATTTATTTTGCCTTATATACAAGTCATTACCCTTGAAAGGATGTTCCTTAACATTTTTCCCAGGAAAATCAATTTTGGCTTCGTTTTTGCATGTTTTATTGTGAGTCCGTAAAAGTGGCATAAAACTCTGACAACATTGTTCACAGCAGTAACCTGGGAGTGAGAGATGCACCCAGGGCTCTTCCCCATACTGTTCCCATGTCATTTAAGCACTGATCTCATCAATTAGGGTAATTTTTAGGCCCTCTGCAAACCATCAGAGGGGGGCCGCCAGAAAAATGCTCAAGTTTCCCATAGACTTACATTGAGCTCGTTGCTTGGACCGAGCATGCAAGCATTTCAATTCGCTGGATTCGTTATAGTGCTCGCCCTTCACTAGACTGGAGTAAGATTTGTGGCATAATGCATGCTTGTTATAAATTAGACGAGTGGGCACTTTTTCCCCATTACAACCACTTCCGCCTCTTTTCGACAGAGCTGGCCAAAACTGGCGTGAAAACCTCTGGTTGCTCAAAAAGTTTGTGACATTTCAGAGTGTTTTACACCAGATTTGAATTGTAAAATCTTCCACGAAACTGGGCCATAGTCCATCTAAATAATGTCTTTTGATTAATTTTATTTATCGGTTTCCTGTGATTTCTTATTATTAACAAGTGTGCTATCTAACGCTGTCTTTAAAAATAGGTGAGCTCTGACTGCCATGGATTTGCAAAAATATTTTACCAATGCCTATCCAGCTGTCAGCTAATAAAGATATGATAGTAGTTCCAGTGTTTTTCAACAGTTTGATCGTCACGGGTTTGAAACAATGAGCTATAAAATCTGCATCTGCTGGAGGGTAGCTCTGAAGCTAGACTCTGAACATGGCAGAGGGCATAAATAAAAAGTGCATTTGCATCACAATCCACCAACTTGAAATTATAATGGTATATACAGAATATAATATTTTAGAAGACACCTTTTCCTCTCTCTAGAAGCTGCAGTTAACTTGCCTTCGTGTTAATCTTGCTTGTGTGTTATCTTTCAACGGCTTTCATTGATTACAATAAAGAACTTATGCCTGGCTTACCTATACAGCTTAAAGCACTTGCATTAAAAGTTCTCTTCTCATGACTGTTGCTAATAAAGTCCTTAACTTCTTTTAAAGAACATCTTTCAATTTTTGAAATGAGCAGACTAAATGGACAAAAGTTTGTGCACCCATCATTTGGAAAAAGATGCATAAAGTAAGAATCCACCTTTTTAACACTAGGTTGTATTTAATGCCAGCATTCTGTGCTGAATAATTGTGAAATAGATTGATTAGACATAACTTTAAATCCAATGTCAGTGGAAGTGAATAAAACTGAATACAATATATCTTAATAAAAGGTGAGATCCTGTTTTATGTAACAAATGAACAATAAGTTATTAAAGCTGATGTTTCAAAAGCAGGAAAAATTGGCAAGAGTAAAGTGAGTAAAGTGACTTTAACAAAGTCCAAGTTGTGAAGACTAGCATAGAATGACAGAACAACTTTAAAACAGCAAGTTTTTGTTAGGTGTTCCTAGTATCAGTGGTTAGTATCAGAGATTTCAGAATGCAAATGGAAATTTGCCTAATCAAACAATTTGTGATATTCCATTCGAGCAAATCACCAAAAATGCCTGCCATCATCTTACACAATACTGTAGACTAGCCAGAGAAGGCTCTCATGAGCTTGGGTAGGACCGGGTGGGCTTCTCCATAATGCCTTACAGTGGTCACATAACCATGTATAACACAGCCAATCAAGAGTGACTATCATAGTCCGTTTAAAAGTAGAGACAGGAAATGCAATTGCCATTTTGAGGTGAATCTGGTTAGTGAGAGGACATAACAGCTCATAGCTAAGTAATAGAAATAGGGAGGTAAAGCCATAAAATACTGAGTGAACATTACAGTTTGTGACAACAAAACAGGGAAGAACAGTTAACATCTATTTCCCATAGCCATATACTGTATATTGAGGTAACTTTAATATTAGTAAGGATATGTTTTTTATTGAAGAGCCAGCGATGATTTGGATACAGAGCTAAGAGAAGACAGACTTTTCAGGCCAATTAACATATTTGCAATTCACCCAAATCAAAGTTTTGGGGAAAAAATTGTTGAAGAATTTGAATTTTGCAATATTCACTCATCTCTGCTTAGCACCTACCACAAATTGGCCATGGAAGGACAAGTAGTGAAGTTTACCCAAGACTCAATGATTTGATTGTGAGTGAAGAGTAGTCATTTTGGCTCTGATAGAAAGATGCATAACACACAGCACATCACAGCTTGTGGCATATTGTGCTGAGTATTCACAGACAGGTTAAAACGATCATGCTGACTTCTTTGTACTCCTCATAGAGGCTGCGATGGTCATATGAGCATCAGAACTTGATAATAGTGCAATGGAAGAAGATGGCCTGGTATGATAATTCATGTTTTTTTTTTCTATTATATTAGGGATGTTATCTTAAAATGTACCACTTAGATAAACAATGGTACAGATTAAGTACACCCTTTTCAGCAGGATATTGCGCTCTGCTACCCATCAAAAACTGTTCACAAATGGTTTGAGAAGAATTTTGAAATGTTGAATTGACTTCCAAATTCCCCAGTTCTCAATCTGATTGAGTCTGTAGAGGATGCTGAAAAAAACTAGTTAAAACTATGGACTCTGTTCTCACAACTTATATGACTTTGCTGCTAAAACCTTGCCAACAGATACTGTGTCACAAGACACCTTAAGAACTCTTATTTACTTTATGGCTCAAAGTTAAAGATGGCATGAGTGTGCCCAACACAACATTAGTAGTGCTAATAAGGGTTTATAGTAAAGCTCATTCCCACTTATTGGCTTACCTAACCAGTCTAGCAAACAACCTACGAATGAAAAATAATTTTATAAATCATTGTTATTGGCAGCATTGCCCAGTGTAACCAATAACATGATACTTTATGTGGACAAAACTATCATATTATGAATTGTTGGCCTGTTTTATCCAGCCAGTAAATGACCACCAATCAGGCTGCATATAGCCAATCAGAGATTGTTTAACGACTTGACTTGGCCTGTTTAAATGGGCCATTATGTGAACAAATTCTCCCTTTAATCGCCACTAGGAGAGAGATAAGGGACATTAAGTAATTTAAGCGTAATATATTATTTGTACATGGTAAACTGCATAACTTCCATCAGTCATATTTACAGGAAACCAGAATTGAAATATTAAAGTTTATGTCTTCACAAAAACAACATAAAACTAATGGATATGCTTATGTACAACTGGGTGATCCTCATAGGCACACATTATTAGCAGAAAAAATGTGGTGGCTTCAAAAAAGCCAATTTTTTTGATTCGTTGTTCCTTATAGAGGGATCTGTCATCAGGTTTTTGCTATGTAATCTGAAAATAGCATGCTGTAGGGGTTAAAACACAGATTTCAGCAATGCCATGCTTATCAAGATCCATGCTTTTGTTTACTTGTAATTATTGTTTTTGCACCAGGAGCTTATCAATGCTGGGACACAGAAGCATTTGTGATAAGCACTTCACCTATAGTCATTGTATATACAGACAACAACCACAAGGCTTAGGGATAAAATGAACTTTAAGGCAAAGAAAAGTGAACCATCTAAAATTGAAAATATTTAATACAACAAGTAGCATACAAAATCATAAAAGATGTCTCATCAGAGGGACACAATAAAAGCCAGATCAATAGATATAGCAATATTAATAAACACAGATAGCTGAGATCCCAATGGAAACAAACAATCATGTGTCCTGATAGGATATACATGTGTTTCCATTGAGACAGCCAATACACATTATAGTGTTATAGCAAACTTTATGCCGGATAATGAAATGAAAATCATATAGGTGCAAATACCTATGGATATAAAATGGACATCCATCATGCAGAAGAATCTGGCACTGTGTCCCACCAACCTGATGTGTGTTTCGCCAAGCTTCTTCCGGGGATGTGGCAAATACATGTATGACCCTGGTGTGGGTTAGCTTTCTCAGCTCTGCTGCATTGCTAAATCTAAAAACTCTGTGTCAGAACCACTGCACCCAGTAAATTAAGGGATACATCATCATATTCAGGGTTTCTTTGTCCACGTCCTGTAGCTTTCAGATGAGGTAGCAAAAACTTGGTGACAGATTCCCTTTAAGACACATGATTCTAGGTAACAGGAAGACAATAAGGAGCAATGACTTCCCAGTTACAAAGCAGTTGGCTACATGAGCTTACACCACTAATAGCTATAGAACATATGGTACATTGTTAAATAATGAATGAAGACAATTCTCTTTAGAAGTTGTCTTAAAGAAGTTGGCCACTACTTTTTATGACTTTCCTAATCGATGGACCCTGTGCCCCTAAGTGTTTTTCTAATTACCTCCTGCTGTCCTTTTTGCCTGTCAGCGGTGCTATCACTGGCCACTCACAGGCATCACGTGACCCCTGGCTGCAGCCGGCTCAGACATCCGCTGATGTCACGTCAAGTTCCGGCTGCAGCCGGGGTGACTTACTTCTGCGTTCCACAGTGGATGCTGGGATGTGGGCGGGGTATCCCCGCCCACAGCCCATTAGCCACCGTGAGGATCCCATTACTGATGTCACGTCTCACTTGACGTGACATCAGCGGCAGGTCACGTGATGCCTGTGAGCGGCCTGTGGAAGCGCCACTCACAGACAAGAAGGACAGCAGGTGGTACTTAGAAAAACACTTAGGGGTACAGGGTCCATCGATTTGGACAATCATAAAAAGTAGTGGCCAACTCCTTTAATCATCAAATCACTACTGGTCTTTTTTCTTTAACCACTTTGTTTAACCACTTGTTATTGCTAGGGAACGATATATCTAATTATATATTTTCACATTTTAGCGAGAATATAGCATTAAATATTGGCCATTTACTTCCAGTGTCCATTCGTGTCATGCTAGTGCAGATTGTGCTTTGTACAGTGAAAGACTCAAGTAAGTGATCTTTGTCTGTATGACATTCATATGCCCTAATACGACATGTGAACACCGCTAGACTTTTTATAAGATAAACTCTTAAAATATATATTTTGGAAATAACAGGATCTTTTATATGATTCCATTAAAAGACCAAAACAATACAGAGAGGAAAACACAGGTTTTCTTCCCTGAAATTTATTTTATTATATATAAAGGGAAGTATAGTAAAATAACATTTCAGATAAGAAACAATTATGGAGGTGTGTCAAAATATGGTACAGTGGATGATATCAATATCTTACAATATTATTTTTACAAAATCTAACAGCAGCACAAACCCCAAGTGGAAAAACATAACATTTTTTATCTGGTAAATTACAGTTATTTTTTTCTATTTTCACTTGTTTAAACCTTGATAAATGCCCTGCAAATACAATGTGGCTGAAGTGTCAAAAGCTCAGCATCTGTACAGAGAACTATGTTTCTAAGCTGTAGTATATGATATGAATTAACATATGAACAAATACGTGGTGCTCATGATATCAAGTTTAAATATTTTAAAATTATTCATTTAAATAAAGGCCAGACATTACATAATAAAATTCTACACTTTACAGTATTTTATGGATATCAGTCAAAAGATTTCCTAATACAAACTGCATATATCAGATCTGGTAGACCTATGAGACTGGTATACTCACTAAACATGAATAGTGAATTGACTTTTCCTAAAATGTTAGAAAAAAAATCAGATTCTCCTAGATCTGACATTTTTTTATTTGCTTTGTGCAAATTTAAGAAAATGCCAGTTGGCACATATAAAGAGGGCTGGGAAAGGGGTAACAAAAATAAAAAAAAACGTATACTCAGCCCATCACTAGCACTAACAATGAAAATTCATGGTAAAATAGCTGATTAAAATCAGATCAATAAAATACTCATTTAATATTATTATATTATTAAATATTGATTAACATCAGATCAATAAAATACTCATTTAAATATTGTATAAAGGAGATTTCAAAAAGGATTATACTTTTATATTACTCCGAATTTCAAAGTAAGTACACCATCATCACCAGGACAAGAAGATCTATGTAGTAATGTATATATTTTCTATTGAGAAATCAAAGTACATACATTATAAAAATCTGACAGATATTATTGAAATCTGCCAGATTCGCTTTCAGTTTATCTATACGGTGTCCATCTATTTTCAGTTTATTGATAGTGAATATAGATCTTTATTAACCTCTTCCCAACATTCGCCCTACATTTATGGTGGGAGTCTAAATTGGGTGTATGGCGCGGACTTATAGGATGAGTCCGTTCCATAATCACCAAATAATTGCTGCGTGTCACATGCCACGTGTCTGTGGGCCTTCAACAGCTGCAGTGGCTGTTAATTGCGCTGTCAATCTCTGACAGAGGCATCAACAATGTGCCAACAATGTGCCCATCTGCCACCACATGACACAATCGTGGAGCGCCAATGGATTTATATGGCAACAAGGGGTCTGATTAAGACCTGTGTGCCTGCCATCACAAAGCGCTGTTGAACCACAGCCTCTGGTTGGGCTTCAAAGGAGACTATGATTTTTATTATACAGTATACGTAAAGTATTGCTTTATATAGTACAAGTGATCAGACAATTAAAATAATAAATTTCAATGACCACCATCAAAAATAGAGATTTTTGCAAAATTCACATGTGGATTTGATGCATCCATAAAATTCTGATCTATCAAAAAATTTAATTAATTAAGCCAATTAGGCCAATTAGTAGAGTGTAATGAGAAAATGAATTCAAAACATAGTAAGAAGCAATCAAAACATCATATATATGACAACAGAGTATCAATAAAAATGTTAGCTCACCTTACAAAAAACAAGCCGTCACACAACTCAATTGACCAAAAAATGAAAAAGTTATGTCTTTTTACTAATAAAATATTAAAAAATTGGCCAAGTTTAGTATTGACATAATCGTCCTGACCCTTACAATTATTAAACCAGGTTATTTTTGCTACAAAATGTACGCTGTAAAAACAGGTACAAAAAAATGGCAGAATTTCAATGAAATTTCACTGCACTTGGAATTGTTTTCCTGTTTTCCAGTACAGTATGTGGTAAAATGAATGGTGACTTTGAAATGTACAACTCATCCTACAAAAAAACTGGACATCAAACCTCTATGTGAACAGTAAAGTAAAAAAGTTAGAGATTTTGGAAGAACTGGAGAAAAGAAACAAAAACAGAAGTTGACCATGTCAGGAAGACATTAAAGTCCCTTCAGCTCCATTATGTTGGTGTTGTACACACTTGTATTCTCTATAAAATAAAAATTCTGGATAAACTTTGGTTAGAATTTCTGGCATTATTCTGTTAAATTTTACTAGAAATGTAGTTAAAATTGTCAACAAGATGTTACCCTTCTCCTAGTCAAAGGAGTGTGTCCCTAAGCAGTCTACCAATATCAGCACTGATTGGTCAGTAAGAAACAATATAAGAAAAAGCCTCCAACTGGCAACACTCAGTAATTGATTAATTTATAGACATCTAGGGGTGATACCAGGGGGACAGCAAAATGAAGACTGAATTATTCTTTAGCATTGCTATCTCATGAGGAATACCAATATTTACTAAAACAAACAAAGTTTTTGGCTATTTTTCAATTTCTGAAAGCTTTAACCCAGTACAATAAGTCACATTACATTTGCAAATTCAAAAAACACCAATAATCAATTGATTTGGTCACACAATCTGGATAATTCTGCAGCCAAGATATCTAACAGAATCTTCCTTAATCGTCAAAGCGTCTATGCTTGTAGAGTGCAATCTGGCATCAGTAACCAAATTGTAGCATCGGCGTCTCTGCCTCCTGCCCGGCAGAGACTCCGTCCCCCTTACCGCCGCGGTCCTGCTCCGGCGTCTTCTGGCCTCCCTGCAGCTGCTGCTGGTGCACACAGCCTCCCAGGCCCTGTGCTTAGGGCGCGCGCGCGCTCCCTCCCTCTTAAAGGGGCTGCACGCACCATCCTAAAAAGTCCCCGGCAAATGGCTGGAGGACTTCCCCTATTAAAGGCACCTCCTCCAATATGGAGGTGCCCGTGCAAGGTTTTAGCTTTGTGGGTGATACTCTGCTTCAGCCCTTAGGTCCCGCTGCTAGCCTGACTACAAGTCCAGCCCGCCAGCCTGACTACAAGTCCAGCCCGCCAGCCTGACTACAAGTCCAGTCTGCCAACCTGACTACAAGTCCAGTCCGTCTGCTTGCTTACTCTCCAGCCCGACAGTCTGTCTACAGTCCAGTCCACCAGTCTGTCTATGGGCTCTGTCCGCCTGCTTACCAGGAAGCACCTGCCCGTTACCTGCCGTGCCTATCTGCCAGCCTACCTGGAGGCTCCTGCCTGTTACCTGCCATGCCTACCAGCCAGCCTACCTGGAGGCTCCTGCCTGTTACCTGCTGTGTCTGCCAGCTCGCTTACCTAGAAGACCTGCCTGTTACCTGCCGTGCCTACCAGCCAGCCTACCTGGAGGCTCCTGCTTGTTACCTGCCGTGCCTGCCAGTCCGTCTGCCCGGATCACCTGTCAGCCTGCCTGCCGTGCTTATCTGCTGTACTGGTCAGTCCCTGCCTTCTGACCCGTGGGAGTCACCTGCTCTCATACATGGTCGGTCCCCAGAGTAGCACCTTGTCCCTCTGCTCGGTTCCTCCCGGGTCACGGAGTCGATTGAGCCACCGTACGGCCTTGGTCAGTCTGAGTTGATACCTAGTTGCGCCCCTCTGGTCCCTCCTTGCACCACAGCACATAGGTTCCACCACCCAGATCCGTAACACAAATTGGTACGTACATGTTTTCATTATGTTAATATTTGATAGATCAGAATACAATCATTTCATTCATATATTAAGGTGATTATGGTTTTTGAGACCTAAAGTGAACCTCATCAAAAACATGGAAAACACATCTCAAAGATATTTTTATGCAGTAATATATCATTTATGTTACGAAAGAAATAATCTAGTGTACACTGCTGTAAATGTAGCAGTTTTCTAAAAATCTTCTGTTCCCTATTTTAAGGTGGAAATCATCTGTTTTGCCACCTTCTACTTTACATATGATTGACTTCATGTACTTTTTGAGCTTGTGCATCTAAAGATGGGTTCCACTCACATTGTCATCTTCCAGTAAGGAGAATAACAATGTTTGCTGGGTCTTTTAACTTATGCAAATGTTTTACCCGTCCTCCTCATCCATTGACGGTACCGATATTATGATGAATTCCAGGACGTATGTAGCAGTTAATTATAATACTGAGCTGCATGGACTGCTGTAGAAGGAAGATACAATTTTGAGGCACAATGAATTTTTGAATTTGCGTAAAGCATGAAATCTAATTTTAGTGCTTGAAACGTACAGTGAAAAAAGTGACTTGCTCATATTCAGGGAGCTGAGATTCGGATCCAGCTTTCTCAAAGAAGTGACATAACAACTGTCATTTTGTAGTGTTATAAATAGTATTTGACCATTCTTCTGGCCTCACAGATACAGCCTTGTGAGTCACACAATTATATTATACATGGAAAAACTGCATTTTTGTCTTACTATTAAAATAAACTTTCCTATAGAGAAGCTAAAAAATCTTTTTCATATAGATTTAAATTACTAGATGACTTTCATTAAATTTATAGCATTGTTTTCTTTTGTAAAAAGGAATAATAAAGTTATTCCTTTTACATAAGTTAGAAATAAGAAAAAAATTAATAAGATGAAATGTTTGTTGCTATGTTTCTATAGTAAGATAGGTTTGACATTACTAAGACTATGTGTGTGTGTTCAAGAGCTCGAAAGGGGTTGGAGACAGTCCTAGATGACCTCAGAATGTTGCACACATCTTTTGGGGGCAATTGGTGGCTTTATAGTATTGCGATTCATAGCAAATGTATACACTCCCTAACAGAAGTTATGTCGCTTATCCATTTTATGTAAATAAAAGCTTATAACCCGACGTTAAATTCATCCATTGGTTTTATAAATTACTCTTTTGAAAGCTGAAACCCTCCCAAATTTGGTTTAGGTAAAGAAAATAAATTGGCATCAATGCTGAAACATTGCTCATTTAATGAACACAGAATGATCAGATTTTGGCAAGACAAAAGTTTTGTCGCCTGGTCACACAATGCACCCAATCCTAGTTTACATCCTCTCCAGTGCTCAGTAAATGATCAGTTAATAAGTGGGTGTGCATAAAAAGAAACCCAGCATCCCAGACCTTCACTTGAACTGCAACTTGAGCTCTGACAACATGCCAAATATCCACCCTGCGACCAAAGCCTTGATTATCAAGAGGCTGAAGACCAGATCCACTGCAGAGGTGGCTGGCACCTTTAATGTGTTTCAGCGTCAAGTACAAAGAATTGAAAAAAGATTTGAAGAGACTGGAGATGTGTTTGACAAGCCCAGGTCCGGCAGACCCCGCAAGACAACTGATCAGGAGGAACATTTGTTGGTTAGAAAATCCAAAGCAAGCCCCTCTTCCACTGCAGCAGAGCTCCAACAGGCCTGGTCACCTCAAGTCCCTTTGTCAACTAGAACAGTTTGTAGGATTCTGTCTCGAAATGGCCTCCACGGTCGAATCAGTGCTCATAAGCCAGCACTAAACAAAAGGCAAAAAAAAAAAAACTTGTGGCATTTGCAAAGTCCCACAGCCTGCTAATCAAATGGACACTGGAAAAGTGTCAGAAGATGGATTTCTCTGATGAATCTTCAGTAGAATTACACCACAGCCGCTGCAAATAATGCGGGGGACCTACTGGAGCCCATATGGATCCAAAATACACCCAGAAAACAGTTAAATTTGGTGGTGGAAAGATCATGGTCTGGGGTTACATTCAGTATGGGGGTGCGCGAAACATTTGCAAGGTGGAAGGCAATATCAATAGCCTAAAATATCAAGAAGTATTAGCTACCTCTTACATTCCAAATCATAAAAGGGGTCAAATTCTGCAGCAGGATGGTGCTCCATCTCATACATTCATCTCTACAACAAAGTTCCTCCAGGCAAAAGAGGTCAAGGTGGTCAAGGACTGGCCAGCCCAGTCACCAGACATGAACATCATTGAGCATGTTTGGGGTAGGATGAAAGAGGAAGCTTGGAAGAGAAAACCAAAGAATCTAGATGAACTCTGGGAGGCATGTAAGACTGCATTCTTTGCTATTCCTGATGACTTCCTTAATAAATTGTATGAATCATTGTTGAGCCGCCTGGATGCAGTCCTTCAAGCTCTTTGAAGTTACACAAAATATTAAATATGACTCTAATAGCACCACAACTTCATTCACCAATGTTATGCAACATATATTTGTATTTTAAGTTAATTATTTGTTTGAATATCACATTACTTTCTGTGGGCGACAAATCTTTTGTCTTGCCAAAATCTGACCATTCTGTGTTCATTAAATGATCAATATTTCAGCATTGATGCCAATTTATTTTCTTAACCAAACCAAATTTGGGAGGGTTTCAGCTTTCAAAAGAGTAATTTATAAAAACAATGGATGAATTTAACGTCAGGTTATAAGCTTTTATTTACATTACATGGATAAGCGACATAACTTCTGTCAGGGAGTGTATGCTGCTAATCAAATTTACTATAAAAATTGTCAAACAGTAGAATGGAGCTAAATTAGTCTCTGGTCTAAACAAAATGAATATTTAACCAGCCACTTATCAATGGTGAATACAATGTGAAATCCCTTGAAATGGATAAAATGGTAAATCATTTGAACTTGAATTTAATCCTAATTTTACAATAAGATTTGGATTCTCCTAATTCCAATATTTTGCAATTTGTGCAAATACAGAAAAATGACAGAGGGCCAGCTTCCATTTTATTGAATTGTAGAGGGCCAGGAAAAATTGAAAAATAATAATTTTGCCACTCAGCTATTCCATCGCCATAGCTCTACGCTTTCTCTTCGGCTATATTGTCATCTTCACCTGTGTCGAGGCTTCAACACTATGTAGGCTTCAGTCATTACAATACAGATTTTGATGTTGTGACCTCATGATGTGTATTACCTGAAGTCTAGTCAAACTATGGTATTTGAGGCCTATTTTGTGCCAAGAATTCCGGCGCCAAGTAAAGATGATGGATGAGCACCAAACCGTAGGGCTGCTGAGGTGGGTTAGGTGAGTAGTGAGGTGAGGTTTTTTTTTACCTCATGTTTATCCTGCGTTGACCACAGGACATTCTAAGGAATATTCAATTTGCATCAAATAACTGGGAACTGGGAACTCCTTCAAGATTGTGGGAAGACCATTTCTGGTGACTACCTCTTGAAGATCATCATCAAGAGAATGCCAAGAGTGTGCAAAGCAGTCATCAAAGCAAAAGGTGGCTACTTTGAATAACCTAGAATAGACATATTTTCAGTTGTTTCAAATTTTTTTGTTAAGTATATAATTCCACATGTGTTCATTCATAGTTTTGATGCCTTCAGTGTGAATGTACAATTTTCATAGTCATGAAAATACAGAAAAATCTTTAAATGAGAACGTGTGTCTAAACTTTTGGTATTTACTGCATATATATATATATATATATTTATATATCTTTATATGTATTGATATATATATACAGTACAGACCAAAAATTTGGACACACCTTCTATGCTGTAGATATTTATATATGTAGATATATAAAAATACAAAAAGCTGGTGCCACTCAAAAATGGAAAACTATCAAAAGCCTAGTTAAACTTTTAATAAGCTCTATGTGCAACAGGCAATGTTTCAGCTCCACAGACCCTTTTTTAAAGCCTGTGGAAGCCTCTGTGGAGGCAAAATGTTGCCTGTTGCACATACAGCTGATGTGCTTTGAGTGACGCTGCTTTTTTTATTTTTATATTATTATCTGGTTTTGGGGCTATAACCAGTGGGCAGTCACCTATCCTTAACTCCGAAGCTGGTGCTGTGTCATTTTCTGTAGATAGATTGAAGTGAGAAAAATATAGGCATAAATTAAATTTATGGGATCAAATAACTAAAAATTGGCATGTCCATATGTATTCACCCCTTTTTGCTATGAAGCACCTAAAAATTTTTTGTGCAAGCAATTGCCTTCATAAGTCACATACTAAGTGAAAGGAAGTCCATCTATATGCAATCTAAGTGTCACATAGCTTGTCAGTATACACACAACTTTTCTGAAAGGCCAAAGAGGCTGCAACACCATTAAGTAAGAAGCACCACTAACCAAACAACACCATAAAGACTAAAGAGATCTCCAAAGAAGTAATGGAAAAAGTTGTTGAGCAGTACGAGTCAGATTTGGATTCTAAAAAATATCCCAATCTCTGATGATCCCCTGAAGTACCATTAAATCCATTATCTTCAAATGAAAAGAACATGGTACCACAACAAACCTGCCAAGAGAGGGAAGCCCACCAAAACTCTCAGCCTGGGCAAGGAGGGCATTAATTAGAAAGACAGCACAGAGACTAAAGGTAACCATGAGGGAATTTCCAAGCAGAGACTGGAGTGTATGTCCATACGACCACAAAAATCTGTACACACTATAGAGGTGGTGTCAGAAAAATATTAAGAAAATATTAACAATTTCTCCCAAACCTCTCTTCCCTCCTCCCCTATAGTAATTGTCAAAAGAGAAGAGCTGACACTTGGCCAGTGACTTCTATGCAAATGAACACACAAAGAGAGGTAGCAAAGGCTAGCAGTAAGGGTGCTTCCAACCTAATTAAACTGTCAGGGCAGTTTCGACTGACACAGGCCTTAGATAATTTACACCTGGGTCAGGAGGGAAGCTCGTTTAGGCTTCAAACACACTACTAATATTCCCAGAGCTTCAAAGGGAATTCAACAGACATCTTTAGTCGGGTTGGTGCCAATATGGAATATGGAATATCTCAAGTTCCATATGTCCTATAATAAAGGGACCTATATTTTTAGTGGCAGGGTCAGCCACGGATCAATATGCTTATTTTTCAATAGCTGTGAGCCCCTCCGGGGAGCTGTGGCGCAAAAGTACAAGAATAATGGATCGCAGCTAAGCCATGTGTAGTCTCTACGGAAAGGTAATTTCATAATAAAAAATAAGTTATCACTTTCGGGCCTCTGCGGTCCACAAGTGAGGAGTTATCAAAGAAGTTAGAGTTTTTAATAAAAACATGAAGGGTGGAGCCTAGCCCATAAGATGTCAGCACAAGGGGGGTGTGGGCAGGTCCCCTCTTAGGCATAAAAGATCCAACTGAAGATTGATCCATACTCATTGCCGGGAGTATATATTTATTATAGCAAAGGGTCGCCTTTGAGAGCAGTCAAATCTAGAGTGCCTCCCCTCCACCTATACTGAATCGTCCCTGTGAACTATACAGTAAGTTTCCTCTTTAATTATGTTTATTTTGTGTAACTGCATATGCTGTACTGTAATTGTCCCCTTTTGTAAAATCTTGTATATTTTTCCTAAACACTGCCTCCTTTTTGGATTAAATATAAAATGTAATAGTTCTGTTTCTTTTGCTCTGTAATCGTTACCTTCCCCGAAGCCATATACGCTACCAAAACGCAGGCGCCTGACCAGGCCTGTATTATATTTCAAAATTTGGTTGGTGATGGTAGCGAATAATATTAATTGGGCTATCGTGAAGCTGGCAGTAACCATAAGTGCATGTACACATATTACATGCATTGGAATCCGGAGGTGTGGCACCATACGCTTTCTGCTCGCATGCCGATAGCTACGTAGTGAGTAATCGGGATCGTGTGCTCACGAATCCCTGCTCAATCCTGTGAATTCCTGACAAAGTGACGGCAGCGGTGACATATTGTGTGATCTCCCCGGTGTCGCTGTGAAACCCTTACAGATGGACTTTATGAAAGAGTAGACAGAAAAAAAGCATTTACTTAAAATTGTAAGGCTAAATTTGAATTTCCCAAAAGACATGTGGGAGACTCCCCAAATGTATGGAGGAAGGTGCTGTGGTCAAATGAGACCAAAATTTAACTTTTTGTCCACCGAGGTAAACGGTAGTTTTGGTGCCAAACAAACATAGCTCATCACTCCAAGGATACCATCCCCACAGTGAAACTTGGTGGAATGGAGTTTCATCTTCCAACAAGACAATGGCCTAAAGAATATCGCTAAAGCAACACTCAAGTGGTTTAAGGGAAAACATGTAAATGTTTTGGAGTGGCCTAGTCAAAGCCCAGACCTTAATCCAATTGAAAATCTGTAGTCAGACTTGAAGATTGCTGTTCACCAGAGGAAAGCATCTAACTTGAAGGAGCTGGAGCAGTTTTTCCTTGAGGAATGGGCAAAAATCCTAATGGCAAGATGTGGAAAGCTCATAGAGACTTATCCAAATCGACTTGCAGCTGTAATTTCTACAAAAAGAAGCTCTACAAAGTACTCACTTTAGGGGGTAAATAGTTATATACACTGAAGTTTTGAATTATTTTGTACTATTTTTTGTTTGCTTCACAATAGAAAAAAAACAAATTTTCACAGTTGTAGGCATGCTCATTACATGAATTATTGCAAACCCTCAAAAAAACAGTGAAATTCCAGGTTGTGAGGTAACAAAACACAAAAAAATGCCAAGGCGGTGAATGCTTTCACAAGCCACTGATGATTGATAGATAGATATATACGTACATAGATAAATAGATAGATAGTGATTTGGATTGGACTTTTCATCTCTAATGTGTAGTCTGTGTATCAATAATCTCATCAAAAAGGCACTCAGCCATTTGCAATGACTTCTAGCAGGTCTTTTTTCAATTGTTTGAGCTACTGTCTCAAGATTTCATCATCTATAAACTGAAGCAGAATCTACAAATTTTATGTATAAGCCATATTGATCAATTGAGTGATCTGTCTACAATATTCAGCTATATAATATATTCTATATTTTAACTATACAGAAACTGGTCTAAAAACACCTATAAATGTGTTTGCTATTTGACTGCTTCTGATTCCTTTGCTGCTGATGATATCTGAAAGCACCTAGGAGCAGCTGTTTTATTCTGAGCTGGGGAGAGTTTAACTATAGAGTTTTTGTATGGAATTAGTGATGGTAGTGACTAATCAACTAAACAGTTCAGCATGTTGTCCCAAATATCTACAGCTCAAAGACTATCTAGAACAATTTATATACATTTGTATTATATTTGCATCCTTGGAATAAGATTAGCTGTAAACTGCACAGTTACTTTAAATTATTAATGACATTTTAAAAAATGCATAAATTGACAGTACAGTCATGGCCAAAAGTTTTGAGAATAACACCAAAATTATATTTTCACATGATCTGCTGGCCTCTGATTTTTATTAGTGTTTGTCTGATGTTTATATCACATACAGAAATATAATTGCAATCATATTATGAGTACCAATAGGTTATATTGACAGTTAGAATGAGTTAATGCAGCAAGTCAATATTTGCAGTGTTGCCCCTTCTTCTTCAAGACCTCTGTAATTCTCCCTGGCATGCTCTCAATCAACTTTTGGACCAAATCCTGACTGATAGCAGTCCATTCTTGCATAATCAATGCTTGCATTTTGCCAGAATTTGTTGGTTTTTGTTTGTCCACCCGTCTCTTGATGATTGACCACAAGTTCTCAATGGGATTAAGATCTGGGGAGTTTCCAGGCCATGGACCCAAAATCTCTATGTTTTGTTCCATGAGCCATTTAGTTATCACCTTTGCTTTATGGCAAGGTGCTCCATCATGCTGGAAAAGGCATTGTTGGGCGCCAAACTGCTCTTGGACGGTTGGGAGAAGTTGCTCTTGGAGGACATTCTGGTACCATTCTTTATTCATGGCTGTGTTTTTAGGCAAGACTGTGAGTGAGCCGATTCCCTTGGCTGAGAAGCAACCCCACACATTAATGGTTTCAGGATGCTTTACAGTTGGCATGAGACAAGACTAGTGGTAGCGCTCACCTTTTCTTCTCCTAATAAGCTGTATTCCAGATGTCCCAAACAATCGAAAAGGGGATTCATTAGAGAAAATGACTTTGCCCCAGTCCTCAGCAGTCCACTCCCTGTACCTTTTGCAGAATATCAGTCGGTCCCTGATGTTTTTTCTGGAGAGAAGTGGCTTCTTTGCTGCCCTCCTTGAAACCAGCCCTTGCTCAAAAAGTCTCCGCCTCACAGTGCATGCAGAAGCACTCACCCCAGCCTGCTGCCATTCCTGAGCAAGCTCGGCACTGCTGGTAGTCCGATCCCGCAGCTGAAACAGTTTTAAGATACAGTCCTGGTGCTTGCTGGTCTTTCTTGGGCGCCCTGGAGCCTTTTTGACAACAATGGAAGCTCTCTCCTTGAAGTTCTTGATGATGCGATAGATTGTTGACTGAGGTGCAATCTTTGTAGCTGCGATACTCTTCCCTGTTAGGCCATTTTTGTGCAGTGCAATGATGGCTGCACGTGTTTCTTTAGAGATAACCATGGTTAACTGAAGAGAAACAATGATACCAAGAACCAGCTTCCTTTTAAAGTGTCCAGTGATGTCATTCTTACTTAATCATGACTGATTGATCGCCAGCCCTGTCCTCATCAACACCCACACCTGTGTTAATGGATCAATCACTAAAACGATGTTAGCTGCTCCTTTTAAGGCAGGACTGCAATGATGTTGAAATGTGTTTTGGGGGTTAAAGTTCATTTTCTGGGCAAATATTGACTTTGCAAGTACAGTAATTGCTGTTAAGCTGATCACTCTTTGACATTCAGGAGTATATGCAAATTGCCATTACAAAAAATGAAGCAGTAACTTTGGAAAAATTACTATTTGTCTCATTCTCAATACTTTTGGCCATGACTGTACAAGTATCTTGATAGAGAAATATGCCTCATTTTGCACTGATGAGTAACTTTTCTATCTCACTATGCATCCTGAACTTATCATACACTTTGAAAAACAGCTCAAATCAGTCCGGCTTAAAACAAAACAGACGCCAAATTTATTGAGATATCAGCTGACAATTGCAGTCTATGGAGAGCGAGAGAGAGTAGCAGAGTGTGTGACAAAGAGACAGAAAGATGATGTTGCTGCTTTTGAGTAAGTATTTGTCTTACCCAGTGCTGGATTTACAGCTACACTGCTCAAAACTGTAGTAAAATGTCTCTTCTCGGGTGCTACTTCAGAACTTTTGCAAAATAGAGACAGAAGAGCAGGAATACCTAATAACTTTGTATACTTTGTATGACAGACATAATTGCATCTTCAACCACGTACTCAAAGACAACTTAAAATTGAGATAGAGTCTGAAGAGGGCAAAACTGATGATAATGATAATAAAAAGCATATAATAACCAGAAATAATGTTATTTCTCTTGTACGTAAAAGTTACCTGAAATGACAAGTACACTTTATGAAAAACTATTTATAATACATATACACAGCATGCATGCGTGTGATTTTCAGGATTCATTTAGCAGATTTACTTATTGTTATATTGCAAATGCTAGTAGAAATCATTGTTTTCTGCATTGGTGATATTCTCGCACTGATTTTTTTTAATTTATTTGATGTGCACAGAATTCAATGACATGCACAATAATAGATGTTACCTTGTACCTTAGCTTTAAAATGAACAAACTGGAAACATTTCAGCATGGTTCAAACACCTTTTAAATCAATAATACAAAATAGTGCTATTTGTTTCAATTACTGAAAGTCACCTACAAAACCTTTCTGAATTATTTCACAGTATAATATAATGTTACCTCTATCTTTTAGAACAAGTTGGCAAAAGTTTTGCTTAAAAAGAAAAAAAGAAACTTTTAAGTCTTTTTCATTTCTAATTTTATGTGAATTATCTTCCCACGGTGCCCAAAGTATGTATATGTTTAAATTATATATTAGATCAGATTCCTGCAAATGCTAGTTACTCACAGCAGCATATTAATCATATGTTTCAACAATATGGTCTTCTTCACTTAAAGGCGATTGAAGGCTCCTTAAAATTGTGTGTACTTGACTTTCTGTGATTTAAAACCAATTGCTCTGTAGTTTTGGTTAACAAGAGCAATTTATAAATTTCACTTCCCAAGTAATTCCTTGTAGTATTTCGTAAGTTTCTGAACACAAATAGAGTATGATTTATGGCTGGTTTCATCTAAGAACTCTATTAGGAAATTCTCTTTGCAAGTTACCGGTAAGGTAAGGTAAAAACACTATCAGATACAGTTCTCCTAAATGTTATCTGATATTTCGTTCAACAATTGTGAAATATAGATTCAGATCAAACCATTTACTTTACTAACATATTTGAAGTAGAAAGAAAAATTAAATAGAAAATAAGATTTCTACTGCAATTCTTTGCTGAATTTTTAAGAAGTACTGTATACTTTGGAGATAAGCATGGCTGGCTTTAGCTTTGTGTCACCGATGAGGTCGCACAGAGCGCCGGCCACCAGACTTCAATGGGGGCACCGCATGCAAACAACAAGTCCTGGTTACTTGCTGCACCTGCCCCACTTTGGGCGCATTTACTGAGTGAGACGTCTGTCACACGCCAATGTCGGGCGCTGGAGGAAGACGGCAAGTTACTGACTTGCTGTCATGCTGCGTGAGGGTGGGGAAAATGTCCTTGCTGCCTTGCTGCAGATTTGGTCTGCTCTGATGTTCTGAATGAAGCAAGCTGGTTGCCTAATGACCTGGAGGATGTTTCCAGCTGGTGCTGCTGTGCCTCTGTTCTCGCTTGAACTCCTAACCCCTCTCAGCTACTCACACCGGAAAGGAACCAAGTACTCATTACTAGAGATGAGTGGTGTTTGACTTGAACTGTTCGCTAATCTCAAATTCGAGCTGTTTTGGGTGGTATTCGAGCCGTTCGGTGAACACAAACGATTTGAAAAAAATTCGGCTGTTCGAGGTTATGTTCGATAACTGTTCATGCACCAAAATCATAACTGGATTTTTTCTCAGTAATGATGAAAATTAATGTTAATACGCAGTTTGAGTGTACAGCGGGGCGGGGGGAGGGGCAGGGGATGGATCTCTGCAGGAATAATGAAGATCTTCATCTTTTTTTTCTATTTCCCGCATTTACAGTGGGGAGGTGCAATCTGTCAGCCTATCAGCAGCGCACACACGGAGCGAAGTGCTTTTTTTCAGACAAGCAAGGGCATGTGTCATTGGCAGTGTATGTCACATGTCCTTGCCCTATAAGACCCAGCCATTTTCCCCGTCGCCACCATTTTCTCACTGCTGCAGCTGCGTGTTAGACGGCACCGCTGTTGCTGTGTGCGCTATACCTTGTTAATTTCAAGCCAATTTTCGCACAAATCTACAGATAGCTTGGGAGTAGGGAATAGTTGTGATTGCAGTCCTTTTAAGGACTAGGTTACAGCATTTCCTACGACTTTTATCAGGCAGGTCTGTGCTCTTAAATAGATAGGTTGGGAGTAAAGACTAATTGTAATTGCAGTCCTTTTCAGGACTAAGTTAGATCAGTTCCTATAAGTTTTTACCAGGCAGGTCTGTGCCAGTGCTGTGTAAGTTTTTTTCACAGCATTTGGCTAAATCTAGCAAAGCTAATCCTTTTTGGCCTATTGCAGAGTGTGTTAGACAGTGGAGTAACCTATCTGTGTGGCAAACTACACCACCTGTGTATAGAATACCAATTTTTTTACTGCACCTAGTGAAGTAAAATCTTTTGGACATAGCATCATTCTATTAGTCCATCTATACTGACCTCCATAAGATTGCAAATTGAATATAATTTTTTTCTGCATCTACCTCTGAAAAAATATTTGGGCTTCAAGCTGTGTGTGGGACTTGTTCTATTAGTACATCTATACTGACCTCCATCAGGTTGCAAATTGAATATAATTTTTTTCTGCATCTAGCTCTGAAAAAATATTTGGCCTTCTAGCAGTTTGTGGGACTTGTTCTATTGGTCCATCTATACTGACCTCCATCAGGTAGCAAATTGAATATAATATTTTTCTGCATCTAGCTCTGAAAAAATATTTGGCCTTCTAGCAGTGTGTGGGACTTGTTCTATTAGTCCATCTATACTGACCTCCATCAGGTTGCAAATTGAATATAATATTTTTCTGCATTTAGCTCTGAAAAAATATTTAGCCTTCTAGCAGTGTGTGGGACTTGTTCTATTAGTCCATCTATACTGACCTCCATCAGGTTGCAAGTTGAATATAATTTTTTTCTGCATCTAGCTCTGAAAAAATATTTGGCCTTCTAGCAGTGTGTGGGACTTGTTCTATAAGTCCATCTATACTGACCTCCATCAGGTTGCAAACTGAATATAATTTTTTTCTGCATCTACCTCTGAAAAAATATTTGGGCTTATAGCTGTGTGTGGTACTTGTTCTATTAGTCCATCTATACTGACGTCCATCAGGTTGCAAATTGAATATAATATTTTTCTGCATCTAGCTCTGAAAAAATATTTGGCCTTCTAGCAGTGTGTGGGACTTGTTCTATTAGTCCATCTATACTGACCTCCATCAGGTTGCAAATTGAATATAATTTTTTTCTGCATCTACCTCTGAAAAAATATTTGGGCTTCTAGCTGTGTGTGGGACTTGTTCTATGAGTCCATCTATACTGACCTCCATCAGGTTGCAAACTGAATATAATTTTTTTCTGCCTCAAACCCAGACAATAGTTTTGGCCTAATGCCACAGTTTGGCCTCTCAGCTCTGCTCGGTTCCCATCCATTGTTTTTTTGTGCAAACAACTCCAGAGTTGTGAATTAGTTAACCACCAAAATGAGTGGAAAAAGGCCTGCTGCTGGTGGAAAGGGGAATAGGTGTGTTGGTAAGGGGAAAAAAGGTTGTGTCCGTGGAGTAGGTGTTAAAGCAACAGTAACATCTGCAGAAGAAAGACCATCTTCCAGCAAAACTAAAATGTCTACTTCTTTTAGCGGACAATGTGATAAGATCCTTTTCTTACGGCCACGCCAATCGCTACAAATTCCAGATGAGGCACAAAAACAGCAGGTGCTTCATTGGATATCAAGTGCTCCTTTAAGTGGGCTCTCCTCCACATCAACTTCAACATCACAAATACTCCAGTCCTCAGAGGTGTCACCCCAATCGAACTTGCTTCCTCACAGCTCCCAAATCTACAGCTGCCCGTCTGAGTATGAGGTAGAACAGATGGTTGAGTCTGCAGAGCTGTTTACTCATACTATAGCCTGGGAATCAGAGGCCGGCTCCAGCGCTTCTGTGAATACAGATGAGGAAATGATCTGCACTGATGCCCAGAATCTTTATGAGTTGGATCCAGGACCAGACGCAGAACGTTCTGACCATAGTGTAGACCCTCATTCCCAAACTGTAACTCCTGTTGGTGGAGACAATGAGGAAGACGATGATGAGACTCAAATACCTGATTGGAGCGACAACTTTAGTTTTTTGACAGGGCAGGAACAGGTTGGCTCTGAGGACGACGGGTGTGATAACGCACAGGGTGATGATGATGAGGTTGGAGATCCCACTTACTGTCAACCCACAGTCAGCCAAGAGATGAGGTCAGCAGAGGAGGTGGAGGAGGATGCTAGTGACGACGAGGTCAGGTTGGGCCTTCCTGGACAGAGACGTAGTACTGGAAGCACGTCAACAACTGCATCCTCAAACACAACTCTGCCTCTGACCACAAGCCGTGGTGGCTCTTCAGGTCGCATGGGTGCTAAGCCTTGCATAGCCTGGGCATTTTTTCAGTTTGATTACTTCTTGCATGAACCGGCACATAAACATGAAGCATAAGTTGCAGTGGGAAGCTGACTGTGCTACAATGCAGCCTAGCTGGCCGGGCCAACCACCGTCTGCCCCATCTTGTGCATCTGCGGCCTCTTCATCCTCTGTGACTGGGGGGACAGCAGTCACACCTGTTTTGGGACGCAGACCTGCCACCTCTTTACCCGCAACAGCCAGCGTGATTGGCAGGTCATCATTTTCTTTAGAGGTGGTAACACCAGCAGGTGTTGAGCGCTGTCCGACATTTATAGCACCACCTTTGGATCAAGGCAACCTAACATGTCCGCCTGCATCTTCCTCACAGACCGGCAGTTTGCCAGGGACACCCTTATCAACGCCGTCTAAGCACAACAGCCTGCCCTCAGTCCCTCAGATGTGGACAAGTAAAAGACCATTTCCTCCTAGCCATGAGAAAGCTAAGAGGTTGAATTTCACCATCTGCAAGCTCTTGGCTACAGAAATGCTGCCTTTCCGCCTGGTGGACACAGAGGATTTTCGAGACCTTATGTCCGTCGCAGTGCCCCAGTACCAGATGCCCAGTCGGCACTACTTCTCAAAGAAAGGTGTGCCTGCGCTCCACCAGCATGTCGCACACAACATCACCGCTTCTTCGAGAAACTCTGTGTGTGACAGGGTGCATTTCACCACAGACACTTGGATGAGTAGGCATGGACAGGGGCGTTACATGTCGCTGACTGGGCACTGGGTAACTATGGTGACAGCAGGACAAGGGGCTGCTTCCAAGTCTTGCCGTCCCCACGAGTTGTGCGTTAATCCTCTTTATGTCAAAGTTCCTCCACTGCTTCTGCCTCCTCAACCTCCTCTCGGACCTCCACCTGCACCCAAAGCCTGTCTGGACATGCCACAAGCTTTCTAACTGCGCAGAGGGATCCTGCACACCTCCTTACTATGCTGGCAGTAGGTCTCAACGTCATCAGGCGGTTTTTTCTTTGAAATGTCTGGGAAATGTGAGTCACACAGCTGAGGAGTTGTGGTCAGCTCTGGAGAACCAATTTCATGAATGGTTGTCTCCACTGGACCTGAAACCAGGGAAGGCCGTGTGCGACAATGCTGCAAACCTGAGTGCGGCCCTTCGCCGGGGCAATGTCACACACGTGCCTTGTATGGCTCACGTGTTGAACCTGGTTGTCCAGCAATTTTTAGCCCACTATCCCGGACTAGATGGCCTTCTGCAGAGGGCACGGTCGCTGTGTGCTCACTTCCGCCATTCGCATCCCGCAGCTCAGCAACTTACATCTCTACAGAAGTCGTTGGGCCTGCCACTTCACCGGCTAAAATTCGATGTGCCTACCCGGTGGAATTCAACTCTGCACATGTTGCATCGACTGTGGCAGCATCGACAAGCCCTGGTGCAATACGTTCAGACATATAGCCTGGTCCAACGGGATCCAGAGGTGGGGCAAATCACGCTGGAGGAGTGGTCTCAGATCAGGGACCTATGCACCCTTCTGCACAGTTTTGAAATGGCGACGAAGATGTTTAGTGCTGACGATGCCATTGTCAGCATGACTATTCCGGTGATTTACATGCTGGAGCACATGTTAAACAGAATTCGGAGTCAGGTGGTGGCACAAGAGGAGGTGGAGGAAGTAGAGGAGGAGGAGTTGTATGCGGAAGGGCTAACATCTGCAAGGTCCAGACGGTCGGCAGCACCAAGGTGGCAGGCATGTGAGTGTGGGGGAGATGGTTTTACCAGGGCGCATGGTAGCAGCCAAACTAGTGAGGAAGGTGCAGGAGCCCAGGAAGAAGTGGAGGACGAACTGATGGAAGACTCATCAGGTGAGGGAGACCTTGATCACATTTCTGTTGTGCGAGGTTGGGGGAGAGGACAGAGGAAGGAAGCATGATTGTTACCTCGCCACCAACACAACAGGGACTTGGTGCTCCTGGATGCGCAAGACACATGAGTGCCTTCTTGCTGCACTACCTGCATCATGACCCTTGAATTGGGAGAATTAGAAATAATCCTGACTACTGGGTTGCCACACTGTTAGATCCCGGTACAAAAGTAAATTTGCAGAAATAATTCCTGCCATAGAAAGGGATGCACGCATGCAGGAGTATCAGCAGAGACTGTTGCAGAATCTTACATGTACTTTTCCACAAAACACCAGTGGTGCACGTAGTGAATCTCACAGTTCCAACTTGCCAACCGTGGGACTGTCGAGTGTTCAGCACTCAAACCGTAACAGAAACACAGTATCTGCTGGTAACATCAATCTTGCGGAATCATTTCACCACTTTTTTAGCTCATCCTTTGCAAGGCCACAGGAGACAAGAAGTCTGACACATAGTCAACGCCTAGAGACGATGGTACAGGAGTATCTCCAAGTAAACATTGAAGCCATGACTGTGTCACTGGACCCTTGCTCTTTTTGGGCTTCCAATCTGGATAAATGGCCGGAGCTCGCCACTTACGCCTTGGAGATCTTGTCATTCCCCGCAGCCAGCGTTCTGTCTGAACGTGTGTTCAGCGCTGCTGGCGGTGTGCTGACAGATAAGCGCACGCGGCTCTCCACTGATAATGTAGACAGACTCACGTTCATAAAGATGAACAAATCATAGATCCGAATTGACTTTTCAACAACGGTGTCATCCTGGGGAGAGTAAAAGCTTGATGATTGGTTAAAATCACCTCACCAACCGTTTTAAGCTTTCAAATTACTAATCATGTTTATCTATATCTTGGCTGGAAAATAATTTGGGCTTTGTAGCAGTGTGCAGTACTGATTCTATTAGGCCATCTATACTAAGCTCCACCAGACTTAAAATTAATAATAATTTTTAGCTGCATCAAGCCCGGAAAATAATTTTGGGGACTCCGAGATGTGCAAGACACATATGTGCCTTCTTGCTGCACTACCTGCAAAATGACCATCAGATTGTCAGAATTCGAAGTAATCCTGACTACTGGGTTGCCACACTCTTAGATCCCCCACACTCTTCGATCAACCTTTTCATTTTAATAAAGACCAAAAAAATGGTCATTTTTGAAATTATAAGCATTAGCAGGTTATTAGAAACTGAAATCAAACAGTTTTCAACTCAAAACTTTATTCTAGGTGATGTTACATTTGCACATAGGACCCCTTGTTCGAAAGGAGCTTCTGAACTCTCTCGTCCATTGAATTTGTCAGGTTTTGGATGGTTTCTGCTTCAATTGTTTTGCATGCGGACAGAATACCCTCCCAGAGCTGTTGCTTAGATGTGAACTGCCTCCCGCCATCATAGACACTCCTTTTGATGATGCTCCAGAGGTTCTGAAAGGGGTAGAGGTCAGGGGAGCATGGGGGTCACACCATAAGTTTGTCCCCTTTTATGCCCATATCAGCCAGAGATGCAGATCTGTTATGTGCAGCATGAGACGGTGCATTATCATGCATGAAAATGATCTTGCTGCGGAATACACGGTTCTTCTTCTTGAACCATGGCAGGAAGTGCTGTTTGAGAAACTCCACATACATTATGAAGTTCATCTTTACCCCTTCAGGGATCCTAAAGGGGCTGACAATCTCTCTCCCCATGATTCCAGCCCAAAACATTACTCCACCTCCTCCTTGTTGGCGCTGTAGCCATGTTTGCGTGGGGTGTCCATCAACCAGCCATCCTCCACTCCATCCATCTGGACCATCGAGCATTGCATGGCACTCATCCGTGAACAAAACAGTTTTGAAATCAGTCTTCATGTAATGTTTGGCCCACTGGAGCCATTTCTGCTTGTGTGCAGTGGATAGAGGAGGTCGACAGGATGGCGCACGCAGAGCTGCAAACCTCTGAAGGACCCTGCATCTTGCTGTTCGAGGGACGTTGGAGGCACCAGCAGCTTCAAAAACTTGTCTGCTGCTATGACAAGGCTTTTTTGCCGCTGCTCTTTTAACCTGACGTAATTTCCTGTAGGAAAGAGTCCTCAATTTTCCCTTATCAGCATGCACACGTGTGTACGGTGAATCAGCTACATACTTCTTGATTGTCAAGACACTTCATCCTGATCATCGCACAATGTTGATTGTAGTCATGCCTTGACCTAAACACTCCACAATTTGTTGCTTCTCAGCAGCCAACACATCCTTTTTCTTTCCCATTTTGGCAGAAAATGTAGGCTGCTTAATAATGTGGGACAGCCTTCTTAACTAGTCTTGCCGTTCATTGGACACACCTGCCAAACTAATTAGCACAGGTGTCTGCAATTGCTTACAGTGATGTAAAGAGCCCTGACACACATCACCATCAATGAGTTTAACTGACAAACAAACAAAATCTTCCCTTATCACTCCTAAACACTTTTTTGCATAATAATTTGGAACACAGTGTAAATGTGCTTTTCCACAAAACACCAGTGGTTCACGTAGTGAATCTTACAGTTCTAACTTGCCAACCGTGGTCTGTATGGAGTTGTTCAATAAAGGGCCCAAAATTAAGATAACATAGATGGGAGAGGTCTCTATGAATAGGAATTCCTAAGAATTTAATACCCCGTGAGGGCCATTCAAAGGGAAAGTTGGACTGGATGGAATCCTGTATGGATTTGGGGAGGGAGACATCGAGGGCGTCAGACTTCGCTGTATTGATTTTAAAATTTGACCATGTAACAAAGTGATCTATTTCAGCCATAACAGCAGGGATGGATATATGTGATTGAGTGATATATACTAGGACATCATCAGCAAATAGAGAGCACTTGTACTCGGTGCCTCCCACCTCAATCCACCTAATATTGGGGTTATGGCGAATTGATGAGAGCAGGTGCTCCGTCACTAGGATGTATAAGAGAGGGGACAGAGGACATCCCTGCCCTGTCCCATTGGTGATTATGAAAGGTGATGAAAATGTTCTGACGCGCCCCCTGGGCCTTGGGACATCCGGAGCAGACCCTTTTTTGTGGATGCTGGTGGTTGTAGTCTCCGTGGCGGCGACCCGGTTCCGTGGCTCAGGGCGGTACAACCAGTGGCGGAACTATTTATGTGGTTTTGATGTTTAAATGTCCGACTACGCCACCCGTGATTTGCGGTCAGAGTGAACCGCCGCTGCAGGGCAGACCGCTGAGGCTGGTGTTGTGGGTGAAGCAGAGCGTAGCATAACTTCCCACGGGAGGAGTATAGCCTCAGGGCAGTGTATGCGGAGGATAAGGGTGATGGTGCAGGGCAGCAGCAGTAACGACACGGAGTCAATGATGCAGTCCAGGGCCTTTACTCACAGTTCTTATTATCCAGACCACTTCTGCAGGTAACGGCTGCCCACGTCGTACTGTGCTCACCAGGTGAGGGGCTCAGACAACTCCCAGATAACTTTGGAGCGCTTCACAGGACCCCCTTTGTGTGTCCTTTGTCTGGCCTTTCTTACCAACCTTTCTGTCCGGCTGCCTCGGGCCTCCTCTTGGTAAACTTGGCGCCAGTTTCCCCGACCCTATGTGCTGCCCTCCTAGTGGGTGTAGCCAGGGGCTGCGCCACATAAAATGTCACAGCCTCCGGTTTCTAGCTGAGGGTCGTTTCCCGCCTCCACTAGTTTTGGGCACCGGTCTCCACCTTTGGCCTGACCCCTCCACGCAGGTGGATTCAGGCGTGCGGTGGCGACTCGCCCGTCCACACCCCTGGGATCCCTTCATTCCTCGTTCCTGGAGCCTTCTCCGCTCCTCTTCCTTCCTTCTCTCTCTTCCAGGCCTGGGCCTCTGTTACTAGGCCCGCCTCTGGAGCAGAGCTCATGCAGAGCCCCTGCTCCCTGTCACTTTTGCTCAGATTTCTCTGCACTGAACTAAGATGGTGCCCACCTTTTATACTCCCTTCTCAATGCACCCAGGAACTGCTTCCTCCCTGCTCCTGCACTACAGGGTTCCCCTTCCTCAGTGTTCCCTCCACCCACTCCACCCAGGGACAGGGACTGTCGTGCCCATCTCAGGGGCATATTGGTCGTCCTGCCCCATGGCAATGTGGTGTAATGCATGCAGGTGTCGGGGTCCTGATCCACACTCCATCCTTACCTGAGAGTGAGATATCACACCTCTGGGTGAGGTGCAATACCTCTGCAGCAACCGAGTCCTCGGGGTGCTACAGTTCCATTTATCTTCAGCCTAGGTGACGCATTGCGATACAGGGCCGTGATTTGGGCTATAAAAGGGTCCCCAAAACCCCTACCCCAAGCTTTTTAAGAGAATAATATATGGCGTGCCAGGAGACTCTATGGAATGCTTTCTCAGCATCCAACAAGAGTATCTAATTACAAATTTTTAACTGCATCTAGCCCAGGAAATACTTTGTGCCTAGTAGCAGAGTCTGCTAGTCAGCGGATTATCCCGGCTGTTAAGCAAGCTACACCACCTGTAGTTTGGACACTTCATTTTTTCAAAGGAAATGCTTCAGGACCACGGGATACTCAGTGAAGAGCATCAGGAGGCACCCCAAGGCATAGGGGCTGGGACTGGCGGTAGGACGCCTTGCGGTTGACTGCCGAGCTCGATCCTTATAAAAGCTTTTTAACTGCAGCAGCTTTAGTGGACGCTACTGGAGCTGGAATTACGCGGCTGCTGGCATGAGTCTTGCCCTTCAATAGATCCTTGTAAAAGGATTTAAAGTGTATTCATTCAAATTAGAGAGACAATTTAAATGAAAAAGCTTAGAGCTGCCTCCACCACAGGGGGGCTCGCTCGACCCACCAGCGGACAGGCACCAGTATTGGGAGAGGGGGGCTGCCCATCAGGGTCCACCGCGGCTCTGGCACAAACCCGGCGACACGGAGGTGGCACTGGCAGGAACGGACTGGCCGTGTCGGCTTCTCACTTTTTGGATTTTAGAAGGGCATGACATGCCTATATCTGTGTCTCCCCCTCCTTTTACTCCTTCACCTCTTTTCTTTTCACATGACTGTATGTACTTGTCACTTTTTCATGTGTTAGTTATGTCTTCTGAGCAGTTTGTCAGCTTTTGGACACCTTTGAAGGTGTTTTCTATGTGTTTCTATGTGTTTTTGTTTGCCTGCCATTGGTTTTAACGGTGTTTGAAGGTGTTCGACGAACAGTTCGGCGAACACAAGGGTTTTCGATGAACCGAACCGAACTCGAAAACTTCGGGGGTGGCTCAACACTACTCATTACAAGCTTTGATGGGACAGAGGGGAGGGGAGCGATGTCTGAAGCCATGGTCAGGCCCCTGTCTTGTGCATGTTTCTGTGTATATCATGTGTGTGTATACATAGTGTATATATGTGTGTATATATTATATATAGTGTATATATAATGTGTGTGCATATACAGTGTATATATAATGTGTGTATACATAGTGTATATGTATTGTGTGTGTGGCTATATAGTGTTTATATATAAATTGTGTGTGGATATATTATGTCTTGCATGTGTACCATCTTAGACCTCAGTTCACATTGCTTGTTTTTTTGTCTTGTTTGCATTCTGTGCAAATTAGGGGTGTGGCATGCCCCTTGTTGAGCAGGTTAGTATATATGAAGCTTACCATGGGCTTAGGTGGTCTCATATTGGGACCCGGTTCTATTTGTCTATCCTTTTATATGCATTACTTCAACTTTGAAATACAGTAAGGTTTTTAATATAGTCAGTGTAGGACCGTCCCAATTTAGGGTCACCTTGTCGCTGGTGGGACGGCTTGTATACTTTTTTTGATCAAAAATAGTTCACTAAGTACCCTATATTTCATATGCAACTTTGCTTTACATTTATATATAATGATGGTAGGGTATGAGATATATTTTTTTGTCTTTTCTAGGTTTTGCATGTTTTTGCTAGTGTGAACAAGCTCCTATTTCTTGCATGTGTAACATCTTATACCTCAGTTCACATTGCTTAGTGTAATGTGTGGATATATGTATGTGTGGATATATAATGTGTGTGTGGATAAAGTTTATATACACTGCTCAAAAAAATAAAGGCAACACGTAATCAAGAGAATATAACTCCAAGTGAATCAAACTTCTGTGAAATCAAACTGTCCACTTAGGAAGCAACACTGATTGACAATCAATTTCACATGCTGCTGTGCAAATGGAATAGACAATAGATGGAAATTATTGGCAATTATCAAGACACCCTCAATAAAGGAGTGGTTCTAGAGGTGGGGACCACAGACCACATCTCAGTACCAAGACGGACTCTACAACCCACAGAAGTTGCTCAGATAGTGCAGCTCACCCAGGATGGCACATCAATGAGAGCTGTGGCAAGAAGGTTTGCTGTGTCTGTCATCATAGTGTCCAGAGGCTGGATGCGCTACCAGGAGACAGGCCAGTACACCAGGAGACGTGGAGGGGGCCGTAGGAGGGTAACAACCCAGCAGCAGGACCGCTACCTCTGCCTTTGTGCAAGGAGGAACAGGAGAAGCACTGCCAGAGCCCTGTAAAATGACCTCCAGCAGGCCACAAATGTGCATGTCTGCACAAACGGTTAGAAACCGACTCCATGAGGGTGGCATGAGGGCCTTACTTCCACAGATGGGGGTTGTGCTCACAGCCCAACACCATGCAGGACGCTTGGCATTTGCCACAGAATACCAGGATGGGCAAAGTCGCCACTGGTCCCCTGCCCTGTGCTCTTCAGAGATGAAACCAGGTTCACACTGATCACATGTGGCAGACGTGACAGAGTCTGGAGACACCATGGAGAGTAATCTGCTGCCTGCAACATCCTTCAGCATGTGGTCAGTAATGGCAGTGGGTCAGTAATAGTGTGGGGTGGCATTGCTTTGGAGGGCTGTACAGCCCTTTATGTGCGCGCCAGAGGTAGCCTGACTGCCATTAGGTACTGAGATGAGATCTTCAGACCCCTTGTGAGATCATATGCTGGTGCGGTTTGCCCTGGGTTCCTCCTAATGCAGGACAATGCCAGACCTCATGTGGCTGGAGTGTGTCAGCAGTTCCTGCAAGATGAAGGCAATGAAGATATGGACTGGTCCACCCATTTCCTGTTTTAAAGACATTACATCAAAGTTGGATCAGTCTATAATGTGTTTTTCCACTTTAATTTTGGGGGTGACTCCAAATCCAGGCCTCCATTGGTTAATAAATTTGATTTCCATTGATGATTTTTCTGTGATTTTTTTGTCAGCACATTCAATTTTGTACAGAACAAAGTATTCAATGAGAATATTTCATTCATTCAGATCTAGGATGTGTTATTTGAGTGTTCCCTTTATTTTTTTGAGCAGAGTATAATGTGTGTAGAGATATATAGTGTATATAATGTGTGTATATAGTGTAAATATAATGTGTGTATATATAATGTGTGTGTGGATATAATATATATAATGTGTGTGTGGATATATAATGTGTGTGTGAATATAGTGCATATATAATGCGTGTGTGTGTGGCTATAGTTACTATATAATGTGTGTGTGTGTATGGCTGCATAGAATAGTTGTGCTTAAAAGTTTACATACCCCGGCAAAATTTTTCCTTTCTTGGCCCTGTTTCAGAGAATATGAATGATAACAAAAAAACTTTTTCTTTACTCATGGTTGTTGGTTGGGTGAAACTATTTATTGTCAAACTACTGTGTTTTCTCTTTTTAAATCTTAATGACAACCAATAACATCCAAATGACCTTGATCAAAAGTTCACTTACCCCAGTTCTTAATACCGTGTATTGCCCCCTCTAACATCAATGACAGGTTGAAGTCTTTTGTGGTAGTTGTGGATGAGGATCTTTAATTTCTCAGATGGTAAAGCTGCCCATTCTTCTTAGCAAAAAGCCTCCAGTTCCTGTTAATTCCTGGGCTGTCTAGCATGAACTGCACGCTTGAGATCTCCACAGAGTGGCTCAATGATATTAAGGTCAGGAGACTGAGATGGCCACTCCAGAACCTTCACTTTGTTTTACTGTAGCAAATGACAGATCGACTTGCCCTTGTGTTTTGAATCATTGTCATGTTGGAACGTCCAAGTACATCTCATGCACAACTTCGGGGCTGATGAGTGCAAATTTGCCTCCAGTATTTGCTGATAACTTACTGCATTGATCTTACTTTCAACTTTTACCAAGTTTCCTGTGCCTTTGAAACCCACAGATGCCCAAAACATCAGCAATCCACCTCCGTGCTTTACTGTAGGAATGGTGTTCCTTTCATCATAAGCCTTGTTGACCTCTCTCCAAATGTAACGTTTATGGTTGTGGCCAAAAAGTTAAATTTTGGTCTCTTCACTCCAAGCTACCTTGTTACAGAAGTTTTGAGGCTTGTCTCTGTGCTGTTTTGCGTTTTGTAGACGAGATACTTTTTGACATTTGTGCAGTAATGGCTTTCTTCTGGTGGCTCGATCATGCAGCCCATATTTCTTCAAGTGACTCCTCATCGTGCATCTTGAAACAGCCTAACCGATAGTTTTCAGAGAGTCCTGAATTTCAGCTGATGTTATTTGTCGGTTTTTCTTTGCAACCCAAACAATTTTCCTGGCAGTTGTGGCCAAAATTTTTGTTGGTCTACCTAACCGTGGTTTGGTTTTTACAGAGCCCCTGATTTTCCATTTGTTAATCACAGTTTGAACGCTGCTGACTGACATTATCAATTCATTGGATGTTTTTTTGTATCCTTTTTCCTGTGTTATACAGTTCAACTACCTTTTCCTGTAGATCCTTTGACAATTCTTTTGCTTTCCCCATGACTCACAATCCAGAAATGTCAGTGGCTGGATGAAAGATGCAAGAGTCTGTCTGGATCCCAGAAACTCATTCAGCTTTTATGCACACACACTGATTAGAAGCAAACAGGTCATAGATGAGGATGTTGCCTTTAGCAGCCATTCAAACTCATTTATGTCAAATTCTGCGCATGTTATCAGGTCAAAGTCACGAGGTTATGTGAACTTTTGATCAGGGTCATTTGGATGTTTTTGGTTGTCATTAAGATTTAACCCCTTTACCCCCGAGGGTGGTTTGCACGATAATGACCAGGCCAATTTATACAATTCTGACCACTGTCACTTTATGAGGTAATTACTCTGGAACGCTTTAACGGATCCCCCTGATTCTGAGACTGTTTTTTCGTGACATATTGTACTTCATGATTGTGGTAAAATTTCTTCGATATCACTTGCGTTTATTTGTGAAAAAAATGGAAATTTGGCAAAAATTTTGAAAATTTTGCAATTTTCAAAATTTGAATTTTTATGCCCTTAAATCAGAGAGATATGTCACACAAAAGAGTTAATAAATAACATTTCCCACATGTCTACTTTACATCAGCACAATTTTGGAACCAAATTTTTTTTTTTGTTAGGGAGCTATAAGGGTTAAAAGTTGACCAGCGATTTCTCATTTTTCCAACAAAATTTACAAAACCATTTTTTTTAGGGACCACATCACATTTGAAGTCACTTTGAGAGGTCTTTATGACAGAAAATACCCAAAAGTGACACCATTCTAAAAACTGCACCCCTCAAGGTGCTCAAAATCACATTCAAGAACTTTATTAACCCTTCAGGTGCTTCACAGGAATTTTTGGAATGTGGAAGAAAAAAATGAACATTTAACTTTTTTCACAAAAATGTTAATTTAGACCCAATTTTTTTTATTTTCGCAGGGGTAACAGGAAAAAATGGACCCCAAAATTTGTTGTGCAATTTCCCCTGGGCACGCAGATACCCCATATGTGGGGAAAAACCACTGTTTGGATGCACGGCAGGGCTCGGAAGGGAAGGAGCCCATTTGACTTTTTGATTGTAAAATTTGCTTGAATAATTAGCGGACGCCATGTTGCGTTTGGAGAGTCCCTGATGTGCCAAAACAGTGGAACCCCCCAACAAGTGACCTCATTTTGGAAACTAGACCCCCAAGGCATCTATCTAGATGCATAGTGAGAACTTGGAACCCCTAGGTGCTTCACAAATTGATTCGTAAAAATGAAAAAGTATTTTTTTTTTCACTTTTTCATTTTTACGAATCAATTTGTGAGGCACCTGAGGGTTCCAAGTGCTCACTATGCATCTAGATTGGTGCTTTGGGGGATCGAGTTTCCAAAATGGGGTCACTTGTGGGGGAGCTCCACTGTTTAGGCACATCAGGGGCTCTCCAAATGCGACATGGTGTCCGCTAACAAATTGAATGGAAAATCGTCTCAAATTGTTAGAGGACACCATGTTGCGTTTGGAGAGCCCCTGATGTGCCTAAACAGTAAAAAAAAAACACAAGTGACCCCATTTTGGAAACTAGACCCCCCAAGGCACCCATCTAGATGCATAGTGAGAACTTGGATCCCCTAGGTGCTTCACAAATTGATTCGTAAAAATGAAAAAGTGGAAAAAAAAACACTTTTTCATTTTTACGAATCAATTTGTGAAGCACTTGGGTGTTCCAAGTGCTCACTATGCAATTAGATGGGTGCCTTGGGTGGTCTAGTTTCCAAAATGGGGTCATTTGTGGGGGAGCTCCAATGTTTAGGCACACAGGGGCTCTCTAAACGCAACATGGTGTCCACTAACAATTTGAGCCGATTTTCCATTCAATTTGTTAGCAGACACCATGTCGCGTTTGGAGAGCCCCTGATGTGCCTAAACAGTGGAGCTCCCCCACAAGTGACCCCATTTTGTAAACTATACCCCTCAAGGATTTTATTAAGGGGTATAGTGAACATTTTGAACCCAGAGGTATGACACAGAATTGAATAAGTTGTCATTAGTCTTGAGCGCAAGTGCTCGCTACTTGAGTTTGCATCGGGTACTTAGGTATGCACCATGTATCACGGGTGCTCAAGTGAAATGCTCAAGTCCCCGCCCGCATGTTTCACGGTTATTAGACACCCCAAAAAAAACATGCGGGGATCGCTTGTGCATGGCAGGCAATCCCCGCGAGTTTTTTTTGGCCGCGAAGAATATGGGGCGGAGACTCGAGCACCCGCGATACACAGTGCATACCCGAGCACCCGATGCAAACTCAAGTAGCGGGCACTTTTGCTGAACACTAGTCGCCATATCGTCATCTTTCTTTTTTTTTTTTTTTTTTTTTTTTTTTACTTTTGAAAAAAAAAACCAACCCCAACCCCAACCCTAACATTAGCACAACCCCAACCCCAGCCCTAGCGTTTATTTTTTACGCCGTTCCTCGTGTGGTATAAGTGATGAGATTACTTTATTCTTCGGGTCGGTGCGATTACAGCGATACCAGAATCATATCGGGTTTTTATGATTGACAGCTCTCACACACTAAAAGACACATATTTTGTAAAATCTAGTTTTTGCATCGCCATATTTTGAGAGCTATAATTTTTCCAGATTTTGGCTGACAGTTATGTGATGGCTTGTTTTTTGCGGGATGAGTCGACATTTTTATTGGTGCCATTTTCAGGCACGTGACATTTTTTGATCGCTTTCTATTCCTATTTTTGGGAGGCAGAATAAACAAAAACCAACAATTCAGGAATTGTCTTTTTTTACATTTTTTTATTCTGCTCCGGGTGTGGTAAAATTGATAAGGTAGCTTTATTCTTCGGGTCAGTACGTTTACAGCGGTACCACATTTATATCGTTTTTTATGTTTTGGCGCTTTTACACAATAAAAGCTATTTTATAGAAAAAAATATTCTTTTGCATCGCTTTATTCTGAGAGCTGTAAATTTTTGATTTTTTGGATGATGGAGCTGTATGGCAGCTTGTTTTTTGCGGGACGAGGTGTTGCTTTCAGCTGATGATAAAGCATTGTTTTTTGCTTTGTTTTTTATTTTTATTTTTTACCGTATTCACTGAAGGGGTTAACTAGTGAAACAGTTTTATAGGCCAGGTCGTTACGGACGCGGCGATACCAAATATGTGTACTTTTATTGTTTGTTTGTTTTTTTTTCATAATAATATTTATTGATGGGTACATTATATTTTTATTTTTAGTGGATTATTTTTTTTATTTTTTTTTTATATTTTTACAATTTTTTTTTTTTCACTTTTTGGGAGTTTTTTTACTTTTTTACTTTGTCCCACTATGGGACTTTCACTTTTTTTATTCTCATCGCCTGCACAGCATAGGGATGGAGCACCATCCCTGTGCCATGCAGGCAGTCAGCGCTGGACAGGGAGAAGATAGTTTGGAGATGCACTGCGCATGTCCAAACAATCTTCCTGCTGTCTGGTGACCCAGATGTTGTCATGACGACATCAGGTCGTCATGGTAACACCCGGGAAGCCGCGGCACACAGCGCTGGAGGCCGGAAGAGGAGGTGAGTATTGCGATCACCTCCCTTTGCCTCCGTAATGCTGTGATCGACTTCGATCGCAGCATTGCAGGGGTTAATGTGCTGGGAGTGGTGAGGGACCGCTCCCTGCACATAGTACCGGGTGTCAGCTGTGACAATTAGCTGACACCCGGCGGCGATCGCGCCCGCACAGCCTGTGTGCGCGCGCGATCGCGATGACGTACTAATACGGGTCAGGCTCTTAAAGCCCAGGGCACTGACGTGTATTAGTGTGTCATAGGCTTTAAAGAGGTTAAAAAGAGAAAGCACAGTAGTTTGACAATAAATGCATGTGTGTATATATATATATATATATATATATATATATATATATATATATATATATATATATAGTGCATATAATGTGTGTGTGTAGTGTATAGTGTGTGTGTGCAGTGTATATACAGTGGGGAAAATAAGTATTTGATACACTGATGATTTTGCAAGTTTTCCCACCTACAAAGAATGAACAGATCTGTCATTTGTATTGTAGGTATACTTCAACTGTGAGAGACAAAATTCAAAAATAAAAAACAGAAAATCACATTGTATGACTTTTACAAAATTAAATTGCATTTTGTTGCATGAAATAAGTATTTGATCACTTACCAAGCAAGAAGAATTCTGGCTCTCACAGACCTGTTAGTTTTTCTTTAAGAAACCCTCTTACTCTGCACTCATTACCTTTATTAATTGCACCTGTTTGAAATTGTCACCTATCCACACATTCAATCAGACTCCAACCTCTCCACCATGGCCATGACCTAAGATCTGAAGAAGGCTGGGATGTGCTACAGGATAAAAGACAAACAGCTTGGTGAGAAGGCAACAACTTTTGGCAAATTTATTAGAAAATGGAACAAACACAAGATGACTGTCAATCTTTATCGGTCTGGGGCTCCATGCAAGAACTCGTCTCGTGGGGTAAGGATGATTCTGAGAAACATCAGGAATCAGCCTTGAACTACACAGGAGGACATGGTCAATGACCCGAAGAGAGCTGGGAATACAGTCTCAAACATTACTATTAGTAACCCACTACGCCATCATTGATTAAAATCTTGCAGGGCACGCAAGGTCCCACTGCTCACGCCAGCACATGTCCAGGCCCATTTGAACTTTGCCAATGACCATCTGGATGATCCAGAGGAGGCATAGAAAATGGTCATGTGGTCAGATGAGACCAAAGTAGAACTTTTTGGTATCAACTCTACTCACCATGTTTGGAGGAATAAAAAGTATGAGTGTAACACCAAGAACACCGTCCCAACCGTGAAGCACGGTAGGGAAAACATCATACTTTGGGGGTCCTTTTCTGCAACGGGGACAGGATAACTGCACTGTATTAAAGGAAGAATGGATGGGGTCATGTATCGTGAGATTTTGGCCAACAACCTCCTTCCCTCAGTAAGAGCGTTAAAGATGAGTCGTGACTGGGTCTTCCAGCATGACACTTAACCGAAACACACAGCCAGAGCAACTAAGGAGTGGCACCGTAAGAAACATTTCAAGGTCCTGGAGAAGCATAGCCAGTCTTTAGACCTGAAACCAATAGAAAATCATTTGAAGAGAGCTGAAAAATCTGATTGGAGGTGTGGGCCTAAATCCCTGTTGCAGTGTGTGCAAGCTTGGTCAAGAACTACAGGAAACGTCTGACTTTTGGAATTGCAAACAAAGGTTTCTGTACCAAATATTAAGTTCTGTTTTTCTATTAACCACCAAATAAAATAATACACTGCATGCTGTGTAACCACATGGGTAATGAATAACCTACAGACAATTACACAGCACAAATTTATTAAGCAAATACATGATTTGATTCAACAACTAAGTGACAGACAAGTAATTATATAAAAAGAGCAAAAAATCCGAACAGGAGGACACCCATATGTGATACACACAAATACTGAGTCTAAGCAGTGGCAGATGTCTCAATAATCAAATAAATAACAGCATAGGGTACATACAGAAACTATAAGCCAACAAAGTTTGCAGTTTTAACAATATCTTAGAGAATCCTCTCTAAAACATGATGGCAATCTTCAAAAGAAATATGTTAAAAACTGTATCTAAGAATAGATAATAAAGTGTCGGTGCAAATAAATACAGTTTAACATAGAATTAGACCATGTAAGGTGCCAAAGTGCATAGAGGACTGAAGACTGCAGTATTAGTAAAGCAAATAATTAGGGTAACATACTATATATAGGGAGAGTATCCCAGACTGACTCCCAACGCGCGTTTCGCCTTGCTGCGGGCTTTGACGAAGCAAGGCGAGGCCCACAGGCCTCATTATGCCCTTGACAGCCTGCATCTGCCAGTTCCATGTCACTGCTATCCACATCCTCAGGATACAGAGAGCTGTGAATACATTGGTGGAGGACAGAGCCACTGACTCCTTCTTCCACCAATCAGTGTGAGTGACTGAGACAGAAGATGTGATGACGTCACTACATTGCATCTGCTTTGTGGAGAGTCTGTGTACCACAGACTGGAGTAGAGCACCTGGGGAGCAGGAGCAAAGTGAGTATGTGTTTTTTTAATGTATGTATACACCTGTGCACCTGTGTAACTGTGCATAAAAGGCTATGTAGGAGCTCATACTTTATATATGAGGCTATGTTGTGGCTCATAATGTATATAGGAGCCAATGTAAGGGCTCATACTTTATACAGGAGGCTATATGGGGGCTTATACTGTGTATAAGAGCCTATGTGGGAGCTCATACTGTATATAGGAGGCTATGTGAGGGCTCATGCTGTATATAGGAGACTATGTGCTAGTTCATACTGTGTATAGGAGGCTATTTGGAGGCTCATACTGCATATATGAGGCTATTTGGGGGCTCATACTGTATATAGGAGGCTATGTGGGGCTCATATTGTATATAGTGGGCTTATAACAGGCAAACTCTGCATGTGTCACAGCTGACAGCCGTGACACTTTCAGCTGCAGCGACAGTAAAAGAAATGCTGAGCACGCTAAAATACTCGGTGAGCACCCGAGCGTGCACGCTGGAAAGGGTTAATGAAACATACTCACTAAACACTAGTTATTATTATTAGTTTTGAGGCAGAAAAGCTATTTTTCAAAGAAAGAGGGGGGCATGTTTATTTTCATGAAGTGCACAAAGAAAACATTAATTTGTAAAGGACACAAAGGTGGCATTTTTGCTGTGTGATGGGCATAAACTGTGTATAGGTTGAAAAAATGTATGAGGGTGTTGGAGAAAATGAGTATGTATGATGTGTCCTATGTGTTAGTGGCACATGATATATGCAGTGTCTAAGTGGGATTTTTGCAACATGTGTCCTGTGTTAGTGGCACATACTGTACTTCTGTAAACATGAGATATGGCAGCACTAAAACCCAGCCAACTTTCTATTGTAGTGTATAAAAATTGTAACAGGGTCATGGTTATATTTCCTTTATCAGTGGGGAGGACCCCCTGAATCAATTTTACTAGCAGACCCCAGGCCCTCCAGTCTGACACTGAATGTGCTGTTGTTAATAGCAATGGTTAGTTATATTGCTAGAGGTGTCATGCACATAGGAGTATAACCACATCCAATCATTGGAAAATGACACCCTGGATATGATTTACTACACTTATGAAACATTTCTTGCAAAAACTGAGAAAAGTGAGTAAAAAGACTAAACACTGGGGGCACTAAAGTGCAATTTTGCACAGGGTGCCATTTAGTCTAAAGCCGGTCCTGGATATGAGCAAATCTGTTTGAAGAAAATTGAATGGGCCTTGAATTTATTTAGAAAATCATCAAATTCTCAAAAATTCAAATTTTTTTGTTATTTTATTTGTATGAATTCAGCAAATTTGTGGCGAGGTAGCCACTCTTTTGCTTAACTGTAGTGAAAAGTTTAAAGAAAATTAAATACCTAACGAGTTATCTGTACCTCCAAGAGTTACCTATCAATCCAATGATTCATGCCTCATTTTGCATCTCCTTTCATGATCTACTCTGTGCTTTTGGCCTCAATTAGGCCTCAGATGCCAGGACACATATTGTGACGGTATGAAATGCACTTGCTGAGGCCCAGTCATGCATCATGAAATCATGTCGTCATGATGTCTGAGGCTTATTAGGAACTGGAAGCCCTGGTGTCGAGGTCAAGATTGTGGAAGAAGATGCAAGAGAACGAACAGATAGCCACACGGCAAGATCCGGTGTCAGGAGAATTTTTCGGTCCATAAAACGCACCCCAAATTTTGGGGTGGAAAACAGAAAAAAAATTTATTTTTGAAAGATAGGGGTCCGTCTTATAGTCTGAATAGGTATCTTACAGGAGGCAGGGTCCTTCAGGAAGCCAGAAAAAGTGGAGCATACTGGTAGCTGGGGGCCTAGTGGCTGGGGGCCTGGCGCTGGGGGCGTGGCATCTGAGGGCCTGGTGTCTGGGTTTCTCAGGATCTGGTGCTGGTGGCCTGGAGCCCTGGTGCTGGTGGCCTGGTGCCTGGTACCTGGGGTGCTGGTGACCTGGTACCTGGGGTGCTGGTGACCTGGTGCCTAAGGTGCTGGGGACCTGGTGCCTGAGGTGCTGGTGGCCTGTTGCATGTTACTTGGGGTGCTGATGGCCTGTTGCATGGCGCTGGGGTGCTGGTGGCCTGGTGCCCTGGTCCTGGTGGCCTGGTGCCTGGTACCTGGGGTGCTTGGGCCGGGGTGCTTGGGCCGGGGTGCTGGTGGCCTGATACCTGGGGTGTTGGTAGCTTGATGCCCTGGTGCTGGTGCCCTGGTGCCTTGGTGCTGTTGGCATGGTACCTGGGGTGCTGGTGGCCTGGTACATGGGGTGCTGGTGGCCTGGTACTTGGGGTGTTAGGGGCCTGGTACCTGGGGCGCTGGGGGCTGGGGTGCTGAAGGCCTGGTGCCAGTGCTGGTGTCTTGCTGTGAGCGGAGTGGCAGAGCAGACTGAGGGGCTTCTGGTTGCCGTGGCCATCTTTCTGAAGCTGTGATCTACAGGAAAATGGCCGCCGGCACGGCAGAGCGCATGCACCGGCGGCGATTTTCCTGTAGATCACAGCTTCAGGAACATAGCCACGGCCACCAGAAAGCTGCTCACTCTGCTCTACCTCACAGCCAAACACTGGCCCCGGTACCCGGCCAGGCTGGCCCCCAGCCAGATACCGGCCTGCCTCACCTCTTCTTCCGCTGACGATCTGCAATCCCGCTCCACCACTAGCGGTAAGTTGCGTTCGGACCATAAGACGCACCCCCCATTTTCCTCCCTAATTTTGGGGAAAAAAAGTGCGTCTTATGGTCCAAAAAATACGGTAAGTGGCTAGATGAGATTTTTTTTCAACCCATATTTATTATGCTCTGGGGTATTGGCTAACTTCAGAACATAATAAGGAACATTATACTTTCTATCATAACTTTCTAAATTAGAGCTAAATTTAAGCAATCTGTTGAGTTTGAATTTTAGCTCAACTCTGCCACCACCATGTTTCACTGTTGGGATTGTATTGGGCAGGTGATGAGCAGTGCCTCGTTTTCTCTACACATACCGCTTAGAATTATCACCAAAAAGTTATATTTTTGTCTCATCAGACCAGAGAATCTTATTTCTCAGTCTGGGAGTCCTTCATGTGATTTTGAGCAAACTCTATGCGGGCTTTCATATGTCTTGCACTGAGGAGAGGCTTCCATCGGACCACTCTGCCATAAAGGTCCAACTGGTAGAGGGCTGCAGTGATAGTTGACTTTGTAGAAATTTATCCCATTTCCCTACTGCATGTCTGGAGCTCAGCCACAGTGATCTTGGGGTTCTTCTTTACCTCTCTCACCAAGGCTCTTCTCCCACGATTGCTCAGTTTGGCTGGACAGCCAGGTCTAGGAAGACTTCTGGTGGTCCCAAACTTCTTCCATGTAAGGATTATGGAAGCCACTATGCTCTTAGTAACCTTGAGTAATGCAGAAATTCTTTTATAACATTGGTCAGATCTGTGCCTTGCCACAATTCTGTCTCTGAGCTCCTTGGGCAGCTCCTTTGAGTTCATGATTCTCAATTGGTCTGACATGTACTGTGAGGTCTTATATAGAGAGGTGTGTGCCTTTCCAAGTCAAGTAATATCAGTTTAATTAAACACAGCGGAACTCCAATGAAGGAGTAGAACCATCTCAAGGAGGATCACAAGGAAATGGACAGCATGTGACTTAAATATGAGTGCCTGAGCAAAGGGTCTGAATACTTGTGACCATGTGATATTTCAGTTTTTCTTTTTTAATAAATTTGCAAAAATTTCTACATTTCTGTTTTTTTTTCAGTCAAGATGTGGTGCAGAGTGTACTTTAATGAGAAAAAAAATGAACTTTTTAGAATTTACCAAATGGCTGCAATGAAGCAAAAAGTGAATACTTTCCGTATCCACTGTATGTTCCTCACAAACAAAACTTGTTTTTATAAGTGTTTTTTTTTAATTTATAAGGAAAAACATAAAGAAGAATGCTGTTTATGAAATCCTAAGAATAGAAAATCTGTCACCAGTTTTTTTCTTCCCTATCTGAGAGCAGCATGATGTCATATATTTCTAATACTAGATGTGGGTTAAGCTAAACTTCAAAACTTTTTAGTCTTCAAACACATTAGTGGCACACATTAGTGGCACAATTTTTCAATTTTTTAATCTTGACCTTTCATATTATTAGTAGTATATATTTTGCTAAAGAACTATCACTTTCAGGGTGCTCTATACTTGAAAAGAGTTACATACATATAATACACATATAAAACATATATAAATGACCGTAAATAAAATCGTGACAGAATGGAAAATAGGTGGAGAGTACCCTGCCCTCATGTGCTTTTCTTAATTTCTTAAGAATTTCTAATAAGAAAAGTTTAGAAAAATTCCATTTATGTAATATATAAAGAGAAATCTATACTTTGATGCAAACTCTTTCAAAAACCCCAGTCTCATTAAATATCTAAAAGAACAAATTTTATGAGATATTTTTTATGGATGTCACGGAGTGCATCTGTCAACATTAGAACACAGAGATGACTGAGTAGGTGGATTGGGAAAACACGATGTGACAGGGGTTTGCCAGTGTTTAGTTTAAACCTACCTTTAAATGAAGCACGGAGGGAATATGAAAGGGACGAAAAAAAATATTCTTGTTATTCATACCAGCAGTGATGGTTCAAGTTGTTTGGTTATAGAACGATCCTCTGCATAAGCTAGATGTTCTTTTATGTCACTGTATATTACATCCCCATACCATTTAGAATCCATAGCTTATCATGTGGTACTATTTAATTCAATAAATGCTTATAATACATGTAAACACACGACAAATGTCAACCAGACGAAGGTGAAATTTGAATGCCTTAAAAATGCCAAAGTGAAATAGCAAAATGAAGGTCATGGAAGTGAGAAACATGAAAATGGGGCATCCAGCATGAAGTTTTAATGAGCTTGTTTCCTCTTGTGAAAGCATCCTTAGGTGTAAAAAGCATTAAGGTGTGAATAATTGATTTCATTTTGAAAATGTTTTCAGTGTATAAAAAAAAAAATTCTGAATAATCTTTGATATGAAGGCATGAAAATGTCTTCATGTTATTTTCCAGTAATTTTCTTGTGATTATGAGTTATGCATTTGTCGACAAATATAAAAAAAGTCACTAATGTGTTATTTTATGCACATTACATGAATTCCAAGGGCATTTTGTCAGCTATTCTGTCATTTTTTTCTACAGTCTATGTAAAAAATAGGATGATACCAGAGCTAAATTAACTATTTAGTATTTAAAATACATCTTCATAAGCTCCAAATGCACCAATTTACTCATTACAGAGCGATAGTAGGCTTTCATAAATGTTTCTTAGCATTTCAGAGTATATTATTAATTGACTATAAAAATATATTGCACTTTAGTCGAGGTATTCTGGTGCCTTAGGAAGAATGGACAAGTTCACCACTTAAAGCGTCATACATGTTGGGTGAAAGTTGACCAAACATACTGATTGCAGTAAAATCAGGCAACTAACTAATGTGTGTGGGGGTGTACTGACTCAACCTTGATGACAATGTCAAATCAGAGAATAATAGAAGTTTAAGGCATCTTGGGTTTACTCCTCCCGCAAATACACTCTCCTGATGAGACCTCATGACTGAGGCAGAAACACTTTGGTAGGGATTTTTTGTAGGGGTATATTTTATTATACTTTAGGCTATACACTTGGCTACTGCCCTTGTAAGGATTGGAGCTATACTGGGCATGACAGAGATTTTAGGCTAATGATGTCCTTTTTGTGACCTTCTTCTTCTGGTCCCATGTAGAAGTGTTCCCCAACTCCAGTCATCAAGACCCACCAACAGATTATGTTTTCAGGATTTCCTTAGTATTGCACAGGTGATGGAATTTTTGCATGTGCAGGTGATGTAATTAGTGATGTAAATACTAAGGAAATCCTGGAAACATGACCTGTTGGTGTGTCTTGAGGACTGGAGTTGGGGAACACTCCCATATAGGATGGTGCGGAACTAGAAGAAATTAGGTGAGGTCCAACCTTTTTTCTGACACTAGTACTATGGAGTACTTTATTGTCATAAATTCTTTACATACTTTTGTGTGCTAATATTGGGTGTATGTCCTGAGCTCAGCTCTATCATTTATATCTACTGAAAGCTATATTTCAATTATATCTATTAAAAGTTATATTTTATGCATACTACTTATATACTCTTCTGCTGAGTATTTGATTTCTTTCTCTGAATAGGTGATTCTGCCATTTACATTGATGGAAATTATGCTTTATTCATCTTGGGTTTCAACATGCTCAATTCTTTGTTTTCACCCAAATAACTTGTGGGTCCTGTGTGGCTTGCCCAAATATCCTCTCTACGAAGGAATTCACTAACGCAGATCAAACCAGAGAGTATAAAATTACTCATACTATCACATGTATTACAGCAGGGGTTATCTATAGTGCAAGATGCCCCTGTGGTAAAATATATATCGGGATGACCACCCGAGAGCTCCGTAGGCGGACGAGAGAACACGTCCTTGACATCACAACAGCCAGGGAGATAGAAAATTTGGATGAGTTGAAAACCTTACCTCGCCATTTTAAAAGATATCACGGTTGTGACGCTTCTCTTTTAAAGGTCAGTGGTATTGATCGGGTCTATGTGGGGATTCGTGGTGGGAACTGGAAAAAAGTCCTCGCCCATAAGGAAGTAAAATGGATAACCATTCTTAACACCATGGTACCTAATGGACTTAACGAATCCAATAGTTTTGCTCCCTTCCTTTGACCCCCTTTTTTTCTTTCCCCCCCCTTTTTTCTGATATATTTTTTCTGGTATTTATTCTCCTCTCCATGGGCCTTTTGATCCCCGGTTCTTTATTGGTCACTATTTTATGATGTTTTTAATCTATATGTTTTAGTCTTGTATTCTAATTTTATGTTTACTTACTTTATTTTCTTCTCTTACCCCTTTTTTTCTAGTTCTTTCGCCTTTCCGTATATCTATCCATGAGGAGGGAGACGGCTGCCCTTATGTGTCGGATGAATAAAGTAGCAGGCCTTACTTAAGTTCTTCATGTGATGGACTATATCTATGGACGTGTCAACACATTTATGTGCACTCCCCCATTTTTCCCTCTCTCCCCCCCCCCTTTTTTCTACTGTATATATTATTTTATACATATAATTGTGTATTGTTTTAGGATGTGTATATACATATCATACATTTTGCACATGTTTTATATATTTCGCATATACACAATTTTTATATGTATTTGTTACACATATCAGTCACAGTAGCCATCTTTATGTCCCAGTGTGGTACACACTAGTAACATTCACATACCTACTAGCCAATCCCCGGCCATCTTTCACTATGTATCTTTATACACATCACTTCCGGTATTTGCGTTCCAGGGTGGCACGCATCTGTCACACCGACATGTCTTCTATTCAGCCCCTCGGCCCGTTTCCATTCCCGGATGTTCCGCATACGTCACTTCCTGGCCTGCGTTCCAGCATGACACGCACGCCAATGCCGCCGCTTCTGGCAGACCGCGCTCCACGGAGACGCGATCCCCAGATGTGGCGGTGATTGGCCCATCAGGGCATAGCGCTATGTCAGCACACTGTCATATCTTCCTCATTGGCCAATTCTTTCTATATATATACTCTATTTCCTTCATTTCACCATATCCTGGTTAAAGCTAAACGGCGAAATGCGCGTCGGATCCGTGTGGTTTCTGAGGGACCTACAGGTAGTTCATTATCTATTTACATTTTTCACTTTTTTGACATACCTCTTTGCCTAGTTACTGTGTTTCTTTATTACTATCTCATCTTTATGAGCTTATTATTTATATACATGTATATGTATCTGGGAATATATTTATTGCACTATGCACTTTAAATCTAATTGTTATTCCTATATGATTGAAACTCTTTGACCCTGGCATGGTATTTAGTAGTATGTCTTGTATAGATTCTGATACTTTACAATTTTTCTGCCTGCCCTCAGAATATCCATTTCTCTGGACTTTTTTCCTCTGTGTCTATTTATTATTTTTGTATAAATATATATTTGTTGTGATTTTTTTGTTGAATAAATGAGCTTTTTATGTCTGACCATGTGTCATAGTTGTAGGTTTTACAGATATTGAGGGACACTTAGTCACTAGTATTTGTTATTTTTGGATTCATTTGTTTCCTGTATTTCTACAGAGTTTCTTTGCCTAACATGGATTTTCGTGCCAAAGAGGCGACATGGCATGACCAGGCCTTGTCTGTTTTTAGAGGAAAAAATTTCCCAGACTGATATTAGTGACCAAAAAAACATTCGTGATCTTAAGCAGAAATTGAAACTTTTGTACCACCGCCGTATTAAGGTGTGGTGGAACAAATTTACTCTAGAAAGATATGTGGAGGAGAGTTTAATACCAAGAGGCCTTAGAGTTCAAGTCTTTCCATCATATGGCAAAGAGGATGGTGAGTTTACATCACAATGGGAGACAATATGTAATGATTGCTCGGGGAAGTTCCTACGGCTGATTATTAAGAAAAATGGAACTACCATGACTGAGACGGACCAGGAAATTGACTCATTACAGGAGCAACTTAAATCACTGACGTCCCAGAATGATTTTGATAAATTCAATAGTGAAATTGATGATTTATTTGTGACCTGGGAAAAACAAATTAAGACCACGAAAACTACAAAATATCATCGTGATTTACAAGATAAAGAAAGTGATAAGATATACAAATGGAAATTTACAACCACCCTACGTGAACGGAGAGCATCAAAGTCCTCTGTGGCCTCTACTGATAATGAATCAAACGACTCTTCTTCCTCAAGATACAGTTATAATACTAGATGGAGGCAAAAAGGTCCGGGTCCACACAAAAATACACCTAAAGGTGGATTCACAATGAGAAGGGAGCATCTAATGCCAGTTCAAAGGTAATCAACTTATCTGAACACACCCTTACCCAATCACAGATTGATGTTTTGGGGAAGGGGTTGTCATTTTCACCCTCGGGTAATTTTGATTTCTTCACTGCATTAAAAGACCTGCACTTATTTGCTCGTAAATTGATTTTTAAAAAAATGTTTCATAAACATATTGATCCCCATATGTTTCCTACTCTAGAAGAACATGAAGCCATAGAGACCCTACAAGACCTCCTTGATGAGCAGATAAAATCAAATACATGTAAGTTACCTGAATCTATCAGACCCAAATCTAAAAAATTTCCTCCTCTATCCATGTATTCAAACATTGATTTATTTGTACAATTGGTAACAGAGGAATTTAGAAAGATACCGTTTTTACGGCCTTATGACAACTGTAGTAGAGATGAGAGGAGGGCAATCGAGGAGCTCAACAGTTTTCGGGACATAGTGATAAAACCTTCTGATAAAGGTGGCAATATAGTTCTTTGGCCTACCGTAAAATATAACAAGGAGGTTAAAAAACACCTGGGGGACTCTACCACTTATAAAAGACTTACATTTAATCCCCTCGGGAAGTTTCAAGACCTACTTGGGTCCATACTATCTGAGGCAGTATTGAGAGGAACATTATCTAAACAAGAAGCAGAATGCTTATATAACAAAAATCCACGTATCGCCACTTTTTACCTTCTCCCGAAGACTCATAAGAACCTAATCACCCCCCCAGGAAGGCCCATAGTGTCCGGTATACAAAATTTCTGTGAACCAATTTGTAGATTCATCGATCACACCCTCCGTCCATTAGTAGAAACACTACCGTCTTATCTTAAGGACACTACAGATTTCCTTAAAAAAATTGATGGGATACATGTCGATGATGATGTCATCATGGTGACCTGTGACGTGGAAGCATTATACACGTCTATCCGCCATGAGGACGGAATCAGAGCAACAAAGGAATTCCTGGGGATGTCGGACATGGAAGATGAGATGCGCAACCTCGTGTCTGAGCTGTTACATTTCGCCTTGAATCATAACTTTTTTCTACATGGAGAATCCTTCTTCCTGCAGCTCCAGGGGACAGCAATGGGGGCAGCATGTGCTCCCTCGTATGCTAATCTGTTCCTGGGGCTGTGGGAGAGGGGTATCTTCATGACTGACCCAGTGCAGGGTGTTGACAAGATTCTGTACTGGGGTCGTTACATTGATGACATCTTTTTTCTATGGCAGGGCTCGGACACTGAGGTTGCCTGTCTCATCTCCACTCTGAATCTCAATGACCTTAACATCAACCTTACTTTCAAGACTGGTAGACATAATATCGAATTCCTGGATGTTCTGTTGAGTGTTGATCCTAATGGATACATTCAAACGGATGTCTTTCGGAAGCCTACAGCAGCTAACACTCTCTTTCATGCAAGTTCATCGCATCCAAGAAAGTTAATTAATAGTATTCCTACAGGACAATTCTTGAGAATCCGTCGCATCTGCTCAAGTGATGACATTTTTGAAAGACAGGCATTAGACCTCAAAAAAAGATTCAGAGAGAGAGGCTACAACGAACAAGTCATACGGAAAAGCTATCGAAGAGCCAAGTTCTCTAAAAGGAAAGACTTACTATACCAACAATGTAAACCTGAAGAAAAAGATACAGTGAGATTCATTTCAACATTTAATACCCGGAGTGATGAAATGTGGAATGCTTTAAAGAAACATTGGCAAGTACTGCAACTGGACAAAACTCTTTCCTCATACATTTCCCGGAACCCCACGGTTACATTTAGGCGATCCCAGAACCTACGAGACAAACTAGTCCACAGTCATCTACAAGAAAATAACAAAAAAACATACATTTTCGGATCCAGAGGCCCTGCATAGGGGTGCAGACCTTGTGGGTCCTGTGTGGCTTGCCCAAATATCCTCTCTACAAAGGGATTCACTAACGCAGATCAAACCAGAGAGTATAAAATTACTCATACTATCACATGTATTACAGCAGGGGTTATCTATAGTGCAAGATGCCCCTGTGGTAAAATATATATCGGGATGACCACCCGAGAGCTCCGTAGGCGGACGAGAGAACACGTCCTTGACATCACAACAGCCAGGGAGATAGAAAATTTGGATGAGTTGAAAACCTTACCTCGCCATTTTAAAAGATATCACAGTTGTGACGCTTCTCTTTTAAAGGTCAGTGGTATTGATCGGGTCTATGTGGGGATTCGTGGTGGGAACTGGAAAAAAGTCCTCGCCCAAAAGGAAGTAAAATGGATAACCATTCTTAACACCATGGTACCTAATGGACTTAACGAATCCAATAGTTTTGCTCCCTTCCTTTGACCCCCTTTTTTTCTTTCCACCCCCCCCCCCTTTTTTCTGATATATTTTTTCTGGTATTTATTCTCCTCTCCATGGGTCTTTTGATCCCCGGTTCTTTATTGGTCACTATTTTATGATGTTTTTAATCTATATGTTTTAGTCTTGTATTCTAATTTTATGTTTACTTACTTTATTTTCTTCTCTTACCCCTTTTTTTCTAGTTCTTTCGCCTTCCAGTATATCTATCCATGAGGAGGGAGACGGCTGCCCTTATGTGTCGGATGAATAAAGTAGCAGGCCATACTTAAGTTCTTCATGTGATGGACTATATCTATGGACGTGTCAACACATTTATGTGCACTCCCCCTTTTTTCCCTCTCTCTCCCCCCCCCCTTTTTTCTACTGTATATATTATTTTATACATATAATTGTGTATTGTTTTAGGATGTGTATATACATATCATACATTTTGCACATGTTTTATATATTTCGCATATACACAATTTTTAGATGTATTTGTTACACATATCAGTCACAGTAGCCATCTTTATGTCCCAGTGTGGTACACACTAGTCACATTCACATGCCTACTAGCCAATCCCCGGCCATCTTTCACTATGTATCTTTATACACATCACTTCCGGTATTTGCGTTCCAGGGTGGCACGCATCTGTCACACCGACATGTCTTCTATTCAGCCCCTCGGCCCGTTTCCATTCCCGGATGTTCCGCATACGTCACTTCCTGGCCTGCGTTCCAGCATGACACGCACGCCAATGCCGCCGCTTCTGGCAGACCGCGCTCCACGGAGACGCGATCCCCAGATGTGGCGGTGATTGGCCCATCAGGGCATAGCGCTATGTCAGCACACTGTCATATCTTCCTCATTGGCCAATTCTTTCTATATATATACTCTATTTCCTTCATTTCACCATATCCTGGTTAAAGCTAAACGGCGAAATGCGCGTCGGATCCGTGTGGTTTCTGAGGGACTTACAGGTAGTTCATTATCTATTTACATTTTTCACTTTTTTGACATACCTCTTTGCCTAGTTACTGTGTTTCTTTATTACTATCTCATCTTTATGAGCTTATTATTTATATACATGTATATGTATCTGGGAATATATTTATTGCACTATGCACTTTAAATCTAATTGTTATTCCTATATAATTGAAACTCTTTGACCCTGGCATGGTATTTAGTAGTATGTCTTGTATAGATTCTGATACTTTACAATTTTTCTGCCTGCCCTCAGAATATCCATTTCTCTGGACTTTTTTCCTCTGTGTCTATTTATTATTTTTGTATAAATATATATTTGTTGTGATTTTTTTGTTGAATAAATGAGCTTTTTACGTCTGACCATGTGTCATAGTTGTAGGTTTTACAGATATTGAGGGACACTTAGTCACTAGTATTTGTTATTTTTGGATTCATTTGTTTCCTGTATTTCTACAGAGTTTCTTTGCCTAACATGGAATTTCGTGCCAAAGAGGCGACATGGCATGACCAGGCCTTGTCTGTTTTTAGAGGAAAAAATTTCCCAGACTGATATTAGTGACCAAAAAAACATTCGTGATCTTAAGCAGAAATTGAAACTTTTGTACCACCGCCGTATTAAGGTGTGGTGGAACAAATTTACTCTAGAAAGATATGTGGAGGAGAGTTTAATACCAAGAGGCCTTAGAGTTCAAGTCTTTCCATCATATGGCAAAGAGGATGGTGAGTTTACATCACTATGGGAGACAATATGTAATGATTGCTCGGGGAAGTTCCTACGGCTGAATATTAAGAAAAATGGAACTACCATGACCGAGACGGACCAGGAAATTGACTCACTACAGGAGCAACTTAAATCACTGACGTCCCAGAATGATTTTGATAAATTCAATAGTGAAATTGATGATTTATTTGTGACCTGGGAAAAACAAATTAAGACCACGAAAACTACAAAATATCATCGTGATTTACAAGATAAAGAAAGTGATAAGATATACAAATGGAAATTTACAACCACCCTACGTGAACGGAGAGCATCAAAGTCCTCTGTGGCCTCTACTGATAATGTATCAAACGACTCTTCTTCCTCAAGATACAGTTATAATACTAGATGGAGGCAAAAAGGTCCGGGTCCACACAAAAATACACCTAAAGGTGGATTCACAATGAGAAGGGAGCATCTAATGCCAGTTCAAAGGTAATCAACTTATCTGAACACACCCTTACCCAATCACAGATTGATGTTTTGGGGAAGGGGTTGTCATTTTCACCCTCGGGTAATTTTGATTTCTTCACTGCATTAAAAGACCTGCACTTATTTGCTCGTAAATTGATTTTTAAAAAAATGTTTCATAAACATATTGATCCCCATATGTTTCCTACTCTAGAAGAACATGAAGCCATAGAGACCCTACAAGACCTCCTTGATGAGCAGATAAAATCAAATACATGTAAGTTACCTGAATCTATCAGACCCAAATCTAAAAAATTTCCTCCTCTATCCATGTATTCAAACATTGATTTATTTGTACAATTGGTAACAGAGGAATTTAGAAAGATACCGTTTTTACGGCCTTATGACAACTGTAGTAGAGATGAGAGGAGGGCAATCGAGGAGCTCAACAGTTTTCGGGACATAGTGATAAAACCTTCTGATAAAGGTGGCAATATAGTTCTTTGGCCTACCGTAAAATATAACAAGGAGGTTAAAAAACACCTGGGGGACTCTACCACTTATAAAAGACTTACATTTAATCCCCTCGGGAAGTTTCAAGACCTACTTGGGTCCATACTATCTGAGGCAGTATTGAGAGGAACATTATCTAAACAAGAAGCAGAATGCTTATATAACAAAAATCCACGTATCGCCACTTTTTACCTTCTCCCGAAGACTCATAAGAACCTAATCACCCCCCCAGGAAGGCCCATAGTGTCCGGTATACAAAATTTCTGTGAACCAATTTGTAGATTCATCGATCACACCCTCCGTCCATTAGTAGAAACACTACCGTCTTATCTTAAGGACACTACAGATTTCCTTAAAAAAATTGATGGGATACATGTCGATGATGATGTCATCATGGTGACCTGTGACGTGGAAGCATTATACACGTCTATCCGCCATGAGGACGGAATCAGAGCAACAAAGGAATTCCTGGGGATGTCGGACATGGAAGATGAGATGCGCAACCTCGTGTCTGAGCTGTTACATTTCGCCTTGAATCATAACTTTTTTCTACATGGAGAATCCTTCTTCCTGCAGCTCCAGGGGACAGCAATGGGGGCAGCATGTGCTCCCTCGTATGCTAATCTGTTCCTGGGGCTGTGGGAGAGGGGTATCTTCATGACTGACCCAGTGCAGGGTGTTGACAAGATTCTGTACTGGGGTCGTTACATTGATGACATCTTTTTTCTATGGCAGGGCTCGGACACTGAGGTTGCCTGTCTCATCTCCACTCTGAATCTCAATGACCTTAACATCAACCTTACTTTCAAGACTGGTAGACATAATATCGAATTCCTGGATGTTCTGTTGAGTGTTGATCCTAATGGATACATTCAAACGGATGTCTTTCGGAAGCCTACAGCAGCTAACACTCTCTTTCATGCAAGTTCATCGCATCCAAGAAAGTTAATTAATAGTATTCCTACAGGACAATTCTTGAGAATCCGTCGCATCTGCTCAAGTGATGACATTTTTGAAAGACAGGCATTAGACCTCAAAAAAAGATTCAGAGAGAGAGGCTACAACGAACAAGTCATACGGAAAAGCTATCGAAGAGCCAAGTTCTCTAAAAGGAAAGACTTACTATACCAACAATGTAAACCTGAAGAAAAAGATACAGTGAGATTCATTTCAACATTTAATACCCGGAGTGATGAAATGTGGAATGCTTTAAAGAAACATTGGCAAGTACTGCAACTGGACAAAACTCTTTCCTCATACATTTCCCGGAACCCCACGGTTACATTTAGGCGATCCCAGAACCTACGAGACAAACTAGTCCACAGTCATCTACAAGAAAATAACAAAAAAACATACATTTTCGGATCCAGAGGCCCTGCATAGGGGTGCAGACCTTGTGGGTCCTGTGTGGCTTGCCCAAATATCCTCTCTACAAAGGGATTCACTAACGCAGATCAAACCAGAGAGTATAAAATTACTCATACTATCACATGTATTACAGCAGGGGTTATCTATAGTGCAAGATGCCCCTGTGGTAAAATATATATCGGGATGACCACCCGAGAGCTCCGTAGGCGGACGAGAGAACACGTCCTTGACATCACAACAGCCAGGGAGATAGAAAATTTGGATGAGTTGAAAACCTTACCTCGCCATTTTAAAAGATATCACAGTTGTGACGCTTCTCTTTTAAAGGTCAGTGGTATTGATCGGGTCTATGTGGGGATTCGTGGTGGGAACTGGAAAAAAGTCCTCGCCCAAAAGGAAGTAAAATGGATAACCATTCTTAACACCATGGTACCTAATGGACTTAACGAATCCAATAGTTTTGCTCCCTTCCTTTGACCCCCTTTTTTTCTTTCCACCCCCCCCCCTTTTTTCTGATATATTTTTTCTGGTATTTATTCTCCTCTCCATGGGTCTTTTGATCCCCGGTTCTTTATTGGTCACTATTTTATGATGTTTTTAATCTATATGTTTTAGTCTTGTATTCTAATTTTATGTTTACTTACTTTATTTTCTTCTCTTACCCCTTTTTTTCTAGTTCTTTCGCCTTCCAGTATATCTATCCATGAGGAGGGAGACGGCTGCCCTTATGTGTCGGATGAATAAAGTAGCAGGCCATACTTAAGTTCTTCATGTGATGGACTATATCTATGGACGTGTCAACACATTTATGTGCACTCCCCCTTTTTTCCCTCTCTCTCCCCCCCCCCTTTTTTCTACTGTATATATTATTTTATACATATAATTGTGTATTGTTTTAGGATGTGTATATACATATCATACATTTTGCACATGTTTTATATATTTCGCATATACACAATTTTTAGATGTATTTGTTACACATATCAGTCACAGTAGCCATCTTTATGTCCCAGTGTGGTACACACTAGTCACATTCACATGCCTACTAGCCAATCCCCGGCCATCTTTCACTATGTATCTTTATACACATCACTTCCGGTATTTGCGTTCCAGGGTGGCACGCATCTGTCACACCGACATGTCTTCTATTCAGCCCCTCGGCCCGTTTCCATTCCCGGATGTTCCGCATACGTCACTTCCTGGCCTGCGTTCCAGCATGACACGCACGCCAATGCCGCCGCTTCTGGCAGACCGCGCTCCACGGAGACGCGATCCCCAGATGTGGCGGTGATTGGCCCATCAGGGCATAGCGCTATGTCAGCACACTGTCATATCTTCCTCATTGGCCAATTCTTTCTATATATATACTCTATTTCCTTCATTTCACCATATCCTGGTTAAAGCTAAACGGCGAAATGCGCGTCGGATCCGTGTGGTTTCTGAGGGACTTACAGGTAGTTCATTATCTATTTACATTTTTCACTTTTTTGACATACCTCTTTGCCTAGTTACTGTGTTTCTTTATTACTATCTCATCTTTATGAGCTTATTATTTATATACATGTATATGTATCTGGGAATATATTTATTGCACTATGCACTTTAAATCTAATTGTTATTCCTATATAATTGAAACTCTTTGACCCTGGCATGGTATTTAGTAGTATGTCTTGTATAGATTCTGATACTTTACAATTTTTCTGCCTGCCCTCAGAATATCCATTTCTCTGGACTTTTTTCCTCTGTGTCTATTTATTATTTTTGTATAAATATATATTTGTTGTGATTTTTTTGTTGAATAAATGAGCTTTTTACGTCTGACCATGTGTCATAGTTGTAGGTTTTACAGATATTGAGGGACACTTAGTCACTAGTATTTGTTATTTTTGGATTCATTTGTTTCCTGTATTTCTACAGAGTTTCTTTGCCTAACATGGAATTTCGTGCCAAAGAGGCGACATGGCATGACCAGGCCTTGTCTGTTTTTAGAGGAAAAAATTTCCCAGACTGATATTAGTGACCAAAAAAACATTCGTGATCTTAAGCAGAAATTGAAACTTTTGTACCACCGCCGTATTAAGGTGTGGTGGAACAAATTTACTCTAGAAAGATATGTGGAGGAGAGTTTAATACCAAGAGGCCTTAGAGTTCAAGTCTTTCCATCATATGGCAAAGAGGATGGTGAGTTTACATCACTATGGGAGACAATATGTAATGATTGCTCGGGGAAGTTCCTACGGCTGAATATTAAGAAAAATGGAACTACCATGACCGAGACGGACCAGGAAATTGACTCACTACAGGAGCAACTTAAATCACTGACGTCCCAGAATGATTTTGATAAATTCAATAGTGAAATTGATGATTTATTTGTGACCTGGGAAAAACAAATTAAGACCACGAAAACTACAAAATATCATCGTGATTTACAAGATAAAGAAAGTGATAAGATATACAAATGGAAATTTACAACCACCCTACGTGAACGGAGAGCATCAAAGTCCTCTGTGGCCTCTACTGATAATGTATCAAACGACTCTTCTTCCTCAAGATACAGTTATAATACTAGATGGAGGCAAAAAGGTCCGGGTCCACACAAAAATACACCTAAAGGTGGATTCACAATGAGAAGGGAGCATCTAATGCCAGTTCAAAGGTAATCAACTTATCTGAACACACCCTTACCCAATCACAGATTGATGTTTTGGGGAAGGGGTTGTCATTTTCACCCTCGGGTAATTTTGATTTCTTCACTGCATTAAAAGACCTGCACTTATTTGCTCGTAAATTGATTTTTAAAAAAATGTTTCATAAACATATTGATCCCCATATGTTTCCTACTCTAGAAGAACATGAAGCCATAGAGACCCTACAAGACCTCCTTGATGAGCAGATAAAATCAAATACATGTAAGTTACCTGAATCTATCAGACCCAAATCTAAAAAATTTCCTCCTCTATCCATGTATTCAAACATTGATTTATTTGTACAATTGGTAACAGAGGAATTTAGAAAGATACCGTTTTTACGGCCTTATGACAACTGTAGTAGAGATGAGAGGAGGGCAATCGAGGAGCTCAACAGTTTTCGGGACATAGTGATAAAACCTTCTGATAAAGGTGGCAATATAGTTCTTTGGCCTACCGTAAAATATAACAAGGAGGTTAAAAAACACCTGGGGGACTCTACCACTTATAAAAGACTTACATTTAATCCCCTCGGGAAGTTTCAAGACCTACTTGGGTCCATACTATCTGAGGCAGTATTGAGAGGAACATTATCTAAACAAGAAGCAGAATGCTTATATAACAAAAATCCACGTATCGCCACTTTTTACCTTCTCCCGAAGACTCATAAGAACCTAATCACCCCCCCAGGAAGGCCCATAGTGTCCGGTATACAAAATTTCTGTGAACCAATTTGTAGATTCATCGATCACACCCTCCGTCCATTAGTAGAAACACTACCGTCTTATCTTAAGGACACTACAGATTTCCTTAAAAAAATTGATGGGATACATGTCGATGATGATGTCATCATGGTGACCTGTGACGTGGAAGCATTATACACGTCTATCCGCCATGAGGACGGAATCAGAGCAACAAAGGAATTCCTGGGGATGTCGGACATGGAAGATGAGATGCGCAACCTCGTGTCTGAGCTGTTACATTTCGCCTTGAATCATAACTTTTTTCTACATGGAGAATCCTTCTTCCTGCAGCTCCAGGGGACAGCAATGGGGGCAGCATGTGCTCCCTCGTATGCTAATCTGTTCCTGGGGCTGTGGGAGAGGGGTATCTTCATGACTGACCCAGTGCAGGGTGTTGACAAGATTCTGTACTGGGGTCGTTACATTGATGACATCTTTTTTCTATGGCAGGGCTCGGACACTGAGGTTGCCTGTCTCATCTCCACTCTGAATCTCAATGACCTTAACATCAACCTTACTTTCAAGACTGGTAGACATAATATCGAATTCCTGGATGTTCTGTTGAGTGTTGATCCTAATGGATACATTCAAACGGATGTCTTTCGGAAGCCTACAGCGGCTAACACTCTCTTTCATGAAAGTTCATCGCATCCAAGAAAGTTAATTAATAGTATTCCTACAGGACAATTCTTGAGAATCCGTCGCATCTGCTCAAGTGATGACATTTTTGAAAGACAGGCATTAGACCTCAAAAAAAGATTCAGAGAGAGAGGCTACAACGAACAAGTCATACGGAAAAGCTATCGAAGAGCCAAGTTCTCTAAAAGGAAAGACTTACTATACCAACAATGTAAACCTGAAGAAAAAGATACAGTGAGATTCATTTCAACATTTAATACCCGGAGTGATGAAATGTGGAATGCTTTAAAGAAACATTGGCAAGTACTGCAACTGGTCAAAACTCTTTCCTCATACATTTCCCGGAACCCCACGGTCACATTTAGGCGATCCCAGAACCTACGAGACAAACTAGTCCACAGTCATCTACAAGAAAATAACAAAAAAACATACATTTTCGGATCCAGAGGCCCTGCATAGGGGTGCAGACCTTGTGGGTCCTGTGTGGCTTGCCCAAATATCCTCTCTACAAAGTGATTCACTAACGCAGATCAAACCAGAGAGTATAAAATTACTCATACTATCACATGTATTACAGCAGGGGTTATACAGCAGATGCCCCTGTGGTAAAATATATATCGGGATGACCACCCGAGAGCTCCGTAGGTGGACGAGAGAACACGTCCTTGACATCACAACAGCCAGGGAGATAGAAAATTTGGATGAGTTGAAAACCTTACCTCGCCATTTTAAAAGATATCACGGTTGTGACGCTTCTCTTTTAAAGGTCAGTGGTATTGATCGGGTCTATGTGGGGATTCGTGGTGGGAACTGGAAAAAAGTCTTCGCCCAAAAGGAAGTAAAATGGATAACCATTCTTAACACCATGGTACCTAATGGACTTAACGAATCCAATAGTTTTGCTCCCTTCCTTTGACCCCCTTTTTTTCTCCCCCCCCCCCCCTTTTTTTCTGATATATTTTTTCTGGTATTTATTCTCCTCTCCATGGGTCTTTTGATACCCGGTTCTTTATTGGTCACTATTTTATGATGTTTTTAATCTATATGTTTTAGTCTTGTATTCTTATTTTATGTTTACTTACTTTATTTTCTTCTCTTACCCCTTTTTTTCTAGTTCTTTCGCCTTTCCGTATATCTATCCATGAGGAGGGAGACGGCTGCCCTTATGTGTCGGATGAATAAAGTAGCAGGCCTTACTTAAGTTCTTCATGTGATGGACTATATCTATGGACGTGTCAACACATTTATGTGCACTCCCCCTTTTTTCCCTCTCTCTCCCCCCCCCTTTTTTCTACTGTATATATTATTTTATACATATAATTGTGTATTGTTTTAGGATGTGTATATACATATCATACATTTTGCACATGTTTTATATATTTCGCATATACACAATTTTTAGATGTATTTGTTACACATATCAGTCACAGTAGCCATCTTTATGTCCCAGTGTGGTACACACTAGTCACATTCACATACCTACTAGCCAATCCCCGGCCATCTTTCACTATGTATCTTTATACACATCACTTCCGGTATTTGCGTTCCAGGGTGGCACGCATCTGTCACACCGACATGTCTTCTATTCAGCCCCTCGGCCCGTTTCCATTCCCAGATGTTCCGCATACGTCATTTCCTGGCCTGCGTTCCGTAATGACACGCACGCCAATGCCGCCGCTTCTGGCAGACCGCGCTCCACGGAGACGCGATCCCCAGATGTGACGGTGATTGGCCCATCAGGGCATAGCGCTATGTCAGCACACTGTCATATCTTCCTCATTGGCCAATTCTTTCTATATATATACTCTATTTCCTTCATTTCACCATATCCTGGTTAAAGCTAAACGGCGAAACGCGCGTTGGATCATTGTGGTTTCTGAGGGACTTACAGGTAGTTCATTATCTATTTACATTTTTCACTTTTTTGACATACCTCTTTGCCTAGTTACTGTGTTTCTTTATTACTATCTCATCTTTATGAGCTTATTATTTATATACATGTATATGTATCTGGGAATATATTTATTGCACTATGCACTTTAAATCTAATTGTTATTCCTATATAATTGAAACTCTTTGACCCTGGCATGGTATTTAGTAGTATGTCTTGTATAGATTCTGATACTTAACAATTTTTCTGCCTGCCCTCAGAATATCCATTTCTCTGGACTTTTTTCCTCTGTGTCTATTTATTATTTTTGTATAAATATATATTTGTTGTGATTTTTTTGTTGAATAAATGAGCTTTTTACGTCTGACCATGTGTCATAGTTGTAGGTTTTACCCAAATAACTCAGTCTCACCTACTTGACCATGCCAAAACTTTAAACCCTTCCTGACGGGTCTATTTTCTGTTTTGTTTTTTTCTTGCTAGATTTTTTTCGTTTTTTATTTTTTTCCTCCCACCTTCCAAGATCCATAACTATTTTATTTTTCTGTCCACATAGCCATACGAGGGCTTGTTTTTTTGAGGGACATGTTGTACTTTTGAAAGAAGCCATTCATTTTATCAAGTGATGCACTGGAAAAAAATTGTGTGTTGAAATTGGAAAAAAAAAGGTTTGTTCCACAATTGTTTTTTGGATGGATTTTTTATTTACCGTATTCACTATGTGATAAAACTAACCTGGAAATATGATTATCCTGGCCAGTACAATTACACATATATCAAACATGAATAGTTTTTTTTTTATTTAACTGCTGAAAAAAATTCAGAATTTGGAAAAAAAAATTTGTTGATTTGGTCGCAATTTTCTAAGACCCATGACATTTTTAATTTTTTGGGACATGGAGCTGTTTCAGCACTTATTTTATACATCCTGACCTGATGTTTTTTCTGATTCCATTTTGGGGTAGAAGCAATTTTATGATCGCCACTTAATTCATTTATTGCAAAATTGTGGCAGCCAAAAAAATGTAATTTTGGGGTTTCAATTTTTTTTATTGTTATGACTTTTACAGATCGGATTATTTATTTTATGTTTTGATAGATTAGGCTTTTATAAATGCTGCGATACCAAATCCCCCCTCTTTCACCTCCATTGGCATGCCCATTACAAAATCACAGGGAGCCAATTGTTGTCATGGCACTCAGAGGTCAAACAATGACCTTCGGGTGTGCCAGGTATGGTAGGCTGTTATACCCATCCATAGGCAGAGCCTATCAGGCATTCAATCTGTGTAATATCACAGGTCTCATGCATTGCAGTGCTGGTGCATTGCAATGCATGACACCAGTGATCAGACTAATAAAGTTAAAGTCCCATAGAAGGACTAATTAAAAAATTAAAAAAAATTGAAAAAAATATAAAAAAATAAAGAACAACATTTTTTACACCAATAAATACACATATTTATGTAAAAACAAAAAATAAAAAAGTACACATATTTGAAATCACCTCATCCAGAAATACCCATTCTATAAAAACTAATACTAGTTAACTCTTTCAGTGAACACCATAAAAAATGTGCCAAAAAACTATAGTTTATCATACTATTGTAATACCGATATAATAAAATGCAATCAAAAAGACGAATATAAATAAAAATAGTATAGCTGAAAACGACATATCATCCCTAAAAAAAAAAGCCACAATACAGCTCCATGGAAAAATCCATACAATGGAAAAATAAAGAAGTTGTAGCTCTAAGAATATAGTAATGCAACAACAATATTTTTATAAAAGTGTTTTTATTGTGTAGAAGCGACAAAACATAAAAAAATTATACAAATGTGGTATAGCTGTAATCATACTGACCCGAAGAATAAAGCTGCCTTATCACTTTTACCATTTTGTGAACGGCATACAAAAAAAACAATCTCTGAGTTGCTGTTTTTTGTTCATTTCGCCTCCAAAAAATTGGAATAGAAAGCGATCAAAAAAATGTTATGTGCCAAAAAATGGTATCAATAAAAACGCCAACTTGTGACACAAAAAATAAGCCCTCCCAACCTCATGTTGGTGGAAATATCGAAAATTATAGTTCTCAAAATATGGCAATGCAAAACTTGTTTTTGTAAAAAAGGTATTTTTAGTATGTGATTGCATACAAACATTAAAAACCTATATAAATCTGACCCGAAGAATAAAGTCATCTAATCACATATATAGTGAATGGCATAAAAATAAATAAAAGCAATTTTCACCTGCTGTTGATTTGTTTTTTTCTGCTTTCCAAAGATCACAGTTTGTGTACATCTCTAAAATACGTTATTCAGACGGAATCTCTGGCGGAAGATTCCTTATGAGGCAGATGGAGATACAGTGGATTCTCTCTGGCCTATGACTCGATGGTCTCTGTCTCTTTAAGCATGGTTAACCACAGTTTTGTACACCTCTTAAAAGCCGGATACAGCCGAACAGACGCCACACAAAGTCCAGAGTATCTCTGCAGCCTCATTAGTGAATGGATCCCTCGGGGTTTTCATCTGAATCTACATATATTGTAGATTTAGATGGAAACCCAGATGTAAGGGCTCAGTGTAGAGCACAGGATAAATGTAAACTGATGCAAAATGTTCTGTACCCCAAAATGCCAACAATTAAAGCTTCTACTCAACCCACAAAAAAACAAGTAACTACTCCGGTTCATCATCTGTTAACGGAAATATAGGAGGTGTACACAATTCTGCCAGCATAAAGGCTCTGGAAAAGTGACGTGGCTTCCATCAAAAGAAATCCAGTGAAATCTGCAGTCTTAAATCTAAATGCCCCCTTCTCGAGAGCCCAATAGTGGGTCTAAATCACAGTTAGCATCCACATTTCTTCCATTACTGTAGTGAGGAGAGCCCACTTAATTTACAGGGTGTGTGTCTCCAAAAGCACAAACTGGGCATAATGCACATGTACTACAATGCACTGGGCACTACAATAGCAGATTGGCATTTTCAGTTAGCAACATAATTTACTGCTCATTTCTGGAAAACACCCATGGAGTCAAAAGAATTCCCAGAGGGGTGTAATTTCCAAATTGAGGTCAATTGAGGGTGATTTCTTCTCTTCCACTTAGAGGCTCTGTGTATGGAGTCTGCAAACTATTCTATGAAAATTTGTTCTCCAAGAGTCAAAAAGCGCTCCTCCTTTCCCGAGTCTCGTCGGGTGACCAGACCATACAGTACTGTTCAGCAACTTATGGTGCCACAGTCTCAAGAAATTGTGCAACAAATTATGTGGTCATTTTTACCTATTTTTCCTTGTGAAAATGTAAAATCTCGGGCTAGAACAACATTATAGTGGTAAAAATGGAAAAAAAAATTCTTTATTGCTCAATGGTATAATATTTTGAGAAACACATGTGGTGTCAATATGCTCACTACACCCCTAGATGATTTCATTAAGAGGTGTAGTTTGTAAAATAGGGTCACATATGGGGAGTCCTGCTGTCTTGACACCTAAGAGACTCTGCCAATATGACATGGCACCCGCAAACCATTCCAGGCAAATTTGCACTCTGATATGGCGCTCCTTCCCTTCTGAGCTATGCACTGTGCCTAAAAAGTAGTTTTTCAACATACATGAGGGAATGCTGAATTCAGGAGACATTGTGTAACAACTTTTGTGGCCTATTTCCTCTTATTATCCCTTTTGAAAATTAAAAACTTGGAGCTAAAACAACATTTTAGTGGAAAAAATGAAACTTTTAATTTTCACAGGCCAATGTTAAACACGTGTGTGAAATACCTGTGGGATTAAAATGCTCACTACACCTCCAGAGGAATTATTAGAGAGGTATTGTTTCCAAAATGGGGTCACTTGTTTGGGTTTTTGCTGGTCTGGAACCTAGGGGGCTCTTGAAATGCGACATGGCGTTCATAATCTATTCCAGACAATTTTGCACTCCAAAAATAAAATAGCTTCCCTTTCAAGCCCTGCCAATTAATTTACTTTCCAAAATGGGGTCACTTGAGGGAAATTTCTACTGTTTTGGCACATCAGGGTCTCTGCAAACATGATATGGCGTTCGCTATTTATTTCAAACAATTTTGCACTCCAAAAGTCAAATAGTGTTCCTAATATTCAAAAGTCCTGCCATGCGCCCAAACAGTAGTTTTTCACCATATATGGAGTATCAATGTACAGAGAAGAAATTGGACAGCAAATTGTATCGTCTATTTTCTCCTGTTACCCTTGTGAAAATGAAAAATTTGGGGCTAAAGCAACATTTTAGCGGGGAAAAGTAAAATTTTAATTTATTCTTTCCACATTGTTTTAATTCCTGTGATACATCTAAAAGTTTAATATTCTTCTTGAATGTAGGTTTGAGAATCTTAAGGGGTGCCATTTTTAGAATGGTGTCAATTTTGTGTATTTTCTGTCATATAGCCCCTCAAAGTCACTTCATATGCGCTGTGGTCCCTAAAAAAATATGTTTTGTACATTTTGTTAGAAAAATGGAAAATTGCTGATAAACTTTAAACCTTCTAACATTGTAACAAAAAATATGTTTTAAAACTGATGCTAATGTAAAGTAGACATATGGGAAATGTTGTTTATTAACTTTTTTTGTGTGGAATACTTTAACTATCTGATTTAATTGCATAAAAATTCAAAGTTTGAAAAATTCAAAATTTCAAAATTTTTGTAAATTTTTTTATTATTTTATAAATAAATGCAAATCATATAGATCAAAATTTACCATTAGCATGAAGTACAACATGTCATGAAAAAACATTTTCATAATCCCTCGGATACGTTGAAGCTTTCCAGAGTTGTTACCTCATAGAGTGACAAATGTCAGATTATAAAAATGAGTCTTGTTCATTATCGTACAGGGTGTCTCTGTCCATAAGAAGTTAATTTTGATTCATCTTTGGGTAAACATGTACAATTAATGAGGACATGTCTGCCCTTCTATCTGACATTTCTCTTTAAATATATAATCACAGTATATTCCTTATAATAATATGAAGCCTATTTTAATGTTGCATGTCATATTTTTGTCTATTGATGATGCTTGTTTTTTTTGTGGGCTTTGAGGGATACTGAGCTATCCCAGGTTAAGCTTGTCATTCCCCCTTACTACCGGGGGTGGGGCATATATAGGAGGATATCTCTCTATAGGAAATTTAGTATGATTCATTGGAGATCATCTCTCTATGCTTTTATTCAATATTAATGAATGTGTAGGTCCCACTCATGTGGCATAAACAACTCAGATCAATACATGCTCATAGAAGACCTCTTTTCCATGGTGTCTGACACTATACTGACACTATAGGGTGTCATGTAAAATCCCCTCAAAAGCAAGAGGTTACTTCATTCATCTGTAGAAAAAAGGTCCAATCGCCACAGGAAGCAAGCTTCTTTACCATGAGAAGAGAACTAGTAATTGGGGAAGAACGGACCTGTAAAAGTTTGGGTTGGTCCGGTTCAACCAAACTTTTGTCCGAAGTTCGGTTCGAGTATCAGAACTGTACCCTAACTTTAACCTGAACCCAAACCCTATAGAAATCAATGGGGACACGAACTTTGGAGCTAGAAAATCTCTCTCTCTCCTCCCCAAACTGTAAAATGGACTTCTAAGAGAAGTCTGTGTTCAAAGTTCAGCACCAGACACTAGGTGTCTGGTACGAACCCCAAACTTTACAGTTCGGGTTCACTCATCTATTCTCTACTATTAATCTGTAAAAAGCCTACCTCAGGATCTGTCACAGCAGGAGTTGTTGATGATTTCATAAAAGACTTAGAAGCCTTTTTAGAAGAAAATAAGGTAAAAACGTAAGTAAATGATTAAAATAAATTTTCTAAATGTTCATTCAATCGAAAGACACTCAGGGTTAGCAGGGAAAAATTGATGGGCATGTGCTTTTCCCTCAACTGCATTAATTATGTATCTATGTAACATTAGTGACAGATCCTTTCTGGCAGAGACTCTATTGATTGAAATGATTTTTTCAGCAAATACCATAGATGCTTAATCAGATTGGGGTCATGTGCACATCCCTACTAGTGTTGAGCCACCCCCGTAGTGTTCGGGTTCGGTTCGGTTCGTCGAACACCGGGATGTTCGAGGAACTGTTCGTCGAACTGTTCGTCGAACACCTTAGAACACCGTCGAACACCGTTAAAACCAATGGCAGGCAAACAAAAACACATAGGAACACATAGAAAACACCTTCAAAGGTGTCCAAAAGCTCACAAACTGCTCAGAAGACGCTTTCTTTAAAAAAGCCGGCCGGCAATTCAGCAGCGGCATACACCGGTACCCGACAATTTAGACATGAAGGAATAGAGCATCACACATAGATTAGATAGATAGAAACATGTCAGTCACATATATATGAAGTACAGTGACAGTGTTGCTTACTGTACTTGTCATTTAGTGTAAAGGATTTATTAAAAAATATAATAGTGTTTTCGTGCACCGTCTCTTTAAAAAAGCCGGCCGGCAATTCAGCAGCGGTACCCGACAATTTATAACAGACAGAATAGAGCTTCACACATAGATTAGATAGATGGAAACATGTCAGTCACATATATATGAAGTACTGTGACAGTGTTGCTTACTGTACTTGTCATTTACTGCAAAGGATTTATTAAAAAAAATAATAGTGTTTTCATGCACCGTCTCTTTAAAAAAGCCGGCTGGCAATTCAGCATCTGTACCCGACAATTTAGAATAGAAGGAATAGAGAATCACACATAGATTAGATAGATAGAAACATGTCAGCCACTTATATACGAAGTACAGTGACAGTGTTGCTTACTGTAATTGTCATTTAGTGTAAAGGATTTATCAAAAAAAATAATAGTGTTTTCATGCACCGTCTCTTTAAAAAAGCCGGCCGGCAATTCAGCATCTGTACCCGACAATTTATAACAGACAGAATAGAGCTTCACACATAGATTAGATAGATAGAAACATGTCAGTCACATATATAATAAGTACAGTGATAGTGTTGGATACTGTACTTGTCATTTAGTATTAAAATAAAGGATTTATTATTAAAAAAAATTGTTGTGGGGTTCCCCGTAATTTTAGTCTCTAGCGGAGGTTAAGCAGACAGCTGGGGCAGATGTTTGAAGCCTGGGAAGGGGGTAATACCCACGGAGCTTCCAGGCTACTAATATCAGCCCCCAGCTGGATACCTAGCCTTTACTAGCTATTAAAATGGAGGAACCCCCCAAAAAAAATGACGTGGGGTCCCCCCTAATTTAATAGCTAGCAAAGGCTAGGCAGACAGCTGGGGGCTGATATTAATAGCCCAGGAAGGGAGCCATGAATATTGGCCCCCTCCCAGGCTAGAAACACCAGCCGTCAGCCGCCCCAGAAATGGCGCATCCATAGGATGCGCCAATTCTGGCACTTAGCCTCGCTCTTCCATGCTGCCCTGGTGCGGTGGCAGGGGGTAATAGGGTTGGGGTTGATGTCAGCTTATAATGCCAGCTGACATCAAGCCCAGGTTAGTAATGGAGAGGCGTCTATAAGACACCCCCATTACTAACCCCATAGTCAAAGTTAAAAAAAAAACACAAACACCCAGAATAAAGTCCTTTAATTGAAATAAAGACACAATTCTTTATTGTTCTAAATTAAACCATACTTACCATCACGCCCATTCCAGCTGAAGCCAACGATCTCCTGCAATAAAAGAAAAATAATAAAGCAACCTCATCCTTACCTTTCCATGGTTCCCAGGACAGCTTCAGCTCTGTTACATCGAGATGACAGGCTGGACCGCAGCCGAACGCTGCCATCCAGCCTGTCATCCCGCGGACACTGAGAAGCGCAGGCATGCTTGCGCTCCTCAGTGTCTGACTGTGACGGCATCCAGATGAGCCGACAATGAACTCGGCTCACCTCATGTACGTCACTGACAGCGTGGGAAAATTCTCCTGCACTCAGCGCTTCAGCGTGAGAATTTTCCCACGCTGTCAGTGACGTGCATGAGGTGAGCCGAGTTCATTGGACATGACCTCGGCTCATCTGGATGCCGTCACAGCCAGACACTGAGTAGCGCAAGCATGCCTGCGCTTCTCAGTGTCTGCGGGATGACAGGCTGGATGGCAGCGTTCTGCTGCGGTCCAGCCTGTCATCTCGATGTATCAGAGCTGAAGCTGTCGTGGGAGCCATGGAAAGGTAAGGATGATGTTGCTTTATTATTTTACTTTTATTGCAGGAGATCATTGGCTTCAGCTGGAATGGGCGTGGCGGTAAGTATGGTTTAATTTAGAACAATAAAGAATTGTGTGTTTATTTCAATTAAAGGACTTTTTTCTGGGTGTTTGTGTTTTTTTTAAATACTTTACTAGAAATTCATGGTGGTCATGTCTAATATTGGCGTGACCCCATGAATTTCGGGCTTAGGGCCAGCTGATAATGACAAGCTGGCCTTAACCCCTTTATTACCCAGTGAGCCACCGCACCAGGGCCCTGGATGAGTTGGGTACAGCGCCAGAAGATGGCGCTTCTATGAACGCGCCATTTTCCGGGGCGGCTGCGGACTGCAATTTGCAGCGGGTGGGGCCCAGAAAGCTTGGGCCTCCCTGCCCTGCAGATTCCAGCCCCCAGCTGCCTAGTTGTACCTGGCTGGACACAAAAATAGGGCGAAGCTCCACGTATTTTTTTTTTAAATTCATGAAATTCATGGAATAATTAAGAAAAAAAGGGCTTCCCTATATTGTTGTGTCCGGCTAGGTACAAATAGGCAGCTGGTGGTTGGGAGCAGCCCGTTCCTGCCTGCTGTACCTGACTGGACACAAATATAGGGCGAAGCCCCACATCAATTTTTTTTTCATTATTTCATGAATTTCCTGAAATAATTTAAAAAAAATTGACGTGGGGCTTCGCCCTATATTTGTGTCCAGTCAGGTACAGCAGGCAGGAATGTGCTGCCCCCAACCACCAGCTGCCTATTTGTACCTGGCCAGACACAACAATATAGGGAAGCCCTTTTTTAAAAAAATTATTTCATGAAATAATTAAAAAAAAATTGACGTGGGGCTTCGCACTATATTTGTGTCCAGCCAGGTACAGCAGGCAGGGACGGGCTGCCCCCAACCACCAGCTGCCTATTTGTACCTGGTTGGACACAACAATATAGGGAAGCCCTTTTTTTCTTAATTATTCCATGAATTTCATGAAATAATTAAAAAAAAAAAATGCGTGGGGCTTCGCCCTATTTTTGTGCCCAGCCAGGTACAACTAGGCAGCTGGGAGCTGGAATCCGCAGCGCAGGGAGGCCCAAGCTTTCTGGGCCCCACCCGCTGCAAATTGCAGTCCGCAGCCGCCCCAGAAAATGGCGCGTTCATAGAAGCGCCATCTTCTGGCGCTGTACCCAACTCATCCAGGGCCCTGGTGCGGTGGCTCACTGGGTAATAAAGAGGTTAAGGCCAGCTTGGCATTATCAGCTGGCCCTAAGCCCGAAATTCATGGGGTCACGCCAATATTAGACATGACCACCATGAATTTCTAGTAAAGTATTTAAAAAAACACAACACCCAGAATAAAGTCCTTTAATTGAAATAAACACACAATTCTTTATTGTTCTAAATTAAACCATACTTACCGTCACGCCCATTCCAGCTGAAGCCAATGTCTTCTGCAATAAAAGTAAAATAATTAAGCAACCTCATCCTTACCTTTCCATGGTTCCCACGACAGCTTCAGCTCTGCTACATCGAGATGACAGGCTGGACCGCAGCAGAAAGCTGCCATCCAGCCTGGCATCCCGCGGACACTGAGAAGCGCAGGCTTGCTTGCGCTCCTCAGTGTCTCGCTGTGACGGCATAAAGTTGAGACAAGTTCATGTCCAATGAACTCGGCGCACCTCATGCACGTCACTGACAGCGTGGGAGAATTCTCCTGCACTCAGCACTTCAGCGTGAAAATTCTCCCACGCTGTCAGTGACGTACATGAGGTCAGCTGAGTTCATTGGACATGAATGAGCTCACCTCATGCACGTCACTGACAGCATGGGAAAATTCTCACGCTGAAGCGCTGAGTGCAGGAGAATTTTCCCACGCTGTCAGTGACGTGCATGAGGTGAGCTTATTCATGTCCAATGATCTCAGCTCACCTCATGCACGTCACTGACAGCGTGGGAAAATTCTCCTGCACTCAGCGCTACAGCGTGAGAATTCTCCCACGCTGTCAGTGACGTGCATTAGGTGAGCTCATTCATGTCCAATGAACTCAGCTGACCTCATGTACGTCACTGACAGCGTGGGAGAATTCTCACGCTGAAGTGCTGAGTGCAGGAGAATTCTCCCACGCTGTCAGTGACGTGCATGAGGTGCGCCGAGTTCATTGGACATGAACTCGTCTCATCTTTATGCCGTCACAGCCAGACACTTCAGAGCGCAAGCATGCCTGCGCTTCTCAGTGTCTGCGGGATGACAGGCTGGATGGCAGCGTTCTGCTGCGGTCCAGCCTGTTATCTCGATGTAGCAGAGCTGAAGCTGTCGTGGGAACCATGGAAAGGTAAGGATGAGGTTGCTTTATTATTTTTCTTTTATTGCAGGAGATCGTTGGCTTCAGCTGGAATGGGCGTGATGGTAAGTATGGTTTAATTTAGAACAATAAAGGAATGTGTCTTTATTTCAATTAAAGGACTTTATTCTGGGTGTTTGTGTTTTCTTTTAACTTTGACTATGGGGTTAGTAATGGGGGTGTCTTATAGACGCCTCTCCATTACTAACCTGGGCTTGATGTCAGCTGGCATTATAAGCTGACATCAACCCCAACCCTATTACCCCACTGCCACCGCTACAGGGCAGTGGGAAGAGCGAGGCTAAGTGCCAGAATTGGCGCATCCTATGGATGCGCCATTTCTGGGGCGGCTGACGGCTGGTGTTTCTAGCCTGGGAGGGGGCCAATATTCATGGAACCCTTCCTGGGCTATTAATATCAGCCCCCAGCTGTCTGCCTAACCTTTGCTAGCTATTAAAATAGGGGGGACCCCACGTCATTTTTTTGGGGGGTCCCCCATTTTAATAGCTAGAAAAGGCTAGGTATTCCGCTGGGGGCTGATATTAGTAGCCTTGGAAGCTCCGTGGGTATTACCCCCTTCCCAGGCTTCAAACATCTGCCCCAGCCGTCTGGTTAATCTCCGCTAGAGCCTAAAATTATGGGGATCCCCACGCCAATTTTTTTTTAAATAAATCCTTTATTTTAACACTAAATGACAAGTACAGTAATCAACACTGTCACTGTACTTCATATATATGTGACTGACATGTTTCTATCTATCTAATCTATGTGTGATTCTCTATTCCTTCTATTCTAAATTGTCGGGTACAGATGCTGAATTGCCGGCCGGCTTTTTTAAAGAGACGGTGCATGAAAACACTATTATATTTTTAAATAAATCCTTTACACTAAATGACAAGTACAGTAAGCAACACTGTCACCGTACTTCATATATATGTGACTGACATGTTTCTATCTATCTAATCTATGTGTGATTCTCTATTCCTTCTATTCTAAATTGTCGGGTACAGATGCTGAATTGCCGGCCGGCTTTTTTAAAGAGACAGTGCATGAAAACACTATTATTTTTTTTAATAAATCCTTTATACTAAATGACAAGTACAGTAAGCAACACTGTCACTGTACTTCATATATATGTGACTGACATGTTTCTATCTACCTAATCTATGTGTGATTCTCTATTCCTTCTACTCTAAATTGTTGGGTACAGATGCTGAATTGCCGGCTGGCTTTTTTAAAGAGACGGTGCATGAAAACACTATTATTTTTTTTAATAAATCCTTTACACTAAATGACAAGTACAGTAATCAACACTGTCACTGTGCTTCATATATATGTGACTGACATGTTTCTATCTATCTAATCTATGTGTGAAGCTCTATTCTGTCTGTTATAAATTGTCAGGTACCGCTGCTGAATTGCCGGCCGGCTTTTTTAAAGAGACGGTGCATGAAAACACTATTATTTTTTTGATAAATCCTTTACACTAAATGACAAGTACAGTAAGCAACACTGTCACTGTGCTTCTTATATGTGTGACTGACATGTTTATATCTATCTAATCTATGTGTGAAGCTCTATTCTTTCGGTTCTAAATTGTCGGGTACCGGTGTATGCCGCTGATGAATTGCCGGCTTTTCATGCTTCACTGTTGGCACTTTTCCCATCGATTTGGGCAATCACTGTAATGCCACAACCACCATGGCTGTGGCATTACAGTGAGTGGCAGACAATCCCTGCATGATTGGTGCTCTAAATAGCGCCAGACATGCAGGACACGCTTTTGGTGCACGAACAGTTATCGAACATAACCTCGAACAGCCGAATTTTTTGCAAATCGTTCGGGTTCGTCGAACAACTCGAACACCGCCCAAAACAGCTCGAATTTGAGATTGGCGAACAGTTCTAGTCGAACACCGCTCATCTCTAATCCCTACTTCATTCCCACAGGATCCCCTATATCATACTCCTGCTCAGGTGTACTTCTCTGCCCTGACTAGGGTAGAGTAATGTACTGCAGTGTGCATGTGCTGGGGCGCTTTGACTTTTCCCAGTGCATGCACACTGCAGAACTTTGCTCTGTCCTTACCAGGGCAGAGAAGTACACCTGTGCAGGAATCTGATGCAGGGGAGACTGTGTGGATGATGTAGGGATGTGTCATTCACCCGAAGCAATAAGGAGGACAGCAATGAAAGAGGAAGGGAGGATGAGCGACACCTGGCAGACTGGACCACCACCCCCCCGGGTAAGTATAATAAAAGCTCTTTTTCTTCTCTTGCAGGTTGGATTGTGGGCTCATGTACAGCATTACAGAATGCTGTAAATGAGGGCTGAGAGGTGGTGGCCGTATCACATATCGGCCAACCCTGGTGACAGGTTCCTTTTAATGGTAATTATGGAGTAATCTCTATAATTGGTAACTGACTCACAAACTCAAGGCCATCCACATGATTTAAGAGAAAATGTCTTTCATCTGACCAAGTCATCTTATTTATCATGTCATGTTCCTATTCTGATGGTCATGTACCCTTTATAAATACTTTTGACTGTGGATAGGAGTCAGCAGAGGATCTCTTAGAAGCCTGCAGTTATGAAGCAAGCTGATTATTTTTCATTGTCAACATGAACTTTTATTTACATATTTATGCTGTAGACATGCTACAAGTTCTTCTATGGGATCAAATAAGACAACCTAACTTATATTTCCCACATGCATCAATGACCCATTGGCAGTTGTCCTTCATTGACCTTGTGTACAGCAAGAACATCTCATAAAATCTGCTGTTTTTTAAATGCTGTGACCCAGTCATAAAGTCATCACAATTTGGCTAGTATCAAAATCTTTCAGAACTTTAACCTTGCTAATTTTGCCTACTTCAAAGTGAAAATATACTTGATAAACTTGCTGCCCAATATATCCAATCCCATAATAGATGTAATTGTCATGCACTAATGAATATTAATCGCTTATATGTGAGTGGTTTTAATTGGAGTTGAACTATTTCAATTCAGGCAGATTCACTTAATTCAGGGGAGAAATTAATTTTTAATTAAATAATTTTGGTGTGAATTCATTTAGCCTGAATGTGGTTAAAAAAAATTATTCTCACTTCTCCTAAGCCCTCAACATACCTGTCCACTGATTGGCATGTATATCTTCTGTGGTCTGTCCTTTGTCTTCTATCCTCTTCCTTATATTTTCTGTCTGGTTGAATCTTCCATTAACTAGGCCATACTCTATCATTTATGGTGTGGTGCATGTTGGTAATGCCCCATTTGACCACATGTAGTCATTTATATCATGAAGGACGTAACAGACATGCAGTCATGGGGTCGCAACACGAGTCAATGACCTCTGCTACACCCCTCGTGATGGCATAAGGCCTAGTGACAGGAAGATGAAAGAGACAATCAAAATAGCTATGGAAGCGGCACAGGTACAGGAAGGGCCAAAGGGAAGAGAGTGTACGATTTTTTTAACACCTTTCCAGTCCTCTAGAATTAAGGAAAATGTTATTCAGTCGACCACAATTTTGCTGAATCTAATTTTTAAAATTTTATGTGAATTTGATTCCTTTCAAAATGATTCACTCATCTCCAATTTTACTGTTATGGCTGATCAATGTATCTATCTATATTTCTGCTTCAACAGTGTCTCCTTTAGATAGCGTTAAGAGTGTATATAAGTGTATATATGTGTCAATATTGGGCAGCATATTGTATGTTGTATTTAAATCTTTCACTCATTGTCAAATCTACTCAAGTTATCAATTCTGCATATTGTCTATAGAAATAAACAACTCTTTCTAGCTGTTGTATTTGAAAGCTCTTTATAAAATTGCTAATCATTATTTCTTTTTATCAGTATGTTGGATTGATACGCTCGCGAATAGAAAATAACTCAACATATTGATCAGTCTCCCAGGAACAGCTAAAAATATTGATTTAGCTCTGTTGTGCTGCATTGGTGGTCATAAAGGTTCTAGATAATGAAAGATGTTTAATCCCACATAAAATCAGATAACGAAAATAGAAATTGAAATAGAACAGAGGATTAACCTATTCATAAAAAGAAGACTATATTTTCAAGCAATTTTTTTATATTTCAGAACACGGATTGGCAAAAGAAGAACATTTACCTTGAGTGGTAAATTTTACATTTCTAACTTCGAATAAATGTTTTGAGTATGACAAAATCATCTTTTTGTCACACCATTAAAGATGTTATACTATGATTATAACTTACTACCAAGGATCAATAATAAGTTGCTGATCCTTCTGCAAGGTTCCCAAAGTTTTTAGAAGCACAGAAGTCCTGACAGTTGAGCATGTGTACTGACACTCAATTAATTGTCTATGGGATTGAGGGAGATAGCTGAGCACTGTACTTTACTATTTTCATCCATCCCGGTTACATAGAATGCAGCATTATTATACAGAAACAACCACTACTCCTTTCAAGTGAGGAACTTGATACTTGAGACTGTGAAAATGAAATAATTTGAGCAAGAGTTATCATTTGAATATGCAGATTTGAATATTTTAAAATCTTAGAAAAATACAAAATATTGATATTTTAGTAAAGAATATTATAATTAGTGTTGAGCCACCCCCGTAGTGTTCGAGTTCGGTTCGGTTCGTCGAACACCCGTGTGTTCGCCGAACTGTTCGTCGAACTGTTCGTCGAACACCTTCGAACACCGTTAAAACCAATGGCAGGCAAACAAAAACACATAGAAACACATAGAAAACACCTTCAAAGGTGTCCAAAAGCTGACAAACTGCTCAGAAGACACAACTAACACATGGAAAAGTGACAAGTACATATAGTCATGCGAAAAGAAAAGAGGTGGAGGAGTAAAAGGAGGGGGAGACACAGATATAGGCATGTCATGCCCTTCTAAAATCCAAAAAGTGAGAAGCCGAGACGGCCAGTCCGCTCCTGCCCGTGCCACCTCCGTGTCGCCGGGTTTGTGCCAGAGCCGCGGTGAACCCTGACGGCCAGCCCCCCTCTCCCAATACTGGTGCCTGTCCGCTGGTGGGTCGAGAGAGCCCCCCTGTGGTGGAGGCAGCTCTAAGCTTTTTAATTTAAATTGTCCCTCTAATTTGAATGAATACACTTTAAATCCATTTACAAGGATCTATTGGAGGGCAAGTCTCATGCCAGCAGCCGCGTAATTCCAGCTCCAGTAGCGTCCACTAAAGCTGCTGCAGTTAAAAAGCTTTTATAAGGATCGAGCTCGGCTGTCCACCGCAAGGCATCCTAGTGCCAGTCCCAGCCCCTATGCCTTGGGGTGCCTCCTGATGCTCTTCACTAAGTATCCCGTGGTCCCGAAGCATTTCCTTTGAAAAAATTAAGTGTCCAAACTACAGGTGGTGTAGCTTGCTTAACAGCCGGGATAATCCGCTGACTAGCAGACACTGCTACTAGGCACAAAGTATTTCCTGGGCTAGATGCAGTTAAAAATTTGTAAGTAGATACTCTCGTTGGATGCTGAGAAAGCATTCCATAGAGTCTCCTGGCACGCCATATATGATTCTCTTAAAAAGCTTGGGGTAGGGGTCTAGGGGACCCTTTTATAGCCAAAATCACGGCCCTGTATCACAATACGTCACCTAGGCTGAAGATAAATGGAACTGTAGCACCGAGGGCTCGGTTGCTACAGACGTATTGCACCTCACCCAGAGGTGTGATATCTCACTCTCAGATAAGGATGGAGTGTGGATCAGGACCCGACACCTGCATGCATTACACCACATTGCCGTGGGGCAGGGCGACCAATATGCCCCTGAGATGGGCACGACAGTCCCTGTCCCTGGCTGGAGTGGGGGGAGGGAACACTGAGGAAGGGGAACCCTGCAGTGCAGGAGCAGGGAGGAAGCAGTTCCTGGGTGCATTGAGAAGGGAGTATAAAAGGTGGGCACCATCTTAGTTCAGTGCAGAGAAGTCTGAGCAGAAGTGGCAGGGAGCAGGGGCTCTGCATGAGCTCTGCTCCGGAGGCGGGCCTAGTAACAGAGGCCCAGGCCTGCAAGAGGGAGAAGGAAGGAAGAGGAGCGGAGAAGGCTCCAGGAACGAGGAATGAAGGGATCCCAGGGGTGCGGACGGGCGAGTCGCCACCGCACGCCCGAATCCACCTGCGTGGAGGGGTCAGGCCAAAGGGGGAGACCGGTTCCCGAACTAGTGGAGGCAGGAAACGACAATCAGCTAGAAACCGGAGGCTCTGACATTTTATGTGGCGCAGCCCCTTGCTCCACCCGCTAGGAAGGCACCACATAGGGTCAGGGAAACTGGCGCCAAGTTTACCAAGAGGAGGCCCGAGGCAGCCGGACAGAAGTGTTGGTAAGAAAGGCCAGACAAAGGACACACAAAGGGGGTCCTGTGAAGCGCTCCAAAGTTATCTGGGAGTTGTCTGAGCCCCTCACCTGGTGAGCACAGTACGACGTGGGCAGGCGTTACCTGCAGACGTGGTCTGGATAATAAGAACTGTGAGTAAAGGCCCTGAACTGCATCACTGACTCCGTGTCGTTACTGCTGCTGCCCTGCACCATCACCCCCATCCTCCGCATACACTGCCCTGAGGCTATACTCCTCCCGTGGGGAGTTATGCTACGCTCTGCTGCACCCACAACACCAGCCTTAGCGGTCTGCCCTGTAGCGGCGGTTCACTCTGACCGCAATCCACGGGTGGCGTAGTCGGACATTTAAACATCAAAACCACATAAATAGTTCCGCCACTGGTTTGACCGCCCTGAGCCACGGAACCGGATCGCCGCCACGAAGACTACAACCACCAGCATCCACCAAAAAGGGTCCGGCTCCGGGTGTCCCAAGGCCCAGGGGGTGCGTCAGAACATTTTCATCACCTTTCACAATCACCAATGGGACAAGGCAGGGATGTCCTCTGTCCCCTCTCTTATACATCCTAGTGACGGAGCACCTGCTCTCATCAATTCGCCATAACCCCAATATTAGGTGGATTGAGGTGGGAGGCACCGAGTACAAGTGCTCTCTATTTGCTGATGATGTCCTAGTATATATCACTCAATCACATATATCCATCCCTGCTGTTATGGCTGAAATAGATCACTTTGTTACATGGTAAAATTTTAAAATCAATGCAGCGAAGTCTGAGGCCCTCGATGTCTCCCTCCCTAAATCCATATTGGATTCCATCCAGTCCAACTTTCCCTTTGCCTGGCCCTCACAGGGTATCAAATACTTAGGAATTCCTATTCATAGAGACCTCTCCCATCTATGTTATCTTAATTTTGGGCCCTTTATTGAACAATTCCATACAGACCACGGTTGGCAAGTTAGAACTGTAAGATTCACTACGTGAACCACTGGTGTTTTGTGGAAAAGCACATGTACACCGCGTTCCAAATTATTATGCAAAAAGTGTTTAGGAGTGATAAGGGAAGAATTTGTTTGTTTGTCAGTTAAACTCATTGATGGTGATGTGTGTCAGGGCTCTTTATATCACTGTAAGCAATTGCAGACACCTGTGCTAATTAGTTTGGCAGGTGTGTCCAATGAAAGGCAAGACTACTTAAGAAGGCTCTCTCACATTATTAAGCAGCCTACATTTTCTGCCAAAATGGGAAAGAAAAAGGATGTGTCGGCTGCTGAGAAGCAACAAATTGTGGAGTGTTTAGGTCAAGGCATGACTACAATCAACATTGTGCGATGATCAGGATGAAGTGTCTTGGCAATCAAGAAGTATGTAGCTGATTCACAGTACACACGTGTGCGTGCTGATAAGGGCAAATTGAGGACTCTTTCCTACAGGCAATTACGTCAGGTTGAAACAGCAGCGGCAAAAAAGCCTTGTCATAGCAGCAGACAAGTTTTTGAAGCTGCTTGTGCCTCCAACGTCCCCCGAACAACAAGATGCAGGGTCCTTCAGAGGTTTGCAGCTGTGCATATGCCATCCTGTCGACCTCCTCTATCCACTTCACACAAGCAGAAACGGCTCCAGTGGGCCAAACATTACATGAAGACTGATTTCAAAACTGTTTTGTTCACGGATGAGTGCCGTGCAGCGCTCGATGGTCCAGATGAATGGAGTGGAGGATGGCTGGTTGATGGACACCCCACGCAAACACGGCTACAGCGCCAACAAGGAGGAGGTGGAGTAATGTTTTGGGCTGGAATCATGGGGAGAGAGATTGTCGGCCCCTTTAGGATCCCTGAAGGCGCTAAAGATGAACTCCATAATGTATGTGGATTTTCTCAAACAGCACTTCCTGCCATGGTTCAAGAAGAAGAACCGTGTATTTCACAGCAAGATCATTTTTCTGCATGATAATGCACCATCTCATGCTGCACATAAAACATCTGCATCTCTGGCTGATATGGGCATAAAAGGGGACAAACTTATGGTGTGACCCCCATGCTCCCCTGACCTCTACCCCATTCAGAACCTTTGGAGCATCATTAAAAGGAGTGTCTATGATGGCGGGAGGCAGTTCACATCTAAGCAACAGCTCTGGGAGGGTATTCTGTCCTCATGCAAAACAATTGAAGCAGAAACCATCCAAAACCTGACAAATTCAATGGACGAGAGAGTTCAGAAGCTCCTTTCGAACAAGGGGTCCTATGTGAAAATGTAACATCACCTAGAATAAAGTTTTGAGTTGAAAACTGTTTGATTTCAGTTTCTAACAACCTGCTAATGCTTATAATTTCAAAAATGACTATTTTTTTGGTCTTTATTAAAATGAAAAGGTTGATCGAAAAGTTTGGGGGATCTAAGAGTGTGGCAACCCAGTAGTCATGATTACTTCGAATTCTGACAATATGAGGGTCATGCTGCAGGTAGTGCAGCAAGAAGGCACTTATGTGTCTTGCGCATCTCGGAGCCCCAAAATTATTTTCCGGGCTAGATGCAGCTAAAAATTATTTTTAATTTTAAATCTGGTGAAGCTTATTATAGATGGCCTAATAGGATCAGTGCTGCACACTGCTACAAAGCCCAAATTATTTTCCAGTCAAGATACAGATAAACATGATTAGTAATTTGAAAGCTTAAAACGGTTGGTAGGGTGATTTTAACCAATCATCAAGCTTTTACTCTCCCCAGGATGACACAGGGGTAGAAAAGTCGTTTCGGATCCATGATTTGTTCATCTTTATGAACGTGAGTCTGTCTACATTATCAGTGGAGAGCCGCATGCGCTTATCTGTCAGCACACCACCAGCAGCGCTGAACACACGTTCAGACAGAACGCTGGCTGCGGGGCATGACAAGATCTCCAAGGCGTAAGTGGCTAGCTCCGGCCATTTATCCAGATTGGAAGCCCAAAAAGAGCAAGGGTCCAGTGACACAGTCGTGGCTTCAATGTTTACTTGGAGATACTCCTGTACCATCGTCTCTAGGCGTTGACTATGTGTCAGACTTCTTGTCTCCTGTGGCCTTGCAAAGGATGGGCTAAAAAAGTGGTGAAATGATTCCGCAAAATTGATGTTACCAGCAGATACTGTGGTTCTGTTACGGTTTGAGTGCTGAACACTTGACGGTCCCACGGTTGGCAAGTTGGAACTGTGAGATTCACTACGTGCACCACTGGTATTTTGTGGAAAAGCACATGTAAGATTCTGCAACAGTCTCTGCTGATACTCCTGCATGCGTGCATCCCTTTCTATGGCAGGATTAATTTCTGCAAATTTACTTTTGTACCGGGGATCTAACAGTGTGGCAACCCAGTAGTCAGGATTATTTCTAATTCTCACAATTCGAGGGTCATGTTGCAGGTAGTGCAGCAAGAAGGCACTCATGTGTGTTGCGCATCCAGGAGCACCAAGTCCCTGTTGTGTTGGTGGCGAGGTAGCAATCATGCTTCCTTCCTCTGTCCTCTCCCCCCAACCTCGCACAACAGAAATGTGATCAAGGTCTCCCTCATCTGATGAGTCTTCCATCAGTTCATCCTCCACTTCTTCCTGGGCTCCTGCACCTTCCTCACTAGTTTGGCTGCTACCATGCGCCCTGGTAAAATCATCTCCCCCACCCTCACATGCCTGCCGCCTTGGTGCTGCCGACCGTCTGGACCTTGCAGATGTTAGGCCTTCCGCATACAACTCCTCCTCCTCTACTTCCTCCACCTCCTCTTGTGCCACCACCTGACTCCGAATTCTGTTTAACATGTGCTCCAGGATGTAAATCACCGGAATAGTCATGCTGATAATGGCATCGTCAGCACTAAACATCTTCGTCGCCATTTCAAAACTGTGCAGAAGGGTGCATAGGTCCCTGATCTGAGACCACTCCTCCAGCGTGATTTGCCCCACCTCTGAATCTCGTTGGCCCAGGCTATACATCAGAACTTATTGCACCAGGGCTTGTCGGTGCTGCCACAGTCGCTGCAACATGTGCAGAGTTGAATTCCACCGGGTAGGCACATCGCATTTTAGCCGGTGAAGTGGCAGGCCCAACGACTTCTGTAGAGATGTAAGTCGCTGAGCTGCGGGATGCGAACGGCGGAAGTGAGCACACAGCGACCGTGCCCTCTGCAGAAGGCCATCTAGTCTGGGATAGTGGGCTAAAAATTGCTGGACAACCAGGTTCAACACGTGAGCCATACAATGCACGTGTGTGACATTGCCCCGGCGAAGGGCCGCACCCAGGTTTGCAGCATTGTCGCACACGGCCTTCCCTGGTTTCAGGTCCAGTGGAGACAACCATTCATGAAATTGGTTCTCCAGAGCTGACCACAACTCCTCAGCTGTGTGACTCACATTTCCCAGACATTTCAATGTAAAAACCGCCTGATGACGTTGAGCCCTACTGCCAGCATAGTAAGGAGGTGTGCAGGATCCCTTCTGCGCAGTTAGAAAGCTTGTGGCATGACCAGACAGGCTTTGGGTGCAGGTGGAAGACCGAGAGGAGGTTGAGGAGGCAGAAGCAGTGGAGGAAAAATGACATAAAGAGGATTGACGCACAACTCGTGGGGATGGCAAGACTTGGACAGCAGCCCCTTGTCCTGCTGTCACCATAGTTACCCAGTGCCCAGTCAGCGACATGTAACGCCCCTGTCCATGCCTACTCGTCCAAGTGTCTGTGGTGAAATGCACCCTGTCACACACAGAGTTTCTCAAAGAAGCGGTGATGTTGTGTGCGACATGCTGGTGGAGCGCAGGCACACCTTTCTTTGAGAAGTAGTGCCGACTGGGCATCTGGTACTGGGGCACTGCGACGGACATAAGGTCTCGAAAATCCTCTGTGTCCACCAGGCGGAAAGGCAGCATTTCTGTAGCCAAGAGCTTGCAGATGGTGAAATTCAACCTCTTAGCTTTCTCATGGCTAGGAGGAAATGGTCTTTTACTTGTCCACATCTGAGGGACCGAGGGCTGGCTATTGTGCTTAGACGGGGTTGATAAGGGTGTCCCCGGCAAACTGCCGGTCTGTGAGGAAGATGCAGGCGGACATGTTAGGTTGCCTTGATCCAAAGGTGGTGCTATCGATGTCGGACAGCGCTCAAGACCAGCTGGTGTTACCACCTCCAAAGAAAATGATGACCTGCCAATCACGCTGGCTGTTGCGGGTAAAGAGGTGGCAGGTCTGCGCCCCAAAACAGGTGTGACTGCTGTCCCCCCAGTCACAGAGGATGAAGAGGCCGCGGATGCACAAGATATGGCAGACGGTGGTTGGCCCGGCCGGCTAGACCGCATTGTAGCACACTGAGCTTCCCACTGCAACTTATGCTTCATGTCCATGTGCCGGTTCATGCATGAAGTACTCAAACTATGTATTTTTTGGCCTCTACTTAGCTTTTGCTGACAAATGTTACAGATAACACGAGTTGGGTCATCTTTATTTATCTGAAAAAATGCCCAGGCTATGCAAGGCTTAGCACCCATGCGACCTGAAGAGCCACCACGACTTGTGGTGAGAGGCAGAGTTGTGTTTGAGGATGCAGTTGTTGACGTGCTTCCAGTACTACGTCTCTGTCCAGGAAGGCGCAACCTGACCTCGTCGTCACTAGCATCTTCCTCCACCTCCTCTGCTGACCTCATCTCTTGGCTGACTGTGGGTTGACAGTAAGTGGGATCTCCGACCTCATCATCATCACCCTGTGCGTTATCACACCCGTCGTCCTCAGAGCCAACCTGTTCCTGCCCTGACAAAAAACTAAAGTTGTCGCTCCAATCAGGTATTTGAGTCTTATCATCGTCTTCCTCATTGTCTCCACCAACAGGAGTTACAGTTTGGGAATGAGGGTCTACATTATGGTCAGAACCTTCTGCGTCTGGTCCTGGATCCGACTCATAAAGATTCTGGGCATCAGTGCAGATCATTTCCTCGTCTGGATTCACAGAAGCGCTGGAGTCGACCTCTGATTCCCAGGCTATAGTATGAGTAAACAGCTCTGCAGACTCAACCATCTGTTCTACCTCATACTCAGACGGGCAGCTGGAGATTTGGGAGCTGTGAGGAAGCAAGTGCGATTTGGGTGACACCTTTGAGGACTGGAGTATTTGTGATGTTGAAGTTGATGTGGAGGAGAGCCCACTTAAAGGAGCACTTGATATCCGTTGAAGCACCTGCTGTTTTTGTGCCTCATCTGGAATTTGTAGCGATTGGCGTGGCCGTAAGAAAGGGATCTTATCACATTGTCCGCTAAAAGAAGTAGACATTTTAGTTTGGCTGGAAGATGGTCTTTCTTCTGCACCTACCCCACGGACACAACCTTTTTTCCCCTTCCCAACACGCCTATTCCCCTTTCCACCAGCAGCAGGCCTTTTTCCACTCATTTTGGTGGTTAACTAATTCACAACTCTGGAGTTGTTTGCACAAAAAAACAATGGATGGTAACCGAGCAGAGCTGAGTGGCCAAACTGTGGTATTAGGCCAAAACTATTGGCTGGGTTAGATGCAGAAAAAAATTATTTTTAATTTGCAACCTGATGGAGGTCAGTATAGATGGACTAATAGACCAAGTCCCACACACCGCTAGAAGCCCAAATATTTTTTCAGAGCTAGATGCAGAAAATTTTTTTATTCAATTTGCAACCTGATGGAGGTCAGTATAGATGGACTAATAGACCAAGTCCCACACACTGCTAGAAGCCCAAATATTTTTTCAGAGCTAGATGCAGAAAAAAATTATTTTTAATTTGCAACCTGATGGAGGTCAGTATAGATGGACTAATAGACCAAGTCCCACACACTGCTAGAAGCCCAAATATTTTTTCAGAGCTAGATGCAGAAAAAAATTATTTTTAATTTGCAACCTGATGGAGGTCAGTATAGATGGACTAATAGACCAAGTCCCACACACCGCTAGAAGCCCAAATATTTTTTCAGAGCTAGATGCAGAAAAAAATTATATTCAATTTGCAACCTGCTGGAGGTCAGTATAGAAGGACTAATAGAACAAGTCCCACACACTGCTAGAAGCCCAAATATTTTTTCAGAGCTAAATGAAGAAAAAAATTATTTTTAATTTGCAACCTGATGGAGGTCAGTATAGATGGACTAATAGACCAAGTCCCACACACTGCTAGAAGCCCAAATATTTTTTCAGAGCTAGATGCAGAAAAAAATTATATTCAGTTTGCAACCTGATGGAGGTCAGTATAGATGGACTAATAGAATGATGCTATGCCCAAAAGATTTTACTACACTAGGTGCAGTAAAAAAATTGGTATTCTATACACAGGTGGTATATCTTGCAACACAGATAGGCTACTCCACTGACTAACACACTCTGCAATAGGCCAAAAAGGATTAGCTTTGCTAGATTCAGCCTAATGCTGTGAAAAAAACTTGCACAGCACTGGCACAGACCTGCCTGGCAAAAACTGATAGGAACTGATGTAACCTAGTCCTGAAAAGGACTCCAATTACAATTAGTCTTTACTCCCACAATCTATCTATTTAAGAGCACAGACCTGCCTGATAAAAGTCGTAGGAAATGCTGTAACCTAGTCCTTAAAAGGACTGCAATCACAACTATTCCCTACTCCCAAGCTATCTGTATATTTGTGCGAAAATTGGCTTGAAATTAACAAGGTATAGCGCACACAGCAACAGCGGTGCCGTCTAACACGCAGCTGCAGCAGTGAGAAAATGGTGGCGACGGGGAAAATGGCTTGGTCTTATAGGGCAAGGACATGTGACATACACTGCCAATCACACATGCCCTTGCTTGTGTGAAAAAAAGCACTTCGCTCCGTGTGTGCGCTGCTGATAGGCTGACAGATTGCACCTCCCCACTGCAAATGCGGGAAAGAGAAAAAAAAATGGAGATCTTCATTGTTCCTGCAGAGATCCATCCCCTGCCCCTCCCCCCGCCCCGCTGTACACTCAAACTGCGTATTAACATTAATTTTCATCATTACTGAGAAAAAATCCAGTTATGATTTTGGTGCACGAACAGTTATCGAACATAACCTCGAACAGCCGAATTTTTCTCAAATTGTTCGTGTTCGCCGACCGGCTCGAACACCGCCCAAAACAGCTCGAATTTGAGATTGGCGAACAGTTCGAGTAGAACAACGCTCATCTCTAATTATAATTCATTTTATAAGCTGAAAGACATATGGCAGTCTAATTTGAGATATATTATTTGAATAGTCCAGTAAAACGTGGGAAATATATTGACAAATTATTTGATGACAAAATCAAAGATTGGTGAAAAAGTTCCTATCTCTATGTTAATTGGTTTATGTTGACAACTTTATTAAAGGGAACCTGTCAGCAGGTTTTTGCTACCTCATCTGAGAGCAGCATAATGTAGGCAAAGAGACCCTGAATCACTTAGTTTAATGCAGTGGAGCTGAGAAAGCTTCCCCACCCACACCAGGTTCTGTATGTACATTGTTTGTAGACAGTGAGCTGCTCATTACAGGAGGGGGCGGAGTCGACTAGCATGCATGCGCTGCTGTAGTCCAGACAATAATAATCACCAGGAGATAAAACCTTCAGTGTAAGTAAACAGCAGCACCTGTCATGACCTGACATGTGACACATCATTGAATGAAGTGTTTTAACCCCTACGTCGTGCTGTCCTCAGATTACATAGCAAAAACTGCAGACATATTCCGTTTAAGGATGTAATTAAATTTTAGAGATTTGTCTTTAAAGGACCCTTTAACCAGGAATTGACATGTCATTGTTGGGGTGACTGCATGTGGGTAGGGTTCAGGAACTGAGCTATCTTAACACAAAATAGATGCCTGTTAAATTACGTAGCCTACATCTTTGTCTTACAAAAGTGGCCACAGCTGAGCTCTGATCCTTGTGTTTAACCAATTTAATCTGTCACTGAATTTTAAATGGTGAAGTTGCAAATACAAGAGCTCACTAGTAGTGTTGAGCGAACATGAACATGAATTTGAAATGCCAAACAAATTCGCTCAACACTAATCACTAGCTCCCATTGCCCCCCGTAACATAATCACAGCAATGAGTTACCATGGTAGCCACAGGTCGGCCTAGTGAAGGTGTCATCTTAGTACTCTTGTTAAGAGCAGCCACATGATGAGCTTCATAATACACCACAAATTTCACAATATACAGCAATACTGTAGTATTATAGTATTTAGAATTAGTGCTCAAAGTATATTAAAGTCTCTTTAGGGTTCTAAAAAATAAAATAAAAAATGTTTTAAAATACCAAAATGTATAAGAAATATAATAAATTCAAATCACACTCTTTCCCCCTACTCTTTTAAAAATAAAGAATTTAAAAAATTTAAAAATAACATTTTTGGTATTATTGACGCATCCTTAAAAGTCTGGTCTATCAAAATATAAAATTAAATAAATTGTACGGCATAAAGAGAAGTAAAATCAAAATACTAGAATTGTGGGGGGATTTTTTAGTCACCACACCATCCTTAGAAAATGCAATAAGAAGTTCTAAAAACATTATATGTGCCTCAACTATTTATCAATAAAACCAGCAGCTTGCTACACAAAAATAAGATCTCATACAGCTCAATCAACAGTAAAATGAAATCATTATGGTCTTGGAAAATGTTGACATAAACCAAAAGATTGTTTTCTTTACAAACTTCTGAATTTTTTTCACCATTAAAATAAACAATAATCTTTTCAAGTCTGGTGTCACCCTAATCATTCTAGCATGAAGAATAATGCTGCTAAATCATTTTTACCATACAATGAACGTAGTAAACTCAAAACCCCTGAAAAAATGACGGAAAATAATTATTTTTTTTGCCATTTCATCCCACTTAGAATTTTTTCTCCAATTTTCACTACATTTTGAGGAAAAATGGATGCTATCATCCAAAACTACAAGTGGTTCTGCAAAAAAAAAACAAAAACAAACCCTAGCATGACTACCTTGATAAAAAAAAGTTATGGCTTTTGAAAGAAGATGTAGAAAAAAAAAAAAAAAGTTCAAAAATGAAAATCAAGGGATTCAACATCTAATTTTGAGCCATTAGTTTCTGAGCCAGCGAATAGCAGCTGAGTATTGTCAATGAAGAAGAGCAATTAAACACATTAAAATAGTTATTGATTTTGATTATTAGTTACTCTGTAAATAGAGTCCTTATTGGCAGATGATTGGTATATTTAAAGTTTATTTGTTGTGGTATTTATATACAACTTCCATCTTTCATAAAATCCATTAATAGACAACAAAGTACTCCTCAGAGGTGTTTCCTTCTTACCAGTTTTTTGGCACATTTTGATATAAATGACCATCAGATCCTTGAACCATGAATTTCCAGCATAGCACTCTTCTATGTTAAGTAAGATTGATAAGAAAATGTTTCCCAGAAGTGAAGAAAAAGATTGACTGGTCAACACAGAGCCTTGACTTCCACTACATAGAGTGAAATGAATTAGATTGCCAACTACAAGTCAGGCCATCATGAGCATTTGACCTTGGTATGCTCTTGTGGCACATTTCTGTATTCATGTTTCAATGTCTAGCTGAAAGGGATTTTTCTTGGTGAAAAATATATTCAATGTTTCATAGCTAAGTCCCAATTATACATGACAATAGTCTTATTTCATCTAATATCAAATTTAGAGTATTTTACGGATGTCATCATTTTGCCTTTTTAATCATCTCTTCGATAATTTGAAGGAGATCATTTCTAAAATATGAGATGTTGAATACAACACCAGACATAAAGGTATTAATACTAGTCTACACATCAATGACAAAACCCTGACTTAATTAGATCATTTAATAAATGCAACACTTTTTTACTTTAATGAAGTTTCATAAGAACGACTTTATCAAAAAAAAAAAGCAATGTCATTTGCATTTCTTTTTAATTGCTCTGAAATGAACATAAAAAAAAGATAAGGGAGCCAAGAGAGCTTATTAAAACTGAAATGAGGGCAAGTGATAGATGAATTATATATAATTTTTATTTCCTTAAGATATTCTTCTATTTTATCAAATAAACTTATTTTGCAAACATTTTCTAAGATACAATAGATAAAATAGATACAATGTTACAATGTTGTTCTTATTGTCAATGATACACACAAACTCTAAAATCCTAGACCTTAATTTATAACTACAGCCAAGAAGACATTTATTTAGGATGAAATATAAGAGAATTCAAATTTTGAATTCATTTGTGAACGTAATTTCTATATTGCACATTTTATTAATATCTGGCTTTCATATGATCTGAGAGGTTTTCTATATTCTTAAAAAGAGCGTCCAAGGGTCAGCTCACAAGGGTTCATCTCTAGTATGAAATGACCATCATAGTAGAGATATAGAGTCTTGTGAGCAATGTACGATTCACTTTATTCCTAATCTGCAGAAAAGAGAATAGTCTGGCCAGCTGCTCTGCACTAGGTATTGCTCTGCTGCAGCAATGACGGCAATCGAACATTCACATAGATAAATAAATGATGACGTTTCTTGCGGGGTTTGTTGTGTTTTTTTTTATTATTTTATAATGTTCTAAACAGAAAATTATGAAGTCTATCAAGGCCATTGCAATTTAATTTGATAGCGACCTGACATTTCCAAAAAGTGTCTTAAACTCGGAAAAATACTGAAAGAAAAAGAGCAGCATGCATTGCATCTGTTTCTGATATACTGAAGCACTAGCTGAGGTGGTCAGCATTTATACAGGGCCTTGTGAAAGTATTTGGCCCCCCTGAACTTTTCTACCTTTTGCCACATTTCTGGCTTCAAACATAAAGATATAAAATTCTAATTTTTTTGGGAAGAATCAACAAGTGGGACACAATCGTGAAGTGGAACGAAATTTAATGGATATTATAAACTATTTAAAAAAATTAAAAACTGAAAAGTGGGGCGTGCAATATTATTCGGCCCCTTTACTTTCAGTGTAGCAAACTCACTCAAGAAGATCAGTGAGGATCTCTGAATGATCCAATGTTGTCCTAAAAGATTAGTAATGATAAATAGAATCCACCTGTGTGTAATCAAGTCTCTGTATAGATGCACCTGCTCTGTGATAGTCTCAGGGTTCTGTTTCAAGTGCAGAGAGCATCATGAAGACCAAGTAACACACCAGGCAGGTCCGAGATACTGTTGTGGTGAAGTTTAAAGCTGGATTTGGATACAAAAAGATTTCCCAAGTTTTAAACATCTCAAGGAGCACTGTGCAAGTGATCATATTAAAGTGGAAGGAGTATCAGACCACTGCAAATCTACCAAGACCCAGCCGTCCCTCTAAACTTTCATTTCGAACAAGGAGAAGACTGATCAGAGATGCAGACAAAAGGCCCATGATCACTCTGGAGATCTACAGCTGAGGTGGGAGAGTCTGTCCATAGGACAACAATCAGTCAAACACTGCACAAATCTCGCCTTTATGGAAAAGTGACAAGAAGAAAAGCCATTTCTCAAAGATATCCATAAAAAGTCTTGCTTGAAGTTTTCCACAAGCCACCTGGGAGACACACCAAACATGTGGAATAAGGTGCTTTGGTCGGATGAAACCAAAATCAAACTTTTTGGCCACAATGCAAAATGATATGTTTGGCGTAAAAGCAACACAGCTCATCACCCTCAAAACACCATCCCCACTGTCAAACATGGTGATAGAAGCATCATGGTTTGGGCCTGCTTTTCTTCAGCAGGGACAGGGAAGATGGTTAAAATTGATGGGAAGATGGACGGAGCCAAATACAGGACCATTCTGGAAAAAAACCTGTTGGAGTCTGCAAAAAACCTAAAACTGGGACGGAGATTTATCTTCCAACAAGACAATGATCCCAAACATAAAGCAAAATCTACAATGGAATGGTTCAAAAATAAACGTATTCAGGTGTTAGAATGGCCAAGTCAAAGTCCAGACCTGAATCCAATTGAGAATCTGTGGAAAGAGCTGATAACTGCTGTTAGCAAACAGCACTGTGCTCGAGCTGTTTTGCAAGGAAGAATGGGCAAGAATTTCAAAAATGTGCAAAACTGATAGAGACATACACCAAACGATTTGCAGCTGTAATCGCAGCAAAAGGTGGTGCTACAAAGTATTAACTTAAGGGGGCCGAATAATATTGCACGCCCCACTTTTAAATTTTTTATTTTTTTAAAAAGTTTAAAATATCCAATAAATTTTGTTCCACTTCACGATTGTGTCCCACTTGTTGTTGATTCTTCCCCAAAAAAATAGAATTTTATATCTTTATGTTTAAAGCCAGAAATGTGGCAAAAGGTAGAAATTCAAGGGGGGCAAATACTTTCACAAGGCACTGTATATTATAGGAAGAGAGCTTTTGGTGCAGTAGATTGCCCCTTTATTTCCACTTAGAGGTATGCAAGGACATCAGTCTCAGAATAGGTACAAGATGAAAACTGTTTACACGACTCCCCTCCTAGATGAAGAATTATGGACTTAATTTCTATATTCAGTCACCGAATAATATGTTTTAGGTCGTATACCCTTTTTTCAGACCAACTGATCCAAACAATAACGTGTGTGTAAGAGGGCTTAAAAATGGGTTCACAGTTGTTCTACAAATAGCACAAACTGTTATTATGTGAATCCACATTGCTTCCTCCATTTGAACCATCCAGGACTTTACTAATGCCATGCTAATGTAATGTTGCTCTATGTAATGCAATGTTTTATACTATGCTTTATACTATGCCATGAGTTTACATGTAAGTGTTTGACAGTCCCTGCAAAGTATCACATGTGTATGTAAGATATTGATGATTTATGCATCAATTCATATTCTAGGACATATGTCTCTGTGCTATCATGCTCAGACAGGATGATACTCAAAAATCTTCTTGCTCTTAGTAAAAATAAGAGAACTTGGGTGTTACATCCCTACCGGGACCTGCTCCAGTGATATCTGCTTCTGTTGCCCGCCACCATTACATTCTGTCTGCAGGTAGCACTGGGATTGGGAAGACATCATGTCCAATATCACTAGATAGTAAAGGTGCTGTCCTGCCAGGGATACTGGTGTGGCTGGAACTTGTGGTGATGGCCAGACAGACAGAATGTGTCTGCTGTCCAGAACCTAAATTGGTGTAATCTGACCTCCTGGCATCTGAACCCAGCTACTTCAGTGACTGTAGCATTGCCTTCTGGTTTATTCCCTGTTTTTGTTCCTTCTGTACTAACCCAGCTAGTTAGACTATCCTTGCCTCACACTCAGTGGTGTACCACTAATAGCAGCAGACCACACAGCTCCTATGGGACCCATGAGTCAGGAGATACACTTTGAACTTCCCAGTGCATCATTTTCCCAGTGCATCTGATGTCTCAACGCATCGGGCCAGATGACATCATTACATTGCACCTGCTGTGCAGAGCTTTAGGACACACGCTATTTAAACCAGAGCATCAGAGGAACAGGAGAGGTGAATATTTTATTTTTTAAAATCAGAACATTTTGGGGGCCATTTAACTGCTTGATAGGATATGTGGGGGCCATTATGCTGCTTGGATGGCTGTGTGGATCCAATTATACTGTTTGGAAGGCTGTGTGGGGGCCAATAATACTTTTTGGTCGACTAAATGTGGGGCCAATTAAACAAGAGGGCTATGTCAGGGCCATTTTATGGTTTGCAAGGTTATGTGATGGTCATTTTATAGTTTAGAGGACTATGTCAGGGGCCATTATGCTGCTTGAAGGGCAATGTCTGAGCTCTTATACTGTGTTGAGGATTGTGTGAAGTCCATCATACTGTGTGGAAGGTTGTTTTTGGGTCAACATACTGTGTGAAGAAATAATCTTAAATTGTATGGTTGGTCATTATACTGAATGGAGGGCTATCATACTGTATTGAGGGCTGTGTTGAGGTCATCATACTGTGTGAAGGGGGCTATGGGGCCATTATATTGTGTAACGGTCACTGTGGGGGCATGATATTGTGTTGAGGTCACTCTAACGGTAACATACTCTGTGGGGGGTGATACTGAGGGCGGTAATCATACTGTCCATGTAGAGGGTACTGTAATGGAATTCACTGTGGTGGTATCATATTGTGTTTGGGGAACACTTTTGTTGGAATCATACTTTATGGGCCCATGAAAGTGATATTTTAGTGCATGGGAACACTGGAAGGCTTAAATAAGAGCAAAATCACTTTGTAAGGGCTTCAAAGTTATGGAATATACTATTCTGTGACCTTGCCGAATATTTATAATAATAACTTTTTTTGTGGGAGGAACCAATTATGACTTCTTCTATGGGGCTCCATGATGTCTATGTATCCGCTGCTCAGGGTTGCTCCTCCATGCAGCAACTAATATTTGAATGCAACCCAGGTAATACTATTGTAAGTTCCAATCTCTGTATAGAGGTTAAAGGATGAAGGATAGGGTTTTACTGATGAATGCAAGAGGAAGTTCCTAGCAACAACTGTGTCCAAACTGGACTTCTTCCTCAGACAGACTTTTCAATGAATCATATATTCAATACAAAAAAAAGACTGTGATCCTTGATTTTTACAAAGCTGCAGTGGTATGTATAGAAGTCTTTGAAAATGGGATTAAAACTATAAATGTTTTTTCTAACTAACAAACCCTACAGTATCCCATTAGTAGAAATCTCTGATTAATACTAGTGTTGAGCCACCCCTGTAGTGTTCGAGTTCGGTTCGGTTCGTCGAACACCCGTATGTTCGCCGAACTGTTCGTAGAACACCGTCGAACACCGTTAAAACCAATGGCAGGCAAACAAAAACACATAGAAACACATAGAAAACACCTTCAAAGGTGTCCAAAAGCTGACAAACTGCTCAGAAGACACAACTAGCACATGGAAAAGTGACAAGTACATATAGTCATGCGAAAAGAAAAGTGGTGGAGGAGTAAAAGGAGGGGCATACACAGATATAGGCATGTCATGCCCTTCTAAAACCAAAAAAGTGTGAAGCCGACACGGCCAGTCCGTTCCTGCCCGTGCGACCTCCCTGTCGCCGGGTTTGTGCCAGAGCTGCAGTGGACCCTGATGGCCAGCCCCCCTCCCCCAATACTGGTGCCTGTCCACTGGTGGGTCGAGCGAGCCCCCCTGCGGTGGAGGCAGGTCTAAGCTTTTTAATTTAAATTGTCTCTCTAATTTGAATGAATACACTTTAAATCCTTTTACAAGGATCTATTGGAGGGAAAATCTCATGCCAGCAGCCGCGTAATTCCAGCTTCAGTAGCGTCCACTAAAGCTGCTGCAGTTAAAAAGCTTTTATAAGGATCGAGCTGGGTGGTCCACTGCAAGGCGTCCTACCGCCAGTCCCAGCCCCTATGCCTTGGGGTGCTTCCCCGATGCTCTTCACTGAGTGTCCCGGGGGCCAAACCATTTCCTTTGAAAAAATGAAGTGTCCAAATTACAGGTGGTGTAGCTTGCTTAACAGCTGGGATAATCCGCTGACTAGCTTACACTCCTACTAGGCACAAAGTATTTCCTGGGCTAGATGCAGTTAAAATTTGTTATTACATACTCTCGTTGGATGCTGAGAAAGCACTCCATAGAGTCTCCTGGCACGAAATATATTATTCCCTTAAAAAGCTTGAGGTAGGGGTCTAGGGGACCCTTTTATCGGCAAAATCACAGCTCTGTATCACAATATGTCACCTAGGCTGAAGATAAATGGATCATTTTCATCATCTTTCATAATCACCAATGGGACAAGGCAGGGATGTCCTCTGTCCCCTCTCTTATACATCCTAGTGACGGAGCACCTGCTTTCATCAATTTGCCATAACCCCAATATTAGGTGGATTGAGGTGGGAGGCACCGAGTACAAGTGCTCTGCATTTGCTGATGATGTCCTAGTATATATCACTCAATCACATATATCCATCCCTGCTGTTATGGCTGAAATAGATCACTTTGTTACAAGGTCAAATTTTAAAATCAATGCAGCGAAGTCTGAGGCCCTCGATGTCTCCCTCCCAAATCCATACAGGATTCCATCCAGTCCAACTTTCCCTTTGCCTGGCCCTCACAGGGTATCAAATACTAAGGAATTCCTATTCATAGAGACCTCTCCCGTCTATGTTATCTTAATTTTGGGCCCTTTATTGAACATCTCCATACAGACCACGGTTGGCAAGTTAGAACTGTAAGATTCCCTACGTGAACCACTGGTGTTTTGTTGAAAAACACATGTACACTGTGTTCCAAATTATTATGCAAAATCTGTTTAGGAATGATAAGGTAAGAATTTTTTTGTTTGTCAGTTAAACTCATTGATGGTGATGTGTGTCAGGGCTCTTTATATCACTGTAAGTAATTGCAGACACCTGTGCTAATTAGTTTGGCAGGTGTGTCCAATGAAAGGCAAGACTACTTAAGAAGGCTGTCCCACATTATTAAGTAGCCTACATTTTCTGCCAAAATGGGAAAGAAAAAGGATGTGTCGGCTGCTGTGAAGCAACAAATTGTGGAGTGTTTAGGTCAAGGCATGACTCCAATCAACATTGCCAAGACACTTCATCCTGATCATCGCACAATCAAGAAGTATGTAGCTGATTCACAGCACACACGTGTGCGTGCTGATAAGGGAAAATTGAGGACTCTTTCCTACAGGCAATTACGTCAGGTTAAAAGAGCAGCAGCAAAAAAGCCTTGTCATAGCAGCAGACAAGTTTTTGAAGCTGCTGGTGCCTCCAACGTCCCCCGAACAACAAGATGCAGAGTCCTTCAGAGGTTTGCAGCTGTGCGGAAGCCATCCTGTCGACCTCCTCTATCCACTGCACACAAGCAGAAACGGCTCCAGTGGGCCAAACAATACATGAAGACTGACTTCCAAACTGTTTTGTTCACCGATGAGTGCCATGCAACGCTCGATGGTCCAGATGGATGGAGTGGAGGATGGCTGGTTGATGGACACCCCACGCAAACACGGCTACAGTGCCAACAAGGAGGAGGTGGAGTAATGTTTTGGGCAGGAATCATGGGGAGAGAGATTGTCGGCCCCTTTAGGATCCCCGATGGGGTAAAGATGAACTCCATAATGTATGTGGAGTTTCTCCAACAGCACTTCCTGACATGGTTCAAGAAGAAGAACCGTGAATTCCGCAGCAAGATCATTTTTATGCAAGATAATGCACCGTCTCATGCTGCACATAACACATCTGCATCTCTGGCTGATATGGGCATAAAAGGGGACAAACTTATGGTGTGACCCTCATGCTCCCCTGACCTCAACCCCATTCAGAACCTCTGGAGCATCATCAAAAGGAGTGTCTAAGATGGCGGGAGGCAGTTCACAGCTAAGCAACAGCTCTGGGAGGGTATTCTGTCCTCATGCGAAACAATTGAAGCAGAAACCATCCAAAACCTGACAAATTCAATGGACGAGAGAGTTCAGAAGCTCCTTTCGTACAAGGGGTCCTATGTGCAAATGTAACATCACCTAGAATAAAGTTTTGAGTTGAAAACTGTCTGATTTCAGTTTCTAATTACCTGCTAATGCTTATAATTTCAAAAATGACCATTTTTTTGGTCTTTATTAAAATGAAAAGGTTGATCGAAGAGTGTGGGGGATCTAAGAGTGTGGCAAGCCAGTAGTCACGATTACTTCGAATTCTGACAATCTGAGGGTCATGTTGCAGGTAGTGCAGCAAGAAGGCACTCATGTGTCTTGCGCATCTAGGAGCCTCAAAATTATTTTCCGGGCTAGATGCAGCTAAAAATTATTATTAATTTGAAAGCTGGTGGAGCTTAGTATAGATGGCCTAATAGAATCAGTACTGCAAACTGCTGCAAAGCCCAAATTATTTTCCAGCCAAGATACAGATAAACATGATTAGTAATTTTAAATCTGTTGGAGTTTAGTATAGATGGCCTAATAGAATCAGTACTGCACACTGCTACAAGGCCCAAATTATTTTCCAGCCAAGATACAGATAAACATGATTAGTAATTTGAAAGCTTAAAATGGTTGGTGAGGTGATTTTAACAAATCATCAAGCTTTTACTCTCCCCAGGATGACACAGGGGTAGAAAAGTCATTTCGGATCCATGATTTGTTCATCTTTATGAATGTGAGTCTGTCTACATAATCAGTGGAGAGCCGGGTGCGCTTATCTGTCAGCACACCACCAGCAGCACTGAACGCACGTTCAGACAGAACGCTGGCTGCGGGGCATGACAAGATCTCCAACGCGTAAGTGGCGAGCTCCGGCCATTTATCCAGATTAGAAGCCCAAAAAGAGCAAGGGACCAGTGACACAGTCATGGCTTCAATGTTTACTTGGAGATACTCCTGTATCATCGTCTCTAGGCGTTGACTATGTGTCAGACTTCTTGTCTCCTGTGGCCTTGCAATGGATGGGCTAAAAAAGTGGTGGAATGATTCTGCAAAATTGATGTTACCAGCAGATACTGTGTTTCTGTTACGTTTTGAGAGCTGAACTCTCGACTGTCCCACGGTTGGCAAGTTGGAACTGTGAGATTCACTACGTGCACAACTAGTGTTTTGGGGAAAAGCACATGTAAGATTCTGCAACAGTCTCTGCTGATACTCCTGCATGCGTGCATCTCTTTCTATGGCAGGAATAATTTCTGAAAATTTACTTTTGAACCGGGGATCTAACAGTGTGGCAACCCAGTAGTCAGGAATATTTCTAATTCTCACAATTCGAGGGTCATGTTGCAGGTAGTGCAGCAAGAAGGCACTCATGTGTCTTCCTTATCCAGGAGCAGCAAGTCCCTGTTGTGTTGGTGGCGAGGTAACAATCATGCTTCCTTCCTCTGCCCTCTCCCCCCAACCTCGCACAACAGAAATGTGATCAAGGTCTCACTCATCTGATGAGTCTTCCATCAGTTCGTCCTCCACTTCTTCCTGTGCTCCTGCACCTTCCTCACTAGTTTGGCTGCTACCATGCGCCCTGGTAAAACCATCTCCCCCACCCTCACATGCCTGCCACCTTGGTGCTGCCGACCGTCTGGACCTTGCAGATGTTAGCCCTTCTGCATACAACTCCTCCTCCTCTACTTCCTCAACCTCCTCTTGTGCCACCACCTGACACCGAATTCTGTTTAACGTGTGCTCCAGCATGAATATCACCAGAATAGTCATGCTGTTAATGGCATCGTCAGCATTAATCATCTTCGTCGCCATTTCAAAAATATGCAGAAGGGTGCATAGGTCCTTGATCTGAGACCACTCCTCCAGCGAGATTTGCCCCACCTCTGGATCTCTTTGGCCAAGGCTATAAGTCACAACATATTGCACCAGGGCTTGTCGGTGCTGCCACAGTCGCTGCAACATGTGCAGAGTTGAATTCCACCGGGTAGGCACATCGCATTTTAGCCGGTGAAGTGGCAGGCCCAACGACTTCTGTAGACATGTAAGTCGCTGAGCTGCGGGATGCGAACGGCGGAAGTGAGCACACAGCGACCGTGCCCTCGCAGAAGGCCATCTAGTCCGGGATAGTGGGCTAAAAATTGCTGGACAACCAGGTTCAACACGTGAGCCATACAAGGCACGTGTGTGACATTGCTCCGGCGAAGGGCCGCACCCAGGTTTGCAGCATTGTCACACACGGCCTTCCCTGGTTTCAGGTCCAGTGGAGACAACCATTCAGGAAACTGGTTCTCCAGAGCTGACCACAACTCCTCAGCTGTGTGACTCACATTTTCCAGACATTTCAAAGTAAAAACCGCCTGATGAGGTTGAGCCCTGCTGCCAGCATAGTAAGGAGGTGTGCAGGATCCTTTCTGCGCAGTTAGAAAGCTTGTGGCATGACCAGACAGACTTTGGGTGCAGGTGGAGGACTGATAGGAGGTTGAGGAGGCAGAAACAGTGGAGGAACTTTGAGATAAAGAAGATTGACGCACAACTCGTGGGGACGGCAAGACTTGGACAGCAGCCCCTTGTCCTGCTGTCGCCACAGTTACCCAGTGCCCAGTCAGTGACATGTAACGCCCTTGTCCATGCCTCCTCGTCCAAATGTCTGTGGTGATATGCACCCTGTCACACACAGAGTTTCTCAAAAAAGCGGTGAAGTTGTGTGCGACATGCTGGTGGAGCGCAGGCACACCTTTCTTTGAGAAGTAGTGCCGACTGGGCATCTGGTACTGGGGCACTGCGACGGACATAAGGTCTCGAAAATCCTCTGTGTCCACCATGCGGAAAGGCAGCATTTCTGTGGCCAAGAGCTTGCAGATGGTGAAATTCAACCTCTTAGCTTTCTCATGGCTAGGAGGAAATGGTCTTTTACTTGTCCACATCTGAGGGACCGAGGGCTGGCTGTTGTGCTTAGACGGGGTTGAGAAGGGTGTCCCCGGAAAACTGCCGGTCTGTGAGGAAGATGTAGGCGGACATGTTAGGTTGCCTTGATCCAAAGGTGGTGCTATCGATTTCGGACAGCGCTGAGCACCAGCTGGTGTTTCTCTCTGCAAAGAAAATGATGACCTGCCAATCACGCTGGCTGTTGCAGGTAAAGAGGTCCCAGGTCTGCATCCCAAAACCGGTGTGACTGCTGTCCCCCCAGTCACAGAGGATGAAGAGGCCGCGGATGCACAAGATGTGGCAGACTGTGGTTGGCCCCGCCGGCAAGGCCGCATTGTAGCACAGTGAGCTTCCCACTGCAACTTATGCTTCATATCCATGTGCCGGTTCATGCATGAAGTACTCAAACTATGTATTTTTTGGCCTCTACTTAGCTTTTGCTGACAAATGTTACAGATAACATGAGTTGGGTCATCTTTATCGATCTGAAAAAATGCCCAGGCTATGCAAGGCTTAGCACCCATGCGACCTTTAGAGCCACCACGACTTGTGGTCAGAGGCAGACTTGTGTTTGAGGATGCAGTTGTTGACGTGCTTCCAGTACTACGTCTCTGTCCAGGAAGGCGCAACCTGACCTTGTCGTCACAAGCATCCTCCTCCACCTCCTCTGCTGACCTCATTGACTTTCTGACTGTGGGTTGACAGTAAGTGGGATCTCCAACCTCGTCATCATTACCCTGTGTGTAATCACACCCGTCGTCCTCAGTGCCAACCTCTTCCTGCCCTGACAAAAAACTCAAAAATTTGTATTCTATACACAGGTGGTGTAGCTTGCAACACCGATAGGCTTCTTCACTGACTAACACACACTGCAAGAGGACAAAAAGGATTTGCTTTGCTAGGTTTAGCCAAATGCTGTGAAAAAAACTTGCACAGCACTGGCACAGACCTGCCTGGCAAAAAGTGATATGAACTGATGTAACCTAGCCCTGAAAATGACTGCAATTACCATTAGTCTTTACTCCCAACCTATCTATTTAAAAGCACAAACCTGCCTGATAAAAGTCGTAGGAAATGATGTAACCTAGTCCTTTTGCATTCACAACTATTCCCTACTCCCAAGCTATCTGTAGATTTGTGCGAAAATTGGCTTGAAATTAACAAAGTATAGCGCACACAGCAACAGCGGTGCCGTCTAACACGCAGCTGCAGCAGTGAGAAAATGGTGGCGACGGGGAAAATGGCTGGGTCTTATAGGGCAAGGAAATGTGACATACACTGCCAATGGCACATGCCCTTGCTTGTGTGAAAAAAAGCAGTTCGCTCCCTGTGTGCACTGCTGATAGGCTGACAGATTGCACCTCCCCACTGTAAATGCGGAAAAGAGAAAAAAAAATGGAGATCTTCATTATTTCTGCAGAGATCCATCCCCTGCCCCTCCCCCCGCCCCGCTGTACACTCAATCTGCATATTAACATTAATTTTCAGCAATACTGAGAAAAAATCCAGTTATGATTTTGGTGCACGAACAGTTATCGACCATAACCTCGAACAGCCGAATTTTTTTCAAATCGTTCGTGTTCGCTGAACGGCTCGAACACCGCCCAAAACATCTCGAATTTGAGATTGGCGAACAGTTCGAGTCGAACACCGCTCAACTCTAATTAATACGTTCTGGAAAAAATATCTTAATTTAAAGTTCTAAAAAAATTGTTTATTATTCTGTTTTGAAAATAAAAACTTTGCAAACTTTCTAGTAAAGTACTAATGACACATGGTGGCATCATTTAAAGATTTAATGATAAACATTCCTAATCTGTTTTAATGCAAAGCAGAAGAAAGTAACAAGGAAATTATTCTGTCACCAGGTGCAAATTCAAGCAGAAACTATTTGTGATCAAAGACTTGTGTTCATACTTCTACCCTCCTCTCATTTTCTGCCAGTCGGTGCCCTTTCACAATAGAAAATGCTTACAAAATTGACCTCTACTACCTTTAATATGCAAATGGATAAATGTATTATATTCATAATATGTAAAAGGTCACCTGCAAATTTTAAATATTCTTTTGACTTGTTCTTACCAAATAGATGGTAAGAGTGATTTGATGTTTTAATAATGTTTTACAACTGATGTGTTATTAAATGCCAATTTATAAGTAACGTCTTTACACTGACATTTATGTCTCTGCATCTGAGATATGCTCATTATGAGAGATGTATGAAATGTTCTCAGCACACTGGATAGTAACAAGATGGAATTGTGATCATTTGATGAGGACTTTTAATATCTACTGTAAAGAGAAGTAAGTCCCTATCTTTTCTTCTTATGTCAGGCTATGTCAAAATAATATATGCCTTTAATTGCAGATCGAATTTTCATAAAATTCAATGTACAACTCAACTGTACATTTAATTTAACTTGGAATACTACACTGTATGTTTATTGGAAGATACTCCTCTGCAATTTTCACCCTTGGATTTGTTATATCTTCAACTGTTTGGTCATTAACTTTTATCATCAACTAATTTGATATAGACAAATTTGTAGTGGGCAGGAAAGAGAACATAAACCTAGAGGTCTGGAGGTCTACATACATTTTTTTTACAAGCAGGAGGATACCAGGACATAATAGTGCATGATGTTTGCTTCTACTCTTTTTCTTGTAAATCCTTTATAATTAAGACGATTGATCTTAAAGGGAATCTGTCAGCAGGTTTTTGCTACCTTATCTGAAAGCAGCATAATGTAGACAAAGAGAAGCTGAATCCAAGGATGTATCACTTAATTTACTGGGTGCAGCAGTTTTTAGATTTAGCAGTAGATCTGAGAAAGCTCACACCAGACTCTCTGTGTACACCAAATATAGACAATGAGCTGCTTTATCACAGGAGGGGGCAGAGTCAAACTTGCAAGCCAGCTAGTCACAGCAAAGATAATCACCAGGTTTTAAGACCTGCAGTCCAAGTAAACAACAGCACACAGCTGGACATATTGCACATCATTGATTTCTGTGTTTTATCCCCTACCTCATGCTGTCCTGAGTTTACATAGCAAAAACCTACTGACAGATTCTCTTTAACCATTGTATGCTAACATCACAGTGTCTCTAGAGAAAAGGAATCAGAATTCTCTAGTTGCAATCAGACCAATCTGAGTGTATCTGTTTTTAAAGGGGCTTGGCACTTTCTGATACAATTGTAATATTCTAAGCAATGATTTTCTATGCTAAGAAACTGTATGCCCCCATATTATTGTTCTTTTTTGCTAGGTCTTATATAGGTCATACTGTATATACATTGGATGTGTGCTCACTGCATGGTGATCTTCTGCTTCCCCACTGAAGATGGAGTCTGTCATATTTACCCAAGAGACTTCTTCCTCAGTGTCTGCTAGCTCCATCACCTCTGTGCATATACAAGCAGAAAAATCTGCACTTTCATCTGCCCAGGGAACATCTGGGAAAGCAGTCATGTATACATATATGTGACCGGACCATCGGTTGCTGATTAGATGCAGAATTCACAGTTTTTTCCAAGCGGAAAAAATACTGGGCTGAGTGTGGAAAAGCAGTGCTGGTTTATGAGATAATATATTTGTTACTTCCAGCACTCTGGATACATTAATAAGGGGTTTCCACTAGTGCATAGCACCTTGAACTGTTTGATTAAATGGCTGACTTCAGGACTAGTTTTCGCCAGGGACGTTTCTGCCATGAGATGAGGTGAGCATCTTGTCACAGACGGTGGTCTGAGCTGTGTCTCATGGAGTAGCATTTTGTCACTGATAGCAGAGAGATTTGGTCTCCAAACTGTTTGTTAATCCAACAACTATCTTGGAGAATGGTATATCACTGGTTCACTAGCCATTTGCTTCTTGAGACTTTAATACCATTGAATATATGAGCAATGCACCAGCTGTGTATGGGTCATGGTGATGCGCAGCACAATAATGAGTTCATCTTACTATTCTGCTAATGTCACTACTGTGCTATAGAGGCAGATAAGATGGAGGTAAAGCTAGGCACTCAGTACTGAAGCCGAAGAAACAAAGGAGCTTTATTGTAGACGGTTAGTGTGAAGTCAAATTATGGTGGGTACATTATGCAGAGGAGATAGAAGTACAATGAGGGTGCAGTATAGATAAGGTATAGAGGAGGCAGTATTAAAAGGGAGCCCAGTATGTGGGGAGCGACAGTGTAGAGATCAGGTCAGCATTGGGGTAGACAGTGTAAGGAGACAGTTTGGAAAGGATCACAGTAAGGAGATGGCACAACGTGGGGAAGGTAGAGTGTGAAGAGATAGCATTGAGAGGTGACTTGGGGAATAAAGTGTGAGGCACAGTGTGAAGAGGGGACAGTGTGGACTTGCAATCAGCATGAAGGGAAACAGTGGAGACTAGACATCATGAAGTGGGGATACTGTGGTAGTGATAGCTCATCAGGGCGAACAGTGTCAGTTATTGTTCATGAGGAAGGACAGTGTGGTTGTTTAAGTTTAGAGGATGGTGTGGTAGTTATAGGTCATAAGAGCATACAGTACGGTGGTTATTGTCCCTAACAGCATATAATGGGGTGGTTATAGGTCATAAAAGAGGGCAGAATGGTGGTTACAGCTCATAAGAGGGGACCATGTGGCAGTTATAGTTTATAAGGGAGGACAATGTGGTGATTATAGTTCATAAAGGCAGAAAGTTGGAGGCAATATATTGTATTGCAATATATGGTTTAAGAGATCAAACAAACCCAGGTTCAAGTCCTCTGAGGTCAATAAATAAAATAAATGAATAAAAGCAAAGCCAAAAAGAAACAATGACAGAATTGCGTTTCTTCTTTGCAGGATTATATTGCACTGATGAGAGGGCACCATTTCAATTCTCACCTCCGGCAGCAGAAACATTATAACTGGCCTGCATCTTTAGATCTCTCCTAACATTCCTTCCATCATAAATGGAGACTTTAACATTCAAAATATTAACACCCACTTGGCTGTTGAAGTCATAATTTTTATTTCATGTGTATTCATTAGAAAATGCACATACTTGAACAAATTTCTTCTTTTTTTCTGAAGGCAACTAACTAACAAGATCAAATTATCTCCTTACCTTTCTACATATACCCAGGCCAGACCAAAGAAACTACAGCTTTCTTGTACATCAAAAACTAACATTTTCACTTCCTGTTGGATTCTGTTCTTCTGGATACATCACACCTTCACTAAACTAGTAGAATCTGACACTTTGCACAATACTTAGCAAAACATCTTCTCTAGACACATTTTCCTTTTTTAATGACTGCATTGAAAAAGCAAACAAGCACTACACAGAACAGTTTTGACCCCAATATTTTCCCTCTTCCTATTATTTCATTTCAGAAAACCAAGAAGACACACTTCATTACCGCTTTCCCTTCAATTATTCCATACTTTGGCTACATTCTTTACACAAAGGATTGACAAAATGACTTTCAATCTGCAACACTTTCTTAACTCACATGCCATAATCTAGCCTTCCCCTCAATTTCCTTCTGTCTTTAACTAAAGACTAGTTATTTAACCACATGATTCATGATCCTATTCCAATCTCATACATTGAAATGACCTTTGCCAAAATTGCTATTAATCTCCTAATTGCGAAATCCAGGGGACGCTGCTCTACAATTTTCCTTCTAGATCTGTTAGCTTATAATATTAAATCAACCACTCTTATACACTCTTTTTGTCTACCACAAAAAAGATGGCCAAACACTTTAGTCTAGGGACAACTAATGTAACTGATTTTGGGATGTATTTGATGCTTTTCTGACATTTGATAGGCCAATGTGGGGGGGGGGGGTAAAAAAGTTAGCTACTTAAAGCTATGTGCACACAATGCATTTTTGGAGCGTTTTTTCAGTGCAGAAATGGGCCAAAAACGCATTGCAAACCTTATCCCATGATTTCCTATGACATTTTGCAAGTTCTGTGCACATGATCAGGATTTTTCCTGACTGAATTTCATGTGCAGAAAAAGAAGCAGCATGTCCATTTTGTGCGTTTTGGCCTGCGTTTTTCCAATACAATGTATTGGAAAAAATTCATGGCAAATCCACAGGCAAAAATGCACAAAAAATGCATGAAAATGCATCAAAAACACTGTGGATTTTCCGCAGCGTTTTTGCTGCCAAGAAGTGCAGAAACTTGCAGAAATTTCTGCAAGCAATTCCTGATCGTGCGCACATATCTTAAGGAGGTGTCAGGCAGCAACTTCATCCACTCTATCAATTCAGAATACATGAGCTTTCAGTAATATTGAGCATGCATTGAATGGGGAGATTGGGGAGGAATTACTGTCTACTGAACACTCGATAATTTTTTTGTGGAAATGTATTAATTTTCCGTGGAATACTAAGCAATTCCTGAACATATAACATGTTGGTGATTCTTGAGTTGATAAACGTTTTATAGTGAACTTGTTTGACAAAGTCAAATGTCACTAATAAATCCATTTTTTCTCTATTCTTTTCTTCCTTTTATATTTTTGCCTCAAATAATTTTTCCACACTCACCCTTTCTTGAGTGAATTACCATAAAATAGAGGATTCAAAGCGTTCGTACCTTCAACTCAAAACACACTAGTTGAACCAAGAATATCTTTTGAGCATATTTATAATTTCAATACTTCCTTATTGCTGTTTGGCAAATACAGTGTTACGCATCTGGCTCAGCTTGGCAGGGCTTCATCACCGTCCACTATGGCTGCTGCTCCCTGCTGTGCTTCACATTGAGTTTTGTAAGTGGTTCGGCGTGCTCCTATGTACAGTGGATATGGAAAGTATTCAGACCCCTTTAAATTTTTCAATCTTTGCATCATTGCAGCCATTTGGTAAATTCTAAAAAGCTCATATTTTTCTCATTAAAGAACACTCTGCACCCTATTTTGACGGAAAAAAACAAAAATGTAGATATTTTTGCAAATTTATTAAAAAAGAAAAACTGAAATATCACATGGTCATAAGTATTCAGACTCTTTGCTCAGTATTGAGTAGAAGCTCCCTTTTGAGCTAGTACAGCCATGAGTCTTCTTGGGAATGATGCAACAAGTTTTTCATACCTGGACTTGGGGATCCTCTGCCATTCTTCTTTGCAGATCCTCTCCAGTTCCTTGAGGTTGGATGGTGAACGTTGGTGGACAGCCTTTTTCAGGTCTCTCCAGAGATGCTCAATTGGGTTTAGGTTAGGGCTCTGGCTGGGCCAGTCAAGAATGGTCACAGAGTTGTTCTGAAACCACTCCTTTGTTATTTTAGCTGTGTGCAAAACAGAGAATCTTATTTCTCAGTCTGGGAGTCCTTCATGTGTTTTTGAGCAAATTGTATGGGGGCTTTCATATGTCTTGCACTGAGAAGAGGCTTCCGTTGGGCCACTCTGCCATAAAGGCCCGACAGGTGGAGGGCTGCAGTGATAGTTGACTTTGTTGAACTTTCTCCCATCTATCTACTGCATGTCTGGAGCTCAGCCACAGTGATCTTGGGGTTCTTCTTTACCTCTCTCACCAAGGCTCTTCTCCCATGATTGCTCAGTTTGGCTGGACGGCCAGGTCTAGGAAGACTCCTGGTGGTCCCAAACTTCTTCCATTTAAGGATTATGGAAGCCACTGTGCTCTTAGGAACTTTGAGTAATGCAGAAATTCTTTTGTAACCTTGGCCAGATCTGTGCCTTGCCACAATTCTGTCTCTGAGCTCATTGGGCAGTTCATTTGAGCTCATGATTCTCATTTGGTCTGACATGCACTGTGAGCTGTGAGTTCTTTTATAGACAGGTGTGTGCCTTTCCAAATCAAGTCCTATCAGTTTAATAAAACACAGCTTGACTCCAATGAAGGAGTAGAACCATCTCAAGGAGGATCACAAGGAAATGGGCAGCATGTGACTTAAATATGAGTGTCTGAACAAAGGGTCTGAATACCATGTGATATTTCAGTTTTCCTTTTTTAATAAATTTTCAAAAATTTCTACATTTCTGTTTTTTTTCAGTCAAGATGGGGTGCAGAGTGTACTTTAATGATAAAAAATAAACTTTTTACAATCTACCAAATGGTTGCAATGAAACTAAGAGTGAAAAATTTAAAGGGTCTGAATACTTTCCGTACCCACTGTTAGTCCAGTCCTCGCTCCATTCTTGCCTTCCTGCTGCTACATCAATGCCCGAGATCTGTGTGTCCACCCAGACTAGGCTTAGAGGATCCACCTAACAAGGTGAGCCTACCCTACTGACTGTTCTGTCTTTATCTGTTTAGTAGAGGTCCTAAACAATATATCTGTCACTATAAGTGTTGCATGAAACTGCTAAAATCCAAATTTGGTAGTTCACTCGAATTTGGCCAATAAATTTGACATTCCTCACATGTATTAAAACTGTCAAACAGTCGCAAATCATGCACACATTAGTGATTCAAACATAATACCGAGCAGCTGTAACTACTTGGTGCTCGCCCGAGCATACTCGGTGAAAGGGTTAACAGAACATACTCGCTCATCACTAATCATAATGATACTTTTTGTTTCTTTCAGTAAAATAACTGCTCATCTTCTACCATGCTCTACTCCAACTTCCTTCTGATTTAACATAGCTTGCATGTAGGTTATAACTGTTCATAGAGTATATCTATTGGAAAGTATTAATCAATGCTATTTGAACCAGGTGCATTATATGAGAATTCAACCAGCATTGTACAATGTAAGATTCAACAAAACAATCCTTAGCTGTGAGAAGAAGATATGTAGTCTTGGGACTTTTTTCATATCTTTCACTACAATAACATAGATTACAAATATATGACATCAAAGTCGTCAAGATAAGAAGCTTTCAGAGCATATACATTCCTATAGTCTAAGGGCAGGTGCAGGCAACCATAGATTCTCTCATCCAAGAGAATCGGGGCAATTATGCAAATGATACTCTGATCAAACTCTGATCAGAATTTAATTAGAGTTTCAGCATAGAGCAATCTGACTCTCTTGGCTGTGGAGAAGATGGAGAAAAAAATTCTCCATCTTCTCCATTGTGTCAGTGCATGGATATCAACTGCACTCAGATGCTATCCGAGTGCTGTCTAATGTTTCCTCACTGACTTGCATGGCTGAGAGCAATCCGAATATCAAACTTGGGCATGGAGTGATTTTTTTCCTCAGACAGTCCATGTCCGAAGATAATATCGGACATGTGCATGGCCCCATAGACTAAGATTGGTCGGAGTGCATTCTGAAGTTTTGTCGGCTCGCACTCGGACAGCAGATACAAATACACTCGTCAGCACCTAACCAAAATATGATAAAGTTCTATGTCAGAAATATACAAGACACACTGTATTTCAATACCTACAGTCCCAATCATGAGTTAAAACAATATTATATAGTACAGCCTGTAAAAATAGCAACCTATAAAATACATATAGTGCAGCCCATTTCCATCCATATATCCCCCAATTCCTTCAGAATTCACATATTTAGTTGCAAAAAGAACCTGTTTTGTGCAGTGATGTAAATGTGTACAGATCTAGAACTGATTTATTCTGTGCCATAGACAAAGAGCTGCACTTTTATTCTGCAAAATATAAAAGACATTATATTTTATTCATATTTATTATTGCATTTTCAGACACATTATCAAATAAGGTACAGAATGTTCTACAATGAATATAGCTGAATGTTTTCACTGTCAGTTTATGAAAGCAAAGTTATCTTTAGTAAATCACGCACATTCACTATTTATACAGTGAAAATATGAGTATGGCAGGATGCTAAACGCACTTCTATAAATCACACTACTTCATAGTTAGATGGCAGATTTTATTATGTTTTAGAAGAAGTGACTGTTGCATTTTGGACATAAATGTGATGGATACTTCCTTTGCAGGACTGTCATTTTAATATATTATCTAATTGTAAACTTTTCACCTTCTTGAAGGAACTGCATGTGCTGAATCTGAGGAAAAAAATGATTTTTATTAAAATTCAACTGAGTGATAGTATAACCTATTTGAGGTGAAGCTAATCATTACCCAGGAAGAGGCTACCTTTAAGATGGAAAAAAAACTACACTAAAGCAAAGGGTAACAGTCACACTTTTGAAGGTAAAATAGTGACGGAAAATTGCATATTATTTAAATTATCATTTTCTATTAATAAATAAGCTGACATGTTCTGTTTCCTGTAACTCATGAGTCAGCAAAGGGTGTGGGATTTAAAGACAAAACTATTTTATAGGCAGAGTAGTAACCCATTAATACCGGAAAGCCTCAGTTTTTTTTTTTGTTTGTTTGTTGGTATCGGGCAAAATCATTGGGAAAATTAAGGTAATTATTGTCTTTTATCAATTTTTCAATTTTTTTTATAACCACAATGGAACACTAAAATACATTTAAAACTTTTTTCAACATTCTGACACATTTTTTTTTCTTTAATGTCAGTGGGGCTAATAACAGTGTCTTAGACTAACATAAGCATTTTTATTAAGTTTATGCATTTTATTACTTACTTATTTTTTACTTGTTTTTTATTTTATTTTTCATTTATTTTACACATTGTTCCCCCCATAAGGTCATAAAAGACCTTTGAAGGCATTTGTAATATTTGAACATATTTATTTTCATCTTATTTCTCTTGTAACTGGGGCTGGTGTATTAGGCCAGGTTTAAAGAGACATTCTGCATTGCTCAGCTGTCAAAGTCTCCTAGGACCCAGCCCTTCCTGGTTCCTACCTATCCACAGTGATCACATGACCTCTGTGTATGGAGGAGGAAGCACTGTCAGTACTTACTATTACTGCATATACAGCGTTTATAGACAAGGCACAGGTGGTAATAAACCGTCTATGCCTTTTATATGGAAACTCTAGCTGTCTCTGATAGCCAGATCTCTGCTTTCGCAGTTACACGCACAGCTATGTTACTATGCATGTAGAATGTTATTGCAGAGTAAGAACGGGAGAGTCTGGACTTTTAAAGTCTATGAGTGGTGTAGAGCAGTTAAAGGAGTAATCCGCCCTTGAAGACAACTTTTTAAATTTAAATGCATACATTTAGTGTTAAAATCATTTTTCTAATTGTATTTCATTAAAAAAAAGTTGCACCCTTAGGTTTTCACCGTCTTTTGGTTTCCCAGCACATTCAACTTTGAGATGGTCATAAATGAGCATAGAGTTGAGAGAGACTCAGAAAAAATGACAAAAACTTTTCTAACTCCCCATCTAACTGTGATGGGCTGACTGAAGGATTTTCAGCTAAAGAAGTTGTCCACTACTTGGGCAACCCCTTCTCATACCTTGCGCTTGGCCCCGATAAAATAAAAAAGCTTATATTCACCTTTGAGCTGGCGCCATTCCAGCGGTATCGTCACTCGCGTTCCCAGGACCCTTGTGTGGTTGCTATGACATGTGAGCCTATTTCGAACAACAAGAGAAAGTCAGGGTTGCGGCTGCTCTCTCACTTCCTCTTGATGTTCGATTTGTCCGAAAGCAGGGCCAGTGACACCAACGCTGAATGGGCGCCAGGCTCACATATCATAACAACTGCACAAGATCCCCTGAACAAGATTATGCAACAAATAGGCTATGGATAGTGAGCAGTGTAACATTATTAATTAAACCAAACTGAAAAAAATATTTTTAGCCCCAATTACATGTAATTAAGTAAAGGAAATGTGTCCCTAAAATAGAGGAATAATAATTAGAGCACAATTTGTTTCACTTGTGGTGAGTAGAGTTAAGCAAATAATTTAAACTTTTTTTGTGCACCATGTTCTCAGTGGATGTACTGGAGCTGGCATCGTTATGAGCAAGGAGGTCCTGGTGACATTGCTGGGCTATCAACAGAGTCAGATTTTTGATCAGCGCATACTAATGATCTGCACATGCGTAGCGCCAAGAGTCATAGTGCCTCCTGTGATCTGGGAAAACGGAGAAAGTCACAGAAAATAGTGACCTGTCCGTCATGGACATGAGGCCGGCGCAGGAGGGCTGTAAGTGCAGGTCAACTCCCTGTACTTGTGAGCTCATTTGCATAAACATTTGCCAATGGATATCTATAAAATGGAGAAACAGACTTATAGTACAAACATATACAATCAAGATTTCAGATGCTTTACACAGATGACATTATGTTAGAGTCTACAAATCTGCTGACAGGTTCCCTTTAAAATTTGGACTGATTAACAAAAGAAAAAAACTTAAAAAAATGCTTTCTGGACTTTCATTTTGTAATTATTCTTTTTTTGCGGGGGGTAATGCTCTGGAGATGACTATTCCATCTCTTAGGATATATCTTAAGACCTTAGATGCTTCAGTGATGATACGGTAGCTTTAATGATAAGTTTATTATCAAAGTCCAGTTGTAAACTGTTTCTTTCTGATATCCTTGAGGATTTCATAATAAAACTTATAAATCAGGCCTGATGAGAAGAAGATCTAAAATAGATAATACATCATGAAACAAATTCTGTTTTTGTGTGAAAAAAAATGAAGATTATTGTATTGACATTTATCACCTGCACTGCTTCTCTTCACATCATTTCAGTTTTCAGTCTCTAAAAGCTTGTCAGGTCTAAGGCTGGATCACTGTATCAGCATATCGTCTCAACAGATCAGAATCAATTTTAAGACATTTTGCACAGGTTAAGAAGAGCTAAAGGATGGAAATCATATATGCGCAAGATGGAAACTATCATTTTAACCCCATAGTGACCAGATCAATTTTTTTAAATCTGAAATGTCACTTCTTGGCAATAACTCTGGAATGTTTCTTCATATCCCAGTGATTTTGAGATTGTTTTTTGTAAAACATTATACATTATGATAATGGTAAATTTAGGTCAACATGTTTTTCATTTATTTTTAAAAATATCAGAAATTTGACAAAAATTTCAAAAAATTAGCAATTTTTAAACTTTGAATATCCCTTTAATCCAGATAGTCATACCACACAAAATAGCTAATGAATAACATTTCCCTCATGTCTGCTTTGCATCAGCACCATCTGTAAAATGTTCCTTTATTCTGTTAGGATGTTAGAGAGTTTAAATGGAACCTGTCACCAGCTTTGACCGTTATGAGATACCACCTTTCAGCCCTCATGCACAGCATTCTACGATGCTGTATATAAGCCCCCGATCCAACCTGCAAGACAAGAAAAAGAGCTTTATTTTACTCACCTGAGGGCAGTCCGGCCCGAGAGGGCTTCGCTGGTCCAGGTCCGGTGCTTCCCTTCTTCTTGTGATGCTGTCCTCCTTCTTGCTTTATGTGGATTACGTGTCCCTACGTCATCCACACAGTCTCCCCGGCATCCTGCTACTGCACAGGCGTACTTATCTGCCCTGATGAGGTACTGAAGTGCACAAGTGCCGGGAAAGGTCAAAGAGCCCCAGCGCATTAGCACTGCAGTAATTTACTCTGCCCTCATTAGGTCAGAGAGATACTCCTGTGCAAAAGCACGATGCCAGGGAAACTGTGTGGATGATGTAGGGACGCGTCATCCACATGAAGCAAGAAGGAGGATGGCATCGCAAGAAAAGAGGAGGCACCGAACCAAGACAGCTAAACCCCACTGACCGGACCGGCCTGCAGGCGAGTACAATGAAAGCTATTTTTCATGTCTTGCAGGTCGGATCGGGGGCTTATGTACAGCATTATAGAATACTGTGTTTGAGAGCTGAAAGATGGTGGCCATATATTATATCAATCAAGCCTGGTGACAGGTTCACATTAAAATTGTAGCAGTAATTTTTCCAATTTTTCAAGGAAATGTTTTTAGGAACCTATTCAGTTTTGAAGTGACTTTGGGAGTCCTATACATTGTAAGACCCACAAAAGTGATACCATTTTAAAAACAGCACCCCTCAACATACTCAAAATTGCTGTCAGGTAGTTAATTAACCCTTCAGGTGCTTTTCAGGAATAAATGCAAAGTGGCATGACAGGAAAGAAAAATGTTATTTTTACCACCTAAATGTTGCTAACTTCTGAACAGGCCCTTACAGCCGGCAGACTCTAAGGCCGTTATTTGGCTGTGAATTGTAATGGCAACCATCAGGACCACACAATCTTGATCTCAGGGTTTCGATGGGGTTAAAGAGGGAGCCCTTCCACACTCTGTTAATCATGTAAATGCCATAGTCACTATTTACAGCACAATCTAAAGGGTTAAACTGCCATTGTCAGTGCCAACGTCAATTGTGACTGATGCAGCAGCATGTAAGCTATAGTATACAGCTGACAGCTGCTGAATTTTCACCTCTTGGGGGATGCTATTCACTTATATCTCAGGTCAGTATTAAGTCATATTGGAAGTCATATTGGAGGACACTAGGGGGTTAAAGTAAACACCGCTGATCGCAAATATATTTTCTGAATAAAACCTACATGCAGCATTATATCAGTTGTTATGTATTCATTTATTTAATTTGCATCGCAATATTTGCAGGAACTGTATTGCACACTTATGTACAATTTAGAGTACTTTACAGATGTAGCATTTCCTAACTTAACACACATATAGCTATTTGCAGCTTGACACAGTAGCTCAATATGTTCAGTGGCTTCTGCTGTATTATCTGTCAAGATACAATTTTCTGTATCTGTTACAATATTTTTCTGCATAATTGTGTAGTAAAACTATGTTAAATGGTTGTATTCAAATCAACAATCTGCATAAATCAACAGTTCATACAAATCTAAGAAATTTTGTAATATATCTCATCAGAGAAATATGCTTCTTTCTCCATAAATGAGCCACTTTTTCTCCTCCCATATCCCCACCTCCTGAACTCATCATTACTTTGATATACTGCTAAAATCTGTTTTGCTTAAAATAAGCTAAAAGGCAAAAGAATTGTGTTCCAGGTCCAGAATTAATTGGGCGGTTGAAACTTGTAATTTTTTCTCTCTTCATTATAATGTCTGGTGCCATGCTGTTTGTAGCAAAATAAATTAACTTTTTTTGCATTTTATTCTGGAGCTGGAACACAATTCTTTTGCCTTTTTTCTTTACAATATGTTTGATCAGGACAGAGTTTTGTGCACTTTAGATTTCATTGTGGTGAGCTCATTTTTTTCTTATTGATACAGTGATACAGTATCAGTAATACAGTAGTTTCCCATTGAAGCCTATGAGAGGAGAGAGAGAGGCCAGATTGTGCTGAACTTTTACAGTATTTTATCCTTACCCAGTGCTGGATTAACAGATACACTGCTCAGTACTAGAGATGAGCGGATCGCTATGCGTAACATGGTTAAAAGTCCAAATCAGTGTTTTCTGGCCATGGACAGGAACTATTGGAAGTTCCTTAGCTCCTGGCTTCCCCAGCATTTGAAAGCTGAGCTTGGGATACCAGAGGGTAAGAAGAGCACTGACCTGGACCGTGGATAAGGGTAGAGCAAAATGATCAGCTCATTTCTGCTCCATACTATGGTGTAATGTTCTCCATGCTGCTGTTTTATTTTGAACATAGTACATAGAGACCGAAAAGCAGGAATATATCAAGGTAAAGAATAACAGATCATTGTAACTGGACCTGTGCATTAGAGCTAAACTTGCAGTACAAATATAATTGAAGAGGTTATCCACTACTTTTACCTTGATGGCCTATCCTTGGGTTAGGTAATCAATACCATTGGGGGGTGCGACACCCGGCATCCCCACTGGTCAGCTGTTCCCGGTGTCAGCAGCAGCCGGAAGTGCTCAGTTACAGAGCTGCACAGCGCAGCTCCATGAGCTCTATAGTAGCCACAGTCGAATACTGCACATCCACCCTCTATTTAAATCAATAGGGGTTGGATGTGAAGTACCCAGCCACAGTCACTATTCCGTTGATGGAACTGAACTGTGCAATTGCGTAACTGAGCAATTCCTGCCTCCACCGACACTGGGGACAGCTGATCAGTAGGGGTGCTTGGTGTCGCACCCCCACCAATCAGACATTGATGACCTATCCTAAGGATAGGCCATCAATGTTAAAGTAGTGGACAACCTCTTTAATTACAACCTAATTATCCAATGTTTTGATATAGGAAAGCAAGTAAGATCCAGAAATATTAATGTCTTGTGATATCAAAGATGTATGTTAATGATAGTAACACTGATGATGATAAAAATAACAATACTAATGGTCAGGATAGTAGCCTTATAATAATAATACTTGTAATAATTTTATTTGTATTTATGTAGTCCAATACTTGAAAGAATGATAACTTTATTAAAGCTGCAGTGTCTACAGACAGATGGACAGTGTCAATCGCCCGACAAGAGTAATGTGATTTTTTTTCAAAGTTGGTCATGACATGCCACTCATCGTTGGTTAAGTCAAGTGGAGAGGAAAGTTAAGAAAGGCCAAATCCTATACTGACTATTACACTATATTACCAGTAGGCAGAGTTGTTACAGATATTACCACAGTATATGATGCTTTATTAAGGCATCATAGGAAAGATATAATCAGAATCAGATCATAGACAGGATTTTGGATTGTATGGAAAGAAGTACAAAGGAGAGTAATAGACAGATGACAGTGCAGAGAAATAAAGTTGTTTTCTGCTGGAGATCTTATTTGGTGTATTTTTTTCTTTATTATAAAGTTTGGGAAAAATGTTTTTAATGTTGTATCTATTATTTTCTCATGGAGGGCCCCTTGTGACAGTTACTCTGCAATGTGGTTTACATGCTGGGGTCTATAGGAAGACTAATGGTGGCACTAATGAGACCTCCAAAATGAATTGTTTATAAATAAGCACCTAGGTGGACACATTTCAGAATATCACGTGGCAGCAATTAAATAGGACATCATTAAGAATATCATATAATGGTATCACTTTATAATAAACTAGTTCCATTTAACTGGCATTGCAGTGTAGTAGTGGCTATAAATCTATAGGTTTCAGTTATATTGACAAACGACAAATAGCTTTGTCAGGAAATGGAAACACAAAGTAAAAAGGCAAAGGGAAATAATGAAATTAATTTATGGTTGCTGTTGATGACAACCTTGAGACTGTCATTCTTTCAGTCTGAGGTTAGGGACATTAAATCAGAAAAAAAGCATCTGGCATTCAAAAAGAAAGGCATTTGTTGGCAATATAAAGGAAACAACTATGAAAGATTCACGAATGAGTGTTCGGTCTGCTTCAGCATTAACCTTGATAAATATTTCACTGTAGTAAAAGAAAATGTACTTCTGGGGCCTGTTTCCAAGGAGTGTTACAGTATGGTACAGTATCGAGATTGCGTGCCAAATGGATGATAATTTTGTGTGTATCACTGTAAAAAATATTGTGCATGAAATCAGTCAGAATCTCATCTGTGCATGAGAAGCCTTTTTTTTTATATTTTTAGATTTATCATTAGTGTCATGACATGCATGAATATACAAGAGAAAATGCGACAAATCACTCGAAATTGAAAGAATGAAGCATGTGACATGATTAAAGTTTTGCACTTTCCTATATTTACAGTTTATATAATCAGTGTCCCTGATCGTAGACTGGCAAAATAACAATCTCAAGCTTGTCATCAACAGCAATGATATGCAATGTTTAGCAAAAGATTTAGGCAGGTATGGAAAAATGCTGCAAAGTAAAAACTTTCAAAAATAGAAGTGTTAATATAAGAACTTATTTTTATCAATTACTAAAATGCAAAGAGAATGAATAAATGAGAAGTCAAAACCATGTTAATATAGGGAGGACAGCCTTCAAAGCAGCAGCAAAGCATCAATTCTTCTAGGCACACTTGAATATACACTTGCACCCAATTTTTGAAGGAACGGTTCAGCAGGGCAGTTGTTCCAAACATCTTGGAGAACTAACCACAAATATTCTGTGGATATTGGCTTTTACAAATCCTTATGTCTTTTCATGTGATAATGCATGTGTCAGCTTTTTGCTGTTTGAATTCCTTTTGTTTGTTATTATTGATAACATTAATAAAATGTAATTATTTAGATGTGCCATGATTGTTGTGGATGTATATTTTTTTCTAATTATTTTTTATATGTACTTCCTTGTGCGCTCCCTTTCTATTTTGTTATGATAGCCGACTAGCTTTTTATTTAATGGTTTTCAATTTAATAAAAAAAAAGGGAAAGTTGTTCCAGCATCTGGTAAAATAATTCTTTCTTTATTTCTCGTCCATTAAAAACTTGCAAAAATTACAAAGGTTGCATAGACAGGGTAGGGGAGCAAGACGCGTTTCGAACGCTCACTTGAGTTCTTTATCACTGCTCTTTGTCACAATGCAAGTGAGCGTTTGAAACGCGTCTTGCTCCCCTACCCTCTCTATGCAACCTTTGTAATTTTTGCAAGTTTTTAATGGACGAAAAATAAAGAAAGAATTATTTTACCAGACGCAGGAACAACTATCTCTTTTTTTTTAGCATATTCTGGTGTGGATCCACCTGGTTCCGTGCAAGCTGGATTATAAGTACTGGGTGAGCTGGCTTTCCTTTTACTATATGTCGATTTTCAATTTAATCCCACACAGAAACAATAAGGTTATTATTATTATTATTATTATTATAGGGCCATTAATTCCATGGCGCTTTACATGTGAAAAGGGGTATACACAGCAAACAACAAGTGCAATAATTTGAACAAAAATGAGTCACCAACTGGTACAGGAGTAGAGAGGACCCTGCCCACAAGGGGTCATAATCTACAAGGGATGGATCAGGATACAGTAGGAGAGGGCAGAGCTGGTTGTGCATTGGTATGGTGGAGCGAGGGTTACTGCAGGTTGTAGGCTAGTCAGAAGAGGTGGGTCTTCAGGTTCCTTTTGAAGGTTTCCACAGTAGGCGAGAGTCTGATATGTTGGGGTAGAGAGTTCCACAGTAGTGGGGATGCATGGGAGAAATATTGTGTGCAATTGTGGGAAGAGGAGAAAAGAGGGGTGTAGAGATGGAGATATTTTGAAGATCAGAGGTTGCGTGCAGGTAAGTACTGGGAGACTAGGTCACAAATGTATGGATGAGACAGGTTGTGGATGGCTTTGTATGCCAAGGTTAGGGTCATGAATTTGAGTTTCTGGGCACTGGGGAGCCAGTGCAGTGATTGACAGAGGGAAGAGGCTGGGGAATAGCAGGGTGACAGGTGGATTAGTCGGGCAGCGGAGTTTAGGATATATTGGAGGTGTTTGAGAGTGTTAGAAAGGAGGCCACAGAGCAAGAGGTTGCTGTAGTCGAGACAGGTGATGATGAGGGCTTGCATTAGTGTTTTTGCAGATTCATAATTGAGGAATGTTTGGATCAAGGAGATGTTTTTGAGTTGGAGTTGGCAGGAAGTGGAAAGGACTTGGATATTAGGTTTGAAGGAGAGATCAGAGTCAAGCTTTACCCTGAGGGAGCGAGCTGGCTGGACTGGGGAGAGTGGGCAGCCATTAACTTTGATGGATATGTCAGTTGGGTGGGTCGAACGGAAGTTTTAGAAATCTAGCAGAGAAGAAAGATAAAATAGTGGACAGACATTGTGGGATTCTGGTTAGTAAGGATGTGATTTCAGGTCCAGAGAGGTAGATCTGTATGCCTTCAGCACAGAGGTGATACCGAAAGCCGTGAGACTCTATGAGCTGTCAGAGGCCAAAGGTGTAGATGGAGAAGAGCAGGGGTCCAAAACTGAGGGAACACCAACAGATAGGGGGCGAGATGATGAGGTGGTGCGTGAGTGGGAGACACTGAATGCCCCGTCTGTTAGGAATGAGGAGCTCCAAGATAGGGCCTAGTCTGTGATGCCAAGAGATGAGAGAGTCTGTAGTAAGAGGGAATGGTCCACTGTGTTGAAGGCAGATGACAGGTCTAGGAGGAGGAGTGTCACTTGGATTTGGCTGTTAGAAGGTCATTGGTGACTTTAGTCAGGGCAGTTTCAGTGGAATGGTGCGGTTGGGAGCCAGATTGTAAGCGGTAAAAGCAGCGGGAGAGGTGTGAGGACCATTCAAGATGGACGTGTTGTTCCAGTAGTTTTGAGCCATAGGGGAGAAGTGATATAGGGCAATAGCTAGACAGAGAGGATGAGTCAAGGGAGGGCTTTTTGAGGATGGGTGTGATAGAGGCATGTTTGAATCATGAGGGGAAGACACCAGTTGTTAGTGATCAGTTGAAGAGTTGATTGTTCACTTGACATAAAGCATTTGAAATATGACATGATATCCAGGATACTCTTTCTTTCAACTCTCCAGGCACCTTCACTCTGTGCGACATACTGTACGGCGCTCGTGGCTCCTTGCACGTAACAAAGTGAAAATCTCTGAAAAGCCGAATAGGAGATTGTGTGCGTGGTTTAAAAAAATACTTTCAAGAGAATTTTGTGGGGGACCAGAAGGACAGGTTAGCAGCAAGGTGTGCCTTTTTTTTCACCCTACATTTAGGTTTTGAGCGATGTCAGAGCATATTAAGGAACATTAAGTTCTAGAGATGAGTGAGTAAATCGAATTTTCCTGGAATTAATGTAATTGAATTCTTCTCAAATTTTACAAACATCCACATTAGCAAATAGGATTCAGCAAAATGACAACTGCTGGCTGCCATTTTTCTGGACTGTAAAGAGTCAGCAGAAAAAAATAAAGCTAAAAAATACTTATATTCACCTTACTGCTCATCAATCTGACTCCTCAGCTCCTCATCATCACTCGTTCAGTCCATGTTGCATCTTCTGCTCCTTCCATAAACATAGAAATCCCGGGGCCTCTCACAATGAGTCAGGAATTCCAGCTCTGATGAGCTTCGGGATGGTTATGAAAATGTGGGCACAAGGTCATGGTGCACGTTGTGAAATTATGACGTCATTAGCTTTTGTGTGCTTTAACATTACCCCTCTGGGCCTCAAAAGGAATGGTAGACCTCGCTCTGTGAGAGAGACCCGGGAATTTCAGCATAAGAATTGATGGTGAGAAGTGGAGGGTCTTGAAAGGTGAACGGTAAGGTGAGTATAAATATTTTTTTTTTATTTTGTATGTATTATGTTTAATTACTTCTCAAATTGAATTCTTTGGGAAAATCTGCACGAACAGGTTAATCTGAATTTTTGTTGATCCGTTCATTTCTAATTTGGTTCACATTGAGTAAGTTTGATGCAAATTAAATTTTGTGGCCTTTTGCAAGCAGATTTTAACATTAATACAGTTATAATATTTCCACAGGTCTTCTACTTTAATGACTACTGTGAACTCTGTGATATTGAATAGAGACATCAATGCACATGTAGAGTATGCTCTTCATTCAAGTTCCACTTGGTCCACCTGTTTTCCTAGGTAGGCATCTGAGAAACAATGTCATAAATGTGTATGTTGAGAAATGGCACTTGTGCATGTTTACCTTATTTAGAGGTATATTTAATAAAACACAAGTGTTTTAAACTCTTCCAATAATAACGGGAATCTTAATAGAAAGGTGGTTAATAAAAAATAACTTGAGTTTTGAACGGGAAATTTATATGCTGCTTTGATCTAGAAATCTATACATTACTATTCTATTAGGCCTCTAACCTATGCATAATAATACCTTTCCAGATACATATTGTTAGGTGACTGATTGAATGTGCTCAATCTGCATAGAGATGTTTCAAAATCACTTTATTCTCAAAATTGTTCATTTCATGATTATATTTATCTTCCTGTAGAATATGTACAGCAAGAACTGGTCATCAGCTACCTCTTCATACATATTTTATACTTTTAAAACAGATGAGATATTCAAAGGAGCAGCTTTATATCTCATATTTTTATTCTGCTTATTTATCGTAAGTGACTCTTGAAATTGGATTGTGAAATTACATTATTTTCCAAAATAAGCATAGCTACATAAAGGAAACAACACCTCTTCTGAATTTACATACTTGCAGTGATCTTAAAGAGCTTACAATATTCAAAATTGTATTTATAGTTGACAAAATAATCCTATCTTCTGATAAAACTCCAAATACCCTTTCAGCACAAGTTGGATCGTGTTTTCAATTTGAAGGAGTACTCCAGTTATGACATACTTTACTGCTACACAGAAGAAACTCCATTAGTCTAAACATTTCCTACCCTAGAAATATCTTTTATGGTTCACAATTTTGCACACCTACACAAGTAACACCTGTGTATTGAATAGCAATTAATGTGCAGCTTGAAAAGAGGCACATATTATTCATAGTGCTTCAATGTAGAAACCATACTGAACAGTGAATGCAAAGTTCTTAAAAGTAGACTAGCCTACCGGTTGCAAAGCAAGAATAGTCAACTAGAGCTTTCCTGTGAGATAATTACCAATGAAACTGTAAACAGTGAAAGATTTCAATGACTTTCACTTTTTTTCAGATCAGGGACAGCTACCACAGAACTGTTCACAAAAGTATAATAAAACCAAGCTATTATGTATGAACAGCCCTATATGTTAGAATAAAGATGGTTAACTGATGTTCAGCTAACTTACTATACATATCATGGGTTTCAGATTTAGATATGGACCAATCATTCAATTTTCACAAATATTGATGACCACTTTCTAAATGAGTTATTCATAACCCTATATGCTATATATTTATATCCTAAAAGAGGACTGTTAGGCAGCCGGAAATTGGTGGGTTATTGCTTTTAGGGGCGGGTCCAGCATGGGGCACTGCCTGGTCCATTTACTCCATTCCAGGTGACCAACCTCAGGGCATGGTATGGTTAGGAGGCGGGACGCTGTCATTCTCAGCTCTGACTCTATTCAGGGGTGCCAATGTCTTCTGTTGCCAGAAGACTTGGGACACTATGTCTCCTGGTTCAGGTATTTGGTGGGAGTTTCCTTTCTCTCTCCCTTCCTCATCCCCTCCTCTGTCTCTCTGGGCAGATGGTGGAGATTGGGCATTACCTCAGCGGTGTCAGGTGATCCATGAGAGGGATAGTTAAACTCGCCATATCCTCTTGCTCACAGCTGATTATTCGGTTGCACTTCTGTGGTATGGTTGGTAGCTCTTGATGAGTATTTTTTGGTTTGTTTATGGCTCTTGTGTATTGTGCCCTTGGGTTCCTACAGCCCTGTTTTTGCTCCTTGACATTCCAAGGTTGGTTTGCTAGGTTCATCTTTGCCTTACTGGTGTAGTTTATATGTGTCTTTCACCCACCTTCGGCCTTGTCCTTTTTTCTCTAGGAAATTCACTTCTACATAATTAAATTACTATGAAAGACTGGAGAAACTAGGAGTTTTTATGCAAAAAATATTACAAAATCTTAATTGATATATATACAGTGCAGACCTAAAGATTTTTCTGTATTTTCATGACTATGAAAATTGTACATTCACACTGAAGGCATCAAAACTATGAATTAACACATGTGGAATTATATACTTAACAAAAAAGTGTGAACCAACTGAAAATATGTCTTATATTCTAGGTTCTTCAAAGTAACCACCGTTTGCTTTGATGACTACTTTGCACACTCTTGGCATTCTCTTGATGAGCTTCAAGAGGTAGTCACAGGAAATGGTTTTCACTTCACAGGAGTGCCCTGTCAGGTTTAATAAGTGGGATTTCTTGCCTTATAAATGGGGTTGGGACCATCAGTTTTTTTGTGCAGAAGTATGGTGGATACACATCTGATAGTCCTACTGAATAGATTGTTAGAATTTGTATTATGGCAAGAAAAAAGCAGCTAAGTAAAGAAAAATGAGTGACCATCATTACTTTAAGAAATGAAGGTCAGTCAGTCCGAAAAATTGGGAAAACTTTGAAAGTGTCCCCAAGTGCAGTTGCAAAAGCCATCAAGAGCTACAAAGAAACTGGCTCACATGAGGACCGCCCCAGGAAAGGAAGACCAAGAGTCACCTCTGCTTCTGAGGATAAGTTTATCTGAGTCACCAGCCTCAGAAATCACTGGCTAACAGCAGCTCAGATTAGAGACCAGGTCAATGCCACACAGAGTTCTAGCAGCAGACACATCTCTTCAACAACTGTTAAGTGGAGATTTTTATGCAGCAGGCCTTCATGGTAAAATATCTGCTAGGAAACCACTGCTAAGGACAGGCAACAAGCAGAAGAGACTTGTTTGGGCTAAAGAACACAAGGAATGGACATTAGACCAGTGGAAATCAGTGCTTTGTTCTGATGAGTCCAAATTTGAGATCATTGGTTCCAACCACCGTGTCTTTGTGCGATGCAGAAAAGGTGAACAGATGGACTCTACATGCCTGGCTCCCACCGTGAAGCATGGGGGTGGAGGTGCGATGGTGTAGGGGCGCTTTGCTGGTGACACTGTTGGGGATTTATTCAAAATTGAAGGCATACTGAACCAGCATGGCTACCAAAGCATCTTGCAGCGGCATGCTATTCCATCCGGTTTGCGTTTAGTTGGACCATTATTTATTTTTCAACAGGACAATGACCCCAAACCCACCTCCAGGCTGTGTAAGGGCTATTTGACCAAGAATGAGAGTGATGGGGTGCTACGCCAGATGACATGGCCTTTACAGTCACCAGACCAGAACCCAACCGAGATGATTTGCCGCTGTGCACACCACCATTGGTTGGCTCCGACCACATGGTCTCCCCATGTGATCGGTTTCCAAGATACATAAAGGTCCTGGAGGGGCAATATCTCTACTTTCCTTGAGAAAGCAGTGCACAAGCAATGCAAAATGCACGTTGGGAAGCCACAAAATAGCCTTATTCACTGGTCTGGGGGGAGTGCGGGACACCTACCTGAGGGTAAGTGGATCTGGATTTTCAGTTTGCTATTATGGTATGGATTGGCTCCTGGTTGTTGGCCCTACTGTCTTTCACTATGCTTGCACTTTTTGTGCCTATACTATAGCTACAGAACTCAAATAACATTTCCAGTCCAACCACTTGCTACTAGCTGAATGTACCCTGACTCTCCAGTTCACATGACGCAAAGGCTACCCCATTACCTCTGGCTTGTTTGTGTATGTATCAATAAAGATTTTGTAATATTTTTGCATAAAAACTCTTAGCTTTGTCCAATCTTTCATATGCCTCTTGGAGTTGTATGGGCACACTCTAGCTTATGTGTGTTGATGTGTCAAGTGTAACATGTTTTTGGGAATCTTTTATATACTAATTAAATTACTATGTAGATAACTGGGAGTTGTTGGCCAGTAAATGGGACCTCAAGGAATGGAGGCATTTTTTGGAGGGGGCCAGACATCTGTTTGTTGTCCTCACAGACCATAAAAATGTAATTTACCTGGAAAGTGGCAAGAGGATTAATCCTAGGTAGGCTAGGGTGGCCTTGCTTTATTCATGATTTAATTTTTCCATTTCTTATATTTCTGGGTCTAAAAATAGTAATGCAGATGCACTATCTTGGAGCCAGTGCCCCGTCCAGCAAGAGGCGCTAAGTTCGACCCCTATTCATTCCCTGGGAATAGTGGTTGCTATCACCAACGTCGAATGGGAAGTAGTCAAATTACAACATATGGCCCCTGCTGGATAAGTTGTTTGTGCCTGTTAACCTTAGGCACCATATTAGAGAGCTGTCATGATTCTGTTTTGGCTGGTCACCCAAGGGCTAAGGGAACCACGCATTTGGTTAGATGAGGGTACTGGTGGCCTTCTTTACGTCAAGACATTGAGGCATTTGTTCAGTCCTGTAAGGTGTGTGCCAAGAGTAATGTACCACAGTCTGCTCAAGCTAGTAATCTCCTCCCTCTTCCTATCACTGACTGGCCCTGGTAGCACATCTTAATGGATTTCATTTCGGATCTCCTCGCCTCTGAAGGTATGACCATTATCTGGGTTATTGTTGACCATTTCTTCCTCCAGTGTCATCTTATCCCTCTTCCTCAGTTGCCTTCATCTCATGACATGGTATATATATTTATTCAAAATGTAATTAGGTTGCATGTTGCCCCTGTTAATATTGTGTCCAATCGGGTTACACAGTTTATTTCCAGGTTTTGGAAGGCCTTTTGTGGTCAGATTGGGATGGAATTGTGTTTTTCCTTTTCATAACATCTTCATTCTAAAGGTCCCTCTGAAAGGACCAGCCAGTTGTTTAACCCCTTAATGACCAATAGACATCTTTTTACTGACCTGCGATTTAAGAGACTAGCTTTCCACGACAGGTAACATTCCTGTAACTGTCACCTGTACATTATAGCTGACAACTTGCTGCATCAGCCACGATCAGTGTTGGCACTGACCATGGACATTTAACCCCTTAGTTTCTGCTGTCAATAGTGACTACAAAATGTAAATAGTTAACAGAGTGTGGGGGCTTCCTCTTTAACCTCATTGGCACCCTGAGTTCTTGATTGTGTAGTCCTGATGTTTGCCATGGCAGTTCATGGCCAAATGATGGCCTTAGAGTCTTTCGGCTATAGCGGCCTGTACAGAAGTTATCAAAATTTAGGTGGTAAAAATAAACTTTTTCATTCTTGTCATGCCACTTTCCATTACTTCCTGAAAAGAACCAGAAGGGTTAATGAACTACCTGAAAGCAATTTTAAATATGTTGAGGGGTGCGTTTTTTAAAATGTTATGACTTTGGGTGGTTTCCAACATATAGAACCCCCAAAGTCACTTCAAAACTGAACCGGTCCCTATAAAAATAAGTTTTGTAAATTTCCTTGAAAAAATTAAAAATGAATGCTACATTTTAAACCTTCTAAAATGCTAACAAAATAAAACAACACTTTACATAAGGTGCTGATGTAAAGCAGACATGAGGAAAATGTTATTTATTAATGTTTTTGTGTGGTATGACAATCGGAATTAACCCCTTAAGCCCCGCGGGTGGTTTGCACGTTAATGACCGGGCCAATTTTTACAATTCTGACCACTGTCAATTTATGAGGTAATTACTCTCGAACGCTTCAACGGATCCCCCTGATTATGAGATTGTTTTTTCGTGACATATTGTACTTCATGATTGTGGAAAAATTTCTTCGATATCACTTGCGTTTATTTGTGAAAAAAATGGAAATTTGGCGAAAATTTTGAAAATTTTGCAATTTTCAAAATTTGAATTTTTAAGCCCTGAAATCAGAGCGATATGTCACACAAAAGAGTTAATAAATAACATTTCCCACATGTCTACTTTACATCAGCACAATTTTGGAACCAAAATTTTTTTTTGTTAGGGAGCTATAAGGGTTAAAAGTTGACCAGCGATTTCTCATTTTTCCAACAAAATTTACAAAACCATTTTTTTAGGGACCACATCACATTTGAAGTCACTTTGAGAGGTCTTTATGACAGAAAATACCCAAAAGTGACACCATTCTAAAAACTGCACCCCTCAAGGTGCTCAAAACCACATTCAAGAACTTGATTAACCCTTCAGGTGCTTCACAGGAATTTTTTGAATGTGGAAGAAAAAAATGAACATTTAACTTTTTTCACAAAAATGTTAATTTAGACCCAATTTTTTTTATTTTCACAGGGGTAACAAGAAAAAATGGACCCCAAAATTTGTTGTGCAATTTCCCCTGGGCACGCAGATACCCAATATTTGGGGAAAAAATACTGTTTGGGCGCACGGCAGGGCTCGGAAGGGAAGGAGCGCTATTTGACTTTTTGATTGTAAAATTTGCTTGAATAATTAGCGGACGCCATGTTGTGTTTGGAGAGCCCATGTGTGCCCAAACATTGGAGCTCCCCCACAAGTGACCCCATTTTGGAAACTAGACCCCCCAAGGCACCTTTCTAGATGCATAGTGAGCACTTGGAACCCCCAGGTGCTTCACAAATTGATTCGTAACAATGAAAAAGTGAAAAAAAAAAACACTTTTTCATTTTTATGAATCAATTTGTGAAGCACCTGAGTGTTCCAAGTGCTCACAATGCATCTAGATAGGTGCCTTGGGGGGTCTAGTTTCCAAAATGGGGTCACTTGTGGGGGAGCTCCAATGTTTGGGCACACAGCGGCTCTCCAAACGCAACATGGTGTCGCTAACAATTTGAGCCGATTTTCCGTTAAATTTGTTAGAGGACACCATGTTGCATTTAGAGAGTCCCTGTGTGCCCAAACATTGGAGCTCCCCCACAAGTGACCCCATTTTGGAAACTAGACCCCCCAAGGCACCTATCTAGATGCATAGTGAGCACTTGGAACCCCCAGGTGCTTCACAAATTGATTCGTAACAATGAAAAAGTGAAAAAAAAAACACTTTTTCATTTGTATGAATCAATTTGTGAAGCACCTGAGGGTTCCAAGTGCTCACTATGCATCTAGATAGGTGCCTTGGGTGGTCTAGTTTCCAAAATGGGGTCACTTGTGGGGGAGCTCCAATATTTGGGCACACAGCGGCTCTCTAAATGCAACATGGTGTCCGCTAACAAATTTAACGCAAAATTGGCTCAAATTGTTAGCGACACCATGTTGCGTTTGGAGAGCTGCTGTGTGCCCAAACATTGGAGCTCCCCCACAAGTGACCCCATTTTGGAAACTAGACCCCCCAAGGCACCTATCTAGATTCATAGTGAGCACTTGGAACCCCAGGTGCTTCACAAATTGATTCATAAAAATGAAAAAGTGTTTTTTTTTTTCACTTTTTCATTTTTACGAATTAATTTGTGAAGCACCTAGGGGTTCCAAGTGCTCACTATGCTTCTAGATAGGTGCCTTGGGGGGTCTAGTTTCCAAAATGGTGTCACTTGTGGGGGAGCTCCAATGTTTGGGCACACAGGGACTCTCTAAATGCAACATGGTATCCGCTAACAAATTGAATGGAAAATCGGCTCAAATTGTTAGCGGACACCACATTGCGTTTGGAGAGCTTCTCTGTGCCCAAACTTTGGAGCTCCCCCACAAGTGACCCCATTTTGGAAACTAGACCCCCCAAGGCACCTTTCTAGATGCATAGTGAGCACTTGGAACCCCCAGGTGCTTCACAAATTGATTCGTAATAATGAAAAAGTGAAAAAAAAAACACTTTTTCATTTTTACGAATTAATTTGTGAAGCACCTAGGGGTTCCAAGTGCTCACTATGCATCTAGATAGGTGCCTTGGGGGGTTTAGTTTCCAAAATGGGGTCCCTTGTGGAGGAGCTCCAATGTTTGGGCACACAGGGACTCTCCAAATGCAACATGATATCCGCTAACAATTTGAGCCGACAATTTGTTAGCGGATATCATGTTGCATTTGGAGAGTCCCTGTGTGCCCAAACATTGGAGCTCCCCCACAAGTGACCCCATTTTGGAAACTAGACCCCCCAAGGCACCTATCTAGATTCATAGTGAGCACTTGGAACCCCAGGTGCTTCACAAATTGATTCATAAAAATGAAAAAGTGTTTTTTTTTTCACTTTTTCATTTTTACGAATCAATTTGTGAAGCACCTGGGGGTTCCAAGTGCTCACTATGCATCTAGAAAGGTGCCTTGGGGGGTCTAGTTTCCAAAATGGGGTCACTTGTGGGGGAGCTCTAAAGTTTGGGCACAGAGGGGCTCTCCAAACACAATGTGGTGTCCGCTAACAATTTGAGCCGATTTTCCATTCAATTTGTTAGCGGATACCATGTTGCATTTAGAGAGTCCCTGTGTGCCCAAACATTGGAGCTCCCCCACAAGTGACCCCATTTTGGAAACTAGACCCCCCAAGGCACCTATCTAGATTCATAGTGAGCACTTGGAACCCCAGGTGCTTCACAAATTGATTCATAAAAATGAAAAAGTGTTTTATTTTCACTTTTTCATTTTTACGAATCAATTTGTGAAGCACCTGGGGGTTCTAAGTGCTCACTATGCATCTAGATAGGTGCCTTGGGGGGTCTAGTTTCCAAAATGGGGTCACTTGTGGGGGAGCTCCAATGTTTGGACACACAGGGGCTCTCCAAACGCAACAAGGCGTCCGCTAACTATTTGAGCCGATTTTCCATTCAATTTGTTAGCGGACACCATGTCGCGTTTGGAGAGCTCGTGATGTGCCTAAACAGTGGAGCTCCCCCACAAGTGTCCCCATTTTGGAAACTATACCCCTCAAAGATTTTATTAAGGTGTATAGTGAACATTTTGAACCCAGAGGTACGGCACATTATTTGTTTACATTAGGTCATCATATTGAATAAGTTTTCATTATTCTTGAGCGCAAGTGCTCGCTACTTGAGTTTGCATCGGGTACTCAGGTATGCACCATGTACAGCGTGTGCTCGAGTGACATGCTCGAGTCCCTGCTCCGCATGTTTCACGGTTATTAGACACCCAAAAAAAAACATGCGGGGATCGCTCGTGCATGGCAGGCAATCCCCGTAAAGTTTTTTGGCCGCGAAGCATATGGGGCAGAGACTCGAGCATGTCACTCAAATACCCACGATACTAAATGCATACCAGAGCACCCGATGCAAACTCAAGTAGCGAGCACTTGCTCTCAACACTAGTCGCCATATCGTCATCTTTTTTTCTTACTTTTGAAAAAAATCCCAACCCCAGCCCTAACCCTAGCACAACCCTAGCCCCAGCACAACCCTAGCCCCAGCACAACCATAGCCCCAGCACAACCCTAGCCCCAGCACAACCCTAGCCCCAGCACAACCCTAGCCCCAAACCCAGCCCTAACCCTAGCCCAATCCTAACTCAAGAGTTTATTTTTGACGCCGTTCCTTGTGCGGTATAAGTGATTAGACGACTTTATTCTTCGGGTCGGTGTGATTACAGCAATGCCAGAATCATATGGGGTTTTTATGACTGACAGCTGTCACACACTAAAAGACGCATTTTTTGTAAAATCTAGTTTTTGCATCGCCATATTTTGAGAGCTATAATTTTTCCAGATTTTGGCAGACAGTCATGTGACGGCTCGTTTTTTGCGGGATGACTTGACGTTGTTATTGGTGCCATTTTCAGGCACGTGACATTTTTTGATCGCTTTCTATTCCGATTTTTGGGAGGCAGAATAAACAAAAACCAACAATTCAGGAATTGTTTTTTTTATTTTTTTTTATTCTGTTCCGCGGGTGGTAAAATTGATGAGGCAGCTTTACTCTTCGGGTCAGTACGTTTACAGCGGTACCACATTTGTATCATTTTTCTATGTTTTGGCGCTTATACACAATAAAAGCTATTTTATAGAAAAAAATATTTTTTAGTATCGCTTTATTCTGAGAGCTATAACTTTTTTATTTTTCGGCTGATGGAGCTATATGGCGGCTTGTTTTTTGCGGGACGAGATGACGTTTTCAGCGGTATCATTTTTATTTATATGCGTCTTTTTGATCGCGTGTTATTCCACTTTTTGTTTGGCGGTATGGTGATAAAGCATTGTTTTTTGCTTGGTTTTTTTTTTTTTTTTTTTACCGTGTTCACTGAAGGGGTTAACTAGTGGGACAGTTTTATAGGTCAGGTTGTTCCGGACGCGGCGATACCAAATATGTGTACTTTTATTGTTTTTTTTTAATTTTTTTTATAATAATATTTATTGATGGGTACATTATATTTTTATTTTTGGTGTATTATTTTTTTTATTTTTTTATAATATTTTTGCACATTTTTTTTTTTTTTTTTCCCACTTTCACACAGGTTATACACTTTATTACTTTGTCCCACTCTGGGACTTTCACTTTTTTTTCTGATCGCCTGCATGGCACAGGAATGGAGCACCATCCCTATGCCATGAAGGCTGTCAGAAGTGCACAGTGTGAAGATTGCTTGGAGATGCACTGCGCATGTCCAAGCAATCTTCCTGCTCTCTGGTGACCCGGATGTTGTCATGACGACATCGGGTCGTCATGGCAACACCCGGGAAGCCTTTGCAGACTGCGCTGGAAGCCGGAAGAGGAGGTGAGTATCGCCGATCACCTCCCCTTGCCCCCGCAATGCCGCGATCGACTTCGATCGACTTCGATCGCAGCATCGCGGGGGTTAATGTGCTGGGAGCGGTGCGTGACCGCTCCCTGCACATAGTACCGGGTGTCAGCTGTGACAATCAGCTGACACCCGGCGGCGATCGCGCCCGCACAGCCTGTGTGCGGGCGCGATCGCGATGACGTACTAATATGGGTCTGGCTCTTAAGTCCCAGGGCACAGACGCGTATTAGTATGTCAGATGTTATTAAGGGGTTAAAGGGATAGTCATTCAAAGTTTGAAAATTGCAATTTTTAAAACATTTTTGACAAATTTCTGATATTTTTATAAATTAACGCAAAACATCAACCTAAATTTACCATTATTATAAAGTATCATGTGCCACAAAAAATAATCTCAAAATCAATGGGATTTGTTGAAGCATTCCAGAGTTATTACTATATAAATCGAAAATGGTCAGGTTTCAAAAAACTGGTCTTGTCACTAAGGGGTTAAAACTTATCTCAGGTGCTTTTGTTCTCATAACCAACTTGAATGGGGAGCTTATTTGCCATTGGCGAAGTTTTCCCTTAATAACAGACATCATGAGTCTTTAGGTACACCCCCCTCCTTTCGTAATTTTTGGTTCAATCCCAAGACTCCTGCCTTCCACAAAGGATGGGAAGAAATTTTGAGGGTTTCTGAGACCACTGTGCCAACACAGCATTTATCCTTACTTATGCCGGGCATATTTTTCAGTGGGTCAAGAGACATAAGCCATTGTTCATATGCGCCTGAAAGTTGACTCTTGAATTGATGTTTGTTGATTTGTTGAATGCTTGTTGACTACCTATTGTATCCATCCCAGCAGCTTATTGCTTTGCTATCTTTGAGGGACAAAGGCGCAGGTTAACTGAACAATTGATGTTTGTTAATTTGGTAAATGCCTGCTGAATACCCATTGTATCAGTCCAGGTAGCTTGTCATTCTAATAGGAAAGACGATGATCCAGCTCCACAGACTCCAATAATAAAAACAAATGTTTTTTATTTGGAATTTTTTTTAAATATCCAGATAGTGATAATGTAACTCCAGCTGATGGAAGAACAATAATAGAAGGGAAAACACAGGGGCACCAAAAAATTCTAAATAAAAGACATTTGTTTTTATTATTGGAGTCTGTGGAGCTGGATCATCGTCTTTCCTAATACCTGTCTACTGAGCGCAAGCAGCAGCGCTGATCACGGATCCCGGAGACACCCAGCTGGTTCATGGAGGTGAGCTGTTTTTTTTTCTGTTCCCTTTCCAGCTTGTCATTCTACAAACATTGAAGGACAAAATATGCATGCTATTTGAACACTCAAACAATGAAAGATGACCTCCTCCCACCTCCCCCCAAACCTGTGGATAATGGCCTGAATAAGAGCTGTGGACTGTAAAAGAGGGATCTGCCTCTGTTTCCACAGACTCTACATGACAGTAGCCAAGGCACCATGGCTACAACCGGAAGAATACATATTTAAGACTCTACATAACAGTAGCCAAGGGACCATGGCTCCAACTGGAGAAATATAGATTTGAGACTCCACATGACAGTAGCCAAGGTACCATGGCTCCAACTGGAGGAATACAGATTTGAGACTCTAGAGAACAGCAGCCAAGGAACCATGGAACCAACAGATTTGATTCACTGTCCATCACTGAACCCATGAAGACGTTTGGAGAACCCAGGTTGGGACAATCATGTCACCTGGCCACAACATCAATAGACTCTGTCAGCTTCCTAAGCTTGCCACTACCTCCTCTCTCAGGGTGCTACTGGTTAGGGTAGTCAGCCCTGAAAGCGCCGGTCGCACATTTTCAAATTCCCAGCGAGCAAGTGGAAGGGTGAGACTCTATCATTTGCACCAACTTATGTATTTTCTGGGACTGTTCTGTATGTTATTGCTAGAGATGAGCGTTGTTCTACTCGAACTGTTCGCCAATCTCAAATTCGAGCTGTTTTGGGCGGTGTTCGAGCCGGTCGGCGAACACGAACAATTTGAGAAAAATTCGGCTGTTCGAGGTTATGTTCGATAACTGTTCGTGCACCAAAATCATAACTGGATATTTTCTCAGTAATGATGAAAATTAATGTTAATACGCAGTTTGAGTGTACAGCGGGGCGGGGGGAGGGGCAGGGGATGGATCTCTGCAGGAACAATGAAGATCTCCATTTTTTTTTCTCTTTCCCGCATTTGCAGTGGGGAGGTGCAATCTGTCAGCCTATTAGCAGCGCACACACGGAGCGAAGTGCTTTTTTTCACACAAGCAAGGGCATGTGTGATTGGCAGTGTATGTCACATGTCCTTGCCCTATAAGACCAAGCCATTTTCCCCGTCGCCACCATTGTCTCACTGCTGCAGCTGCGTGTTAGACGGCACCGCTGTTGCTGTGTGCGCTATACCTTGTTAATTTCAAGCCAATTTTCGCACAAATATACAGATAGCTTGGGAGTAGGGAATAGTTGTGATTGCAGTCCTTTTAAGGACTAGGTTACAGCATTTCCTACGACTTTTATCAAGCAGGTCTGTGCTCTTAAATAGATAGATTGTGGGAGTAAAGACTAATTGTAATTGGAGTCCTTTTCAGGACTAGGTTACATCAGTTCCTATCAGTTTTTGCCAGGCAGGTCTGTGCCAGTGCTGTGCAAGTTTTTTTCACAGCATTTGGCTGAATCTAGCAAAGCTAATCTTTTTTGGCCTATTGCAGAGTGTGTTAGTCAGTGGAGTAGCCTATCTGTGTTGCAAGATATACCACCTGTGTATAGAATACCAATTTTTTTACTGCACCTAGTGAAGTAAAATCTTTTGGGCATAGCATCATTCTATTAGTCCATCTATACTGACCTCCATCAGGTTGCAAACTGAATATAATTTTTTTCTGCATCTAGCTCTGAAAAAATATTTGGGCTTTTAGCAGTGTGTGGGACTTGGTCTATTAGTCCATCTATACTGACCTCCATCAGGTTGCAAATTAAAAATAATTTTTTTCTTCATTTAGCTCTGAAAAAATATTTGGGCTTCTAGCAGTGTGTGGGACTTGTTCTATTAGTCCTTCTATACTGACCTCCAGCAGGTTGCAAATTGAATATAATTTTTTTCTGCATCTAGCTCTGAAAAAATATTTGGGCTTCTAGCGGTGTGTGGGACTTGGTCTATTAGTCCATCTATACTGACCTCCATCAGGTTGCAAATTAAAAATAATTTTTTTCTGCATCTAGCTCTGAAAAAATATTTGGGCTTCTAGCAGTGTGTGGGACTTGGTCTATTAGTCCATCTATACTGACCTCCATCAGGTTGCAAATTAAAAATAATTTTTTTCTGCATCTAGCTCTGAAAAAATATTTGGGCTTCTAGCGGTGTGTGGGACTTGGTCTATTAGTCCATCTATACTGACCTCCATCAGGTTGCAAATTAAAAATAATTTTTTTCTGCATCTAGCTCTGAAAAAATATTTGGGCTTCTAGCGGTGTGTGGGACTTGGTCTATTAGTCCATCTATACTGACCTCCATTAGGTTGCAAATTAAAAATAATTTTTTTCTGCATCTAGCTCTGAAAAAATATTTGGGCTTCTAGCGGTGTGTGGGACTTGGTCTATTAGTCCATCTATACTGACCTCCATCAGGTTGCAAATTAAAAATAATTTTTTTCTGCATCTAGCTCTGAAAAAATATTTGGGCTTCTAGCAGTGTGTGGGACTTGGTCTATTAGTCCATCTATACTGACCTCCATCAGGTTGCAAATTGAATAAAAAAAATTTCTGCATCTAGCTCTGAAAAAATATTTGGGCTTCTAGCGGTGTGTGGGACTTGGTCTATTAGTCCATCTATACTGACCTCCATCAGGTTGCAAATTAAAAATAATTTTTTTCTGCATCTAACCCAGCCAATAGTTTTGGCCTAATACCACAGTTTGGCCACTCAGCTCTGCTCGGTTACCATCCATTGTTTTTTTGTGCAAACAACTCCAGAGTTGTGAATTAGTTAACCACCAAAATGAGTGGAAAAAGGCCTGCTGCTGGTGGAAAGGGGAATAGGCGTGTTGGGAAGGGGAAAAAAGGTTGTGTCCGTGGGGTAGGTGCAGAAGAAAGACCATCTTCCAGCCAAACTAAAATGTCTACTTCTTTTAGCGGACAATGTGATAAGATCCCTTTCTTACGGCCACGCCAATCGCTACAAATTCCAGATGAGGCACAAAAACAGCAGGTGCTTCAACGGATATCAAGTGTTCCTTTAAGTGGGCTCTCCTCCACATCAACTTCAACATCACAAATACTCCAGTCCTCAAAGGTGTCACCCAAATCGCACTTGCTTCCTCACAGCTCCCAAATCTCCAGCTGCCCGTCTGAGTATGAGGTAGAACAGATGGTTGAGTCTGCAGAGCTGTTTACTCATACTATAGCCTGGGAATCAGAGGTCGACTCCAGCGCTTCTGTGAATCCAGACGAGGAAATGATCTGCACTGATGTCCAGAATCTTTATGAGTCGGATCCAGGACCAGACGCAGAAGGTTCTGACCATAATGTAGACCCTCATTCCCAAACTGTAACTCCTGTTGGTGGAGACAATGAGGAAGACGATGATAAGACTCAAATACCTGATTGGAGCGACAACTTTAGTTTTTTGTCAGGGCAGGAACAGGTTGGCTCTGAGGACGACGGGTGTGATAACGCACAGGGTGATGATGATGAGTTCGGAGATCCCACTTACTGTCAACCCACAGTCAGCCAAGAGATGAGGTCAGCAGAGGAGGTGGAGGAAGATGCTAGTGACGACGAGGTCAGGGTGCGCCTTCCTGGACAGAGACGTAGTACTGGAAGCACGTCAACAACTGCATCCTCAAACACAACTCTGCCTCTCACCACAAGTCGTGGTGGCTCTTCAGGTCGCATGGGTGCTAAGCCTTGCATAGCCTGGGCATTTTTTCAGATCGATAAAGATGACCCAACTCGTGTTATCTGTAACATTTGTCAGCAAAAGCTAAGTAGAGGCCAAAAAATACATAGTTTGAGTACTTCATGCATGAACCGGCACATGGACATGAAGCATAAGTTGCAGTGGGAAGCTCAGTGTGCTACAATGCGGCCTAGCCGGCCGGGCCAACCACCGTCTGCCATATCTTGTGCATCCGCGGCCTCTTCATCCTCTGTGACTGGGGGGACAGCAGTCACACCTGTTTTGGGGCGCAGACCTGCCACCTCTTTACCCGCAACAGCCAGCGTGATTGGCAGGTCATCATTTTCTTTGGAGGTGGTAACACCAGCTGGTCTTGAGCGCTGTCCGACATCGATAGCACCACCTTTGGATCAAGGCAACCTAACATGTCCGCCTGCATCTTCCTCACAGACCGGCAGTTTGCCGGGGACACCCTTATCAACCCCGTCTAAGCACAATAGCCAGCCCTCGGTCCCTCAGATGTGGACAAGTAAAAGACCATTTCCTCCTAGCCATGAGAAAGCTAAGAGGTTGAATTTCACCATCTGCAAGCTCTTGGCTACAGAAATGCTGCCTTTCCGCCTGGTGGACACAGAGGATTTTCGAGACCTTATGTCCATCGCAGTGCCCCAGTACCAGATGCCCAGTCGGCACTACTTCTCAAAGAAAGGTGTGCCTGTGCTCCACCAGCATGTCGCACACAACATCACCGCGTCTTTGAGAAACTCTGTGTGTGACAGGGTACATTTCACCACAGACACTTGGACGAGTAGGCATGGACAGGGGCGTTACATGTCGCTGACTGGGCACTGGGTAACTATGGTGACAGCAGGACAAGGGGCTGCTGTCCAAGTCTTGCCGTCCCCACGAGTTGTGCGTCAATCCTCTTTATGTCAAAGTTCCTCCACTGCTTCTGCCTCCTCAACCTCCTCTCGGTCTTCCACCTGCACCCAAAGCCTGTCTGGTCATGCCACAAGCTTTCTAACTGCGCAGAAGGGATTCTGCAAACCTCCTTACTATGCTGGCAGTAGGGCTCAACGTCATCAGGCGGTTTTTACATTGAAATGTCTGGGAAATGTGAGTCACACAGCTGAGGAGTTGTGGTCAGCTCTGGAGAACCAATTTCATGAATGGTTGTCTCCACTGGACCTGAAACCAGGGAAGGCCGTGTGCGACAATGCTGCAAACCTGGGTGCGGCCCTTCGCCGGGGCAATGTCACACACGTGCCTTGTATGGCTCACGTGTTGAACCTGGTTGTCCAGCAATTTGGCCCACTATCCCAGACTAGATGGCCTTCTGCAGAGGGCACGGTCGCTGTGTGCTCACTTCCGCCGTTCGCATCCCGCAGCTCAGCGACTTACATCTCTACAGAAGTCGTTGGGCCTGCCACTTCACCGGCTAAAATGCGATGTGCCTACCCGGTGGAATTCAACTCTGCACATGTTGCAGCGACTGTGGCAGCACCGACAAGCCCTGGTGCAATACGTTCTGACGTATAGCCTGGGCCAACGAGATTCAGAGGTGGGGCAAATCACGCTGGAGGAGTGGTCTCAGATCAGGGACCTATGCACCCTTCTGCACAGTTTTGAAATGGCGACGAAGATGTTTAGTGCTGACGATGCCATTATCAGCATGACTATTCCGGTGATTTACATGCTGGAGCACATGTTAAACAGAATTCGGAGTCAGGTGGTGGCACAAGAGGAGGTGGAGGAAGTAGAGGAGGAGGAGTTGTATGCGGAAGGGCTAACATCTGCAAGGTCCAGACGGTCGGCAGCACCAAGGCGGCAGGCATGTGAGGGTGGGGGAGATGATTTTACCAGGGTGCATGGTAGCAGCCAAACTAGTGAGGAAGGTGCAGGAGCCCAGGAAGAAGTGGAGGACGAACTGATGGAAGACTCATCAGATGAGGGAGACCTTGATCACATTTCTGTTGTGCGAGGTTGGGGGGAGAGGACAGAGGAAGGAAGCATGATTGTTACCTCGCCACCAACACAACAGGGACTTGGTGCTCCTGGATGCGCAACACACATGAGTGCCTTCTTGCTGCACTACCTGCAACATGACCCTCGAATTGTGAGAATTAGAAATAATCCTGACTACTGGCTTGCCACACTGTTAGATCCCCGGTACAAAAGTAAATTTGCAGAAATTATTCCTGCCATAGAAAGGGATGCACGCATGCAGGAGTATCAGCAGAGACTGTTGCAGAATCTTACATGTGCTTTTCCACAAAATACCAGTGGTGCACGTAGTGAATCTCACAGTTCCAACTTGCCAACCGTGGGACCGTCAAGTGTTCAGCACTCAAACTGTAACAGAACCACAGTATCTGCTGGTAACATCAATTTTGCGGAATCATTTCACCACTTTTTAGCCCATCCTTTGCAAGGCCACAGGAGACAAGAAGTCTGACACATAGTCAACGCCTAGAGACGATGGTACAGGAGTATCTCCAAGTAAACATTGAAGCCACGACTGTGTCACTGGACCCTTGCTCTTTTTGGGCTTCCAATCTGAATAAATGGCCGGAGCTAGCCACTTACGCCTTGGAGATCTTGTCATGCCCCGCAGCCAGCGTTCTGTCTGAACGTGTGTTCAGCGCTGCTGGTGGTGTGCTGACAGATAAGCGCACGCGGCTCTCCACTGATAATGTAGACAGACTCACGTTCATAAAGATGAACAAATCATGGATCCGAAACGACTTTTCTACCCCTGTGTCATCCTGGGGAGAGTAAAAGCTTGATGATTGGTTAAAATCACCCTACCAACCGTTTTAAGCTTTCAAATTACTAATCATGTTTATCTGTATCTTGACTGGAAAATAATTTGGGCTTTGTAGCAGTGTGCAGCACTGATCCTATTAGGCCATCTATAATAAGCTTCACCAGATTTAAAATTAAAAATAATTTTTAGCTGCATCTAGCCCGGAAAATAATTTTGGGGCTCCGAGATGCGCAAGACACATAAGTGCCTTCTTGCTGCACTACCTGCAGCATGACCCTCATATTGTCAGAATTCGAAGTAATCATGACTACTGGGTTGCCACACTCTTAGATCCCCCAAACTTTTCGATCAACCTTTTCATTTTAATAAAGACCAAAAAAATGGTCATTTTTGAAATTATAAGCATTAGCAGGTTGTTAGGAACTGAAATCAAACAGTTTTCAACTCAGAACTTTATTCTAGGTGATGTTACATTTTCACATAGGACCCCTTGTTCGAAAGGAGCTTCTGAACTCTCTCGTCCATTGAATTTGTCAGGTTTTGGATGGTTTCTGCTTCAATTGTTTTGCATGAGGACAGAATACCCTCCCAGAGCTGTTGCTTAGATGTGAACTGCCTCCCGCCATCATAGACACTCCTTTTAATGATGCTCCAAAGGTTCTGAATGGGGTAGAGGTCAGGGGAGCATGGGGGTCACACCATAAGTTTGTCCCCTTTTATGCCCATATCAGCCAGAGATGCAGATGTTTTATGTGCAGCATGAGATGGTGCATTATCATGCAGAAAAATGATCTTGCTGTGAAATACACGGTTCTTCTTCTTGAACCATGGCAGGAAGTGCTGTTTGAGAAAATCCACATACATTATGGAGTTCATCTTTAGCGCCTTCAGGGATCCTAAAGGGGCCGACAATCTCTCTCCCCATGATTCCAGCCCAAAACATTACTCCACCTCCTCCTTGTTGGTGCTGTAGCCGTGTTTGCGTGGGGTGTCAATCAACCAGCCATCCTCCACTCCATTCATCTGGACCATCGAGCGCTGCATGGCACTCATCCGTGAACAAAACAGTTTTGAAATCAGTCTTCATGTAATGTTTGGCCCACTGGAGCCGTTTCTGCTTGTGTGAAGTGGATAGAGGAGGTCGACAGGATGGCGTATGCACAGCTGCAAACCTCTGAAGGACCCTGCATCTTGTTGTTCGGGGGACGTTGGAGGCACAAGCAGCTTCAAAAACTTGTCTGCTGCTATGACAAGGCTTTTTTGCCGCTGCTCTTTCAACCTGACGTAATTGCCTGTAGGAAAGAGTCCTCAATTTGCCCTTATCAGCACACACACGTGTGTACTGTGAATCAGCTACATACTTCTTGATTGCCAAGACACTTCATCCTGATCATCGCACAATGTTGATTGTAGTCATGCCTTGACCTAAACACTCCACAATTTGTTGCTTCTCAGCAGCCGACACATCCTTTTTCTTTCCCATTTTGGCAGAAAATGTAGGCTGCTTAATAATGTGAGAGAGCCTTCTTAAGTAGTCTTGCCTTTCATTGGACACACCTGCCAAACTAATTAGCACAGATGTCTGCAATTGCTTACAGTGATATAAAGAGCCCTGACACACATCACCATCAATGAGTTTAACTGACAAACAAACAAATTCTTCCCTTATCACTCCTAAACACTTTTTGCATAATAATTTGGAACGCGGTGTACATGTGCTTTTCCACAAAACACCAGTGGTTCACGTAGTGAATCTTACAGTTCTAACTTGCCAACCGTGGTCTGTATGGAATTGTTCAATAAAGGGCCCAAAATTAAGATAACATAGATGGGAGAGGTCTCTATGAATAGGAATTCCTAAGTATTTGATACCCTGTGAGGGCCAGGCAAAGGGAAAGTTGGACTGGATGGAATCCTATATGGATTTAGGGAGGGAGACATCGAGGGCCTCAGACTTCGCTGCATTGATTTTAAAATTTTACCATGTAACAAAGTGATCTATTTCAGCCATAACAGCAGGGATGGATATATGTGATTGAGTGATATATACTAGGACATCATCAGCAAATAGAGAGCACTTGTACTCGGTGCCTCCCACCTCAATCCACCTAATATTGGGGTTATGGCGAATTGATGAGAGCAGGTGCTCCGTCACTAGGATGTATATGAGAGGGGACAGAGGACATCCCTGCCTTGTCCCATTGGTGATTGTGAAAGGTGATGAAAATGTTCTGACGCACCCCCTGGGCCTTGGGACACCCGGAGCCGGACCCTTTTTGGTGGATGCTGGTGGTTGTAGTCTTCGTGGCGGCGATCCGGTTCCGTGGCTCAGGGCGGTCAAACCAGTGGCGGAACTATTTATGTGGTTTTGATGTTTAAATGTCCGACTACGCCACCAGTGGATTGCGGTCAGAGTGAACCGCCGCTACAGGGCAGACCGCTAAGGCTGGTGTTGTGGGTGCAGCAGAGCGTAGCATAACTCCCCACGGGAGGAGTATAGCCTCAGGGCAGTGTATGCGGAGGATGGGGGTGATGGTGCAGGGCAGCAGCAGTAACGACACGGAGTCAGTGATGCAGTTCAGGGCCTTTACTCACAGTTCTTATTATCCAGACCACGTCTGCAGGTAACGGCTGCCCACGTCGTACTGTGCTCACCAGGTGAGGGGCTCAGATAACTTTGGAGCGCTTCACAGGACCCCCTTTGTGTGTCCTTTGTCTGGCCTTTCTTACCAACACTTCTGTCCGGCTGCCTCGAGCCTCCTCTTGGTAAACGTGGCTCCAGTTTCCCTGACCCTATGTGGTGCCTTCCTAGCGGGTGGAGCAAGGGGCTGCGCCACATAAAATGTCAGAGCCTCCGGTTTCTAGCTGAGGGTCGTTTCCTGCCTCCACTAGTTCGGGGACCGGTCTCCCCCTTTGGCCTGACCCCTCCACGCAGGTGGATTCGGGCGTGCGGTGGTGACTCGCCCGTCCGCACCCCTGGGATCCCTTCATTCCTCGTTCCTGGAGCCTTCTCCGCTCCTCTTCCTTCCTTCTCCCTCTTGCAGGCCTGGGCCTCTGTTACTAGGCCCGCCTCCGGAGCAGAGCTCATGCAGAGCCCCTGCTCCCTGCCACTTCTGCTCAGACTTCTCTGCACTGAACTAAGATGGTGCCCACCTTTTATACTCCCTTCTCAATGCACCCAGGAACTGCTTCCTCCCTGCTCCTGCACTGCAGGGTTCCCCTTCCTCAGTGTTCCCTCCCCCCACTCCAGCCAGGGACAGGGACTGTCGTGCCCATCTCAGGGGCATATTGGTCGCCCTGCCCCACGGCAATGTGGTGTAATGCATGCAGGTGTCGGGTCCTGATCCACACTCCATCCTTATCTGAGAGTGAGATATCACACCTCTGGGTGAGGTGCAATAAGTCTGTAGCAACCGAGCCCTCGGTGCTACAGTTCCATTTATCTTCAGCCTAGGTGACGTATTGTGATACAGGGCCGTGATTTTGGCTATAAAAGGGTCCCCTAGACCCCTACCCCAAGCTTTTAAGAGAATCATATATGGCGTGCTAGGAGACTCTATGGAATGCTTTCTCAGCATCCAACGAGAGTATCTACTTACAAATTTTTAACTGCATCTAGCCCAGGAAATACTTTGTGCCTAGTAGCAGTGTCTGCTAGTCAGCGGATTATCCCGGCTGTTAAGCAAGCTACACCACCTGTAGTTTGGACACTTAATTTTTTCAAAGGAAATGCTTCGGGACCACGGGATACTCAGTGAAGAGCATCAGGAGGCACCCCAAGGCATAGGGGCTGGGACTGGCACTAGGATGCCTTGCGGTGGACAGCCGAGCTCGATCCTTATAAAAGCTTTTTAACTGCAGCAGCTTTAGTGGACGCTACTGGAGCTGGAATTACGCGGCTGCTGGCATGAGACTTGCCCTCCAATAGATCCTTGTAAATGGATTTAAAGTGTATTCATTCAAATTAGAGGGACAATTTAAATTAAAAAGCTTAGAGCTGCCTTCACCACAGGGGGGCTCTCTCGACCCACCAGCGGACAGGCACCAGTATTGGGAGAGGGGGGCTGGCCGTCAGGGTTCACCGCGGCTCTGGCACAAACCCGGCGACACGGAGGTGGCACGGGCAGGAGCGGACTGGCCATCTCGGCTTCTCACTTTTTGGATTTTAGAAGGGCATGACATGCCTATATCTGTGTCTCCCCCTCCTTTTACTCCTCCACCTCTTTTCTTTTCGCATGACTATATGTACTTGTCACTTTTCCATGTGTTAGTTGTGTCTTCTGAGCAGTTTGTCAGCTTTTGGACACCTTTGAAGGTGTTTTCTATGTGTTTCTATGTGTTTTTGTTTGCCTGCCATTGGTTTTAACGGTGTTCGAAGGTGTTCGACGAACAGTTCGGCGAACACACGGGTGTTCGACGAACCGAACCGAACTCGAACACTACGGGGGTGGCTCAACACTAGTTATTGCCTAATGATGGTTCAATAAAGTATTGCCTCACTGTGTTACCCTCACCCTGTGTTGTCTGAGTAGTATTCTGCCCATGGCAAAGGAGTATGGGCGTTCAGTGGGATGAGCCCTGGTCCATGCGGTTTTTCTTAAGATGTCTAGGCCAGCGGAAGAGAACACCCACTGATCCTTGTATCTCCACAACCACCAATAGACTGAAGGGGATATGGCAGGGGATTAATTGGCAGCTCTGAAATGGAAATCAACATTCAGCCAGAAGGTTGAGGCAAAAAAATATCGGTCTCAGGGGGAAAATCTGGCGGTTGGGGATTTGGTATTGGTGTCTACAAGAAACTTAAAACTTAAGGTTCCCTGATTTAAGCTCGCCACCAAGTTTATTGGACCTTTTACTATTCTAGAGGTCGTTAATCTGGTTGCTTTCAGGGTTAATATTCCTGATAGCTTTAGGATACCCAACATTTTTCATTGATCTCTCCTTAAGAAAGCCTTTGGTTTCTCATCCCTCTCCTGATCCTGTCTTGGTCAATAATCAATAGGAATATGAAGATGAGCAAATCATTGATTCAAGGAAGGTCCAAAATTTCAATATTTAATTCACTGGAAGATTTATGGGCTAGAGGAGAGGTTGTGGGTCAGTAAGAGGCGCATCCATGCGGATAAGTTAATTGCGGAATTTCATTCTAGGTTTCCTGACAAACCGGACATAGAGGGGGTACTGTCAACAGAAGGGAAGGGATGGGATGTCGCCATCTGGGGGCGAGGCCAGCATGGAGCCCCACCTTACCCATGTACTTCGTTCAAGGGGACCAGCATGGTGTGATTGGGAGGTGACATGCAATCGCTCACAGCTCTGATGCTGTTCAGGGGTTGCGGGACTCCTGGCTTCCTAGGGTCAGCCTCCAGCAGCGTCAGCTGCTGCCAGAAAACATGGGACGCTATGTCTCCTGGTTCAGGTATGTGATGGGAGGTTCCTTTCTCCTCGCTCCTTCCTCTGTCTGTCTGGGCAGAGGGTGGAGAATGGCTTTTACCTCAGCAGTGTCAGGTGTTCCAGGAGAGAGATATTTAAACTAGTCATATCCTCTTGCTCACCGCTGATTATTCAGTTGCACTTCAGTAGTATGGTTGATAGTTTTTGGTGAGTGCTTCTTTGGCTTGTCTTTGGCTCTGGTGTATTGTGCCCTCTGGTTCCTACATCCCTGTTTATGCTCCCTCACCTTCCAAGTTTGGTTTGCTAGGTTCATCTCTACCATACCGGTATAGCTTATTGGTGTGTTTGATCCAAATTTGATCAGTGTGCCCAGACACCATCCTCGCTACTGGCACCTGGGAAGGGCTCTGCAAAGTCCCCCTCCCTTTTGTGGGAGCGGGTGAAGAGTATTCCCAGCCCTCAAGGGTGTGAATAAGCGTGACGGCTTGCACCAAGTGTGTCTGGCATACTGCTATTGCTGGCCTCCAGTCTGGTCGTCTCACCACAACTCAAATGTTACACGGACATTAAAAATATCTTGGTTTTCAGTATTTCAGAGTATATTGCTTAAATATGTACTCTTGGAAGATAAAAATCTCTTTTAATCTGCATTCTTTCTAAAACTATGAAGGTTCATATCTCTCTGTCTGTTCTGATAAGTAACTTCATGTGATTTTACTACTTCTCACTGTGACCTCACATTACAGCACTGCAACTGCTCATGAGTGCTTTCACTCCCTTCTGGGATGTTACATCAGAGAACAGGGGCTGATCATCCTTCTGCTTATAATCTACACACACCTGAGCAAGGATTATCACAGTCTGTGTGGGTGTGATGTCTCTTTTTCCTCCCTCTCATTCTGTACTATCCCAGAAGGGAGAGAAAGCACTCTGGAAAAGTTGTGCTGTGATGTAAGGTCACAGTGACAAGTAGTAAAATCATATGGAATTACATGTAAAAACAAACAATAAAAAGGAATATAAGTCTTCAAAGTTTTGGACAGAATGTAGATTGAAATACATTTTAATTTTCACAGAGTACCTCTTTAAAATATATACCCTGGAATACTGAGAGCCAAGATATTTTCAATGTCTTTCTGACAGAATATGTGATTTAGAAGGTGGTAATCAATATTTATGAAAACTGTGCTAAGCATTTCACATGGGGAGTGGTTTATGATCAGACGAATGCTAAGCACACCACCTGATTTCTTACATAACATCCCATAAGAGAGGGAGAAGTCTCAGGAGCAAAAGCAAAATTATTAATTGAGGTCACAGTCAGAATTAGAAAAATCACATGACGTTGCATCTCAGAACAGGCAGAGGGGTATGTGCCAAAGTTTCAGTCAGAATGTAGATTGAAATACATTTTTATACCTCAAGAGTATCCCTTTAAAGGTTTAGGATCTTCCAATTTATGCAATTAATCATATTATCTCTAAATCCCATAAAATACACATCACTTGGACAGATTTGGCCTCTACTGCTGTTAAAACACACAGGCAGTAATAGAAAAATTCTGATTTCATAGAAACAGGTAAGAAATGTTCTTTGGTGAGGGCCGAAGATCAGAAATCACAATATTTGCTAGAATAAAATTGGTAAATTGATCAGTTAGATACAACTTCAGGTTCTATCAGGTTTTGTAAAAAGGACCTTTCACCAAATTTTTAATTTTGAATTGGACACACGATGCAATAGTGGCTGTGGAGTGAAATAAAATGTTCTTTTTTCTTTTTAGTCATGAGTCTCTGTTGCTGAAATATTAGCAATCAAATGATTTGACCCCTAATGAGTTAATTTTTGTTAACTCCAAGTGGGGGCTATCTGATAGTTTTAACTGTGGGCTATTTACTTCTCTTTAAAAAATAATGGCCAATCATAAGCCTGCAGCAACACTCAAAGGATAAAAGAACATGTCTTCCAGTATAGCTTAGAGCAGGTTCCATGAGTTATTGTGGCCGGAGAGGCAATGCAGCTGAGTTTAGATGTGTCACATTACAAACCCTTTTATCATCTCTCTTCCTTTATTAGCATCGTCACCTCTGCTGTACTGCCCTTTCCGCAAACTACCTTTCTGGAAATGGATCTGTAATCACAATTATGTTTTCTGTGCCTAGGCAACATTTAATGTCTCTGTAGAGAGATCAGGCTGTCATTATATGTCTCACACAGTAGTAAAATGCCTGTTCTGGACTACTCATATGTGAGGTGTTTTACACCCTGCTCTGATCTCACTGCAGAGCGTTTACAAGTTAAGCACAACAGAAATAAGTGTGATACTGATAATTTGATATCTTAGTTCTGGACAGGTAGTGTGGGGGTAATGGTAATACAGCAGAGATGACAGTGCAGTGATAAAAGGAGTGCTGATAGAAGTATTTGTAATGTGACACAGCTAAACTCAACTGTGCTGCCCTTCTCCCTACACTGAATCATGCAGGAGATTAGACCAAGAGATAATGGTTGTATTATTACATCTCACACTGAGAAACCTCCTCAAGGCTATTGTGGGTAGCGTGTTTTTTTTCTCCTGTATGTCTCTGCCTACTTATGATTGGGCAACATCATACAGGGAGAAGTACATTTCCCCAGTGAAATTGATCTAATAATGCCCACAATTAACTCATTAGTGGCCAAATACTTTGATTGCTAATATCCTCACAACAAGGATAAAAATTACATCATGTGTCCAGTTCAACAAGGAACATTTGGTGAAAAGTCCTCTTTAAGCCTAACTCTGGAGAGCTGGAGACTGAAAAGCAATAGGTTATTATCAGCTCAATTAATTAAAGAAGGAAGAAACCTGGCTGAAGCAAATCTCATATGGACATTAGTGGATGCCTCAGCAGCTGCAGTGAAAAGTTAGATCTCTGATCTTCAATTTCAATTGATGAGAAGCTGAGCCCTATATTTTTCCCATAAAAAATAGATGAAACATTAAGAATAGTAATGCAGACTGAAATAGATATATCAGATTAAAATGTTTTCAAACAACCTGGAAGTTTTCACAATAAATCTGCTGCTAAGCTTCTGGGCAGTTTATCGCTCTCATTGTGTCCATGCCAGCAAATGCTGATGTGACCTGACAGCTCCTCTAAAATGTCCTTTGTCAAAACAAAAAAACAACTTAGATTTCTCCCTGCAGTTTAACTAGAATCCTCATTCTGCATTTTAAATAATATAGCAAAACTTCCCTACAATAGACAGTGTCATATAATGTTGTCATGACATGGCCTCTGATCCTGTCAGAATTTGACATTTGATGACAGATTGCTATAATTTGCTTGATGTGTCTGCGTTATTTATTCTATTTTCCTGTATTATAAGTATGCAACCATGTATATGTTCTTATTTCAAGTGCAACTCATGTCAATGATTTGACACCAAAATCTGATGATATATTTTGTGAGCATTATTTTTAAAATTAACCCTCTACCAACAGACTCACTTTGAAAGCCCATCAACTCTAGCACTCTTGAGCTGGATAGTCATGGCAGCCATAGTCATATGTGTACACATATATATATATATATATATATATATATATATATGTATATAATTTTTTTTTTTCTAAATCAAAAAAAGAAAAAAATCAAAATGCCAGAATTGTTTTGTGGTCATTCCAAAAAAATAGATTGAAAACAAATCAGAAAGTAACAGGGACCCTAAAAAAGCATTGATAAAATCTATAGCTCATCCTCCAAAACACAATCCATTCTCTCAAGCGAAAAATCTAATAAAGATAAATATGCATTTTTAAAAAAATGTGGTTCGGGTTGAATTAGTCTGAATTGGCAAAAAAATTGGATTTGGACAGAATCAATTTGTCATAAACCGTTTGTGCCCTGAAAAGATGTGTACTATGCTCTGAGGTTTCTCTGGACCCCAAAGCATGATAAATATAGAATTGAGAAGAGGTTAAAAATAAGACAACAGACTCAGCTGCCTTAAGACCATCCCTCACCTGTTCTTCTACAGGTCTGTATCCAGTCCTCTAGGCTTCACTTCATATTTTCTTCCAGCCTTCCAATCTGCTATCGGCTATCGGCCAATGGTCTTTGGTCTTTACGTTGAGTATTCCTTCATGTTACTGCATTAGATCTAGTCAGTACCGGAAGACCCAAAGAGAAGACTGAACATCGGAGTTTGGAAAAATATGTGGCTGCTGGAAGAAGATCCAAATCATGAAAAATGTGGATTCTGGCTAGTCCATTTTGTCCATGAAATTTGGGATGAATCCAGTTTGAAAACAGTTAATGCGCTCATCTCTAATGGTGACTAAAGCTATTTTTTTTAAGTAGGATAAAATATAATATAAATTACTAATGTAAAACTCATTTAACAAAAGTAAGATTTGCTGTTTTTTTGTAATTCCATCCCTATTGTAATTTTTTCCTTATTTTCAGTATGGAAAAAGAAATGTTGCCACTTAAAACTTCAACTACTCCCGCAAAGAACAAGCTTTCATATGGCTATGTCAATGGAAAAATAAGATGTTACAGCTTTTGGAAGGCAAAGAGGAATAAAAATGAAAGCAAGAAAAATGAAAAAAATGGCTTTATCTCTAAGATATATTTTCAATCTTTCTATCTTTTTTTTGTAATTATGGCCCATAAACCGACAAAAAAAACTAGAGAAAAAAGTTTTTTCCTCATAATAGACATTTATGGCAAATTTCTTGTATATGCCGCAAATCCTTTATAGATGCAGATCTTAGTGATATCTATAAACATTTTGCCTGTGTTTTGCCTGGTGACACTGGTGGCCACAGCTACAGTTAATGGAGTGGCAGTAATGCAAATATGTCCAATTATATTCAGAACTCCCATTAAAGTCAATAGTGAGCCACCACTCACTTTTGGGTTAATATTTAATGGGGCACAGAGCCAACTAGTGATGGCATAATAGGGTTTTGTGATAAATCTTATATTGGGGATTGGTGAGCTAGCTGATGTTGCCACTTCGTTCTACGGCCTGTTGGCTGTATCAGTGGATCAATGGGTATGACTTGTGTCGGACCCAACCTATCTGATATTGATGACCTTTCCTAATGACATATCATCAAACTTATGCACCCAAAGAATGCCTTTAATTGCTTGTAGGCAATTTCAACTAAGCTGTAGAACAAATCACATGTGGATAATTCTACTTTTTATTCTTGGAGGGCAGAAATGTTACAAATTAATTATAATAGAGCCATAATGGAGATTTACAGGTTCCCTGGTAAACTCATTCTACCGGTAGGTGATTTCTTGCATAGATGTTTTTCTAGTAATTCCAGATTTTATGGTATTTTCTCTTGCCAATTTGAGATCACAAAATAAGTTGTAAATGTATTTTTCCAACAAGCTTATCTATAGGGATTAAAAACTGAAAACAGTCTGCATGACTAAATAAAACATCAACCTAAAAAGTTGTAAAAAATACATAAAATTGGCAGTTTTTAAAAGTTAAAAAAATGTATTTAAAAAGATGCCTAAATGTCTAAGTGGATCATATTCTGCTTTAAAATACGAAAAGGATTTCCCAAGTTACTGTACAGTTTTGATTGCACTCCTCATTCCTAAATCATAGAAGACTATGCAGTGGATTCCAGCCAAAGTTTCTAAAATGTGCTTTGGTGTACTACACTATATAATCAGCACTTACCCAGTTTATAAGTAAAGGAAGAATATAAATATGGTTGCTCTTTAAAAAAAAAAGAATTCTTACCAATGAGGTTTTGATCATGTGATTGCATCTTGCGAAACATGATTTAACTTACATGTTGTATAAATAGAAAAAAAACTTTGATCTCTTAATGCATTTTAGACAAAATCCGAGCTCACAGCCTTGCTCATTTTTAATGTTAGATTTCTTCATACTGTCAGAACGGATTTCCCCTGTTGCAGGTAAAATTATAATGAGCCTGATTCTGCCATTCCTAATTAGCATAGCACTGATACATTTATAAAATATTTCAAATGTAAAACAACACTAATGTAACATCATACAACCTTATTACAATTTGTGTACCAGTGACCTGAAATAATACTAGCCTTTGATGTATTTTTTCATATTTTTAGCATAAAAATATGCTTTAATATCTCTTCTAATTTTCAAACTACGTGCAATTTTCAACAGATTTATTTTTTACCGTTCATTTGCTTTCAAAGTGCAAAATTTAGAGACTTTGCAAATAGTTTTCATTAAAAAATTTCAACCATTTAACTGTTGCAGAGTGTCTGCAAGTTCTTTATGTAGCTCAGAACTTCTGTAAATATGTTGCAAATCCATAAGAGAGCTTCCTACTGACTCTGGCGGCTCTTTCCATACACTCCTCCCTTTATTCAGTGTTAGACATAGCAGCAGGGAGGGAAAAATGGTTATTTATAGATATCCACAACTTGGAGAGAGTGAGGGGAGTATCTCAGGAAGGGCAGAGAACACAGGCTGTAGAAAAGGTGGAAAACACACAAATAGGAAATAAGTGTGGTATTAAAGCTGGGCTGGCATAATAACTACTGAAAACCTTAGCACCTTGGATACATGCAGACCTCAAACCCAACCTATATTGCTGAGAGGGTCACTCCCTCAAAGGAAACATCTAAATCTTGCATAAGGCTGCAAATTACATATCAGGAGATCTGACAATGAGTGAGGAAACTTAATGCCATTAAATTAACTAATGCTAACTGCTAACATATGTATAAATATTTTATTTTTCAGTTCTAAAGGTATTCAACTTGTGGAGATATTATCCAATAATCAACTTCCATATACATAGACACATTAGATTATCTATTTAGATACATTAGATACATTAGGACAGATTTACCAAGCAAAATTTTTCAAAATTTAGTTTCAAATTGCAGCATAAAACCTTATTAGATACTTTTAAGAAGTATCTAGAGAAGATGCTAAGTGTATTCCTACAATGCATCATTTTTCTGATTTACAAGTTATTATCTAATGAAAGTGCTGGTCTTAGTAGGCCAACCAAGAGGTAGCATAAGTATTAAGTGCAAGCATTAAAGAAGCACTCCCATCAAAGTTTTTATCCTGGTTATATATTGCAATCATCATAATATATGGCACAGTAACTTACAATTGCTCATTTTGCCCTTTTACTCAGTTAGTTTTTCTCTTTTCCATTAGGTCTATGACATCTCCTGATTTAAAGGGGTTTTCCCATGAACGAAAGATTGTAATCAATAAATCTTGGAATAATAATAACTTTCATAATTGGATGTGATTAAATAAAATGTTCCTGTGCTGAGATAATCTTATAAATGTTCCCCTATGTAATGGCTGTGTCTGACCATGTACGCAACACGGTCTGATCATACCACATCTCCTGGGCAGGGGAGGAAGCAAAAGAATATACAGATATTACAGCACGGGATCACAGCTGATTCTTTTTCTGAGGTAAAACATTTCACTGCTTGTTCTTAAACAATGTTTTACTTCAAAGAAAGAATCAGCTGCAATCCCCTGCTGTAATGTCTGTATACTCTTTTGCTTCCTCCCCTGCCCAGGAGATGTGGTATGATCAGACCATGTTCCTGCACGGTCACACACAGCCATTACAAGGGGGAACATTTATGAGATTATCTCAGCATAGGAACATTTTATTTCCTGACCCAGCTGCTCCACTCCTCCTCCCTGCCACAGACTGTGCAGTGATTTAGAATTGTAGTTCTAATGATGACTCATGCAAGTAAAATAGACTTCCTGTCTCTATATAGAGCTTAGAAGGATTCAGCTACTCAGTTTTTAATAACATGATATCACAGACCTAATAGAAAAGACATGAATTAACTGATTAGAATGGCAAAATGAGCGGATATAAGTACACAGTGCTATATAATATGTTGATTGCAATATATTAAGAGTAAGGATGAGGAGAACTGTACCCGAACTTGAACCAGGACCCGAACCCCATTGAAAACAATGGAGACCCAGACTTTGTATCTGGAAAAAAAATCTCTCTCTCTGCAACGGACTTCCCCTGGAAACTCCAAACTTTGCAACAGACTTACGGGAGAAGTCTGTGTTAAGCGTTTAGCGTCGGACACTAATTGTCGGGTACGAACCCTGAGCTTTTAAATTTGAGTTCGCTCATCTCTAATTAAGAGGATACAAATTTTGATGGGAATGCTTCTTTAAGTGTGCAATATATTTAGCCAGGTACACCAATTGAATTATAAAATGTATGTGGCTGTGAATCATTTAATGCAACTCTGCAAGCAAAGCCAGAGTTAAAGACACTAATGTGCCAGATTGTGTCCCGCTCATAAAACCCATCTGACAGACTAACTTAGATTGTTGAGAATAGCAGCAAATCATAAAATATAGCTTAATTTTGATTGGTTGTTATAAGAAGAAAGTTTATGGCGTAAATTTTAATCCTGACCAAATATATTGTAAAATGATAAAAAAATGCTTTGAAATATAAATCACAATTGTCTTTTGGTTTCATAGTTTAAAAAAATACTTTAGATGCTTCTTTTTAAGACCATCAACTTTTAACTGGAGTGCAGGGCAGCAATCAATAGTGTCTCATACTTTGCATTATGAGACATCTCTAATGTGGTGGTTCAGCAGAAAAATTTAAATTTTCCAGATGAGTTTCCCCCTGATTATATCTGATTCATAGCGGTATGGACAGCTAGACAATGTTTGATAATTTTAACATTTTGTTTTTTTCTTACAAAAATATCCTTTTTTCAAAAGAACAATAAAATATGAACTTACCCTTTACCAATGAGAAATAAATGTAAAGAGTAAGCTCTCATGGTGAGCGGGGACCTCTCTCTTTCTCTTCTGTAGAGTGTAAGCTGTTATTGTCAGTATGGTCCTTTCTCTCCTGTAGAGTGTAAGCTCTTATGGTCAGCAGGATCCTCTCTCTTTCTCCTGTAAAGTGTAAGCTGTTATTGTCAGTATGGTCCTCTCTCTCCTGTAGATTGTATGTTCTTAAGGTCAGCAAGGATCACTCTCTTGTAGACCGTAAGCTCTAATGGTCTGCAGGGACCTTTCTCTGTCTCCTGTAGAGTGTAAGCTCTTATCAACAGTAGAGTCCTCTCTCTCCTGTAGAATGTAAACTGTTATGGTCAGCAGGGTCCTCTCTCTCAGGTAGAGTGTAATCTCTTATGGGCAAGGGGATCACACTCTCTCTCCGGTAGAATGTAAACTCTTATGGTCAGCAGGGTCCTCTCTCTCAGGTAGAGTGTAATCTCTTATGGGCAAGGGTATCTCTCTCTCTCCTGTAGAATGTAAGCTCTTATGGTCGTAAGCTCTTATGGTCAGCAGGGTCCTCACTCTCAGGTAGAGTGTAATCTTTTATGGGCAAGAAGATCTCTCTCTCTCCTGTAGAATGTAAGCTCTCATGGTCAGCAGGGTTCTCTCTCTCGGGTAGAGTGTAATCTCTTATGGTCAAGGAGATCTCTCTCACTCCTGTAGAAGGTAAGCTCTTATGGTCAGTAGGGCACTTTCTCTCTCTTGTAAAGTGTAAGCTCTAATGGACATCTGGGATCTCCCTTTCTCTCTCCTGTACAGTGTAAGCTCTTATGGTCAGAAGAATTTTCTCTCTTTCTCTCCCCTCCCCCATGCGTATTTTCCAAGAAATTGCAAGCTTTGCAGTATTGAGATTTGTGGAAATGTATTCACCGCAAATCAAATATAAAAGGAAAATTTGAAGAAGTTGGCAAACTTGAATTTCAAAACATTTGCTCATCTCTAGTAATTAATGGTAAAACCTATGATAATCATAAATATTTTTTTTTAATTTCTATAGAAACATTATCTTTACAATATTAAACAAAGTATGCCTGAAAATAGACTATATGTTTGTGAGGAAGCTATATTTTTGGGTATTGTCATCTAAAACACAATACATGACCACAGGGCCTGCACAACAGTGCATAAAGAAGTAATTACTTCACACATAATAGAACAGATTACCTGCTTTGTAGAAATTTCCAATATGCTGGATTATTTATAAAGCAGGCATTAAGCTGTTTAAGGTAAAGGAAATCAGTTTGGTGGGTGGTATAATAAAGATAAAATAGTCTTACCATACATTGTTTCCCCAAGATAGTAAATGATAAGGTTTTGCTCATTTGAAATGAATGAAAAAGAATGAAGAATCGGCAAGAGGTTTTGTAAGTTTTGCTGTTACAGTAACCATAATGCCTTGAGAATTCATTTCTTTTGAAATGCACTTGACATTTTAATTTACTACTATGTTTTTGCTTTTGCTGTACATGCAAGTCATGTAAATGAGAAATGACAAATCAGCTTTGAATGTGAATTTTAACCTTAGTGATACCAGAACAGCTATTATGGAAATGTTCCTTGGAAGCTCTTCCAGGAGTAAGTTAGCTGCATTTTAATCTAGGCTATATTTCCACATAGAAAATGCAGGAATCTTTACAGAATAGAAGCTTCTGGCTTGTACAGAATGAAGATGAGGGAATAGACATTATGAACCTGTGTAAAAGCTCCTATCTTGGCAAGTCCACAAGTATTTAAGAGCTGGCTGTAGATCTGAGAAATCCTCACTAGGGGATGGTGTGTCATAATCCAAACAATTCCCCTAAAAATATTGTGACACAAACCATTGAGCTAGTTGTAATGAATAAATAAGATAGCTAGATGAATTTACAATTCTGATAATCATATTTGTAATAAATACCAAATATGGACATAATTACTTCCAATAGAAGATGGATGAGCTGTTGGCATATTTGTCACTTTGGTCACAATAACAGCCCTCAAAAGGTTAAATGCAAGAATGATATCCAATTACTTAATGTGAAATGAACACAAGAAGAAGACTGTGCGAATGGCCTTACCGAAATCTAGACACGGGTGATTGGGGCTGAGAGTGAACAAATGACTTCATGTATCTAAATTTGTAATATTAAAGCTAAGAGCATCTAACCTTCATGAGATAAAATAGGAACATCAATACAACATGAATGGAAAGAACAGTGCAAAGAAATAGCCATAAAATATTGTCATTGAAAACATCAATATATTGTTATAGGGATTTTATTTCTGCTAAAAACTTGCACTCAACAGTGTATGAAAAATCAACAATAATTGGTAGGGCATGTGAAATGTAGTTATGATCAGTGCTAGATTTATAAAAACACACTTTTGTTGAGACTCTCATAAGCTTAAAGAGGACCTTTCAATAGATATTTTTTCACTAACAATAAGTATCTCCTTCACTTGCCACTGTTTCGCTGATTCTGGAAAAGTTTTCCTTTTATTTATATGCACCTATGTTCCAAAGTTATTTCCCCCAGGTAATCAAGAAGCAAATTTTATTTTCAAACAACTGGGTATTTACCACTCAGCTTCTGTCATAGAGGAGAAAAAAGAAAACACCGGTAGATAAGAGTCTAAACTAGAAGAAGAGGGGATGGGAAGAAAAACGCCAGACACGAACATGAAGCCAGAGAACATACTAATGAAAGATATGAAGTGCGACAAAGAAGGTCCAAGACAAGATACTTGGAAGGGAGGTAAGAAAATTTCTACTACAATCCACAGGGAGAAGATTGGAACAAAACAAAATCGTGTAAACTGCGTGCTAGCAAATGCCAGAAGCCTGACAAACAAGATGGATGAACTGGAAGCAGAAATATCTACAGGTAACTATGACATAGTGGGAATAACCGAGACATGGTTAGATGAAAGCTATGACTGGGCAGTTAACTTACAGGGTTACAGTCTGTTTAGAAGGGATCGAAGAAATCGGAAAGGGGGTGGAGTCTGTCTATATGTAAAGAAGTGTCTAAAGACTACAATACGGGAGGATGTATGTGAGGGAAATGAGGAGGTCGAGTCCTTATGGGTGGAGATATATGGGGCAAAAAACAATAATAAAATTATCATAGGAGTCTGTTATAAACCACCAAATATAGCAGAAGCCACGGAAAGTCTATTAATGAGACAAATAGACGAAGTAGCAAAAAATAACGAGGTGATTATTATGGGGGACTTCAACTACCCCGATATAGACTGGGAAACCGAAAGCTGTTGATCTCAGAAAGGAAACAGGTTTCTGTCAATTATCAAAGACAATTATTTGTCACAACTTGTGCAGGAACCAACTAGAGGGACGGCCCTTTTAGACTTAGTATTAACTAACAGGCTAGACAGAATAACTGAGGTGCAGGTCGGGGGGCACCTGGGAAATAGTGACCACAACATTATACAATTCCACATGTGCTTCAGTAGGGTGCCCAGCAAGGGAGTCACAAAAACACTGAACTTCAGGAGGGCAAAGTTTGATCAGCTAAGTGATGCCCTTCACCTTATAGACTGGGATAGTATCTTTAGTAATAAGAGCACGGATAAAAAATGGGAAATTTTCAAAACAGTCCTACATAGTCACTGCAGAAGGTACATACCTTATGGGAATAAAAGGGCTAGGAATAGGAGGAAGCCAATGTGGCTAAATAAGGAAGTCAAGAGGGCAATGAAAAACAAAAAAAGGGTTTTCGGTAAACTTAAACAAGAAGGCAGCGAGGAAGCGCTAATATCTTATAGGGAAAAAAACAAAATCTGTAAGAAACAAATAAGAATAGCAAAAGAGGAGTCAGAGAGACTAATTGCCAAGGAAAGTAAATCGAATCCCAAACTGTTCTTTAACTATATAAACAGTAAAAGGATTAAAACTGATGGAGTTGGCCCATTGAAAAATAACCTGGGTAAAATCATAGAGGGCGAAGAGGGTTAAGCAAACCTACTCAATAGCTTCTTCTCCACTGTTTTCACAAAAGAAAACAATTTATCGGAGGAAATACAGAGTGATAAAGTAAACCCTCCGCTAAATATCACCCACCTAACCAAGGAGGAAGTTCAGAAACGCCTAAATAATATCAAAATAGACAAGTCACCAGGCCCAGATGGCATACACCCCCGGGTACTAAAAGAATTAAGTAATGTGATAGACAGACCGCTGTATCTTATATTCAAGCACTCTTTATGGACAGGGACTGTCCCACTTGACTGGCGCCAAGCAAATGTGGTACCAATATTCAAAAAGGGGTCTAAAAGTGACCCTGGGAACTATAGACCAGTCAGCTTAACGTTTGTTGTGGGTAAATTGTTTGAAGGATTTCTTAGAGATGCTATTGTAGAAAATCTTAATGATAATAACTGTCTAACTCCATATCAACATGTATTCATGAGGGATCGCTCCTGCCAAACAAACCTGATCGCCTTCTACGAGGAGGTGAGCTCACAGCTGGACCGGGGAGAGAAAGTGGATGTTGTATACCTTGACTTCTCCAAAGCATTTGATACCGTGCCACACAAAAGGTTGGTATATAAAATGAGAATGCTTGGTCTGGGGGATATTGTGTGCAAGTGGGTAATTAGCTGGCTGAGTGATAGAAAGCAGAGGGTGGTTATCAATGGAGTAAGCTCAGGGTGTGTCAGGGTTACTAGCGGGGTGCCTCAAGGGTCTGTCTTGGGCCCTATATTATTTAATATATTTATTAATGATCTAGTGGAAGCGTTGCATAGTAAAATAGCAATATTTGCAGATGATACTAAACATTGTAAAGTAGTTAATACAGATGAGGATAGGGCACAGCTACAGGAGGATTTAGATAAATTGGGGAGTTGGGCCAAAAAATGGCAAATGGGGTTCAGTGCCGATAAATGTAAGGTCATGCACATGGGAAAGAAAAACAGCAGTCACCCATACATATTAAATGGGAAACCGTTGGGGAAATCTGACATGGAGAAGGACCTGGGCATCTTGGTTAGTAGCAAATTAAATTGGAGTGCCCAGTGTCAGGCAGCAGCTGCGAAGGCAAATAGAGTCATGGCATGCATCAGAAGAGGAATAGGGGCATATGATGAGAACATTGTTCTTCCTCTGTATAAAGCGCTGGTAAGGCCACACTTAGAATATTGTACACAGTTCTGGGCTCCGGTGCTCAGGAAAGACATATTGGAGCTAGAGAGGGTACAAAGGAGGGCGACTAAGGTAATAAAGGGAATGGAGGCACTAGAATACCCAGAGAGGTTGTCAAAATTAGGCCTATTTACGTTGGAAAAGAGAAGGCTTAGGGGAGACCTCATAAACATGTATAAATACATCAGGGGGCAGTACAGAGATCTCTCCCATGACCTGTTAATACCAAGGATGGTGACAAAGACGAGGGGGCACACTATGCGTCTGGAGGAAAGGAGGTTCCTGCACCAGCATAGAAGGGGATTCTTTACGGTCAGAGGAAGTGGTGATGTCCAACTCACTTAATGAGTTCAAGAGAGGCCTGGACGCCTTTCTTGAGAACAATAAAATTACATCTTATGCTTAGTGATAGTTAATTAATCCAGGGATTTAATCTGACTGCCAGATTGGTGTCGGGAAGTGAATTTTTCCTCAGTGATGTAAATTGGCCTATACCGCATGGTTTCTTTTTGCGGAATAGCTGCAGTGCACAAGAAATAGGCTGAACTGGATGGACGCTTGTCTTTTTTCGGCCTTATAAACTATGTAACTATGTAACTATGTAAGAGTCTATGGTACATGCCCAATAGAATGAAAGGGAAATTTGCATCTTTATTACCAGAGAAAATAACTTTGGAATGCAGGGACACGGGAAAAAAAAGGAAATCTGTTCCAGAATCAGTGGAATAACGTAGCATTGCTGGACATTTTCAAACTTCTAAATAAAGTAAGCATGTTCTATCTTTCATCTACTGCTCTAAGTTTTCTTAGTGGACCATTGAATCTATGAACCTCAATGCTACCCATTTCATGACACTTCATAAAAGAAATTCAACAGAAGATGTTGTTTTGAAATCTTAGCATTGGAGAGACCTTGCTGATGCAGTATAATTATCTAGTGTCTTGGTGCAGTGCTCATTCTTGCTATGGTGTATGATCTGTGTGATGAAACTGTCTTCTTCCATCTCACCTGTCTAGCAGAGTTTAGCCCTTTCTTACCCATTTTAAAGCTTCATACACAGCCATTTCTGTTTAAGTTAATTATTGTGTTTAACCTGATCATGAAAATGATGATCATTATGATGTTTGGTATGATTGTTTATTCATACACCATACTATAATCTTACAAAATCCCTGACTTTATGCAAATGTACCTAAGAGAAGTGATGCTGTTTTGAAGGATAACTGTGACCAGTGACCACTAGTGATGAGCGAGTATGTTTTGTTAATCCTTATGCCGAGTATACTCGGGCGAGCACCGAGTATTTACAGCATGCTCGGTGATATGTTTGAATCACTCCCGTGTGCATGATTTGTCATGGTTTGACAGCTTTAATACATTTGAGGAATGTGTAAGAAGCAGACATTCCTCACGTGTATTAAAGCTGTCAAACCATCGCAAATCATGCACACGGGAGCGATTCAAACATATCACCGAGCAGCTGTAACTACTCGGTGCTCGCCCGAGTATACTCGACGAAAGGGTAAACAAAACATACTTGCTCATCACTAGAGACCACACCAAATATTGATAGGATTTAGATTTAGCTCTTATTCATTCCCTTTACATTTTGTTAATTGATAAAACTAAACTATTAACACTTATTATTTTTAAAGCATTTTTAAATTGCAATATTTTTTCCACAACTGCCTAAAACTGTATATATCTATGCACAGTATGAACTTATGATTCTATGTACAGTATCTTTACTTTCTTTATTTCTTTCCTTCTTTTTCTCTTTCTTTCTTTCCTACTTTTTCTCTCTTTCTTTCTCTTTCTTTTGTCTTTCCTTCCTTCCTTCCTTCCTTAATATGTATTTGCCTAGCTGTTTGTGGATCTTGACATATTGCTTGTATTTACTCTGTCTTACTCTGCTTTCTAATACTTCAACATTTTAAAGAGACATTGCTGGTACTTTCAAAAGCTTCATACAGAATGATATAACATAAAAAGCATTATTTACCCCTTGAATTCAGCAACACTCTGGTAGTTACCATTTGTTCTAAGGCAGGAATAGGGAACCTCAGGCCCGTGGGCCACTTACGGCTCAAGATGACCATTTCTCCGGCCCCCAGGAAGATTCAAGGGAACCACAGTGCTTGGGCCAGAAGTTGTGTTTTGATGGCCACCAGACTTTTAATTTCTTTTTTCTCTGTGAGCACACGTACGCAGCATTCAGTATTGACTACTGAGGCGTGTGCAGAGAAAGATTACGTCCTGACACCAGTGACAGAGTCAGGACATACTTTGTGAGTGGAGTTAAAGCACAATTTTTACGTCCCCCGATTGATGGCTTAAATATCCAAATGGCCCTTGGCAGAAAGAAGGTTCCCCACTGATGTACCAAGGTACTGACTTCCAGTCCATCATACATGTGACCACTGCCATTAATCACTGGTTTTAGCTGTTGTAAACATTATCACTGAGGCTTTTGATTGGCTTCAATATTTATGTGAATAATGGGCATAAAGTCACCAGAGAAGAACTAGCAGGGAATGCTGGAGTAATGAGGAATTTCAGGGTTAAGCAATAATTATTTATTTTCCTTTTATAATATTCCCGCCACTTTGGTAACTTTTAGAAAATCCTCTAAAGCTACTTTTATTTAAGATAAATAAGGTGTTTAATTCTAGTGACATATTCATTGTAGTAAACCATATCAGACTACAAAGCTGTACAAAATTCATCTTATCTTACTTTTTATATGAAGTTCCAAGTAACATTTTACTGTATATGTTAATGTGTTATACCCAATGTAGCCTCTAAGTATTTTATGAGTATTATTCTTTATAAAACAATCATGCAAAGCAAGCGTGAATCTGTAATATTCTATATCACATAGCCAGCAGCATAATGTTCATGAAAGATGACAAATGAAATATGAATATAAAGTCATTTCTATAGAAACTTCAGGATATTCTAATCTGTTATCCACAAATCTGTCCTTTCAATGCTGATCAGTGCTTGTTTTAGACTTAGTGGCAACAATAAAGATAGTGCTGCTAATTTTCTCAGACTTAGTTGCACTTATTATCTCAAATTCTGGCAGTTTATATAACACTTTTCCCACTTTTATATTGCTTCTAAAGTCAGAGCAAGGCAAATGCAAAATATGATAACTGTTTGTAGGAATAGGATGGTTATACTGTGCTTTATCATATGGAAGTAACTCTCGAGTCAACATATAAAATAAATATATTTATACCCTTATAACTGTAGTATATGTATATTTGTTAGGAAAATTACTTTTTGGGGTATGCAAAAGAACAAATCTTGTTTGTAATCAATGACCCACATTTATGACAGTATTTCACAGTATGGTGTCCCATAGAAAATATTGATGCTGAGATAAAATTAATGGTTTTCGTCCACTGCATATGTAAACAGTGGCAGAAAACATTTAGTTTACTACTCCCACAAATGTGGGCCATTGATTGCAGACAAGAATTGTTATTTTGCACACCTAAAATAGTAATTTTCCTAACAAGTTATTTCAAAACTAAGTGCACCCCTATGTAAGTCTTAAAAATTGTAATTAACAAGAATTTAACAACAGGTATATCTAATTATTCATTAAACAGGTGTTCAACAGAGAGTTAAGTTTAAAAGGGCATTACTTAGCAAAGAAAACCTCGTCTGATTTCATGCTGTCAGCAGTGCAAGCACATAGAACAGAAATATTACAAGGCCTGAGAAAAAAAAATTCTTTACACAAGAAAGGTGAAGACTGTGAGAAAGTCAGCAAATCTTTACTTAACAGTCAGAAAAGTGTAGCAAAAGTGATATAAAGATGTAATAAAGATGAAACTGCAACCATCTCATGGAGATGTCCAGGCCAACCATGGAAGTTAACACTTAAATGGAAGCATCTTCTGATGAGAAAGGATGAATAAAATTGACATGCAAGTCCACTGTGGTTAGCTATAGAAGAAAAAATCCAGATTAGGTGTTTCCCATGATAAAATGCAGAGGAATGGCATGCATGGGTGTCATCCACGAAGGAAGCCGATTCTAAAGCTAATGAACAAAAATGCCTGCCTACAATATGCCAGAGCACATGCTGACTACTGAAAGTCTATATTCTGAAGTGATAAATGTTTTTGAAACAAACATTTATGGTTTCGCAAAGAAAAATGCATGATGGCTACAGTGAAACACGGTGATGACAGTGTTATTATGTGGGCCTGCATCAGTACTCCTGGTGTTGGGGAACAACATTTTATTCATGGTCTCATGAATCCACGGATGTACTTCTCTATATTACAAGAGAAGATGCTGCCATCACTCCGTATCCTTGGTAGAAGTGCAATTTTCCAACATGACAATGATCCAAAACACACATCTAATGCCACTGCTGAATTTCTGAAGAACAGTGTGAAAGTGATTCAGTAGCCAAGTATGTCTCCTGATCTGAATCCAATTGAACACCAATGGGAAATTCTGAAAAGACAAGTTGAGCTTCGCTCTCCATCCAGCATCCTGACTCTAAGAGAGGTCATTCTTGAAGAATGGAAAAAGATGTAATATGTTGCCAACTTGTTCCATGTCTAGAAGACTTGATGCTTCTCTTAAAAAACATGGAGGACATACAAAATACTAGATGTAGTTGTTTTTGATGTTGCGTATATTTTTTTTTGCATCACCTAATTTGAATAAAACTGAAATTTGAATTCACTGGGTTTAATGAATTTAACCCAGAAGTTTGAAGGAGAGAGAGAAAGCGGTTCTAAATGGTATAAAATATAAATAAAATTGCAATACCTAAAGAAATGAAATAGAAATTGTAAATGTTGAAAGGGCAGGGGTAAACCCTATTTCTTTCCTTTATATGAATGGCTTAAATTTTTCTTTAATGTGCTGAATGCCAAGGATGATTCAGGAAGTGAATAATTATTTATACACATTGTATTTCTATTCTATTTCAGAGTTTGAAATTTCCACTTTTGTTCAACTGGTCCATTTCCAAAGTAAATTATAACTCTTTCTTAGCAAATTATATTCTGTGAATTACACATATGTACTCAGCTGTCAATGACTCTGCTAAACTTTGTGTTTCGTCTCTTACCCTATAATCAAGTTATTTTCCAAAGCTTCTGGTTTTATTTATGGTCCCACAGATGTTCAGACTACAACCTTGTGTTTTATTTAGTTTAAACGGAACTCACATTGCCTATGTTATAGTCAGTTTATCAAAGAACTAGTAAATCTTGTTTGGATTAATTCCAGATATTTCCACTACAGGCAACAGCTATGTAATCTGTTCTGCTTATGAGGTGCTTATTTTAAAATAAAATGTGATGACAGATGTAGAAAATGTTAAAGTAACATTTAAAGCTCTGCGCTATTTCTTTAGCTTGTGTTAAGTCTATGAATATTATACACACGTGGTCAAAATTGTTGGTACCCCTTGTTTAATGAAAGAAAAACCCACAATGATCACAAAAGTAACTTGAATCTGACAAAAGTAATAATAAATTAAAATCTATGAAAATGAACAAATGAAAGTCAGACATTGCTTTTCAACCCTGCTTCCACAAAATTTTTTAAAAATTAAACTCTTGAATTAGGCCTGGACAGAAATGATGGTACCCCTGAAAATAATGTGACAAAAGGGACATGTTAAATTAAGTTGTGCCCACTAATTAGCATCACAAGTGTCTACAATCTTGTAATCAGTCAGTGGGCCTGTTTATAGGGCTACAGATACTCACTGTGCTGTTTGGTGACATGATGTGTACCACGCTCAACATGGACCAGAGAAAGCAAAGGAAAGAGTTGCCTCAGGAGATTAGAAAGAAAATTCTAGACAAGCATGTTAAAGGTAAAAGCTATAAGACCATCTCCAAGCAGCTTGATGCTCCTGTGACTACAGTTGCACATATTATTCAGAAATTTAAGATCCATAAGACTGTAACCAACCTCCCTGGATGTGGCTGCAGGAGGAAAATTGATGACCAATCAAAGAGACGGATAATGTGAATGGTAACAAAAGAGCCTAGGATAACTTCTAAAGAGATTAAAGGTGAACTTCAAGCTCAAGTAACATCAGTGTCAGATCGCACCATCTGTCGTTGTTTGATCCAAAATGGACTTCATGGGAGACGACCAAGGAGAACACCATTGTTAAAAAAAAATCATAAAAAAGCCAGACTGGAATGTGCCAAACTGCATGCTGACAACCCACAAAGCTTCTGGGAGAATATCCTATGGACAGATGAGACACAAATCGAAGTTTTTGGCAAGACACATCCGCTCTATGTTCACAGATGAAAAAATGAAGCATATCAAGTAAAGAACACTGTCCCTAACATGGAGGAGGCTTTGTTATGTTCTGGGGCTGCGCTGCTGAATCTTGCACAGGGTGTCTCGAATCTGTGCAGGGTACAATGAAATCTCAAGACTATCAAGGGATTCTAAAGAGAAATGTGCTGCCCAGTGTCATAAAGCTTAGTCTCAGTCGAAGGTCATGGGTCTTGCAACAGGATAATGACCCAAAACACACAGCTAAAAACACCCAAGAATGGTTAAGAGGAAAACATTTGACTATTCTGAAGTGGCCTTCTATGAGCCCTGACCTAAATCCTATTGAGCATCTTTGGAAAGAGCTGAAACATGCCATCTGGAAAAGGCAACCTTCAAACACGAGACAACTGGAGCAGTTTGCTCCTAAAAAGTGGGCCAAAATACCTGTCGAGAGGTGCTGAAGTCTCATTGACAGTTACAAAAATTGTTTGATTGCAGTGATTGCCTCAAAAGGTTGTTCAACAAAATATTAAGTTAAGAGTACCATCATTTCTGTCCAAGCCTATTTCATGAGTTTATTTTTTTTTAAAAAATTCTGTGGAAGCAGGGTTGTAAAGCAATGTCAGACTTTCATTTGTTTATTTTCAAAGATTTTTAATTTATTATTACTTTTGTCAGATTCAAGGTATTTCTGTGACCATTGTGGGTTTTTCTTTCATTAAATGAGGGGTACCAACCATTTTGACCACATGTGTATATCTTAGATGAAATTGATATGTAAGGTAAATGTTCCTATATCTGTAAATGGCCTTATTTTACCAGTTGTTTCGCACAGATTAAAGAATAAGGAATACTCTTAAAATAGATTATATTACATGGAAAAATAAATTATTAAGATCAATATTATTTTATTTGTGCCAGATTTTACACATTAATCTATATTCCCTTTAAAATGTTTAATTTCCCCTTAATAACACTAATCATGTAATCATGAAAAATAAAAATCCTATTAAAATGTTTGTTTTTGGATGTGGTGACAATGCAATTCCATACATTGAAAAGAAGGCATTATTATGCATAACATCCTTCATGAATATCAACAGGATACTCTTTGAGCATTTGTTAGGTCAATAGTATTCTATAGATCTGTTCTAGGTAAGTATTGGGAGCTTTTTCAAAACTTATGGGGCGGTACTTCAAGATCATCAAGTGATTTTTGCAAACAAACTGGCGTAAAACACTTTGAAAAGTTGCAAAATTGTTTGCTCATGCGGAGATGCTCAAATATTTAGTGACTTTCGGCATTTTCACACCAATTTAAAGCAGCTATGACAAAATGGGCAGAACTAGAGAGGATCCAGGGCAGTAAGGGGTGTGGTAATGTCTGCTCATCAAATTCATCAATAGATCCTACTTTTCTCATACTAGATATGTTACACCAGTACTTCCTGTCAAGGTGCATGGAGGCGAATGCCAATAATAGGATGCGGTGAATTTATGAAGTGGAATGCACATCTTAATGAATTTGGTGAATCTTATTCTTGCATGACCCTCACTAAAAGGGGTATACAAAACAGCTTTCTTAATGAATCAGGACGATATGGTCCGTGTGCACTGGCCAACCTGGAGAACCTAGAGACCACCAATCAGCAGTTTGTTTGCTGATTCGTGGTTGATCAATTGCCTCTATATTAAGGTAGACCATTCTTCAGATCAACACTGAACAATCTGTCGTAGACAATGTCATGTTATGTATTACAGTTTAATTTGTCATAATCTTGTTTTCTGTTTTCATTTTCTCATTCATCCTTATGAAATTGGAGGCATATAAAGGTACAGTAAAAATAATTATATGGGTAATGTACAGAGTATAGTTTCATAAAAGTAAGGTCTTGTTTGAAGTGGTGATAGATTATTTGCATATACCCTTAAATATGTTGCATTTGACAAATGAAAAAAAATGCAGGATTAAAGTATTTGGAAATATATTAGGAAAATATGTTTTTTAATTGCCCTCTAGTAAGGTTTTGCCTAAAGTAAGCAACTCTAAATGTTACGATCTGCTGCTAAGCCACAGTAGGGCAAAGCACTGATGCTGAACTGGAAGAGCACTGTCATAGATGATAACTTCAATTAGGATTAGAGACAACTGAGAATGTCCTCAAAGTAGCAGTGCTGCAGGTAGAGCCTGGGGCAATTGTAATTTGACCTTTACATAATCAATTTTGTATTTTTTGTGTTTTGTTTATATTTTTTAGTAAGCTGAAAAAGATACATATCTATTTTTCATAATGTTATTTATACTATAACTCGGAGAGTTTGTGTGAAACAATGTGACCTTAAATGACAGTTCTACTTAAAAATATTTCTATATTTATAAACTAGGCATGCAATATCCCACATTTAATCCCCAAAAAATAAATCAAACAATATAGCATATACTCCTTATGTTTCGTTGAAAATTTTCTTTATCTTTAGGATTTTAGAATTTTTACTTGCACACTTAACAGCCTTTTGTAATGGGTATATATGCTTTTAATACATTAAAACATTTAGATTTTGGGGGGGGGGGCTATACAAGAACAGGTTAAATTCTAAAAACTTACAATTTCTCAAATACTTCAATTAGAGATTTTGTAAAAGTTGCCTTTTCTATAATAACTGTATATTATGGAAGAAAATGATAATAAAAAGTTTCACTATTCTAAAATATTTATATTTGAGAGTCATCAGTGGTTGATACCTTTTAATGGCTAACTGAAAAGATGGTAACAAGTTGCAAGCTTTCGAGACTACTCAGGTCTCTTCATTAGGCATAGTATAACACAAAATCTGATGAGTCACATATTTATACACAATAGGACACAGAAATAATGTAATAGATGAGACAGGTGACGTAAAGCAGAGCTGTTACTATTAGAGATGAGCGGTGTTCGACTAGAAATGTTCGCCAATCTCAAAGTCGAGCTGTTTTGGGAGGTGTTCGAGTCTTTCGACGAACGCGAACGATTTGCAAAAAATTCGGCTGTTCGAGGTTATGTTCGATAACTGTTTCTTGCACCAAAAGCGTAACTGGAAATTTTCACATCATGCAGGGATTGTCTGCCACTCACTGTAATGTCACAGCAATGGTGGTTGTGGGATTATAGTGGTTGCCCAAATCGATGAGAACAGTGCTCACAGTGAAACATGAATAGCCGGCAATTCAGCAGCGGTATACACCGGTACCCTACAATTTAGAAAAGAAAGAATAGAGCATCACACATAGATTAGATAGATAGAAACATGTCAGTCACATATATAAGAAGTACAGTGACAGTTTTTCTTACTGTACTTGTCATTTAGTGTTAAAGGATTTATTTAAAAAAATAATAGTGTTTTCATGCACCATCTCTTTAAAAATGCCGGCCGGCAATTCAGCATCGGTACCCGACAATGTAGAACAGAAAGAATAGAGCATCACACATAGATTAGATAGATAGAAACATGTCAGTCACATATATAATAAGTACAGTGATAGTGTTGATTACTGTACTTGTCATTTAGTGTTAAAATAAAGGATTTATTAAAGAAAAAATTGGCGTGGGATTCCCCGTAATTTTTGTCTCCAGCAGAGGTTAAGCAGATGGCTGGGGCAGATGTTTGAAGCCTGGGACGGGGGTAATACCCACGGAGCTTCCCAGGCTACTAATGTCAGCCCCCAGCTGAATGCCTAGCCTTTACTAGCTATTAAAATGGGAGACCCCCCAAAAAAATGACGTGGGGTCCCCCTATTTTAATAGCTAGCAAAGGCTAGGCAGACAGCTGGGGGCTGATATTAATAGCCCAGGAAGGGTGCCATGAATATTGACCCCCTCCCAGGCTAGAAACACCAGCCGTCAGCCGCCCCAGAAATGGCCCATTCCAGCTGAAGCCAACGATCTCCTGCAATAAAAGTTAAATAATAAACCAACATCATCCTTACCTTTCCATGGTTCCCAGGACGGCTCCAGCTCTGCTACATTCACATGACAGGCTGGATCGCAGCCGAAAGCTGCCATCCAGCTTGCCATGCCGCAGACACTGAGAAGCGCACCTCATGCACGTCACTGACAGCGTGGGAAAATTCTCCTGCGCTTGCGCTTGCCGTGAGCGCAGGAGAATTCTCTCATGCTCACTGCATGCGCAGGAGAATTCTCCCACGCTGTCAGTGACGTGCATGAGGTGAGCTGAGTTCATTGGACATGAACTCAGCTCATCTGGATGCCGTCACAGCCAGACACTGAGGAGCGCAAGAATGCCTGCGCTTCTCAGTGTCTGCGGCACGGCAAGCTGGATAGCAGTGTTTTGCTGCGATCCAGCCTGTCATCTCAATGTAGCAGAGCTGGAGCTGTCCTGGGAACCATGGAAAGGTAAGGATGGTGTTGGTTTATTATTTTATTTTTATTGCAGGAGATTGTTGGCTTCAGCTGGAATGGGCGTGATGGTAAGTATGGTTTAATTTAGAACAATAAAGAATTGTGTGTTTATTTCAATTCAAGGACTTTATTAACGGTGTTTGTGCTTTTTTTTTACTTTGACTATGGGGTTAGTAATGGGGGTGTCTTACAGACGCCTCTCCATTACTAACCTGGGCTTGATGTCAGCTGGCATTATAAGCTGACATCAACCCCCAGCCCTATTACCCCACTGCCACCGCTACAGGGCAGTGGGAAGAGCGAGGCTAAGTGCCAGAATTGGCGCATCCTATGGATGCGCCATTTCTGGGGTGGCTGACGGCTGGTGTTTCTAGCCTGGGAGGGGGCCAATATTCATGGAACCCTTCCTGGGCTATTAATATCAGCCCCCAGCTGTCTGCTTAGCCTTTGCTAGCTATTAAAATAGGGGGGACCCCACGTCATTCTTTTTTTGGTCCCCCATTTTAATAGCTAGTAAAGGCTAGGTATTCAGCTGGGGGCTGATATTAGTAGCCTGGAAGCTCCGTGGGTATTACCCCTTCCCAGGCTTCAAACATCTGCCCCAGCCGTCTGCTTAACCTCCGCTAGAGACTAAAATTACAGGGAACCCCACGCCAATTTTTTTTTATAAATCCTTTATTTTAAAACTAAATGACAAGTACAGTAATCAACACTGTCACTGTACTTATAATATATGTGACTGACATGTTTCTATCTATCTAATCTATGTGTGATGCTCTATTCCTTCTGTTCTAAATTGTTGGGTACCGATGCTGAATTGCCGGCCGGCTTTTTTAAAGAGACGATGCATGAAAACACTATTATTTTTTTTAATAAATCCTTTAACACTAAATGACAAGTACAGTAAACAACACTGTCACTGTACTTCTTATATATGTGACTGACATGTTTCTATCTATCTAATGTATGTGTGATGCTCTATTCTTTCTGTTCTAAATTGTCGGGTACCGATGTTGAATTGCCGGCCAGCTTTTTTAAAGAGAGTGTCTTCTGAGCAGTTTGTCAGCTTTTGGACACCTTTGAAGGTGTTTTCTATGTGTTTCTATTTGCCTGCCATTGGTTTTAACGGTGTTTGACGGTGTTCGACAGTGTTCTAAGGTGTTCGACGAACAGTTCCACGAACATCCCGGTATTCGACGAACCGAACCGAACCCGAACACTACGGGGGTGGCTCAACACTAGTTACTATGGGAAAGAGATAAACAGTTCTGTCTGTAAATAATGGAGCAGTTCATAGATAAGGAGTGCAAAAGTTTTATTGTCCTCTTACTGAGGTCTGGTCCAGGGTTGTGATGACCCCACAGTTCTGAGGACCATATTCCTTATTTGATGTAGAATTACATAAATCCATGCGACACATTCATTCCAGCTCTGAAGGTGTCAAAGTTCACCATGAGTTTATATTCTAAAAATAATGTAAAAACAATTTCAAACCACAGGCGAAATAAAAAAATATCGGTAATTGTAAATAGATAGAAATAAGTGGATTAATCCGTGGAGGTTTGAGTTTGATTCAAATTTTCTGAAATTCATGGTTCAACAAGAATTCAAACACTTTGAGATTCGATTTCCAATACACAAAAAAAAAACATCCCTGGAACCATTTACCACGAGACTGAAGCATCATTGAGTGGGCTAATATCATTTTGCATGATCGAGCTGGCTTCCTAATAATGCATTGCAGTTCTGACATCTAGCAGATTATCCTACCTTGTACATTGGTAGTCAGACAGAGATTAGTGTTCCCAGTGGAGAACAGTCAGGCAAAGGACTGGCAGTTTATATGGCAGAGCCGGTTTCTATCCCTAGATTTCAATGGTTAAGTGAAATATTAATACAAGTATCGAGATGGTATGGTGTGGTATATGGGGTACAAATATAGTGGGGCCATTCTTCATCAATGGAAACCTCAATGCCACTGGATATCTGAAATTGCTACATGATGATATGTTGCCCTCTTTATACACTGAAGATGGCACGTTCCTTGAGTTTTTCCAACAAGATGGTGCACCATCACATTGTGGGTGTCAGGTCCAAGCATTCCTACATGAACAATTTCCTGGAAAGTAAATTGGTCATCGTGGGCCAGTTGAATGGCCACCAAGGTCTCCCGATCTGACCCCCTTACACTTTTATCTTTGGGGTCATTTGAAGGCAATTGTCTATGCTGTGAAGATACGAGATGTGCAGCATCTGAAACAATGGATACTAGAAGCCTGTGCTATCATTTCTTCTGCAGTGCTGCTATCAATGTGTCAAGAGTGGGAGAAGAGGGTTGCATAGAAAATCCAACACAATGGGCAGCACTTTCAACACATTTTATAATTTATTTTTATTTTTTTTATTTTTCACTGTTTGTATTTATATTTGTATTTACATGAGCTCACTATTGTATTATTCTTTCATTATTAATGTTTTCATCTCTCCTTTTTTTATTCATTTTCCTTCCATCTATTTATTACTTTCCATTTTTTATTATTTTATTCATTATTTTTCTTATTCACCTATATATAATTTTTTTTATATCTTATATATGCAGAACAGACCAAAAGTTTGGACACACCTTCTCATTTAAAGATTTTTCTGTATTTTCATGACTTTGAAAATTGTACATTCACACTGAAGGCATCAAAACTATGAATTAACACATGTGCAATTATAAACTTAACAAAAAAGTGTGAAACAACTGAAAATATGTCCTTATATTCTAGGTTCTTCAAAGTAGCCACCTTTTGCTTTGATGACTGCTTTGCACACTCTTGGCATTCTCTTGATGAGCTTCAAGAGGTAGTCACCGGAAATGGTCTTCCAACAATCTTGAAGGAGTTCCCAGAGATGCTTAGCTCTTGCTGGTCCTTTTGCCTTAACTCTGCAGTCCAGCTCACCCCAAACCATCTCGATTGGGTTCAGGTCAGGTGACTGTGCAGGCCAGATCATCTGGCGTAGCACCCCATCACTCTCCTTCTTGGTCAAATAGCCCTTACACATCCTGGAGGTGTGTTTGGGGTCATTGTCCTGTTGAAAAATAAATGATGGTCCAACTAAACGCAACCGGATGAAATAGCATGCCACTGCAAGATGCTGTGGTAGCCATGCTGGTTCAGTATGCCTTGAATTTTGAATAAATCCCCAACATTGTCACCAGCAAAGCACCCCCACACCATCACACCTCCTCCTCCATGCTTCACTGTGGGAACCAGGTATGTAGAGTCCATCCGTTCACCTTTTCTGCGTCGCACAAAGGCACGGTGGTTGGAACCAAAGATCTCAAATTTGGACTCATCAGACCAAAGCTTAGATTTCCACTGGTCTAATGTCCATTCCTTGTGTTCTTTAGCCCAAACAAGTCTCTTCTGCTTGTTGCCTGTCCTTAGCAGTAGTTTCCTAGCAGTTATTTTACCATGAAGGCCTGCTGCACAAAGTCTCCTCTTAACAGTTGTTGAAAAGATGTGTCTGCTGCTAGAACTCTGTGTGGCATTGACCTGGTCTCTAATCTGAGCTGCTGTTAACCTGTGATTTCTGAGGCTGGTGACTCAGAAAAAGTTATCCTCAGAAGCAGAGGTGACTCTTGGTCTTCCTTTCCTGGGGCGGTCCTCATGTGAGCCAATTTCTTTGTAGCGCTTGATGGTTTTTGCAACTGCACTTGGGGACACTTTCAAAGTTTTCCCAATTTTTTTGGACTGACTAACCTTCATTTCTTAAAGTAATGATGGCCACTCGTTTTTCTTTACTTAGCTGCTTTCTTCTTGCCATATTACAAATTCTAAAAGTTTATTCAGTAGGACTATCCACCAGACTTCTGCACAACACAACCGATGGTCCAAACCCTATTTATAAGGCAAGAAATCCCATTTATTAAACCTGACAGGGCACACCTGTGAAGTGAAAACCATTTCCGGTGACTATCACTTGAAGCTCATCAAGAGAATGCCAAGAGTGTGCAAAGCAGTCATCAAAGCAAAAGGTGGCTAGTTTGAAGAACCTAGAATATAAGACATATTTTCAGCTGTTTCACACTTTTTTGTTAAGTATATAATTCCACATGTGTTAATTCATAGTTTTGATGCCTTCAGTGTGAATGTACAATTTTCATAGTCATGAAAATACAGAAAAATCTTTAAATGAAAAGTTGGGTCCAAACTTTTGGTCTGTACTGTATATTTTTTTTTTATTCATTTTTCTATCTCCATCATTTTCTCTTGTCATTATTAGTGTTGAGCCACCCCCGTAGTGTTCGAGTTCGGTTCGGTTCGTCGAACACCCGTGTGTTCGCCGAACTGTTCGTCGAACTGTTCGTCGAACACCTTCGAACACCGTTAAAACCAATGGCAGGCAAACAAAAACACATAGAAACACATAGAAAACACCTTCAAAGGTGTCCAAAAGCTGACAAACTGCTCAGAAGACACAACTAACACATGGAAAAGTGACAAGTACATATAGTCATGCGAAAAGAAAAGAGGTGGAGGAGTAAAAGGAGGGGGAGACACAGATATAGGCATGTCATGCCCTTCTAAAATCCAAAAAGTGAGAAGCCGAGACGGCCAGTCCGCTCCTGCCCGTGCCACCTCCGTGTCGCCGGGTTTGTGCCAGAGCCGCGGTGAACCCTGACGGCCAGCCCCCCTCTCCCAATACTGGTGCCTGTCCGCTGGTGGGTCGAGAGAGCCCCCCTGTGGTGGAGGCAGCTCTAAGCTTTTTAATTTAAATTGTCCCTCTAATTTGAATGAATACACTTTAAATCCATTTACAAGGATCTATTGGAGGGCAAGTCTCATGCCAGCAGCCGCGTAATTCCAGCTCCAGTAGCGTCCACTAAAGCTGCTGCAGTTAAAAAGCTTTTATAAGGATCGAGCTCGGCTGTCCACCGCAAGGCATCCTAGTGCCAGTCCCAGCCCCTATGCCTTGGGGTGCCTCCTGATGCTCTTCACTGAGTATCCCGTGGTCCCGAAGCATTTCCTTTGAAAAAATTAAGTGTCCAAACTACAGGTGGTGTAGCTTGCTTAACAGCCAGGATAATCCGCTGACTAGCAGACACTGCTACTAGGCACAAAGTATTTCCTGGGCTAGATGCAGTTAAAAATTTATAAGTAGATACTCTCGTTGGATGCTGAGAAAGCATTCCATAGAGTCTCCTGGCACGCCATATATGATTCTCTTAAAAAGCTTGGGGTAGGGGTCTAGGGGACCCTTTTATAGCCAAAATCATGGCCCTGTATCACAATACGTCACCTAGGCTGAAGATAAATGGAACTGTAGCACCGAGGGCTCGGTTGCTACAGACGTATTGCACCTCACCCAGAGGTGTGATATCTCACTCTCAGATAAGGATGGAGTGTGGATCAGGACCCGACACCTGCATGCATTACACCACATTGCCGTGGGGCAGGGCGACCAATATGCCCCTGAGATGGGCACGACAGTCCCTGTCCCTGGCTGGAGTGGGGGGAGGGAACACTGAGGAAGGGGAACCCTGCAGTGCAGGAGCAGGGAGGAAGCAGTTCCTGGGTGCATTGAGAAGGGAGTATAAAAGGTGGGCACCATCTTAGTTCAGTGCAGAGAAGTCTGAGCAGAAGTGGCAGGGAGCAGGGGCTCTGCATGAGCTCTGCTCCGGAGGCGGGCCTAGTAACAGAGGCCCAGGCCTGCAAGAGGGAGAAGGAAGGAAGAGGAGCGGAGAAGGCTCCAGGAACGAGGAATGAAGGGATCCCAGGGGTGCGGACGGGCGAGTCGCCACCGCACGCCCGAATCCACCTGCGTGGAGGGGTCAGGCCAAAGGGGGAGACCGGTCCCCGAACTAGTGGAGGCAGGAAACGACCCTCAGCTAGAAACCGGAGGCTCTGACATTTTATGTGGCGCAGCCCCTTGCTCCACCCGCTAGGAAGGCACCACATAGGGTCAGGGAAACTGGCGCCAAGTTTACCAAGAGGAGGCCCGAGGCAGCCGGACAGAAGTGTTGGTAAGAAAGGCCAGACAAAGGACACACAAAGGGGGTCCTGTGAAGCGCTCCAAAGTTATCTGGGAGTTGTCTGAGCCCCTCACCTGGTGAGCACAGTACGACGTGGGCAGCCGTTACCTGCAGACGTGGTCTGGATAATAAGAACTGTGAGTAAAGGCCCTGAACTGCATCACTGACTCCGTGTCGTTACTGCTGCTGCCCTGCACCATCACCCCCATCCTCCGCATACACTGCCCTGAGGCTATACTCCTCCCGTGGGGAGTTATGCTACGCTCTGCTGCACCCACAACACCAGCCTTAGCGGTCTGCCCTGTAGCGGCGGTTCACTCTGACCGCAATCCACGGGTGGCGTAGTCGGACATTTAAACATCAAAACCACATAAATAGTTCCGCCACTGGTTTGACCGCCCTGAGCCACGGAACCGGATCGCCGCCACGAAGACTACAACCACCAGCATCCACCAAAAAGGGTCCGGCTCCGGGTGTCCCAAGGCCCAGGGGGTGCGTCAGAACATTTTCATCACCTTTCACAATCACCAATGGGACAAGGCAGGGATGTCCTCTGTCCCCTCTCTTATACATCCTAGTGACGGAGCACCTGCTCTCATCAATTCGCCATAACCCCAATATTAGGTGGATTGAGGTGGGAGGCACCGAGTACAAGTGCTCTCTATTTGCTGATGATGTCCTAGTATATATCACTCAATCACATATATCCATCCCTGCTGTTATGGCTGAAATAGATCACTTTGTTACATGGTAAAATTTTAAAATCAATGCAGCGAAGTCTGAGGCCCTCGATGTCTCCCTCCCTAAATCCATATAGGATTCCATCCAGTCCAACTTTCCCTTTGCCTGGCCCTCACAGGGTATCAAATACTTAGGAATTCCTATTCATAGAGACCTCTCCCATCTATGTTATCTTAATTTTGGGCCCTTTATTGAACAATTCCATACAGACCACGGTTGGCAAGTTAGAACTGTAAGATTCACTACGTGAACCACTGGTGTTTTGTGGAAAAGCACATGTACACCGCGTTCCAAATTATTATGCAAAAAGTGTTTAGGAGTGATAAGGGAAGAATTTGTTTGTTTGTCAGTTAAACTCATTGATGGTGATGTGTGTCAGGGCTCTTTATATCACTGTAAGCAATTGCAGACACCTGTGCTAATTAGTTTGGCAGGTGTGTCCAATGAAAGGCAAGACTACTTAAGAAGGCTCTCTCACATTATTAAGCAGCCTACATTTTCTGCCAAAATGGGAAAGAAAAAGGATGTGTCGGCTGCTGAGAAGCAACAAATTGTGGAGTGTTTAGGTCAAGGCATGACTACAATCAACATTGTGCGATGATCAGGATGAAGTGTCTTGGCAATCAAGAAGTATGTAGCTGATTCACAGTACACACGTGTGCGTGCTGATAAGGGCAAATTGAGGACTCTTTCCTACAGGCAATTACGTCAGGTTGAAAGAGCAGCGGCAAAAAAGCCTTGTCATAGCAGCAGACAAGTTTTTGAAGCTGCTTGTGCCTCCAACGTCCCCCGAACAACAAGATGCAGGGTCCTTCAGAGGTTTGCAGCTGTGCATACGCCATCCTGTCGACCTCCTCTATCCACTTCACACAAGCAGAAACGGCTCCAGTGGGCCAAACATTACATGAAGACTGATTTCAAAACTGTTTTGTTCACGGATGAGTGCCGTGCAGCGCTCGATGGTCCAGATGAATGGAGTGGAGGATGGCTGGTTGATGGACACCCCACGCAAACACGGCTACAGCGCCAACAAGGAGGAGGTGGAGTAATGTTTTGGGCTGGAATCATGGGGAGAGAGATTGTCGGCCTGAAGGATCCCTGAAGGCGCTAAAGATGAACTCCATAATGGATGTGGATTTTCTCAAACAGCACTTCCTGCCATGGTTCAAGAAGAAGAACCGTGTATTTCACAGCAAGATCATTTTTCTGCATGATAATGCACCATCTCATGCTGCACATAAAACATCTGCATCTCTGGCTGATATGGGCATAAAAGGGGACAAACTTATGGTGTGACCCCCATGCTCCCCTGACCTCTACCCCATTCAGAACCTTTGGAGCATCATTAAAAGGAGTGTCTATGATGGCGGGAGGCAGTTCACATCTAAGCAACAGCTCTGGGAGGGTATTCTGTCCTCATGCAAAACAATTGAAGCAGAAACCATCCAAAACCTGACAAATTCAATGGACGAGAGAGTTCAGAAGCTCCTTTCGAACAAGGGGTCCTATGTGAAAATGTAACATCACCTAGAATAAAGTTTTGAGTTGAAAACTGTTTGATTTCAGTTTCTAACAACCTGCTAATGCTTATAATTTCAAAAATGACCATTTTTTTGGTCTTTATTAAAATGAAAAGGTTGATCGAAAAGTTTGGGGGATCTAAGAGTGTGGCAACCCAGTAGTCATGATTACTTCGAATTCTGACAATATGAGGGTCATGCTGCAGGTAGTGCAGCAAGAAGGCACTTATGTGTCTTGCGCATCTCGGAGCCCCAAAATTATTTTCCGGGCTAGATGCAGCTAAAAATTATTTTTAATTTTAAATCTGGTGAAGCTTATTACAGATGGCCTAATAGGATCAGTGCTGCACACTGCTACAAAGCCCAAATTATTTTCCAGTCAAGATACAGATAAACATGATTAGTAATTTGAAAGCTTAAAACGGTTGGTAGGGTGATTTTAACCAATCATCAAGCTTTTACTCTCCCCAGGATGACACGGGTAGAAAAGTCGTTTCGGATCCATGATTTGTTCATCTTTATGAACGTGAGTCTGTCTACATTATCAGTGGAGAGCCGCGTGCGCTTATCTGTCAGCACACCACCAGCAGCGCTGAACACACGTTCAGACAGAACGCTGGCTGCGGGGCATGACAAGATCTCTAAGGCGTAAGTGGCTAGCTCCGGCCATTTATCCAGATTGGAAGCCCAAAAAGAGCAAGGGTCCAGTGACACAGTCGTGGCTTCAATGTTTACTTGGAGATACTCCTGTACCATCGTCTCTAGGCGTTGACTATGTGTCAGACTTCTTGTCTCTTGTGGCCTTGCAAAGGATGGGCTAAAAAAGTGGTGAAATGATTCCGCAAAATTGATGTTACCAGCAGATACTGTGGTTCTGTTACGGTTTGAGTGCTGAACACTTGACGGTCCCACGGTTGGCAAGTTGGAACTGTGAGATTCACTACGTGCACCACTGGTATTTTGTGGAAAAGCACATGTAAGATTCTGCAACAGTCTCTGCTGATACTCCTGCATGCGTGCATCCCTTTCTATGGCAGGAATAATTCCTGCAAATTTACTTTTGTACCGGGGATCTAACAGTGTGGCAACCCAGTAGTCAGGATTATTTCTAATTCTCACAATTCGAGGGTCATGTTGCAGGTAGTGCAGCAAGAAGGCACTCATGTGTGTTGCGCATCCAGGAGCACCAAGTCCCTGTTGTGTTGGTGGTGAGGTAACAATCATGCTTCCTTCCTCTGTCCTCTCCCCCCAACCTCGCACAACAGAAATGTGATCAAGGTCTCCCTCATCTGATGAGTCTTCCATCAGTTCGTCCTCCACTTCTTCCTGGGCTCCTGCACCTTCCTCACTAGTTTGGCTGCTACCATGCGCCCTGGTAAAATCATCTCCCCCACCCTCACATGCCTGCCGCCTTGGTGCTGCCGACCGTCTGGACCTTGCAGATGTTAGCCCTTCCGCATACAACTCCTCCTCCTCTACTTCCTCCACCTCCTCTTGTGCCACCACCTGACTCCGAATTCTGTTTAACATGTGCTCTAGCATGTAAATCACCGGAATAGTCATGCTGATAATGGCATCGTCAGCACTAAACATCTTCGTCGCCATTTCAAAACTGTGCAGAAGGGTGCATAGGTCCCTGATCTGAGACCACTCCTCCAGCGTGATTTGCCACACCTCTGAATCTCGTTGGCCCAGGCTATACGTCAGAACGTATTGCACCAGGGCTTGTCGGTGCTGCCACAGTCGCTGCAACATGTGCAGAGTTGAATTCCACCGGGTAGGCACATCGCATTTTAGCCGGTGAAGTGGCAGGCCCAACGACTTCTGTAGAGATGTAAGTCGCTGAGCTGCGGGATGCGAACGGCGGAATTGAGCACACAGCGACCGTACCCTCTGCAGAAGGCCATCTAGTCTGGGATAGTGGGCTAAAAATTGCTGGACAACCAGGTTCAACACGTGAGCCATACAAGGCACGTGTGTGACATTGCCCCGGCGAAGGGCCGCACCCAGGTTTGCAGCATTGTCGCACACGGCCTTCCCTGGTTTCAGGTCCAGTGGAGACAACCATTCATGAAATTGGTTCTCCAGAGCTGACCACAACTCCTCAGCTGTGTGACTCACATTTCCCAGACATTTCAATGTAAAAACCGCCTGATGATGTTGAGCCCTACTGCCAGCATAGTAAGGAGGTGTGCAGGATCCCTTCTGCGCAGTTAGAAAGCTTGTGGCATGACCAGACAGGCTTTGGGTGCAGGTGGAAGACTGAGAGGAGGTTGAGGAGGCAGAAGCAGTGGAGGAACTTTGACATAAAGAGGATTGACGCACAACTCGTGGGGACGGCAAGACTTGGACAGCAGCCCCTTGTCCTGCTGTCACCATAGTTACCCAGTGCCCAGTCAGCGACATGTAACGCCCCTGTCCATGCCTACTCGTCCAAGTGTCTGTGGTGAAATGCACCCTGTCACACACAGAGTTTCTCAAAGAAGCGGTGATGTTGTGTGCGACATGCTGGTGGAGCGCAGGCACACCTTTCTTTGAGAAGTAGTGCCGACTGGGCATCTGGTACTGGGGCACTGCGACGGACATAAGGTCTCGAAAATCCTCTGTGTCCACCAGGTGGAAAGGCAGCATTTCTGTAGCCAAGAGCTTGCAGATGGTGAAATTCAACCTCTTAGCTTTCTCATGGCTAGGAGGAAATGGTCTTTTACTTGTCCACATCTGAGGGACCGAGGGCTGGCTATTGTGCTTAGACGGGGTTCATAAGGGTGTCCCCGGCAAACTGCCGGTCTGTGAGGAAGATGCAGGCAGACATGTTAGGTTGCCTTGATCCAAAGGTGGTGCTATCGATGTCGGACAGCGCTCAAGACCAGCTGGTGTTACCACCTCCAAAGAAAATGATGACCTGCCAATCACGCTGGCTGTTGCGGGTAAAGAGGAGGCAGGTCTGCGCCCCAAAACAGGTGTGACTGCTGTCCCCCCAGTCACAGAGGATGAAGAGGCCGCGGATGCACAAGATATGGCAGACGGTGGTTGGCCCGGCCGGCTAGGCCGCATTGTAGCACACTGAGCTTCCCACTGCAACTTATGCTTCATGTCCATGTGCCGGTTCATGCATTAAGTACTCAAACTATGTATTTTTTGGCCTCTACTTAGCTTTTGCTGACAAATGTTACAGAGAACACGAGTTGGGTCATCTTTATCGATCTGAAAAAATGCCCAGGCTATGCAAGGCTTAGCACCCATGCGACCTGAAGAGCCACCACGACTTGTGGTGAGAGGCAGAGTTGTGTTTGAGGATGCAGTTGTTGACGTGCTTCCAGTGCTACGTCTCTGTCCAGGAAGGCGCAACCTGACCTCGTCGTCACTAGCATCTTCCTCCACCTCCTCTGCTGACCTCATCTCTTGGCTGACTGTGGGTTGACAGTAAGTGGGATCTCCGACCTCATCATCATCACCCTGTGCGTTATCACACCCGTCGTCCTCAGAGCCAACCTGTTCCTGCCCTTACAAAAAACTAAAGTTGTCGCTCCAATCAGGTATTTGAGTCTTATCATCGTCTTCCTCATTGTCTCCACCAACAGGAGTTACAGTTTGGGAATGAGGGTCTACATTACGGTCAGAACCTTCTGCGTCTGGTCCTGGATCCGACTCATAAAGATTCTGGGCATCAGTGCAGATCATTTCCTCGTCTGGATTCACAGAAGCGCTGGAGTCGACCTCTGATTCCCAGGCTATAGTATGAGTAAACAGCTCTACAGACTCAACCATCTGTTCTACCTCATACTCAGACGGGCAGCTGGAGATTTGGGAGCTGTGAGGAAGCAAGTGCGATTTGGGTGACACCTTTGAGGACTGGAGTATTTGTGATGTTGAAGTTGATGTGGAGGAGAGCCCACTTAAAGGAGCACTTGATATCCGTTGAAGCACCTGCTGTTTTTGTGCCTCATCTGGAATTTGTAGCGATTGGCGTGGCCGTAAGAAAGGGATCTTATCACATTGTCCGCTAAAAGAAGTAGACATTTTAGTTTGGCTGGAAGATGGTCTTTCTTCTGCACCTACCCCACGGACACAACCTTTTTTCCCCTTCCCAACACGCCTATTCCCCTTTCCACCAGCAGCAGGCCTTTTTCCACTCATTTTGGTGGTTAACTAATTCACAACTCTGGAGTTGTTTGCACAAAAAAACAATGGATGGTAACCGAGCAGAGCTGAGTGGCCAAACTGTGGTATTAGGCCAAAACTATTGGCTGGGTTAGATGCAGTAAAAAAATATTTTTAATTTGCAACCTGATGGAGGTCAGTATAGATGGACTAATAGACCAAGTCCCACACACCGCTAGAAGCCCAAATATTTTTTCAGAGCTAGATGCAGAAAATTTTTTTATTCAATTTGCAACCTGATGGAGGTCAGTATAGATGGACTAATAGACCAAGTCCCACACACTTCTAGAAGCCCAAATATTTTTTCAGAGCTAGATGCAGAAAAAAATTATTTTTAATTTGCAACCTGATGGAGGTCAGTATAGATGGACTAATAGAACAAGTCCCACACGCTGCTAGAAGCCCAAATATTTTTTCAGAGATAAATGAAGAAAAAAATTATTTTTAATTTGCAACCTGATGGAGGTCAGTATAGATGGACTAATAGACCAAGTCCCACACACTGCTAGAAGCCCAAATATTTTTTCAGAGCTAGATGCAGAAAAAAATTATTTTTAATTTGCAACCTGATGGAGGTCAGTATAGATGGACTAATAGAACAAGTCCCACACGCTGCTAGAAGCCCAAATATTTTTTCAGAGATAAATGAAGAAAAAAATTATTTTTAATTTGCAACCTGATGGAGGTCAGTATAGATGGACTAATAGACCAAGTCCCACACACTGCTAGAAGCCCAAATATTTTTTCAGAGCTAGATGCAGAAAAAAATTATTTTTAATTTGCAACCTGATGGAGGTTAGTATAGATGGACTAATAGAATGATGCTATGCCCAAAAGATTTTACTTCACTAGGTGCAGTAAAAAAATTGGTATTCTATACACAGGTGGTATATCTTGCAACACAGATAGGCTACTCCACTGACTAACACACTCTGCAATAGGCCAAAAAGGATTAACTTTGCTAGATTCAGCCAAATGCTGTGAAAAAAACTTGCACAGCACTGGCACAGACCTGCCTGGCAAAAACTGATAGGAACTGATGTAACCTAGTCCTGAAAAGGACTCCAATTACAATTAGTCTTTACTCCCACAATCTATCTATTTAAGAGCACAGACCTGCTTGATAAAAGTCGTAGGAAATGCTGTAACCTAGTCCTTAAAAGGACTGCAATCACAACTATTCCCTACTCCCAAGCTATCTGTATATTTGTGCGAAAATTGGCTTGAAATTAACAAGGTATAGCGCACACAGCAACAGCGGTGCCGTCTAACACGCAGCTGCAGCAGTGAGAAAATGGTGGCGACGGGGAAAATGGCTTGGTCTTATAGGGCAAGGACATGTGACATACACTGCCAATCACACATGCCCTTGCTTGTGTGAAAAAAAGCACTTCGCTCCGTGTGTGCGCTGCTGATAGGCTGACAGATTGCACCTCCCCACTGCAAATGCGGGAAAGAGAAAAAAAAATGGAGATCTTCATTGTTCCTGCAGAGATCCATCCCCTGCCCCTCCCCCCGCCCCGCTGTACACTCAAACTGCGTATTAACATTAATTTTCATCATTACTGAGAAAAAATCCAGTTATGATTTTGGTGCACGAACAGTTATCGAACATAACCTCGAACAGCCGAATTTTTCTCAAATTGTTCGTGTTCGCCGACCGGCTCGAACACCGCCCAAAACAGCTCGAATTTGAGATTGGCGAACAGTTCGAGTAGAACAACGCTCATCTCTAGTCATTATCTATTTACCATTAATTTTTATATTGAGCCCTTTCTTACTCCTGTATCACTTTTCATGTTGTCACTTTGCCTCATTCTTATCTAATTGCTGTTTTATGTCTTATGAGGCCATTACACGATGCACTTTCTTATGTATTTCACTTTGCACTGATAGGACCTCAATGCCCAATACACTTACCTAGTTTTGATGAGTTGCCTCCGCCATCAATGCAATTCACACTAACACGTTCACTCTTATCGTTTCCTGCTTTCCATCAAGCATTTCACGCTGACACGCACGCCGACGTCACTTCCTCCCGGGCAGACGCGTTTCCATGGAGCGCGGCAGGATGTGACGTCAGGATCTCCATGCATGGCACGTGTGCTTCCTCCTGCCCATATGAATTAATTATCGGCCTACCTGTAATATACATCAATACATCAGCTTTACTCACAATCTTGACAAAGTCTTGGTGAAACGCGCGTCGGTTGTGAGGAGCGGCGTCCTGTGGTCAGTATTTCTCACTTGTCTCACTGGTTGCATGACTTGGTTGTCTCTTGTGGCTTACTGATGTTTCTGTTTTGGAGGCAATTTGTGATTATCTGCAACTCTATGCACTTTACTAGTGATTTTTCATCTTATTGCCTCCACTAATCATTACTGCTATTTATTATGTCCACACAATCTATGTCATAGGGTCATGTAAGCCTTTCACATTTATCATTTTTATTTATTGATGTACCTTTCCCCATGGTCTGCCCCCCCTCTTGATTGTCTCCTTTTCCCTTCCATTTGTTTTATTATATGATTCAATAAAATTTTGTGATTTTATACTTTACTATAGGGTTGATGTGTCCTTTTTAGGTTTTGACATTTTATAAGTGGTCTAAAAACTTGTATAAAACTCATGAAAGAATAAAGTTACTTTAAAACCAAGCACACCATTGTTTTTTTAAGAAATTCTCAATAAGTTTGATGTGTCACATGACCCTCTTCCCATTGAAAAAAATAAAGTTGGATCCAAAATGGCCAACTTCAAAATGGCCACCATGGTCGCCACCCATCTGGAAAAGTTTCCCCCCTCCCAAATACTAATGTGCCACAAACAGGAAGTTGATATCACCAACCATTCCCATTTAATTTAGGTATATCCATATAAATGGCCCACCCTGTAGAAGGAAAGTGTAATCCGTGCAACAGAAGATGAATGTAATCATAGCGTAAGTGAGGAAAACATCAATTTTAGTAAAATGATATCAATGAAATATCAAATATTTTGATGATCAATGTTTTTGATAAATAGATTTTTAAAAGTTCAGGAAAATATTTAGATTTGAGAGTCCTCATTGGTTGATACCTTTTAATGACTAACTGAAAAGATGGTAACAAGTTGCAAGCTTTCGAGACTACTCAGGCCTTTTCATCAGGCCTGAGTAGTCTCGAAAGCTTGCAACTTGCTACCATCTTTTCATTTAGTCATTAAAAGGTATTAACCACTGAGGACTCTCAAATCTAAATATTTTTCTATCTACTGGCTAAAACTGTACAAAAATATATATTTTCCCTGTATCGAAAAGTTCAGGTAAATTTTTTGCTAATCAGCCTATAAATAGTGCATTCCCATAGCATGTAATTGGGATGGATATATGAATAGTAAATTAGGTTTTCTCAAGAACAAAACTTGAACAGTTGTTAGACCATGGAACCTAAACCCAAAGGTTATCCTGTTCATTGAGGAAATTGCGTTGACTTCACCAAATGCATTATTAATGAGTGAAATCTGAGGAAGAGTATTTGTTCATTTAGCTTCCTTGTTGGGAGGCTGTAATAGAAGTTTTTTGATCCTGCATTAAATGGGCGTAATCACTATAAATACTAATAATTAGTGAACATTACTAGTACTTGAGTAATTTAATTAAATCAGATTACTACTAAAAATGAGTACATCTTTTGAAATTTAAATTTGCTTACTTCACTGAATTCTCCCAAAAATTTCAATTTGTGGCAAAAAAATTTGTGCGAATCTCAATACTGGAAAGTTTCTAATTGCTCATAAAATACACATTGGGAGAGGAGAGAGAGAATCCAACTGATCAAAAGAGCTTACACTTTACTCAGTGAGAGAGATAGGGAGGACCCAGGTAAGCATAAGAGCTTACACTCATCATGAGAGAGAGCAGCCTGCTGACTATAAGAGCTTACAATCTACAGGAGAGAGATGACCCTGCTGACGATAAGAGTTTACACTCTACAGAAGATAGAGGAACCCACTGGCCATAAGAGCTGAAACATTACAAGATGGAGAAACAGAGGAACCTACTGACTATAAGAGCTTACAATCTACAGGAGAAAGAAAGAGGGAGAGAAAGAAAGAGGGAACACCATTAACATGAAGAGCTGACACTCTACAGGAGAGAGAGAATTACCCAGTGACTCTACTGTAGAGATGAAAAATGACTCTGCCCTACAAACTTTGCTCCACAGGGAGCCACTGATATGTGTTGACCCAGGTACTGTCCACCACAGTACAAGGTATGATAATCTGCGACATGTCATAGCTATAGGACATTATGGGGAGGCCCACGCAGCAATGCAAAATTACATTGGCCTGCTGTCTGATGCCTCAGCAGTATGGAAAATGGTGCCGGGCAAGATTTTTTATTCTGTGAAATCGCCAATTTCAGAAAATTTGACTCAAATTCGATCCTCCATGGATCAATTCGCTCATCTCTAATTGTAACGCAAAAATTTAAAAGCATTTCTAGTTGACTATATTAAAAATTAATTTGTCTTGTTAAACATTTAGGCAGGTAAACTGTCCAGAACCAATTTCAGTTTTCTGCAATCCCCTGTTGCCAAAACTTAAAGTTGCTTTAACATTATAAGGACAAAGCAGCAGGTACAGCAGACCTTGTCCATCAGAAATGATATTTATGTGCTACTTTAAGTCGAGTAAGCAGGGGAACAAGATAACAACCAAATAACTGTATTTTAATAGGGGACTTTATCCTTGAGAATAGTAGAACGGAAACTGTTTCATGAAATATAGAAAAAAAATAAGGAAAAGAAATGGAAGTACAGTATAATCTAATCATTACAGTATAGTACATACTGTACTTTTGTACTGCTCTGAAGTAGAAACCATTGTGTGAGGACAGGGAATGTCAATACCAAAGCTGTGGAGCTGCAGTGCTGATGTGATGTGAATCGACACATAATGTGAACAGAGAGCTATCAGCCCAATTCATACAGACTTTAGTAAAACAAATTGTAGGGGAGTCATCAACCAAAATACATTTGTGATATTTAAATGGCATAAATCTTGAACAAAATGTACAAAAGGAATGAAACTGCTAATATGGAAAATAAGTGCTGATCAGCAGTATGCTAGTCATGTTCAGCAGTCACACTGAATTTATCATTAAAACCACTAGGCTCTGCAATTTGTACTGTGTTAACTCTCTAGATTTAGGAGGTTGTCTAGTTCCAGAGTATTGACATGATTGGCCATTATTATCAGATTGCTGGGTGTCCGAAAAGCGCAATCCCCATCAATCAGCTGTTATAAGATCTGATGGCTGGATGTGAAGATATTGAACAAAATTGAACTGCATAGCTCTATACAATATGTAGCAGCTGCTGATGGGTAAAGAAGCCGTTCTGCAGCATTTGTCAGCAGCTGCCACACACTGAATAGAGCTGCTGATCTGTTCAATGTATTTTACAACTGAGCGCCTGAAACCAACCAAAAATGCGTTATATGATGGACATATATATTCATTGCATGTAAGGACCCATTATCTTAAAAGGATGAAAAACAAAATAATTATTAATCAAATATTGGATGCTGGCTATTCTATTCCTTTGTTCAAGTATTTACATTTGGTCCCTGCTTTAGCTTATAACAGATGATCAGAGTTGGACTCCCACCAATCTAATAAAGATGACTGATCTGTAGGATAGGTCATCACTATATCATGACTTTGCAATCCATTTAAAATAATTCAGTTGATTGACCTCTAGAATTTGGTAAAATTTTATTAACATATCCAGATAACAGGAAAAATATCACATTTCAAACTTAGCTCTGCTGCACTAAATACAAGTCAGGTATAAGATAGCAAACTCCCAAAAAATAAGGAGCAAATGTGAATTCCATGGATCAAATTATATGGACAAACTTAAAGGAGTTGTCCAGAAATTAATTCTTTGTATCTGTGTGACTGCTTAGCAGGTATTGTGGAAGCCTAGAAGGCATCATGCTCGTTTTCTAACTCTATGATGAATAGTACAGGTGCATGATACTTGATGGAAGTACACAATACCTGTTAAGAGACTGATGAATGCCAGGAGAGTAGCACTTATCAGCTCGTAACCAAAGTCAAAGAAATGCAGGAAAATCTCTTTGATACATAAAAATTTACAAGACATGCATTCAGCAGTTACATTATTTTGAAGCAAAATACTTTGCAAAGTTTCATTATTGCTAGATAAGTGAATCTAATTTATTATAATAATGTAAAAACCCCTTGAAAGTGTGAATGCACCTTTAGTTTCTGAAGTGTCCTTCTGCCTGGAGAAATTCTAGTTTAAGTATGTCAGTGGATAAGTAAATCTGAATTCGCTGACATGTCAGAATGTGAAGGCATAAGCTCTCCAATTTGTGGCCATTTATTGTGAGCCATGTTATTGCTCCAAAATGTCTACCTTGTCTCCCCTGCCTCCCTCTACCTCTCATATTTACATGACTGTATAAGTTCTGATACTATGAGAAATTGTGGCTCTGAAGTCTCCTGAGCAACATATTTCTAGAGTATAAATTTTTAAATACAGATGCTTCAATAGTTCTCTGGAAGCACAGGACAAAGAAGTGGAGAAACACATAACTTCAGGCTCAGACAACCTATGGAATTGGTTTGCCGTCTGTGATTATTGTGCAGCTGCATCACCCTTGAATACAAAAGAAGAAATTGTATACCCAAAACAAAAGAATATTTTTTATTCCTTCCCAACATGGGATGTTGATGTACGTTGCACACTTGGTGTGACATCAGGCTCAGGAGCTGAGCACGCTCAACAAATTCATGATGCTAGCAGTACTAATCAGCTAGCATCCACATCTAATAGCAATGAACCCATAGCCCCCGGTTGAAGAGATTACAAAGTGCGGATAGGTTTCCATGGCTGAAATCCTATCATAGCTGCCTGAGAAGATATAAAAAGTAAAAAAAAATGCAAAAAAACTATAAATAAGTTGAAAATATAAAAGTTTGAATTACTACTTTTTCAGTTTCAAAATAAAGAAATAAAATAATTGAACATATTTTGTTTGGTCACAGCTTTAAAAGTCTGTCCTATCAAAGTCTAAAATTAATTATTTTAAACATCATGAAGTGAAAAAATTGAAATGCTAGAATTGCAATTTTTTAATGACCCCATCTCCTTTAGGGTAGGTGCAAACGAGTGTATTTTCTGTCCAACCGTGATCCGACAAAATATTAGATCGCACTCAGGCCAATGTTAGTCTATAGGGTCGTACACATGTCAGACCGGCGAGGTGCAAGGATAAAATCACATCATTCCCATGTTTGATTTGATATTCGGATTTCACTTGATCATGCAAGATGACATCTGAGTGCAGTCCGATTTCCACTGACTCACACAATGGAGAAGATGAAGAATTTTTTTCTCTATCTTCTCATAATCCGAGAGAATCAGATCACACTATGATCACACACTGATCAGACTCGGATCAGAGTTTGATCAGAGTGTGATTTGCATAATTTACTTGATTCTTTCAGATGAGAGAATCTATGGTCATTTGCACCTGCCCTTGTTGATGTGCAGAAAAGATACAAATCTGTCACCGCTTCTGTTTCTGAAGGCTTTTTAGGAAAGAGAAGAAGTTGGCTTTACACAAAAATGCAGTGGGGAAAGTGGAATGTGCCTGAAGGTAACCACAAAAATATTTAAAAAAAAATTCCTTGTGAAATTTATCCATTTTCTATGAACCTTACTATCTATGGCAGGTTGATATTTGCACAGTATTAGAATTATGTTCCCATTCAAGAGTCATTTTTCCTATTTAAATCAAGAACAATCCAGTTCATACGTCTCAGGGCATGTGAATGGTGTTAAAGGATGCTGGATACTAAAACCTTGTACTGCACTGGAAATGCAACATATTTAGTGTAGATACTTATTTATAAGCAATCTTGTTTTTTCTCTCTTTCACCCATTTTGCTAGAAATGAATTGAACCTGTCCTGAACAATACTGAACGTCATCTGGTTCAATCATTGGGCCAAATTTATAGAAACAGAAGGAATAATGACATATAGAATTTTTCCATTTCCTTTATTTTTAACTCTATTTTCATGCCAGAAGGCTTTCACCCATGATTGATGCAAGAAAATGAGTGTTGCTATAGTTTTCCCTAGTGATTGCTAGATTATTGAGCAATGCGAATTCTCTGTTTCCATAGTTTCATTTGCCATTTTTAGCAATCCTGCATGGCAGCGCGAACAAAAATTAAAGATTTCTTCATAATTAAGAAAATTATTAAAATCACAATTTAAACAGAATTTCAATGGTATAAAATGGCTTAGTGTGGGGTGCACTTTAGTGTCTTAAACTATTGTGCATTATATAAGAATTTATACAATTGTGAAATCAGTTACTTCTATTTGAAATATGTTTCTTGTCTGATATTTCCATTTTGTTGAATTTTTAAAGATAAACTTCTATATTTGGTCTGGTTTTAAAGAAAATATGGTGCAAACTAGAGCTGCTTTTGCAGAGGATAGAACTTAATTGTGTTATATTGATGCTTCTATAGCACATATTATAGAACAAAAATGTTTATATTCTTTTACAGCAGAGAGGTCTTTGGACCCGTCGTGCACCATGGCCCTGATGTAGGAGCAACTTTCAGGGACAGGCAAGTTTTTAAGTTGGAGGAACCTTGCAGGCAATGATGCCCACTAGTAACTTATTAAGTTATAATTAGGTTTAGTGGAATGGGATAACATGACCATCACTACTCTCTGTCAGGTAATCTATTGTGACATCACACTTGTGTCATTTAGGTGGGCTGATGTACCATCGCAAGTTGGTTTCAGCCTGGTATATGTCTGTGTTAAGCTGCACTTACACTGAAAGACTATTGTGATCAAGTGATCCTAAGAACACTCATTTCACAAGAATCTTTCAGTGCAAACAGTCTGTCAATGAGCAACTCATTCATTCATCGGGTGAAATTATTCTATGAGCAGAAAAAAAAGATCATGTTTTTACAACGTCCTATGTAAACAAGGCTTGCACTGCCAAGAGCAATGGCAGTCTATGCACACTGAGCAATGTAATGCAGATTACTCAATATGCATCGCTTACTGGGGTCTGCCTATATAAACAGGGTTTTAAATGATTGCCAATATATGAACTTTCAGTTTCTGTGACATCCTCAATGTGATAGAGCAAAAGAGGGGAACCTGCGGCCCTCAGGACGTTTACAGCCTGCAATGTCTTTTTCTCCAGCCTCTGGGCAGATTACTAGGGCCTGCAATGCTCAGGCCAGGGGCTGGCAAAATGCCCACTGCTGGCTCTTTATTTGCTCCTGACATTGGGAGCATGCGCCCTCAGCGCTCACTACTGACCACTGCGGCTCATGCAATGAAGGATTCCCTCTGGATGCTGGCCAGTGCCACCATCAGCACATATTTAGTGCACAGAGTCAGCACACCCTGCACTCCTGTTGCACCAACAATGACAACAGCAGCGACAACTCCCGCTCCACCTATGATGTATCTGCCCCAGCTTTCATGTGATGTATATGCCCCCAGCATCTCCTGTGATGTATGTGCCCCCAGCTTCTCCTGTGACGTATAAATTTCCAGTGTCTCCTATGATGTATATACCCTATCCTCTCCTGTAATGAATATGTGCCCAGCGTCTCTTGTGATATATGTGCCCACCATCTCCTGTGATGTATATGCCCACAGCATCTCCTGCGATGTATGTGCTGCAGTGCCTCCTGTGATGGATATGCCCCCAGAATTTCCTGTGATGTATATGCCCTCAGTGTTTCCTGTGATGTGTTTGCCCCTAGTGTCTCCTGTAACATATATACCCCAACTCCATTGTATCCTATGTGATGTATATGTCCTAGTCCCAGCCCCAGCATCTCCCGTGTAATGTATATGCTCCAGCCCCAGTGTCTCATATGTGATGCATATTGAGCAGTGTCGGTATCTCTAATGTGATGTATGTAAAGCAGTCTTGGTGTCTCCTATGTGTAGCATATGCTGCAGACCCCCCACTGCTTGAGTTCTATAAATAGTAAATGAGCAATGTAGAATTTCTCAATGTGAAGAGACATGCGGTGTAATATATATCTGTGTTCAGAACTCACTGCTGCAAGTTCTTTTCAAAATTCATCACAAAGAGTCAACCAGACCGGCGCAATCTGGAGAAGCAGTTGCAAGTAGCAACATCATCAATGCCACCTGAGATCACACACTGCACCAAAGAGAAGCAGTTCCAGCCATCACATTAGTTGTGAGTTAATTAAATTGTTGCCCATATATAGCAGGATAATTTTGTAAGGGCCTCGAAAGATGGTATGAATATACGAATTTGTATTAGTAAGAAAGCTGCCAAGACACTAAAATTCATCATCAAGGAAGCTACTGTTCTAAAAGATCAATGGCAACTACTGTGAAATGAAGTGAATTTCAGTCGCTGACATCAGAACTGGTTTTCAGTCAGGTAAGCTGCAGTGACATCATAAGCTCAAAGGCAGACAAATCACTTGTGCAATCTGTGCAGCAGAACATACTGTAGGTCCAGATAACACATTAGTCATTTCTACCTTAAAACAATATTTCCAGAAACATTTTCTCCTATCCATTTGTCATCATACTTGTGGATTGGCATTTCAATATATATTTTAACATATTAATACATTGTTTTTATTGCTGACTTCCCCTGTAATTTGGGTATATTAGCCCTAGCTACAGGGGAAATTGAACCTCCTGCCTGCATAGCTGGGCTGACTGGGTCTCTTAGAGCCCAGCAGCTCCTGGTCTTTCCCTACATCCATTTTTCACATAGTTCTATGGAGGAGGAACTGTCGTCAGTGTTTCATCTATAATATAATGGTACAAGCGTCCCTCTGTCTGATGCCTCTATAGACTGCAGAAGTGCGACGCGCCGGCATAGTCTGGACCACACAGAGGAACGTAACCACATCCTAAACGAGTAGTTAAGGATGAGGATTGTGGCCCCGGAGATCGTGGTATGCGTAAGCTCTGAAAGCATACCACGATCTCCAGCCCCCTAACAACTCACCTATCCGGAAGCCCGCGCTGTGTCTTCGGGCTGGTAACCAAGAGACAAATGCACCGTCGGAATCAGCGCATGCGCATAGCGCTGTCTGGCGCCATTTTACTGAAGACACATTTGCAGTGTGTCTTCAGGAAAAAGGCGCCGGACAGCACGGTATGGGCACGCACATACTCCGGTGCCACACTCCTCCCCCGGCCTCCTTCTGAACAGGACACAGCAGCGCTGGAGCACAGGGAAGAAAGGTGAGCATAAGTGGTTTTTTTTTGTATGTGTGCAACGTGAAAGGGATGAGGAGGCCACACATACCAGGATTGGGGGGTGAGGTAGCCACACATACCAGGATTAGGGGATGAGGGGGCCACACATACCAGGATTTGGGGTTGAGGGGGCCACACATACCAGGATTAGGGGGTGAGGGGGCAACACATACCAAGATTGGGGGATGAGGGGTCCAAACATACCAGGATTGGGGGATGAGGGGGCAACACATACCAGGATTGGGGGATGAGGGGGGCACACATACCAGGATTGGGGGATGAAGGGGCCACCCATACTAGGATTGGGGGATGAGGGGGCCACACATACCAGGATTGGGGGATGAGGGGGCCACATATACCAGGATTGGGGAAAACGGGTACAGAACATACCAGGATTGGGGGATGAGAAGGGGCCACACATACCAGGATTGGGGGATGAGAATGCCATACGTACCAGGATTGGGGGATGAGGGGTACCATACATACCAGGATTGGGGGATGAGGGGTACCATACAAATCAGGATTGAGGGGTGAGGGGTACCATGCATACCAGGATTGGGGGATGAGGGGTACCATGCATACCAGGATTGGGGGATGAGAGGTACCATGCATACCAGGATTGGGGATGAGGAGTGCCATGCACAGGATTGGGTATAAGGGGTGCCATGCATACCAGGATTGGGGATGAGGGGTGCCATGCATACCAGGATTTGGGATGAGGGGTACCATGCAAACCAGGATATGAATGAGGGGTACCATGCATACCAGGATAAGGATCTGGGGGGCCATGCATACCAGGATTCGGATGAGGGGCCATGCATACCAGGATAGGGATGAGGGGTACCATGTATACCAGGATAGAAATGAGGGGTATCATGCATACCAGGATGAGGGGTACCATACATACCTGGATAGGGATGAGGGATGGGGTACCATGCATACCAGGATTGGGTATGAGGGAGCCATGAATACCTGGATGAGGGACACCATGCATGCCAGGATTGGGATGATGGGTGCCATGCACACCAGGATTGGGGATGAGGGGTGCCATTCATATCAGGATTGGGGTTGAGCGGTGTCATGCATACCAGGATTGGGGGTGAGGGGTGCCATGCATACCAGGATAGGGATGAGGCGTGCCATGCATACCAGGATAGGGATGAGGAGTGCCATGCATACCAAGATTAGTGGTGAGGGGTGCCATGCATACCAGGATTGAGGGTGAGGGGTGCCATGCATAATAGGATTGGGGGTGAGGGGTGCCATGCATACCAGGATAGAAATGAGGGCAGCACATAACTGGATGGGGGAACATGATTGGGGAGCACAAATACCAGAATGGGGGCTGCACAAATACCAGGATGGGGGCTGCACAGATACTAGGATGGGAGCAGCACATACCAGCATGGGAGACCATATACCAATAAAAATGCTCGCCACCTTGGCGTAGAACGGGCTCAATAGCTAGTATACTATATCCACAGCACTCATTCAGCACTTTGTACATAGCTATCAAAAAGGCAGAGATAGTAATAAACAGTTTTTACCTTCTCCATGGGGAGTCCAGCTGTATCTGACAGCTTGCTCTCCACTGCAGCTACTTCACACTTTTGTGCAAGCAGATTACTCTACATTGACATTTTAGAACATCAGTGCAGATGGCCGGAAGCCGGTTTTCTGCCTGGAACTGGTTAAGAAAAAATCCACAGTGCATCACATAAAATGGTGTGAAACTGTTTACATGTTCTGGTTGCTATTTCCTACTGTACTTACTCAAATCCTCACCTTGTCAGAAGATTACACATCTCTTTTACAGGTTTATTTGTGCCAATCACCAGTTTGTCCAGCATAAGAAGTCTTAACTAACAATTTTACCTTTTATTTACTACTCAAAAAATGAGCATAAACTCTACTATAAACAGATATGATCAGATCTTTTCAAATTACACGTCACAGAATTTTCTACAAAAATTAGATTTGCGGCAAAAAAAATTTGCGCAAATGTCAATACTGAAGAGCTTGTAATTTCGAGGAAAATACATGTGGGGGTGAGGATAGAAGGGGAGAGAGCCAAGCTATCTATAGGAGCTTACACTGTATAGGTGAGAGAGAAAGGATCCCACTAACCATAAAATCTTAAACTCTACAGGAGAAAGAGAAAGAGGACCCCCACTGACCATAAGAGCTTACAAACTGCAGGAGGGAGAAAGAGAGAGGACCCTGTTGAGCATAAGAGCTTACACTCTACAGGAAAAAGAAAGAGAGGAGCCCATTAACCATAAGAGCTTACACTATAAAGGAGAGCAAGACTTTGGAGATGAAAAATGACTCTGCTGAACAATCTGTGCTTCACTGGGAACCGATGACACCACAGGGCCCAGGTACTGATCACCTCTATACAAGGTATGATAATCCTTAAGATATCATAGGGTATTAGAAGGAGGTCCAGCAAAATGACGTTAGCCTGTCCTCCAATGCATCAGCAGTGTTGGAAATGGTGTCGGGCAAATTCTTTATTTTTATTTTTGGAACTGCGAATCGAATCTTAAAATACTCAAATTTACGTAAAACCATAAACTTCAGGAAATTCAACTCGAACTCAATTCTCTGCAGATCAATCCGCTTATCTCTACTACAAAAATATTAAACTTGGTTTCTAAAAAGGTAAAAGAAACTTTAAAAGATAATAACCTGTCAGCTATGGTCAGCTCTGCATTGGATTGCTTGTTTTAGGGTGCAATGTTGCAAAATTTACAGTTCGTTTGTAAAAAAAAAAAATATATTTAGATCCATAGTCACAGTACCTCTGGCCCATATACAAATTTTTATTTCAATTTGTGTCATATTACTGGACTGATCCTGACTTATGTATGACAAATAAATGCTGTACTTTGCAATCAGAAACACTACTGTGTCAACTTTAAATATAAAAAAATGCAATTTCTAACACTTTATTAGTATATTTAGCTGTTCTATACAATGTACTGTTGATGGTGAATCATTGAAATCGTAATAAACAGCATAACCCAAGTGTATAATATTACAAACTCTCCAGGCACTGACATTTATATAGAACCCATTATAGTAAAGGAATATGCAACTGCTTTAATACTTTATGTATTATTTAAGAGACAACAGAAAGCAAAATCATTTGCATAGCAAAATGCATAGACCGTCATAACACATTTCATCATCTCACTCTTGCAAATTTATTAACCAACAAAAACCATGTCATAAACATTCTCATTAATAGACCATTTTTAAAACTAGCTAAGTGGTTTGAGATGCATTATGTCAAACTTAAAAAGACCCATGTTACTCATTTTTTTCCTGATCTAATTTGCTTGCGTTAGATCCGCTATGTGCTGTATTTATCAGAACAGAGGCTTGAGAACAGATAAAATGCTTCTTAAAATAGTTTGCAAGTAAGGTGTTCATTAAAATAAGCAATAATAGCTAAAATGGACAATATAATAGCATGCAAGGTTTTAGTCATTTGTCTATTACAGTGCTGGTTTATAGCATTGTTCTGTAAAGCATACATTAAACACATATAACATTATCCTTAATCTTCATCTTGAGGTACTGTAAGACTGTAAGACGACAGTATATTAGAGAAGTACATAACTTGATATTACATTTGTCTCCTTAATTTCATTTGATAATAGATTGTACCTGTATTACTTTAATTATGCCCTTAAGCAGAGCCATAGTTAACCACAAAGTTTTGGAAATGTTGTGGCTCTCTGTGCTACGCTATTTCTGTAACTTCCATTTCAATTTATAGGAGTTATGGAAACAGTGTAGCTCAGCTGCCCTTGGACATTAGCCTTAATTCTAGTGGTCAAACCATGCACAGAAAAATAAAAGATAGTCTGTTCACCTTCCAGGGTGAGGAGCATTCAGTGCTTCCAAAGTCATGCATGGATCAAGTCAGAGCAGCAGTGGTAAGAACAATGAAGTAAGAGAATCAATCCAGCAATATGAAGGCTTTCACTCCCAAATATAAAACATAGGATTTATTAAGCCATTTAAAAGAAGCTCCAAATACATTGGCAATTGTGCAGATTAGGTACTAATGGCAGGAACTACGCGTTACAACATGTGTCTTACTCATGGTCTGCTTTTCTTACTCATGGTCTCGCTTACATAAGTAAGACGCATGTCGAAACGCGTAGGTCCTGCCTTTAGTACCTAATCTGCACAATTGCCAATGCATTTGGAGCTTCTATTAAATTGCTTGATAAATGCTATGTTTTATATTTGGGATTGAGAGACTACATATTGCTGGATTGCCTCTCCTACTTCATTGTTCAGATCATACACAGAGTTATATAAGCCATGAATGATCAAGATGGGAAAAAAAACATTTGGATAAGTTATTTAATCACATGCAAACCATTACCATTTCATATTGGATTGACCACCAATTTTGGTGCATGGTAGAAATCCCTGGTAACTTTGAAAAAAGTTGATTTAACTGGGGAAACCAAGGTCAAACAGGCATTTCCCTAGGAATATGTTACAATACATGGTGGCTTTTGAGATGAATAATCATTCATGCTGAACTTGAGTAAACAACAATGAAATCTACAGCAGTTTTCCACTCAAGTTCCTACAAGGGGGTGTAGTGTTGGAGTCTTTGGCCTCTTTGGGTCTATGATGTCCATACAGTTGTGCTCAAAAGTTTACATACCCTGGAAGAATTTTTCCTTTCTTGGCCTTGTTTCAGAGAATATGAATGATAACAAAATAACTTTTTCTCCACTCATGGTTATTGGTTGAGTGAAGCCATTTGTTGTCAAACTACTGTGTTTTTCCTTTTTAAATCTTAATGACAACCTAAAACATCCAAATGACCCTAATCAAAAGTTCACATGCAATGGTGATTTTGGCCTGATAACAAGCACAGAACTTGATGCAAATTGGTTTCAATAGCTACTAAGGGTAACATCCTCAGCTGTGACCTGTTTGTTTGTAATCAGTGTGTGTGTATAAAAGCTGAGTGAGTTTCTGGGATCCAGACAGACTTTGGCATCTTTCATCTAGCCACTGACATTTCTGGAGTGTGAGTCATGGGGAAAGCAAAAGAATTGTCAACAGATCTATGGGAAAATGTAGTTGAACTGTATAACACAGGAAAGGGATACAAAATAGTATCCAAGTAATTGATAATGCCAGTCAGCAGCTTTCAAACTGTGATTAACAAAAGGAAAATCGGGGGCTCTGTAAAAACCAAACCACGCTTAGGTAGACCAACAAGAATTTTGGCCACAACTGTCAGGAAAATTGTTCCGGATGCAAGGAAAAACCCACAAATAACATCAGCTACCTAGTGGACCCGTTGAAGCGCAGGACTAGCGCGAAACGGCTGTTGTCCTTTCACCCCCAGAACCTGCACCACCACTCTGCATGTGTAATCCCGAATAAACAGGACTATTATCAAGCAACACTGTTGGTGAGTGCATTATCTGTTCCATTTCTACAACATTGACGGCTCATGTAATGAACTTATGCCTGTAAGAGTGAGAAGGGATTCAGAGAGTGAGTGTAGGTCACGGTGTTTGAGATTTTTTTGCGAGGGTGTACAAGTTTGTGGAGTGGGGTTTGTGCACCTGGAGAGGAGAGGGAAGAGACTGTAAGTAGGTTGTGGTCAGACAGGGGGAGAGGAGATTTAGAGAAGTTATATACGGAACAAAGGCGGTTGAAGGTGAGGTCCAGTGTGTAGCCATATTTGGAGTGGGGGCAGAAGACCATTGAGCAAGTCTGAAGGAGGAAGTGAGGGATAGAAGCTTTGAGGCAGCTGAGATGGAAGTGTCAATGGGGATGTTGAAGTCACCCATGATGATACTGGGGATGTCAGCGGAAAGGAAATGAAGCAGCCAGTTGGCGAAGTGGTCAAAGAAGGTGATGGCTGGTCCTGGGGGACAGTAAATGGCAGCCAGTTGGAGGTTGGAGGGAGAGTAGATGCGCACACAGTGCACCTCAAAAGAGGGGAGAGTAATGGAGGGTGGCAGTGGGATATGGGTGAAGGAGCAGTTGTCTGACAGGAGACAACCTACTCCTCCACCATGCTTTCCATTAGGGTGGGTGTGTGTGAGAAAGATGGAATCCACTGTACGAAAGTGCAGCTGGGGAGGCCAGTACAGAGGGGGTGAGCCAGGTTTCAGTGATGGTGAGGAAGGACAGTTTGTTAGCAATGAAAAGATCATGGATGTAGAAAAGTTTATTGCAGACGGAGTTAGAGTTCCATAGAGCTCCTGTTTGTGGGGCTGGGGAAGCGGTGGCAGGGCGGATGGGTGTAAGATTAGAAAGCGTGTGAGAGTTTGTGACAGATCATGGTTAGGAGGCGGAAGTGACTGTGGAGATGTGATGAGGAGGACCAAGATTTGGAGAGATATCGCCAGCAGTCATAAGGAGCAGGGAAAGTGTTAGCAGGTGGGAGCAGGAGAGGCCATGAGGTGGCTCTCTGTGTTTGGAGACACAGGATTGAATATTGAGGAATAGTTCTGAGGAGGAGGTGAGATGAATGGGGAGGATGGAGGGAGAGATGAAGAGTTCCTTACTAGGTGTAGAGATTAGGGGGGTTAGTAGAAAGTGAAGGACTATAGGGGAGAGAGTGAAAACAAACAGTAACATTGTTTACTTTGCCTGGGTATCTGGTTTCCTTCTTTTCCCTTCAGATTGAATTCAGGATTAATTCATTGCCACACTTGTATGATCCACACTTGGTGATACACACTACCAGACTATGTCACCAGACTTATACTTCACAATACATATGCTAGCAACTACATTCAGGTTTAAACAGAGGGGAGAGGCCACTGACCCATGTTTATCAGATAAGTACAAATTAGGCCAGAGGCAGGATATAAAACACAAGCAAAGTAAAACAGGCTGGCCATAAAGAAAAGAAAAGTGTTGAACAGGGGTCATGCTGTGGTCAGCTTACAAACATACCAGGTTAGTGCAGACAGGAATGGCAAGATATATCAAGGCAGCACACCAAAAAGCAGAAATAGAGGCCCTAGAGAGTGAATGTGAACACTCCACAGCCATGGCAAGGTTAAAGGTCCTGGAACAAGCTATCAGTGGGAGCCAAAGAGACAGCACCAGTTTAAGTGAATTTGATACTGAAGATCCCCTTTAAGGGGCATTCCCATCTCCAAGATCCTATCCCAATATACAGATAGTGTAATAATTATTATATTAGCAAATACCTCCAATTAGAAATGTAGTATAGTTTTTTTGATTTGCTATGTCTCTTTCCTCATGTGCAGACATTGCAGGACCTTAGATATCCATGGTTACGACCACTAGAAACTAGCTAACTGTCACTTTATCAGTGGACATAACCATGGATACCTATGGTCCTGCCATGCCTGCACATGTGGAAAGAGACATAATAAATCAAAAAACGATACTACATTTCTAATTGGAGGTATTTGCTAATGTTAGTGTTATTACACCTACTACATATTGGGATAGGATATTGGAGATGGAAATACCCCTTTAAACGTACAAGAGACTATGTACAATGCCAAAATAGTGCAACCCTGATTCCAGCAATCATTCTTGATTTCACAGACATTCCTCTAAGGCAACAGGACACTGAGCCTGTATCAGCTTATTCCATTCAAGGTCAGTGCAATACACTGCCAACCCTTCATCCTGATTCTCCTTCGTGCACCGGAATGTACCGGATCCTGCTCCTCACCAAACCCCATACACAGAAGCGCACATCAGCCACATAGTTCCAGCTCCATGTGTGTCAAAAACTATGCACATTAAGCCAGTTACTGGACTGAATGCCTACACTACACCATACTTTCCTAGGTCACAACGCCGCAGACTGAATGAACAATGCTGCCAAACCAGCAACTGTCTTTTCAAAATCAGAGAATGCTGACATGTCCGGCTTTGCAAGGAAAATGATTCTCCATGATCTAACTAAGACCGGTCTTTCTAAGTTTGATGATCAACCTGAAAACTACAGGGGTTGGAAATGCACCTTTAAAACCGCAATTAGCGACCTCGTCATCACCGCTGCTGAAGAGCTAGACCTGCTGATCAGGAGGCTTGGGCCACAATCCACAGAATGGGTCAAGAGACTTAAATCTTTCCACATCAGTAACCCAATGGCTGGTCTCACTGCTGCATGGGAGAGACTAGAACAAAGCTATGGTAGTCCTGAAGCCATAGAAAATGCCCTGTTCAAGCGTCAAGATGATTTTTCAAAAATATCCGTTAAGGACAGTGCAAAATTCCAAGAGCTCAGTAACCTCCTGTTAGAGCTTCAGCTGGCCAAAGCAGACCCGTACCTGCCTGGCCTCAGCTACCTGGACACTGCTCGTGGGGTAATTCCAATAGCTTCTAAGCTACAATCCTAAATCCAAGATAGGTGGGCCATGCTTTGGTCAAAATACAAAAGGTAAAACCAAGTCTCTTTTCCTCCATTTTCCTACTTCTGTCAGTTTATCAAAAACATTGCAGAGTGTAAGACTAACCCAAGCTTCTCCCACAAAGCGCTCAGCGGCCCAGGTTCATCCCCTCCCAAGTATGAAAGGCCACATACAAGTAACAGAAACCGCAACAGTCCAGTTTCAGACTGATGTTCTTCCCACACCTTCACCAGCTACAGACAAGAGTGAGGTACAGTACAGACCAAATGTTTGGACACACCTTCTCATTTAAAGATTTTTCTGTATTTTCATAACTATGAAAATTGTACATTCACACTGAAGGCATCAAAACTATGAATTAACACATGTGAAATTATATACTTAACAAGAAAGTGTGAAACAACAGAAAATATGTCTTATATTCTAGGTTCTTCAAAGTAGCCAACTTTTGCATTGATGACTGCTTTGCACACTCTTGGCATTCTCTTGATGAGCTTCATGAGGTAGTCACCGGAAATGGTTTTCACTTCACAGGTGTGCCCTGTCAGGTTTAATAAGTGGGATTTCTTGCCTTATAAATGGGGTTGGGACCATCAGTTGTGTTGTGCAGAAGTCTGGTGGATACACAGCTGATAGTCCTACTGAATAGACTGTTGGAATTTGTATTATGGCAAGAAATAAGCAGCTAAGTAAAGAAAAACGAGTGGCCATCATTACTTTAAGAAATTAAGGTCAGTCAGTGTGAAAAATTGGGAAAACTTTGAAAGTGTCCCCAAGTGCAGTTACAAAAACCATCAAGCGCTACAAAGAAACTGGCTCACATAAGGACCGCCCCAGGAAAGGAAGACCAAGAGTCACCTCTGCTTCTGAGGATAAGTTTATCCGAGTCACCAGCCTCAGAAATCGCAGGTTAACAGCAGCTCAGATTAGAGACCAGGTCAATGCCACACAGAGTTCTAGCAGCAGACACCACTTCAACAACTGTTAAGAGGAGACTTTGTGCAGCAGGCCTTCATGGTAAAATAGCTGCTAGGAAACCATTGCTAAGGACAGGAAACAAGCAGAAGAGACTTGTTTGGGCTAAAGAACACAAGGAATGGACATTAGATCAGTGGAAATCTGTGCTTTGGTCTGATGAGTCCAAATTTGAGATCTTTGGTTCCAACCACCGTGTCTTTGTGCGACGCAGAAAAGGTGAACGTATGGACTCTACATGCCTGGTTCCCACCGTGAAGCATGGAGGAGGAGGTGTGATGGTGTGGGGGTGCTTTGTTGGTGACACTGTTGGGGATTTATTCAAAACTGAAGGCATACTGAACCAGCATGTCTACCACAGCATCTTGCAGCTGCATGCTATTCCATCCTGTTTGCGTTTAGTTGGACCATCATTTATTTTTCAACAGGACAATGACCCAAAACACACCTCCAGGCTGTGTAAGGGCTATTTAACCAAGAAGGAGAGTGATGGGGTGCTACACCAGATGACCTGGCCTCCACAGTCATCAGACATGAACCCAATCGAGATGGTTTGGGGTGAGCTGGACCGCAGAGTGAAGGCAAAAGGGCCAACAAGTGCTAAGCATCTCTGGGACCTCCTTCAAGATTGTTGGAAGACCATTTCCGGTGATTACCTCTTGAAGCTCATCAAGAGAATGCCAAGAGTGTGCAAAGCAGTCATCAAAGCAAAAGGTGGATACTTTGAAGATCCTAGAATATAAGAAATATTTTCAGTTGTTTCACACTTTTTTGTTAAGTATATAATTCCACATGTTTTAATTCATAGTTTTGATGCCTTCAGTGTGAATGTACAATTTTCATAGTCATGAAAATACAGAAAAATCTTTAAAAGAGAAGGTGTGTCCAAACTTTTGGTCTGTACTGTATGTCAAAAGATCAAAAATCCTAATCGTATGTGTCCTGTTCATAAAATGCCACATCCACTAAAGAAGTGCATCGGCTTCAGAAAGAAACCCCTCCAGGAACGCAAGGAGCTTCTAAAGAAGTTTGGGGTGTGTTACAGATGTTGTGCGTCTACTGAACACTTTGCTGAAGACTGTAAAATCTCTATTAACTGTTTTGAGTGCAACAATGAGGATCACGTACAAGGGCTCCATCCATCCCAACCTGACCCTACACCGCTTACACCTCCCTCACCACAAGGCATGGCGGTGAGAATGCAGAGCAACCAGCAAGTCCTACCACAATATCTTTTCATTGTACAGAAGTCTGCGCAGAAGACCTGTGTGACAAGTCCTGTGCATAGATATGCCTGGTGAAAGTGCATCCTAAGGGCCATGCAGAGAAAACCATAAATATGTACGCCTTTCTGGACGATCAGAGCAACCGATCCCTTGCAAGGCAAGAGCTCTTTGATCTGTTTGACTTAAAGGAAAATGCTTACTCCTACACTATGGGCACCTGCAGTGGTGTTACAGAGGTCTGTGGGAGAAGACCCAATGAACTCATAGTATCTTCTCTTGAGAACAATGTGAAGATACCCCTACCCACTTTGGTAGAGTGAAACATGATACCATCCAACAGAGTGGAGATCCCAACTCCAGAGGCTACTCTTCGTCACCCCCATCTAAAGACTATAGCCAACAAGATTCCAGCTCTTGACAACAGTGCAAACATCCTGATTCTGCTTGGCAGAGACATTCTGCGGCTACATAAGGTACGTCGGAAAATCAACAGGCCACATGATGCTCCATTTGCTCAATGCTTTGATCTAGGCTGGGTTATCATAGGTTATGTCTGCGTGGAAAGGACTAGGAGACCTGGAAGGATCTTCTCATTTAAGACTCATGTCTCGCCAAATGGTTGCAGCACCCACTTTCAGCCATGCCCACATCATTACTGGGTAAAAGAGAAGCCGAGTGATAGTAAGTGGCAGCAAGAAACTCCTGACAGCATGAACATGTTCCAGGCCTGTGATGACAACCTCGGGTCAACAGTGTTCAATTCTTCAAGTAAAGACAACCGGCTGGTATCTGCTAGAGAAGACAGTGGAAACTTTCACCGGTTCCAATGGCACATGGACAATGACTTCCACAATGAGGTCAAAGACTATCGGACGAAGGTACATGTCTTCAGGAACAGCCCTTCACCTGCTGCATCAATCTCTGGACCAAGACAGACAGCCCAGGAAGAGGAGAAAGAGTATGGACCTGATGTTCCTCTATCTGTGGAGAACTATTATGTAGATAATGTGCTTAAATCTCTACCCACAAGTGAAGAGACAATTGATCTGCTCTCTGAAGCACAGGAAATGTTGTTAGCAGCAAACCTCAGCCCTCACAAGATCGTCTCCATCAGCAAGGAGGTAATGAAGGCAATTCCATCTGAGGACAGTACAACGAGCTTAAAGGATCTTGATCTAGGTTCTGACGGTCCTTCTATGAAACGAAGCCTTGATCTGCTCTGGGACGTTAAACGGGGCACGTTCTCATTCCAGCTGTCAGTCTGCATTAAACCCTTCACCAAATGAGGAGTCTTACCTGTTGTGAACAGCATCAATGATCCTCTCGGGTTTATAGCAATCATCACCATTCAAGGCAAAATTCTGTTGAGACAGTTGACCACTGAGAACACGGATTGGAACACTAAACTTCCATCCCAGAAACCACAAAGGTGGGAAACATGGAAAACATCTCCAAGGATCTTGGATCATCGCATCTTATTCCTATCTGGCTCTGCCTTTAGGTCTCTTTCTGATGCCACCAGAAGGGAAGTCCACATTCTCTCTGACACATCTACAAGGGTCATAGCTGCAGTAGCCTACCCGAAGACCTCAGATGCCGTCAATAAGATACATTGTGAATTTGTCCCGGACAGGACCAAACTAGCCTCAAGGCCTGCTCACACTGCACCAAGACTTCATCTTTGTGCTGCTGAACTAGTGGTGGAGATTACAGAAATTGCCCCTGAACACTAGCACCACATCTCCACTGACTTGCATCCAAATCACCCAGAAACAGGACTCATGGCTGCAACCAGCCTTTGTGACAACACCTGGCTGTCGTTTCCAAGTTTTGTTCCGAGGACACTTGTTCTGTCAATCCTGACAGCACATTTGAACTTGACGAACCAGTTGCTGATGGAGAGACAAGACCATCATTTCTTCACGCAGCATACCTGTGACTCCAAAGTTGAATCTGAGGCCTCATCTCTCTGGACGCTTCTTGAGCTGGTCACCGGTTGTGCGCCAAGTACTTCATGGGAGAAAGCATCACATGAGGACATTGCTTCTGGACACAGCTTACGGCGGGGAGCCTACCACGATATACTTTCAGCTGTGTTAGGACATTGAACTTCTCCAGTGGATTGTTGGATTGGTGGAAGTGTTTGCACATTGCGACTTCCCCAATCTTAAGATGGGTTTTCAATTTGGACTCGGACAATCCTGCCGTTGAGGACTTCAGGCCTCCAACTGGAAATTGGACTACAATTGGACTACAATTGTATTGTTGCATGCTTGCGTGTTTTTCCTTTTGTCTTTTAGGTCCACGTTTGACACCATCAAAAGACATCACGTCAAATAAGTTATATTGAAATCTAAAGATTTCAGTTGGGGAGTGTTATATCCCATGAATGGGAAATTTATGGACTACGTTCCGACTCCTTGCAGTTTTCATATATTGCTGGTTGTTGCTATGCAATAATATTTACCTTCCTTATGTTTGTCCCTTCTCGTTCCCTGTCTCACTCTCATGTGACTGTGTTGTAGCTACCCCCTGCCTTCTTCTTCTCCTGTATTTACTCATTCACCACCTTGGCAATATCAGAAGGTCATGTGCTCTCAGCCTGTCTGAGGAAAGTTCCTTTTTACCTGCTCCTGTTCATGCATGTATTCATAATATTTCCAAGAAAAATAATCCTTGTTTGGATTCTTCACAACTTGTATGCATGCAACTAAGTTAAGCTATCTGCGGCCATCGCCATTGTAAGTACAGGTTGAAGAGACAGCGACTCACAGGGACCTATATTAACAGGACAGCTATAGGGACAGAATAGTGACTTTGAGTCTCTACTATATATTTAATATTTTGTGATACTGATTTCAACACTGGTATTTTATATTTGTTAATAGATGCTTATAAAGATTATTATTTCAAAGAAGTACTAGGGGTTAATGTTTGTTTTAGGTGTTGTAGTTCCTTCATTGGAAAACTTATCTTAAATGGAATCTGTCAGCAGAGTTTTGCTATCTTATCTGTAGCATGATGGAGACAAAGAGACCCTGAATCTATCAATGTATCACTCAGTTTACTGGGTGCATTGGTTTTGACACAATCAGAGTTTGGAAATTTAGCAATGCAGCAGAGTTGAGAAAGCTAACCCCGCCCACACCAGGCTCTCTGTGTACATAGTCTAAAGATAGTGAGATGCTTATCACAGGAATGGGTGTAATTGGACTAGCATTCATGTGCCGCTGTAGTCCGGACAATTATCATCACCAGGGGATAAAATCATCAATGTAAGTAAACAACAGCACACAGCCTGACATGTGACACATCGTTGAAATCTGCGTTTTAACAACTACTTCATGCTGTCCTCAGATTACATAGGAAACACCTGCTGACAGATTCCCTTTAATATATTTCCTTTTAACAAAATACCTGTATTAAAGGGAGGTTAATGTAATACATTATACATTATGTTATTGCAATAAAAGGATCATCATTTGATTTCATGGTTCATATAAAGTGGCATAAAGTGTTAACCAACAACTAGAAGCTTGTTGTAGCTGTTAAGAATTTCTACATTTATCCAGCACACTTCACTAAAAATACTTTGTCATAGTCTCTCACGCACCATCACTTACATACTTGCCACTTCCACTTTGAATAGCTACATACAGAATATCAGCTCAATTGATAAATGTAGGCTGCCCTCATGTGCTATTTGCAGGCAAGTCAGGGACCATAAGTTAAATTGTACTTGGACCGTAGCCACCACAATAAGGAGAAATCTATTCTATGGTAATTAGGTTGTTAGCCAATAATAGCCATTCTAGGCATACTGCGACAGATTTTCTACTGCAGTATATACTGTAGTTAGAAATTAGTCAAAGGAATTTCAACAAGACATACATTCGGAATGGAAAAGCTGAATACTGTTTGCTTGCTTGTTAGTGTTTGTTTGTTAAAAGCACAAATCAATTAAATTCTAATCCTTATTTTGTTACAGATTTTCTTTTACCATGTAAGCAACATTTTTTTTAGGTCTGGGTCCGAATTCAAAATGATGTGTATCTGCTATCAAACTGATCCCTCTAACAGATGTTCCACTCTCTGCCTTAAAGGAAATATCCAGGTAAAGTAAAAAGCTGCCCTCAGGTAGAAATACTGCAAAATTAATGAAACACTATATACTGACTTCCGTTCCAGAGCTGCGTTCCAATCCCCCGCCTCTGGTATATTGAATATATTGGCTGCCTATAAGTTGTTGGAGACAATTACTGATCTCAGGGGTACTGTACAGTATATGGCAAGATATTGCTGAGACCAGAGATTGACTGTGGCAGTCATGACTGGTGTACGGACCATGATGTCTGCAGTCAATGTAAACGGTATAGCAGCTAGGACAATAGGAAGCATAGCACTAAAATGTGTAACCCAATCAGGACTGTACCTAATTTTTATAATTTACCCCACTATGTGCCAGCAGATGAAAAAATAGATTAGGGAAGAGTAAGACCTGAGTCTCGACTATTTAGACACCTGGCCATGGAAAACACTGTTTGGTTTAGTTTTCTGTACTTTGTACAAACTGATGCATCGCTCCCCCTTTTTTGGGCTGTTTATTTTGCTGATATAGCTTTCCATGGGCAGGTATCCTTCTCTGCCCTTATATATTTTTTACATCTGCTGACTAGAGATGAGTGAACCCGAACTGTAAAGTTTGGGATTCTTACCGGACAGTTCGGGTGTCAGGGGAGAAGAGAGAGAGAGATTTTCCAGCTCCAAAGTTCGGGTCCTCATTGATTTCAATAGGGTTCTGGTTCAGGTTCAAGTTCAGGTACAGTTCTGGTACCCAAACTAAACTAAAGTTTGGTCGGAAACCAGAACCCGAACTTCCATGGGTCCGTTCATCCCTACTGCTGACATATAGTGAGGTGAACTTCAAGAGTTAGCTACCATCCCAACTGGGGTTAACCTTGTTATGGTGGGGTGGCTTTTATTTACATGTTCTATTGCTATTTATTTACTTACTACAGGGTATTTGCTCATTTAGTTTTTATCTCAGGTTCTACATATATCATAATGCACCGACATATCCTTATCCTGAGAAAAGTGTGGCTTAACACCTAGCTTGACCTGTTCAATGACGTTTGCTGTGTTAAGTGTCCAGTTACAGCTTTCTGCGAAGAGATATGTCCCATCCATTCCTCAGCTCTCTGTGTACATTGTATATTGACAGTGAGCTGCTTATCAGAGGAGGGGGTGTGGTCAGACCAGGACTCGCGTGCACTGTAGACCAGGCAGTGACAATGTCCTGGTGCTAAAACATTTATTGTATGAAAAGAGCAGCACACAGCCTAATAAATAACACATCTCTGAAGTCTGTGCCTCAGCCCCCACCTCATGCTGTCTTCAGATTACATAGCAAAAACCTTCTGACAGATTCCCTTTAATAGTTAACATTGCAAAGTGCAAATAAAATTAGGATGATGGTTTTATATGCTTTTGTGACCTTAGCTTGTAATGAAGAAGAGGTCATGTCCTCAAGAGATAAATACTCTTTCTATAACTCTTGATCCTGACCCAAGGGCCCCCAAATTAACCTAGACTTCCCATATAACTATATCAAAATGGGTTTTATAAAATAAACACTCCAATTTAATGTCTAACAGTTAAACATAACATTATAAACAATAATAAATAAAATGAACAACAATGATTATCTTGTGACAATGGTTCCTATCTTTACGTGCAATGTATCATGCAATAAAATAATCAATTGTTAAAGTTAATGTCTTCGAAGCAAAAAAAAAAGTAAGCACAATAATAGAAGTTAATTGTGATGATCAGATAATTTGGTCAGAACATCACCAAATGGCATGTCTTGTCGGTATACTCTTAGAATGTTAGGAGTAGTACTTGCCAAAAATAGTCAATCAATGCTCATTGATGCTTTTGTTGAGCGAAGACTAGCCTATCTGGTCTGATCATAGAGCAGAGCTAGTGCAACTCAAATCGACGAATGCTTAATAGGTTAATGCTGGATACCTACACTGGACTTGTAGAGTCCATGCCTTGTCAGATCCAAACTGTTTGACGGTACAAGGAGCAACTACACTATATTAGGTGTAGCTAATGTTTTAGCTGATTTGTTTGTATCAGTGGTTTTGGGGAAAGCATAAAATAGTGCCACAATTCCAGCCATATTTTTCTCCAAAAATACATTTCTAAAATCTTAGAATTTTCATGCATCCCACAATTGTCAATGGAAGAAAAAATGGTTGCAAAAAGACAAACAAAAAGCAGTTCCATGTGTCCCAGTGTCAGAGGGAAATAGAAATTTGAAGAATACAGAACAAGTTATATCTCACCCTCGAGAATTAGAGTACCACAATACAGGCATCTTAAATAATGATACTAAGTATGTGATCAGTTTTCCTGTCCAACTGAGAATTTCTGTAACTAAAGATTAGTGAACCAAATGACTTCAAGAAATAAACAATAACAATAAAATCACATACTCTATAAGACGCTGAGCTACATTAGAAGTGCATATGATGAGTAGATAGAGTTTATACAGGGAGTCAGAGAAATTAATGAAGTCATTCAGAGATAATGTATAAAGAGAGATCATAGGAGGCTGTCTTAAGACACTGCACAGGCACAAGATAAGCATTAGATGAAGACATGTTCGCAGACAAGCCAGAGAAAATTAATGAGAGTGGTTTGAAGGCAACCAGTTTTAATATGCACAGCGAGAGTATCTAGATTATGAATTAATAATGAGCGCTCAACAATCCTAATATCCACAGAAAGGTAAAACAGGATTAGTGATGGAAAATAATCATGATGAGTTTTGGCTTAATGAAAATCATTGGCTATTTAACTGGGATAGAATTATGAAAGGGGCATGCGGAATAAGGTAGTTTAGTACAGATAAAAGAAGGGGGGAAAATGTTTAGTCTATCTATCCTAAAAAATCAATCTCTTCCTGTTTGAATTAGATGAACTGTAAGCAACAAGTGAATGTCTAATCGGTGGGCCTGCTAAATGGGTGGGCTCAAATTTATGTGATTATAGTATGTAGAGCTAACCAAGAAAATATCTTCTCCTGCGCTATGAAAAGTCAATCTTTTTGCAATTTTTTAATTGGTATGCTGCCACAATTATTGCTTACATACAGAATCAGGTATGAATATACGCACTTACATGCCTTAGCATGCCATCAATGAGGGTATTATTGGTTGTCTGAAGAATGTGCACTTGGGCACAAAAATCATCAAGATCCGCTGCTGGGAACTCACTTTGCAACTGCTGACCATTAACGTTCCAAGTATGATCGATATTGCACAAGTTTGGAAAAGAAGCAAGCCAGGGTAGCACATTTCAGCCATGTAGGTTGCTCATAGCACAAGCAACAATCAGCCTGGCATTGCTGAGAAACCATTCCTAGGACAATTTGTAGAAATGGACATATCACTGCTACCACCACCAAATCAATGTAACATCAAGCTATCAGTGTACCTGGAATGAAGGATACAAAAAGACCAGTAGGACTGATGTGACATTTCATTGTGAAAACATCTTAATGGTGATGTTCACATGGTCTATAGATGCAGACTGGTGGCAGGAATGGAGTAACAGAGGCTATAATGGAGTTATGCCCTCAGTGATAAATTCTGCTTTTGTCTTGGATGCAATAGTAGCCGGAAATGAGTCTGGAGACCTTGTGGACAATGCTATTAAGAGATTTCATGAGGGTATGTCACACCAGTCCATCTTCCAGGATTATGATGTGGGGTGCAAAAATGTACGGTATCTGGACCCTTCATTTCAGGTACAAGAACAGCTCGACATTACATTGATTTTTTTGAGGAACCAGTGGTACTGCCTTTCCTCCAAAGTATCCTTAGCTTAACTCCATATAAATAACTCCAAATAAAGTTTATCTGTGCTATTAGGATTTTCCTAACATTTTTTTATTTGCATTTTACTGCAAAAACTATGGTTCATAAACAGATTACAAACACACCAAAGGGATCTCATTGTTAAAAGTTATCAGTCAGGACAAGTATATAGAATAAAACTTCACAGGCATTACATATACCATGCAATACTGTGAAGACTGTCATCAAGAAGCTGCTTAAATTAATCATCACAGTATCATTACCTAAAACTGGATATTCCTTTAAAACTGTTAAAAAGACAAGGAGAAAATTGATCTGGGAAGCTGTCAAGACTACTGCAACATTGAAGTAGCTTCAGGAATTTCTGGTATATACTGGTTGAGTACTGCATGTGACACAAATTTACCATATTGTTCATATCTCTGGCCTTGGGTGTCAAGATTTTCTTACTAAAAAATAATCTCAGCCAGGCTATGTTGTGCATGTATGTGGGAAAATGTATTATAGTCTGATGAGACAAAGCTAAAAAATTTTGGCTATAATTCCATAAGGCATGTTTTCTGCAAAGCCAACACTGTGCATCACCAAAAGAACATCATGCACACAGTGAAATATGTTGGAGGAAGCATTATGCTCAGAGGCTGTTTTTCGGCAGCTGGAACTGTGGCGCTAGTCAAGGTGAAGAGAATTATGAACAGTTTTAAATATCTGTCAACTGTACACCAAAACCTTCAATCCTTTGCTAAAATGCTATAAATGAAGAGGAATTTCACTGTTCTGCATGATAACGACCCTAGGCATATCTCCAAATCAAGTAAAAGAATGGCTTTGCCAGGAAAAGATCAACGTTTCGGTTTGAACCAGCCAGACTTGAATCCAAGTAAAAATCTGTGATTGACCTGAAGAGGTCTGAACACAGGAGATGCCCTAGCAATCTGACAGATTTGGAGCGCTACTGCAAGGAAGAATGGACACTGATTGCCAATTCGAGATGTATCATGCTGATAGGCTCCCATCAAAAAAGAATTAATCCTTTCATAAATTGAAAGAGTACTTCATCAAAGTATTGGATCATATATATATATATAAATATACAGTAGAGACCAAAAATTTGGACACACCTTCTCATTTAAAGATTTTTCTGTATTTTCATGACTATGAAAATAGTACATTCACACTGAAGGCATCAAAACTATGAATTAACACATGTGGAATTATATACTTAACAAAAAAGTGTGAAACAACTGAAAATATGTCTTATATTCTAGGTTCTTCAAAGTAGCCACCTTTTGCTTTGATGACTGCTTTGTACACTCTTGGCATTCTCTTGATGAGCTTCAAGAGGTAGTCACTGGAAATGGTCTTCCTACAATCTTGAAGTAGTTCCCAGAGATGCTTAGCACTTGTTGGCCCTTTTGCCTTCACTCTGTGGTCCAACTCACCCCAAACCATCTCGATTGGGTTCAGGTCTGGTGACTGTGGAGGCCAGGTCATCTGGCGTAGCACCCCATTGTGACGCCCATCTGCGCTTGGTATCACAGATCCTGGAAAAGTGCATTGATGGATTCCTCCACAAGAGGCCCCCATAAACATTCACACATCTCCACCTTCCACCTCAGACCAGCAGAGGGAGCCCGTTAGCTATATAAATAGGGAAGGTGGACCTAGGCAGTACGGTTCCTCTGGAGAGTTCAGCTAGTACACATCTGAATACAGAGTCAAGCTCAGTTAGTCTGTTGAGGTAGTTCCTGCAGTGGAGCATAGTCCAGACTCAGTTGTAGCTCAGAATAGTGAGCTTTAGGTGTGCCGGCGCCATAAGATCGGTGAAGCGCGGCAAGCTGCCGTTAGTGTGAGTAGCCTAGTGAGGGCCCGAGTAGGACGAAGGTGAGTGGAGAGTTAGTACATAGGGAGCAGAGGAGCTTAACCAGCTCACCCCGAAGCATTTACCGGACACTGGGTCCGAGCTTACCAGGATCTCTATGACCCAGTAAGGCATAACGGGTATTCCTGGAGAACTACAGGTCCCAGGATCGCTATAGCACTGATACGTAACAGAGTCGGGAGACACATAGGCCCCGCAAGCTGAGGAGCGTGTACTCCATGAAAAGGCCCTAACACAAGGTCAGCCAGCGCAGGACAGAGAAAAAGTTAGGCCTAGCTCAAGGCAGGTCAGAAACTTACTACGCAGAGGCAAGAAACAGAAGGCCCTACACCCGCTCATTAGGGAGGATCCTGATATGCACCCTTCACCCTACAGTGCTCCGGGATTTGCCTGAATTACCACCAGTAAAAGGTACGGAAGTGACTACCGTGTCCATCCCCGTTCTTGCTCTGACCCGGCTGTGTCTCTCCTGTCCTGCATCCCCTTTTCATATGCTGCCCTGAGGCCTAGCTCTACCTGTGGGGAGCTATACCATCGAGCTGCCTTATCACCCGCCTCAGTGGACAGCCGCAGTGCTGGTGATTGTCACCAGAAACCCCAGGTGGCGTCATGAACTCTCATAAAATTAACAAACAATCCCCTTTTTAAAGAGTGACCTCAGGGTACGGGCCCAGGAGCCGACCACCGCGACATCCCCAAAGGCCTGGCAAAGGCCCAGGTACCGAGTCATCCCCATCCCCTGGGCTAGTCACCATCACTCTTCTTCTTGGTCAAATAGCCCTTACACAGCCTGGACGTGTGTTTGCGGTCATTGTCCTGTGGATAAATAAATGATGATCTAACTAAACACAAACCGGATGGAATAGCATGCCGCTGCAAGATGCTGTAGTAGCCATGCTGGTTCAGTATGCTTTCAATTTTGAATAAATCCCCAACAGTGTAACTAGCAAAGCACCCCCACACCATCACACCTCCTCCTCCATGCTTCACGGTGGGAACCAGGCATGTAGAGTCCATCTGTTCACCTTCTCTGTGTCACACAAAGACACTGTGGTTGGAACCAAAGATCTCAAATTTGGAATCATCAGACCAAAGCACAGACTTCCACTGGCCTAATGTCCATTCCTTGTGTTCTTTAGCCCAAACAAGTCTCTTCTGCTTGTTGCCTGTCCTTAGCAGTGGTTTCCTAGCAGCTATTTTACCATGAAGGCCTGCTGCACAAAGTCTCCTCTTAACAGTTGTTGTAGAGATGTGTCTGCTGCTAGACCAGGTGTGGCATTGACCTGGTCTCTAATCTGAGCTGCTGTTAACCTGCGATTTCTGAGGCTGGGGACTCGGATAAACTTATCCTCAGAAGCAGAGGTGACTCTTGGTCTTCCTTTCCTGGGGCGGTCCTCATGTGAGCCAGTTTCTTTGTAGCGCTTGATGGTTTTTGCAACTGCACTTGGGGACACTTTCAAAGTTTGCCCAATTTTTCGGACTGACTGACCTTCATTTCTTAAAGTAATGATGGCCACTCATTTTTCTTTACTTAGCTGCTTTTTTCTTGCCATAATACAAATTCTAACAGTCTATTCAGTAGGACTATCAGCTGTGTTTCCACCAGACTTCTGCACAACACAACTGATGGCCCCAACCCCTTTTGTAAGGCAAGAAATCCCACTTATTAAACCTGACAGGGCACACCTGTGAAGTGTATACCATTTCTGGTGACTACCTCTTGAAGCTCATCAAGAGAATGCCAAGAGTCTGCAAAGCAGTCATCAAAGCAAAAGGTGGCTACTTTGAAGAACCTAGAATATAAGACACATTTTCAGTTGTTTCACACTTTTTTGTTAAGTATATAATTGCACATGTGTTAATTCATAGTTTTGATGCCTTCAGTGTGAATGTACAATTTTCATAGTCATCAAAACAAAGAAAAGTCTTTAAATGAGGTGTGTCAAAACTTTTGGTCTGTACTGTATATTGAACACATAATCTTATAAAACATTTATTTCTTTTCTTACATGTGAATAGCCTAGAATTCATTAATATGTAAAGGCTCCCATGGGGCGCTATAAAGACTAACAACTTTCCATGTTCATATTTTAGACGATATTACGACTTAGGAGGCCCTATTATATACTATTATAGTATTTTTCTTCTATGATTTCCCTGCAGCCTATCTACTTGTATTATTAAAGGTAAAGACTTAAAAGCCACCTTTTGTTCATCTTTGCATTGTCATAAAAATACTTTCAGTTATTTTTACATTTTTCGGCTTGTTTAAGTTGTTTCTACTGCTAGGAAACAATGCAGCATTCTGTTTTCATATGATTTACCCCTTATGCCACAGAAGCAAGTACTACATTTAGTGTCACTGTCTCTACTCTATATATTGATAATGTTCATGTTTCCCAGCTCATAAGGCTATTTCCAAATCTATTTTTTTTTTACTTAAAGGGAATTTGTCACCAATGTTTTTGCAAAGTAATTTGAGAGCAGCACAATGTGAGGATAGATACCCTAATTCCAGCAATATGTCACTTACTGAGTTGTGTGTTGTTGCTTCAATAAAATCAGTGTTTTATCCACAGGAGATTTTCACTAGAACATTAGTTGTCTCATACCATCAATAAACAACTGTCATAAGGTACTACATATTACCAGCTGAGTTAAGAAGTGACACACGTGTTGATTAAAAAGATATATATTTTATTATTAATTTCTTTAAAAAAAAGAAAAAACATATAAAAAGGAAAGGATGATAAAAAAAGTCACTGGGGCTCAACCATATATATTGTCTATACAATTCACAACAGACACAATAAATTTGTAACCTGAATTATCAAGATCCTTTTGAAATTATTGAGATCAGCCTCTAAAGTAATAAAGTGCTAGAGTGTCAAATATACTTCCATGATTATTATTAATATAAATAAATATATGCATATATAGTACCAAAGGAACAGAATATTGATTAAATATTAAATAAAACACCGCAGTATATTATTAAAGTGCATTGTGCAAAAAGAGATATATCTCCAATATTTGCATAAAGTGAGGGCTTTCCCTATACATATAAGGATATTGCACTCATTAGCATCCGATTGAGAATAATCAATCACTGCTACAGCTACCTCTCCAAGGTGCACAGTGCAAGGAAATGTCCATTTTCTATATAAGAGGAAGGTTTTCAATATGTGTATAAAGCTATTGTATTAAGTGGCATCAAACTGCAAGTGATTGAGCGCCACAACAGCTTAGGTAAAGGTTACTCTAGGCAATAATAAAGAAAAGTCTGGAGTGTTATTTACCTGTAGACCAAAGTATAACTATATGTTGGCTCCACAATGCAGCCCCGATGCGCACGTTTCGCCCTGCTTGATTCTTCATAGGGCGCCCCAGTGCCTTTTTTTAGCATCCTTTTCATTTTTATGTTTTTTTTTTTTTTTAAAGAAATTAATAATAAAACATATATCTTTTTAATCAACACGTGTGTCACTTCTTAACTCAGCTGGTAATATGTAGTACCTAATAAGTGTTGTTTATTGATGCTATATTTTTGAAGTTCTAGATGGTGTTATATTTAGGACGTATTTTGATAGATTGTCTCATACCATGTTGTCCTCATGCTCTGTGTGATCCAACCCACCACTGATTAGCAGCTTTCTGTCAATATACAGTGTACACAGAAAGCTGACAAGCTTTGTGGTGGGCGGGGTTCTACAGAGCTCAGCATTCAGAGAACTGCTATATCTAAAGCAGAGAAAACAGTGATTTTATCAGAATGGAAGCATGCTGATTTAAAGTGTTGGCATATTCTAGGGACAAACCATCAATTTACTTGCTGAGAAAAGCCTTTAAAGTCACATTTATTTATTTTATCACTGTACTTCAAATATTAAAGGGTTTTCCTCCACTGGACAGCCACTTACCAATGGGCCCAGGGAACTGAATAATGTAAAAAAAATCTATACATATCTCTTGCACTGGACTGCTGCTTTCCACTAGGCTATATGTTCCTCATAGGGTTTGTGACATAACAAATATCACATGAGCCCTGCAGCCTTCACAATTTTTTCTGAGCTTAAAAAATACTGTTCTTTAGTTCTTCTGCTCGGACAAACCTTTGAATGCTGCAGCCGATCAGTGGCTGCAGTGTTTATGTGACGAGACAGGCAAGTAACATGGGGCTGAGAGTAAGGAAGTGTCACCAGTCTGGGAGGCAAGAATATATTTTATTTACTTTATCCAGCACCCTTGTGTCCTTTTTAGTAGTGGACAACCCATTGAAAGACTACTGACAATAGTAGAATATTGGTCTAAGTAATGAAGATGCTACGTGTTATATTTATTTTTTAGCACATTAATATTTCTGATAGTCTGTCTTACACTGGTCCATCGGCCAGGTCTGTAATCTGTGACTGCTGGATAGGAGGCCTACGAAACTTCCTATTTCCAAACATTCTTCTCCTTTGCTTGATTAGTCAATCTGGGCTGATACAATGTCATCATTGTGACATGATGCTCACAAAACATCACACCAGCCTCTCTAATAAAAAGGAGATTCGGTAAAGTCGGTAGGCAAGGAGATTTACAGGTATCCCTTCCAGCGCTTACTATTGCTGACCTGGCATGATGGGCTGGAGTCCTGCGAATCAATTTTCCCATTTCTAATAGTGAGGCATTATTACAGTATATTACGGTTGAAAATGATCCTAATATTTACATTATTGATAATGAAATATAGAAGTTTATACAATAAAATAAATGGTTTATTCAAATGAGGCGTTCACATCGGTAAAATTTGTGTCATATTGACAGGATATGTCATAGTTATCCACTAGATATAGATCCCACAATTGGGAATAAAATGTATCTCAAGAAAGGGGGCCTGTCAAGAATAAAGGTGTGAACGCAGTTGTTGAGGAATTTTCAGAACTCCTATGGAAATAAATGAGAAGTACACACTTATGGATAGCTATTCCTGACAGTGCAAGTGGAGGACCTAGGGATTGACAAAAAGCACACATAGGGCATTAACCAAACAACATATGCAGTTTTATTTTTGTGCTCACCTTGTGGTGCTTTGAGAACCTCAGCAATTGATTAGCCTTAGATAGAGATATCTCAGTTGTTTCTGCTCCTTTGGATTACTAGACCAACGTTGATATGTACCAAGGGGAGAAAAGTGGAAGTGCTGCACTGCTGGTAAGGATTTCACAGGATTCAAATTAATAGAAATGGTAGTTTATTTCCATCATGTTTCTAGGACGAGTAGACCTCTTTCGCATTTTCCCTGAGGAAGAGGTCTGTTCGGCCTAGGAACACGTTGGGAATATACTACAATCTATTTCTGTTCATTGGAATTTTCTGAATTCCTTACCAGCAGCGTAGCACATCCGCTTTTCTCCCTTTGGAGGACGTATTCTTGAGATAGATGCAGGTCCCAGTGATATAAGTTGTCTCTACCAAAATACTGTGATATGTCATTAATGTCCAAGATGGAAATACGGTAATTCTTTCAGGCTTGCGAAGCCAATGTAATTGTGACATAGCAGGATGGTATTTCTGTTCCTGAATCCAATATTTCTGTGGTCGAGAAGTACAGTTTTACATTTTTCATTTACGCCTCAAGTCTGTGCAGAAAATATCATTTTTGGGTTGGCTTACTCTATAGCTGACACATGAAAAATATTTTGTGTATATAATGCCATCCTTTCATTTACTGCATATTCAGCAAGATTATATCCTAAGCTTTACAATACAGTTTACAACCTTTTCTGAGAGAACCATAAATCCTGCTGTTATTAAACTGGCCCATAAGGAGTATTTACTATTCAAACACCTGGGAAGCTTAAGTCACAAATGACCTTAGGCCTCGAGTGCTTACTTAAAAAGGCCCCAGCTGTTTTAGATGAATTGTGACCATGACTAAAGGTCAAAACTATGACTGGATAGACCTAAGATGAGGCATTTAAAGTTGAATCGCTTACGTTTTCTTTGTTTATAGGAATGGGATGGCAATAAAACTGCCAGCGATGATTTATTGTTCGGTGCAGAAAATATGGTGCGGTACGAGCCTTGATCCATACCATAGTTAATTGTAAATACTGTATCGTCAATAAGAGATAATGGAACACATGGATTGCCTTTACTTTGCATACTCGACATAAATCAGTATCATGGCAAGTGATTTAATTAAGAGCAACACTCTTTGGCTGTAGGTTCATTAGATGTCAGGTTTGATCATGCAGTTGGAATATGATTGAAAATAACTCACTGGGCTACATGAGGCAAGGGTGTAGCTGGGAGCGGGGACTGGGTCAGGAGATTCAGGTCCAAAGTGCCAGGAGGGTGCCGATGTACTGGAAGACCATGGAACTGTACTCCTTAGGGCCGTTGGCTCCTTATATCATCAAGTCATACATGAATTGTGTTTGCTGGTTTCTCTTACACTCAGAGACTTTTTTATCACTGCTGATTCCTATAGATGTAACAAGTGCTATCTGTCAAGATGTTTAAAATTGTGCTGCAGAGCTATCTATATAGAGTGGCTGCTCATACAAAGTATATAAGCGCCTGTCATCTTAATTAGCATAGGTGAGTTATGATATCAGCATAGTGCCTTTCTGATTATTTTGAGGTTTCGTACATCTGTATATATCATTGTATACATGTTAAGAACAAAATTAATGATGACTAGTGTTGAGCGAGTATGTTCTATTAACCCTTTCGCCGAGTATGCTCGGGCGAGCTCTGAGTATTTACAGCTGCTCTGTGATAAGGTTAAATCGCTCCCGTGTGCATGATTTGCAACTGTTTGACAGCTTTATTACATGTGAGGAATGTCTATTTCTTACACATTCCTCACATGTAATAAAGCTGTCAAACAGTTGCAAATCATGCACGCGGGAGATATTTAATCTTATCACCGAGCAGCTGTAAATACTTGGAGCTCGGCCAGAGCATACTCGGACAGAACATACTCGCTCAACCCTAATGATGACATATAATGTGATACAGAGGGAGAGAGGAACAAATAAGAGGGATGACCTCCCTTAATACAGTAGACAGACACTCCACATAAGTGATCACATCAAAATGAATGTGCATGAGAGTAGAGTAGATAGACACCCTTGGAGATTTGGGTACTCAGATAACTTTGACCAAGTTTTCAGACCTTATTTAGCCTGTTGGGGTTATGGCTTGTTCATCATTAGGAAAGGTCAAGTAATGCAAATTTCCCAGCTTTATAAAAACCCAGCCTCCTCTAACCTTGTGCCAAAAAAGCAGCCATGGGTTATTCTAAGCAGCTGCCTAGCACTCTGAAAATGGTGGAGGCCATAAAGCAGGCTATTAGAAGATAGCAAAGCATTTTCAAGTTGCCTTTTCCTCAGTTTAAAATGTAATTAAGAAATGGTAGTTAACAGGAACAGTGGAGGTCAAGATAAGGTCTGGAAGACCCAGCAAAATTTCAGTGAGAACTGCTCGTAAGATTGCTAGGGAAGCAAATTAAAACCCCTGCTTGACTGCAAAAGACCTACAGAAAGATTTAGCAGACTCTGGAGTTGTGGTACATTGTTCTACTGTTCAGAGACACCTGCACAAATATGGCCTTCCTGGAAGAGTCATCAGACGAAAACCTTTCCTGTGTCCTCACCATAAAATTCAGCATCAGAAGTATGCGAAAGAACATCTAAACAAGCCTGATGCATTTTGGAAACAAGTCCTGTGGACCAATGATGTTAAAATAGAAATCTTTGGCTACAATGATCAAAGGAATGTGTAAAGAAAAAAAGGGCACAGAATTTCAGGAAAAGAATATTTCGCCAACCATTAATCATAGGAGTGGATCAATTATGCTTTGGGGTTGTGGTGCAGCCAATGGCATGGGGAACATTTCAAGGGTGGAGGGAAGAATGGATTCAATGAAATTTCAACAAATTCTTGATGCAAACATGACTCCATCTGTTAAAAGCTGAAGTTGAAAAGAGGATGGCTTCTACAAATTTATAATAATCCTAAACACACGTCAAAATCCACAATAGACTACCTCAAAATGCACAAGTGGAAGGTTTAACAATGGCCCTCACAGTCTCCTGATCTGAACATAAATGACAATCTGTAGCTAAACCTCAAAATAGCAGTGCAAGCAAGACGACCCAGGAATGTCACAGAACTGGAAGAATTTTCTAAAGAAGAATGGATGAAAATCCCTCAAACAAGAGTTGAAAGACTCTTGACTGGGTACAAAAAGCATTTACAAGCTGTGATACTTTCAAAAGGGGGTGCTACTAGGTACCAACCATGTAGGTTAAAATGTAAAAGATGAAAATATATACTGTATATTTTTTCTTAAAATACAAAGGAAATGTGTCCTCTTTAACTTTTTAGAGATCATTTCATCTTCAACTTGCTTAACTGTTCACAATAACAGTAATTTTGACCAGGGGTGACAAAACTTTTAAATGCCAAGGTATATCTTAGTGTACTGCAATCTCTAAAATGCACATACAAATTAAGAAATAGACATGATTGTACCTGTCTATTTGTATTTTGCTAGTTATATATAGAATATAGAGTAATAAGTCAATTTTAGACAAATGACTATATGACAAATAGCCTTCAAGATATACCTTGCGATATCCTTCTCCATTTGTGTGGTAGATATAACCCTTGAAGCACGTTTCATTGGTAGAACTGCGGATTCGTCAGGAGTTACATTAAATATCAACAAATTTTTTTATTATTCAATGTGCTTGAAATATTTAATAAATATTACGTTTTTACATTAAGTCAATAGTCTGCATTTTCCTTACACTTTTTGTAGTTTTACATATATTGTCATTTAAGGTAACAGATGTTATCAGCTATGATGTTCTCTTGGCTTTCTATTGTATGTGTGTTGTCTCATGTTTATACGCCAGGTTGATGTTATGGCATATTGTCTTACAATATATGATCCTGACATACAAAATAATGCATTTTAAGAGAAACATTGTAATGTTCAATAAAGTAGTGGATGGCACATGGTGTTTTCCCCTCTTGTGAACTTCTAATAGATGCTCCTCCAAGATTCTAGAATGGTGTGGGGAATGTTGATCTCAGGTCCCAAGTTATTGCATCTGACAGTCATGTAACCTATTGGAAGAGCTCAAAGGTGTCAGGATGCTGTGCTCTGATGGTCTTGTAGGTGGAGTAAAAGGGGAAGATATTAGGCATGTATTTCCAGTCAATCATCTGTTGGGAAAATGCTTATGGCAAAAGAAGAGTTTTTGGTAAAGCATTGGGAGAAAGATTGGGTCAAGCAGTTAAATATATAGCTAATTGTAGGAGCAGCCTTGGAGAGTCCTGGACTGTGATTGACTCGAGAATTATTGGGCTCAAGTGAATTGTGTGGAGCTAAAATGTAACTGGGGATAGCAGAGTTGTTTGCCCATTTGGTAACTGGAACCAAGTGACAAAGAGATATTGGAGGTGATTTATCAAAGCAGTTTTAACTTTTTGATAGCAGAACTTTAGATTAGACAGTCTTAAAAGAGAGGCAGAGTCTTTAGCAAAATAAGGAATTGCTCCAAAAACCAACTATTGGGCGTTTTTATCAGACTATTGCAGTTCAGTGGTCAGTAAATGTTTTATAACTGCGCCTTCCTGTGGAAATATTTTGACATGCTAAGTAATTTTACAGTTATTCTGCTTCATGCAAAGTGTCTGGAGAGGTGAAAGACGCCAAACCCAAAAATATAGCCATTAGGGTTGAGCGAGTATGTTCTGTCCGAGTATGCTCGGGCCGAGCTCCGAGTATTTACAGCTGCTCGGTGAGAAGGTTAAATCGCTCCCGTGTGCATGATTTGCAACTGTTTGGCAGCTTTATTACATGTGAGGAATGTGTAAGAAATAGACATTCCTCCCATGTAATAAAACTGTCAAACAGTTGCAAATCATGCACACGGGAGCGATTCAAACATATCACCGAACAGCTATAAATACTCGGAGCTCGGCCCGAGCATACTCGGCGAAAGGGTTAATAGAACATACTCGCTCAACACTATTAGCCATGGCAATGGACTTTTCTTTATCCAGGATATTTAGATAAGAGGCCGGGGCAGGAAGATAACATCTGCCCAGATTAAAGAAAAGCTGCTGTAGCTATGGCTCCGACATGAGGCACATGGTCATCATCTTACACTGAGTAGCCTACTGAATAACCCTATAATGGATTGATTATAAAAACGATCAATACTTTTCTTCTGAGCACCAGGTCCCAGCTGTGTATAGATATGGTAAAACTAAACTCATCAGCATATGTGAAAGTATAATATTATCATAATGATAAACCTTTATGTTAACTCTGTCGTTTTCTCTGCAGTCCTATGCAAAAATACAAATATTATAATGAGATGTCACAGCAAGAATTCAGCTCCACCACATAAATATACTCTTTATGCATATCTTAGCAAGAAGTAGTATTAGACAAAGGGAATTTACATAATTTTACAGAAAAAAAATACTAAAAAAGGCTTTTGCCCTGTGCAATAACCATTTTATAACAAAGTTGAGCCTCAAATTAAGTAAATTTGAGGCCCAAATTCCTGAGTTTCGAGGGGGGTCCAGTAGTTGGAGACTTGGTGATTATCCTGCATTTATCACTTAACTTGTATCTAATTTATGGCATTTCATTGTTGGCTGCAACTGAGCTATCACCTGCTACTTGTGTAGTCAAGCAAGGACAGTCATTTGACTTTTTCAGATTAACTAGATTCCATGCAGAGCTTCCCTATTTATTTAGTATATTGGCAAAATATAAAATTGAGTTGCTACATATGTATGCAAACGTGCTATAAAGTGTAACTCCATACCTTCTGGAAATTGAAATATAATTGGGCTTGTGAACTAAGGCAGAGTAATGCAACTGTAAGCGGTGATACATAGAGCTTCTGCTCATTTTCTTTTCACACATCCATATTCTTCTGGTGTCAATTAACACTATGAAATGAGAGTCAGAGTATTTATACACTTACTAAGATGAAGAAAATTGGTTTCCACCTCATGGGGTTTTTTGCGTTCCTCTGGATCAACATTGCAATATAATAGGCTGAACTGAATAGATTTATGTTTTTTTTATCCAGCCTTACAAACTATGTTATCATAGTATGACATTAAAATATTTACTGTATATAAAATACTATGTCTGAAATTCCTCATCATCTTTCCTCCATCTCACCTATCTTCCCTATCTGATATACAGTGCAGACCAAAAGTTTGGACACACCTTCTCATTTTCAGATTTTTCTGTATTTTCATGACTATGAAAATTTTACATTCACACTGAAGGCATCAAAACTATGAATTAACACCTGAGGAATTATAAACTTAACAAAAAAGTGTGAAACAACTGAAAATATGTCTTATATTCTAGATTCTTCAAAGTAGCCACCTTTTGCTTTGAAGACTGCTTTGCACACTCTTGGCATTCTCTTGATGAGCATCAAGAGGTAGTCATCGGAAATGGTCTTCCAACAATCTTGAAGGAGTTCCCGGAGATGCATAGCACTTGTTGGCCCTTTTGCCTTCACTCTGCGGTCCAGCTCACCCCAAACCATCTCGATTGGGTTCAGGTCTGGTGACTGTGGAGGCCAGGTCATCTGGTGTAGCACCCCATCACCCTCGTACTTGGTCAAATAGCCCTTACACAGCCTGGAGGTGTGCTTGGGGTCATTGTCCTGTTGAAACATAAATGATGGTCCAATTAAACGCAAACCGGATGGAATAGCATGCCGCTGAAAGATGCTGTGGTAGACATGCTGGCTCAGTATGCTTTCAATTTTGAAAAAATCCCCAACAGTGTCACCAGCAAAACACCCCTACACCATCACACCTCCTCCTCCATTCTTCACGGTGGGAACCAGGCATGTAGAGTCCATCCGTTCACCTTTTCTGCATCGCACAAAGACACGGTGGTTGGAACCTAAGATCTCACATTTGGACTCATCAGACCAAAGCACAGATTTCCACTGGTCTAATGTTCATTCCTTGTGTTCTTTAGCCCAAACAAGTCTTTTCTGCTTGTTGCCGGTCCTTAGCAGTGGTTTCCTAGCAGCTATTTTACCATGAAGGCCTGCTGCACAAAGTCTCCTCTTAACAGTTGTTGAAGAGATGTGTCTGCTGCTTGAACTCTGTGCGGCATTGACCTGGTCTCTCATCTGAGCTGCGGTTAACCTGCGATTTCTGAGGCTGGTGACTGGGATAAACTTATCCTCAGAAGCAGAGGTGACTCTTGGTCTTCCTTTCCTGGGGCGGTCCTCATGTGAGCCAGTTTATTTGTAGCGCTTGATGATTTTTGCAACAGCACTTGGGGAAACTTTCAAATTTTGCCCAATTTTTTGGACTGACTGACCTTCATTTCTTAAAGTAATGATGGCCACTAGTTTTTCTTTACTTAGCTGCTTTTTTCTTGCCATAATACAAATTCTAACAGTCTATTCAGTAGGACTATCAGCTGTGTTTCCACCAGACTTCTGCACAACACAACTGATGGCCCGAACCCAATTTATAAGGCAAGAAATCCCACTTATTAAACCTGACAGGGCACACCTGAGAAGTGAAAATCATTTCCGGTGACTAACTCTTGAAGCTCATCAAAAGAATGCCAAGAGTATGCAAAGCAGTCATCAAAGCAAAAGGTGGCTACTTTGAAGAACCTAGAATATAAGATATATTTTCAGTTGTTTCACACTTTTTTGTTAAGTATATAATTCCACATGTGTTAATTCATAGTTTTGATGCCTTCAGTGTGAATGTACAATTTTTATAGTCCTGAAAATACAGAAAAATCTTTAAATGAGAAGGTGTGTCCAAACTTTTGGTCTGTACTGTATGTATCACAATAAATGACATCCTACATTTTCCTGTACCTGATGTCTGCTACCTCGGAGAAACCCTCGACTCTGCCATGTCTTTCAAACCCCACATCCAAGCTCTTGCCACCTCCTGCCACCTCCATTTCAAAAATATTTCCAAAATCTGTCTTTTCCTCATACCTCAATTTACTAAATTGTTAGAACATGCCGTCATCATCTTCCACATCAACTACTGCATTATCCTCTTCTGTGGCTTCCCTGCTAACACTCTCACACCTCTCCAGTCCTTCCTTAACTCTGCTGCCCAACTCATCCACCTCCCTCCACGCTACTCCTCCTCCTCTTCTCCCCTCTACAAATCCCTTCATTGTCTCCAACTTCCCCAAAGTATCTAGGTCAAACTACTACCATTGACCTACAAAGTCATCTATAGCCTGTCTCCATATATCTCTGAACTAATCTACCGATATCTTCCAACACCTAATCTCCATTTCTCTCAAGACCTCCTTCTCTCCTCCACATTTAAATGTTCCTCACCCAATCGCCTCCAACACAGAGTTCCCAACCTCTGGTACTCTGTGCCCCACCATGTCCGATTATCCACCAGATTCAGGACTTTCACAAAACTTGAAATTGCATCTTTTCAAGAAAGCTTACAGTCTACAATAACCCACGGTACCACCACTAAAAAATCTGCCACAATTTCCCTAACCTACTGTCTCCTTCCCCATTATCCTGTGGAATGTTAGCCCACAAGGATAGGGCCTTCTCTTCTTTGTACCAGTCTGTCAGTGTTAGCTTATTGACTGTATGTTATATTGGTATTTTGTATGTAACCCCTTATCATGTACAGCTCCATGGAATCAATAATGCTCTAAAAATAAACAATAATAATAATTTTGTTACTCCAATATGCAAGTAACACATCTCCCAGTGGTACCATGCATACCAGTTCTTACCTTATGACGCATGCATAAAGACCACTGTCTTCTGACACAGTTGGTCGAAACCAAATGGCATCTTCTTCTTTGCTCATCCTTATTCCATCAAAAGCAATCGGTTCTTCAAAATCTCCAGGCCCAGTACTTTTATACCACATCAAGCTGAGTCCAGCACTCTGCGCTAATGAGTAGTTTGCTCTAATGTATCCATAAAATAGTGCACATTTTATTCGAACAGGTTCACCAACCAAAACCTGATATTTCTTGTAATCCACCGACCAGTCTGTACATCCGTCTGCTGCAAGAGAAAGAGAAACCATTAGGATCTTCATTGAACAAGATATTAACTCATCTATAACTATAAACTTGAGCATCGGGAAAACAAACCAAGTAACTAAGAGGAACAGAGAGGAACAGAGGCCGCTATCTGCAGACCAGACATAACCTCAAGAGAAATGTGCTGTCTTCCAGGAGCAAAAATTAAAGATGTGTCTGACAGGATATCAAGACTCTTCAGACCTACAGATCACTACCCATTCCTGCTAATACATGTGGGGACAAATGACACCGCAAGAAAGGACCTGGAAACCATCTGCAGTGACTTTGAAGACTTAGGCAAGAAAGTGAAAGAATTGGGAGCGCAGGTGGTCTTCTCATCCATCCTCCCAGTGCATGGCCATGGAACAATGAGGTGGAATAAGATTCTACAGGTGAACAACTGGCTACGTCGATGGTGCCGTCAACAAGGATTTGGATTTCTGGATCACGGAATGAATTACCTATACGATGGACTACTTGCTAGAGATGGGGTGCACCTTACGAAGACTGGAAAACATGTATTTGGAAGTCGCCTTGCTACACTCATCAGAAGAGCTTTAAACTAGAACAATGTGGGAAGGGAAGCAAAAGGCCAAAAAAAGCCATACAGCTGACAAATACTATTGAGATCTCTGCTACTGGAAGTGGAAAAGAAGAACAAAGACAAAAAAATCTAAATAATAAAAATATGGGAGGAAGAGAAACCAATCACAAACTAAAATGTTTTTATACAAATGCACAAAGCATGGGCAACAAACAAGGAGAATTGGAACTACTAATGCAGGAAAAGGAATATGATGTCATTGGAATCACTGAAACTTGGTGGGACGATACACATGATTGGAATAAAAGGCTAAAAGGATACAACTTATTTGCAAGAAACAGACTTGATAAACGAGGAGGAGGTGTTGTATTGTATGTTAGAAAAGCGTATATCTGCACAGAGATTGAAGCTTCAGAGACTGGGAGTTCTGTGGAAACTGTTTGGGTAAGAATACAAGGAGAGAACAACGGAAAGGACACCATTGTAGGCATTTACTACAGGCCACCTGGGCAAGCTGAAGATATGGATGAACTCTTTATGTATCAAATGACCAAGTTCTCCAAAAAATATGACGTAGTGGTCATGGGAGATTTCAACTATCCAGACATTTGTTGGGAATCTCTCTCAAGTAAAACTAACAGGTCAAGCAAATTCTTATCCTCTCTTGCTGACAACTTTATCTTCCAAAAGGTAGGGGAGAAAACAAGGGGATCTGTTACTTTGGATCTAATTCTTATAAACAGGGAGGAAATGGTTGAGGAGGTAAAGGTGGCTGGGACCCTAGGAGGCAGCGATCATGCTATTATAGAATTTTGGATAACTAGAGGAGGAAGACATGTGAAGACTCAAACTTCAAGGTTAGATTTTAGAAAGGCAGATTTTAAGAGTCTCAGAAAGAGAATAGGAGGGATCCAATGGCTGGATGTCCTTAAGGACAAAAATGTCCAGGAAGGATGGGAAATTTTTAAAAATGAGATTCTCAAAGCACAATCGTTAACAATCCCGAAAAGTAGGAAGAATGGGAAGCATTTAAGGAAACCAGGATGGATGAACACAGAACTTAAACACATGCTAAAAAGAAAGAAAGAAATGTTTATTAAATGGAAAGAGGGAGGCATATCTAAAGAAGATTATAATGCAGTCTGCAGATCCTGTAGGGCACGTATCAGGTTAGCTAAAGCTGACAATGAATTAAGGCTTGCAAGAGATGTCAAAAGCAATAAAAAAGGATTTTGGGGGTATGTCAAAAGTAAAAGAAAAGTCAAAGATGCTATAGGATTTTTACAGGATGAAAATGGAGAAATGGTAAGAGAGGATGTTGAGAAGGCCGAACTTATTAATTCCTATTTTGCATCTGTTTTCTCTCAGAAAGAAAATGTAACATCAACTGATCTTCACTGTCCATTTAAAGGAATAGAGGAATCCAAGTTATCAGTAAACAGAAAGATTGTGAGGGAATATTTAGCTAACATAAATGAGTTCAAGTCTCCAGGTCCAGATGAATTACACCCCAGAGTACTGAAGGAGATTGTAGAAGAAATTTTAGAACCACTCTCCATAATCTTTGAAAATTCTTGGAGAACAGGAGAAGTCCCAGAAGACTGGAGAAGAGCAAATGTTGTTCCTATCTTCAAAAAGGGGAAGAAGGTGGACCCAGGGAACTATAGGCCGGTGAGTCTGACTTCTATACCAGGAAAGATCTTTGAACAAATTATTAAACAACATGTATGTAAGTACATGGATAAGAATGAAGTGATTAACCAGAGTCAGCATGGGTTTGTAACTAACAAGTCATGTCAGACTAACTTAATTTCCTTCTATGACAGAATCACTGACTGGGTGGATCAGGGAAATGCTGTAGATATAGTATATCTTGACTTCAGCAAAGCATTTGACAAAGTATCTCACATCATCCTTATTGAAAAAATGACCAAGTATGCAATGGACCAGGCAACTGTTAGGTGGATTCATAACTGGCTTAGTGATCGGACTCAAAGGGTGGTTGTAAATGGCTTCACATCCAGCTGGATTAATGTCTCAAGTGGGGTACCACAGGGCTCCATCCTGGGACCTGTATTGTTCAACATCTTTATCAATGATTTAGATGAAGGAATTGAGGGTAAACTGATTAAATTTGCTGATGACACAAAGCTAGGAGGGATAGCTAATACTAGAGAAGAGAGAGAGAGGATTCAAAAAGACCTAAATAAACTGGAGCAGTGGGCAGCAACCAACAGAATGGTTTTTAACAGGGAAAAATGCAAAGTACTACATCTGGGCAATAAAAATGAAAAAAGCATATACAGAATGGGAGGAATAGAGCTAAGCAACAGTACATGTGAAAAAGACTTAGGTATACTAATAGATCATAGACTGAACATGAGTCAACAGTGTGATGCAGCAGCAAAAAAGGCAAATACAATTCTGGGATGTATTAACAGAAGCATACAGTCTAGATCACGTGAAGTCATTATCGGTCTTTACTCCTCTTTGGTCAGACCTCATCTGGAATACTGTGTACAGTTTTGGGCACCACATTTTAAAAAAGACATAGACAAACTGGAGCAAGTTCAGAGAAGAGCGACCAGAATGGTGACTGGTCTGCAAACCATGTCCTATGAGGAACGGTTGCAGGATTTGGGAATGTTTAGCTTGCAAAAAAGAAGACTGAGAGGAGACTTAATAGCTGTCTACAAATATGTCAAGGGCTGTCACATTGTAGAAGGATCATCTTTATTCTCATTTGCACAAGGAAAGACTAGAAGCAATGGGATGAAACTAAATGGGAGGAGACACAGATTAGATATTAGAAAAAACTTTTTGACAGTTAGGGTGATTAATGAGTGGAACAGGCTGCCACGAGAGGTGGTGAGTTCCCCTTCAATGGACGTCTTCAAACAGAGGCTGGACAGACATCTGTCTGAGATGATCTAGTGAATCCTGCTTTGAGCAGGGGGTTGGACCAGATGACCCAGGAGGTCCCTTCCAACTCTACCATTCTATGATTCTATGAACTACAAAAATGTAGGTTATATTTCTCATTCTACCATAGAGTCTCATTACCTTATGCAAATGTTGTCAGTGTTAGACCAATTTCTATAATATGCTGGCTGACACATTACAGACGTGTAGAATATTATTGCCAAATGTGATAATACTTTTACACCTTTCAGAGACAATAATTTGCATCAGAAGAGTTCAGTGTAAATGAAGTATATGTGAAGCGAAGTAGATTTTGCAAATTATGTTTTCTAAACATTAATTTTAAGTATAAATATATAAAGGCGAAAAAGAAAACTGTGAAAGAGTAGTTCCAATGCAAAGTATAAGTCATACTGTATGCTTAACCCTTTTATGCTTCATGACGTAAATATCTGTCATGGAGTAGGTTGGGAAATGTAGAGTGGGTTTAGGAGCTGATCCCAGTTCACATAGGACAGGTTATGACTGTATTATACTACAGGCACCTGCCTCAGATCTACTTCTGTGGTGCAACTCATTAAATGCTCCTATCAATCACTGGCAGCAGCATATAAGAACACCATGAAGGTGGCGCATGTGTTTTGGTGTTATACCTTCTATATTATGGTGAGGAGCTGATGGGTTATCACATGAGCTAGGGGTCTACTGAAGGCTCCTTCTATTTCGGTGAAGTTCAGCAACTGGCCGGATTCAAAAGGAGTCTGTGATTAGTATTTTATACTGCAATACTAAAATTGAAACACAGTTTCAAGTCCCTTATGTGGATGGAAGAAATATAGTGTAACGTAAGCAAAAAAGAAGTTATTAAAAATATTAAAAAGTAACAAACAGTTTAGTAACCTAATTGTTCCTGTTAAAAATAAAGAAATACAAAATAAATAAATAAATAAATAAAATATGAGCATATCTAGTACCACTGTGTCTATAAAAGTCTTACTGTATTTATGAACGTATAAAATCACTTAATCCATATGGCAATGGCGGTAAAAAAAATAGAAATGCCAAAAATTGCTGTTTTTTGTTGCCACTCCCCTTATAAAACCAAATGAACAAAAAAAATCAAAATTTCATATGTGCCACAAAAACACACAAAAAGAACCATAATACAGATGGTGTAGTAAATGTAGGATAGTTCCCTTGGTTAGCAATGTCGTTTACCCCATGTGCAGTTATTGGCGTATCTAAGATATGCATGGCTACGAGCACTAATGACTAACTAACTGTCACTATATGAGTGGCCATAACCATGGGTAACTAAGTTACTACAATGCCCTACATATGGGGTAAGTGACATAACAAATCAGGAGAACTATACTACATTTCTAATTGGAGGGATTTGCTAAGATTATTATTATTACACCTACTACATATTGGGATAGAATCGTGGCGATGGCAATACCCCTTTAAGTTTAGCACAGGAGAGAGTTTCCTGTCTTGGCATGCCATAGGTGCTTGCTCATTTCCATAGTTAAGCCCGTCCTCTTTTCTCATCCAGCTTATGGAAAAATAATTCTGCCACTAATCCTTGGTAACCCCTTTATCAAGATAATGACATGCTGTGCATAAAGCAATGTAAACTGTGTAAAAAAATGTGCTCTGCCTCTCCAGCAACTCATTAAAAATGTTGACACCTTCATCCCAATTGTTTGAGAACATACCAGGAAAAAAAAATAAAACACATTCAGAGCTTGTAAAACTAGATATAAGGGGTTAACTGGCATTCATTTTTATTGGTTGAAAGGCATTTGGATGATGAGAATAACTACATCATAACTACCACACCATCCCCAGGTTCATGGATGATGCTCCGGTCTTTGTTGACTGTCTGCAATGGTGACATCTTGACTACAACGCACATGATGGCTGCAGCAAATCAAAGGGCTCATGAGTTTGGCCATTAATAATTTGTAGCACTTTTGGGACATTCTTTATGCCATGAGTCTTGCTGTGGGGAAAAGGACTCAGAGAAGAGGAGTGACACTAGTTTGAGGGGTAATTATACATTGTTTTTATTTTTTTCAGCATTTTTGGACCTATCATATGGCTTTGTCCAGTAAGAAACAACCCGTTGAATCATAGAGATGGAGGAAATCTTTAGAAACTCCACAACTCCTGTAGCTTTCATACTGACATACATAGTCACACTATAAGCCAATTGATCAGTTCAGTCATACGGCATTAAAAAATATCATTTTACAATGGTGCAGCCATTCTGCAAGTGATTCCTAACGTTTCTCATTTTCATCCAATTTTTTCTTCAGTCATATTTTCAAACAACTCATAGACCCTTGTCACTTTTGCAACTCATACATTTTCATGATATGATAGTATATCTATGAAAGTATTTCCACTTTCACTGTAAAGCTAGAGCTTTGATAAAGCATAACCCATTTCCTTGACCTTGACTTTGTTAGCAACTGTATCGATCTCCCCGTCTCATCCAAATGTATTAGTAGATTACATAAATGTGCCCCCAGTCCATTACCTGCTACTGTTTTCTATATTTATTGCACCTACAATCCGCATGCTTGTAATATACACACACATCAACCAGCCAATATCATCCAATCTGTATTGCTTTTATAAGAGCCTCGATGATTGCAGGCATGAATATGATATTACTTACTGTTGATGCTCATGTATTACATTAGCATTTCAACGTCATAATTCTATGCTTTGGCTTACCCTTATATTTGTAGAAAAAGTGATAGATGCAAAATGTCTACATAATAATTAATATTTTTCTTAATACACACATATATTATCAAAACAATACAAACCTGTTAATGTTTACACCAAAGGGCGTATAGGCATGGCCTAATTGCAGAATGCATTATCAAAGAACTGTAGTACTGCTACTGAGCAGAAAGGTGAAGGATGCATCCATCAGTTACATAACAGAAGAAAAAGAAATGTAGCTTCTCAAGTGGACGAAGGAAATTACAAATATCAGTGATTTGATTTAACACTTGGGTCTACTATGCTGTGATGACCTTTAAAAAGGACCTCCTTAAAAACCTCATTATGTACCAAAATATAAAGTACATCGCGAGCAGAATTATTAGGCAAATGCGTATTTTGATCACTTTGATACTTTTTATACATGTTGTCCTACTCCAAGCTGCATAGGCTTGAGAGCCAACTACCAATTAAGTAAATCTGGTGATGTGCATTTCTGTAATGAGGAGGGGTGTTGTCTAATGACATCAACACCCTATATAAGGTGTGCTTAATTATTAGGCAACTTCCTTTCCTTTGGCAAAATGGGTCAGAAGAGTGATTTGACGGGCTCTGAAAAGTCCAAAATTGTGAGATGTCTTGCACAGGGATGCAGCAGTCTTGAAATCACCAAACTTTTGAAGCGTGATCACCGAACAATCAAGCGTTTCACGGCAAATAGCCAACAGGGTCGAAAGAAGCATGTTGGCCAAAAAAGGCGCAAAAAACTGCCCATGAATTGAGGAAAATCAAGCGTGAAGCTTCCAAGATGCCATTCACCACCAGTTTTGCCATATTTCAGAGCTGCAACATTACTGGAGTCTCAAAAAGCACAAGGTGTGCGATACTCAGGGACATGGCCAAGGTAAGGAAGGCTGAAAAATGACCACCTTTGAATAAGAAAAATAAAATAAAATGTCAAGAATGGGCCAAGAAGTATCTTAAGACTGATTTTTCAAAGGTTTTATGGACTGATGAAATAAGAGTGACTCTTGGTGGGCCAAATGTATGGGCCAGAGGCTGGATCAATAAAGGGCAGAGAGCTCCACTCCGACTCAGACGCCACCAAGGTTGAGGTGGGGTACTGGTATGGGCTGGTGTCATCAAAGATGAACTTGTGGGACCTTTTCGGGTTGAGGATGGAGTGAAGCTCAACTCCCAGACCTACTGCCAGTTTCTGGAAGACAACTTCTTCAAGCAGTGGTACAGGAAGAAGTTGGTTTCGTTCAAGAAAAACATGATTTTCATGCAGGACAATGCTCCATCACAGGCATCCAACTACTCCACAGCGTTGCTGGCCAGTAAAAGTCTAAAAGAAGAAAAAAAATGACATGGCCCCCTTGTTCACCTGATCTGAACCCCATAGAGAACCTGTGGTCCATCATAAAATGTGAGATCTACAGGAAGGGAAAACAGTACACCTCTCAGAACAGTGTCTGGGAGGCTGTGGTGGCTGCTGCACTCAATGTTGATCCAAAACAGATCAAGCAACTGACAGAATCTATGGATGGAAGGCTGTTGAGTGTCATCATAAAGAAAGGTGGCTTTATTGATCACTAATTTTTTGGGTTTTTGTTTTTGCATGTCAGAAATGTTTATTTCTAAATTTTGTGCACTGATATTGGTTTTACCTGGTGAAAATAAACAAGTGAGATGGGATTATATTTGGTTTTTAATAAGTTGCCTAATAATTCTGCACAGTAATAGTTACCTGCACAAACATATATCCTCCTAAGATAGCCAAATCTAAAAAAAAAACCACTCCAACTTCCAAAAATATTAAGCTTGGATATTTATGAGTCTTTTGGGTTGATTAAGAACATAGTTGTTGATCAATAATAAAAATAATCCTCTAAAATACAACTTGCCTAATAATTCTGAACACAGTGTATTTCTACAATATATAGTATATAATTAGATAACTAAAAATGATTGGCAAATTTAGTGATAATAGCCGTAGTCTTGTAAGAGGGAAACACTAAGTTGACTGAAGTAGGGATCTCCGCTGTCTCACTGTTTGACAGTTGTGTTGCTTCTTACGTAGTAGAGACTAGTGTTGAGCGAATTTGTTCGGCATTTCAAATTCAGGTTCTTGTTCGGGGTTCCTGTTTGTTCGCGACAAAAAATCGGCTCCGCCCATGAACATCCCTGATTTGCCACACTGTCACGCAGATAACAATATGTGACAGAGTGGCAAATCAGGGATGTTCATGGGCGGAGCCGATTTTTTGGCACGAACAAGCCGGAACCCCAAACACGAACCCAAATTTGAAATGCCGAACAAATTTGCTCAACACTAGTAGAGACCACGAGGTGGAGAGACTGGGAGTATGCAGCATATAAACACGGGGGATTCTGAAAAGAAGGTAAAAAGAGATATGAGATAGATTCCTGTGTGCTTTAGAGCAGTAGAAGGAGAAGAAGGCTACAAACATCAACTGTAATCCTGTTGCAGCTTTTCAGATATAAGATGGATTCCTGTGTGTTATGAAGCAGCAAAAGGAGAAGAAGGCTATAAACATCAACTGTTATTTGGTTGAATCTTATTCTTTGTGGGACATGGCTGTTTGCCTATGTACAGCCTGAAGTGAGAGATTTGGACTAACAGTTTATAATAGGCAGACAATTTCTTCTTTTACTGGTTATACACAGGGACATTTTTCATTGACATAATGTTTAGGTTCCTCGTTGGAGGTGAGATAAGTTTTGCATAATCTGCATTTTACTGATTTACTTTAGGTTATTTTCTAAAAAAAAAACAACAACTGGTGAATTGATTCTCTCTCATTAATTTTCCCTTCTATGGAAAAGTGAGTTGACAAAATTTCAAAACATGCCAAATTCTGCCAGATTGGAGGACAAAGTTTTACTTTGCCAATTTGTATGTCCCAGAAAAGATAATCGCACCAAATTTGGTGTTCACTCTAAAGTGAAAGAAACACTTGCATCCCTGTAATACATTGAAAAATCATCTCAATTGCTAATTATGTTTGGAGAAAATTTTATAGTCATATCTATTGTCATTTTTTATATTGTTCTCTTAACTGGTGGGTCATCTTCCAGTTATATCCTGTGAAATAAGCCATCCTTTTTTTTTTGCCATAGTTGGTACATGGAGCACGTGCTATGGGACCTTCTTCCCTATTTGGAGACAATAAGGACTTTATCCCTTAACTTCCCTTTACTGTTTAATTTTTCAAACTGGTTGTATAAATCTCAGTAAGATTATGAGAACTGAGTGTTCAGCGATTGCTAGGACGCTGATGGCGTATTGCCCATGTTTTACATTGTAGGGTACAAGCTTACATTTCCACATAGCCATGCAATCTTTCCAAGCACGAAAAGGATGGAGGTTTTACAGTCTTGCATGTGGCTTGTTTTAGGTGAGTTGATGTCTTAGCTGTTTTTGTATTTTTTTATAGATTTCAATGCACAGAGCCCAGGACTTGTGCTTTCACCTCTCCTACAACATACAGTTTATGATAATGAGTTACATAGGGCCTGGGTCCCAAAAATGGAGTGATTATCAAAGGTCTATATTAACCTTAATCGGACTTTTCTCAATACTAGTTAAAACCAATTGTTTATCTGGGTTAAGGCCTTCCTAAGGCTCTAGATGTCTCTAGGTGAAGTATTTCCATAATAATAAGCTTTAAATTACATTATTGTAAATTTAAGCTAATTGTGAAAGGACTCACTATAATTTGAATTCCATTATTTATTTTGTTTTTAATAGTTTTTATAATAGTCTATAGCGAAATAGATATTTTTCCAATAAACCAAAGTATTTTTTTTTCTTCAACATAGGTCCTACACTATTTTCTTTCTTGGCCAGCCTTTCTACTTCTTGTGTGAAGAATCATGGTTGGCTTGGAAACCATTACTTACTAAAAGCAATTTACTCATATAACAGCTTTAGTGTTATGTACTATACATTACTGGGTACTGCTTCTCTGCATTTTCCACCACCTATTTTTATTCTGCTCTTATCCAATGCAATTTAGTTTGTGTACTTTGCACTGACTTCTGCACTTTATCGATTTCAATTTCGTTTCCAGACATTGGTTACATTTGAGTATACAAAACATAGCTCTGCATAATAAAAATATAGCAAAATGTGGCCATTCATCTTATGTTCAAAATATACTCTGCAGAAGAGACACTTTAATGTAAGGAAGCTAAGACATATCCAATTTGTGCAGTTTCACTTCCGAAGATGTATTTCAAGTTCCACATCACCTGCTGATTCATATTCCACAGTAACTATGTTTCAAATCCTATTTTAAAAACTTCTGTATGCATCAGATTGTACCAGGCACAAAAAGAAAAGTCAGGAAGCTTCAAAAAGCGCAACTCCTTCATCCACTATCCATATCAAAGCTCAATTAAAGGTGCATTGGAATTAACAGCCATCATCTGTAGTGCACAGAAAAGAAATCTAGAAAAAATATGATATAAAATGAATGTATAGTTTACAATTAGTTATAATAGACAAAATGTATATAAACTAGACTCCATGGTAATCACTGAATACACGAATAAAATGTAAAGTCCAGATACCACATAAAAGGAATCCGCTTTTCATCTGATTTTTATCGGAGCTTAAAAATTATACTTGATTTTATTATTCGCAAAGATGCGCAGAAGGCATCTTTGTATATTACAGATTTATCTATCTATCTATCTATTCCATATCTATCTATCTATCAATCCATCCATATATCTATCTATCCATATATCTATCTATTTATCTATCTATCTATATATCTATCTATCCATCCATCCATCTATATATCTATTAATCCATATATCTATAATCTATTTACCTATTTATTTATCTATTATCTATCAATATATCTATTTATCTGGCTATTATCTATCTACCATCTATTTATCTATATATTTTCTATATAATTATCTATCTATCCATAGATCTATCGATCTATTATCTAGATATCTTTCTATATTTCTATCTATCTATCTATCTATCTATCTATCTATCTATCTATCTATCTATCTATCTAACATATATCTATCTATTCCATATTTATTATCTATCTATCTATCTATCCCATATCAATCTACAGCATCTATCTATCTGTCTATCTAGCAGAAAATTCATAGAATATATTAAAAAAGATGTAAAAGGGTATGTTCACTTTTAAACATCCCTAGACATGTTGAAGGATTTTTCCAACAGTGATCAGAGGGTCCATGTGAATCAAGAACCCTATGATCACTAAAATGAAGAAGCCAGGTGATTTGGAAAACTCTGTGCCCCTTCACCCTCTATTAGCTTCACACTGAGAGGTCTATACTTGAAGCTGACTGTCATTTATTTCAGTGGAACCACCATGTAATAGACTGTAGACTGCAGCTGTCAGAAGCCAAAGAGGCACATACAAGTAAAAGCTGCACACTCCACTTAAAATGTAACTCCATCATTTAATGTCTTGATCTGATTGGTCCCCTAAGCAGTGAACAATTTTTAATTGTAGCTCTACATACTGTAGAAATTAATATTCCCTATAGCTTTTCCTGTTACCCATTGGAAAATTTACAAATTACTTCTGCAATCCACGGCTGATAGATTATCATGGCAGCTACCTATCACTGTATGAAAGTAATTTCAGACTGCAGAAGCCATCTGACTCCAGTATTACTTGGAGAATAACAGGGAATTAGGTAGCATTTAATTCTTATATAACTTATAACAATGCAACATACACAATAGCTAAGAATAAGCATCAAACATAGGATGAACAACAGAAAAAAAATAAAATGATAATAAGTAATGCAGTATATAACATAACATTAGGCGCATACTGTTGACAGACTCTTCTGATTTACTCCGCTGTCACCTAACACTGACCCTATCCTTCCATGAGTTGTTATCATGTCATACTTTTTTGGGATATGCTTTGCAGAGGTTGGTTTCTTAAAAAGACTCCTATACTCTGTACCTCCATCTACTAGCCTGGGAAGGGGCAGCTAATAAAGAGCGCCTCTGTCTTGGGTAGACCCAGCTGGTTTAGGTATGAAATGGTTGGCAAGTATTTTGTATTGACATTATGTAATACTTATTTAGTTCAAATGTATAAATAGCCTCAGCTGATAAAAGATAGTTGTATTTTAAAGAGTTAAAGGGGTTGTCAGGTCAAAAGTGATAAGTCTGCAGTCACTCTGTGTGACTGCAGACTTATGAATCCCCTCAGTATAAGCACTGTGTGTTGCAGGGATTTGCCGGTATGAGATCCGGGACCGGAGGGTATGTATATGTTATACATACCCCCAGCCATTCAGTACCTCGCTCCACAGAATGTGTGGCCTCGCTCAACACAAGTGTATGAAGAATGAGGCCATGCCCACTGGCCAGGGGTATGTATAACACATACATACTCTCCGTTACCGGGTCTCATACTGGCAAATCCCCGCAGCGCACAGTGCCTGCGCAGGAGGATTCATAAGTCTGCAGTCACACAGAGTGACTACCGACTTATCATTTTTGACCGGCCAAATCCTTTAATCATAGAATGATAGAATCATAGAATGCTATAGTAGGAGGGGACATCCAGGGTCATCGTGTCCAACCCCCTGCTCAAAGCAGGATTCACTAAATCATCTCAGACAGATGTCTGTCCAGCCTGTTTGAAGACGTCCATTGAAGGAGAACTCACCACTTCTTGTGGAAGCCAGTTCCACTCATTGATCTCCCTCACTGTCAAAAAGTTTTTTCTAATATCTAATCTGTATCTTCTCCTTCTCAGTTTCATCCCATTGCTTCAAATCTTTCTTTGTGCAAATGAGAATAAAAATGATCCCTTTACAGTGTCGCAGCCCTTGAGATATTTGTACACAGCTATTAAATCTCTTCTGTCTTTTATTTTGCAAGCTAAACATTCCCAAATCCTCTAACCGTTCCTTATAGGACCGTGTTTGCAAACCAAGGACCGGTTAATTCCAATAGCTGACTATAGACTATCTCACAGTTTTCCCCAACATTCTCCATGACAGGTAGCGATTAGTGTTTGCTCCCCTTCTTCCCAGAGCCAGAACTTGTTTAATTTTTGTTCAATATGGCCATGTGAGGGCTAATTTTTTGCGGGACGAGTTGTACTTTTAAACACCATCACTGGTTTTACCATATCTTGTGCTGGAAAATGGGAAAAAAATTCCAAGTGCAGTGAAACTGCAAAAAAAATGCAATTCCACAGTTGTTTTTTGGGTCCTTTTTTTACCACGTTCACAGATTGCTAAAACTGACCTTCCATCATTATTTTCCAGGTCGTTACGAGTTCATAGACACCAAACATGTATAGGTTCTTTTTATTTAAGTGGTGAAAAAAAAATCCAAAGCTTGCTAAAAAAACAAAAAAAAATGACGCCATTTTCCGAGACCCTTAGCTTCTCCACTTTTCAGGATCTGGGGCCAGGTGAGGGCTTATTTTTTGCGTGCCGGGCTGACGTCTTTATTGATACCATTTTGGGGTAGATCCGATGTTTTGATCGCCCGTTATTGCATTTTATTGCAAAGTTGTAGCGACCCAAAAAACTTAATTCTGGCGTTTAAAATTTTTTTCTCGTTACGCCGTTTAATGATTGTATTAATTCTTCTTTTATATTGATAGATCGGGCGATTCTGAACGCGGCAATACCAAATATGTGTATGTGGTTTTTTTTTTATATAAATATATTTTATTTTGAATGGGGCGAAAGGGGGGTGACTTAAACTTTTATATATTTTTTATTTTTTTTATTTTTTTAAAAACTTTTTTTTTACACTTTCTGCTTGCTTCTATAGTCTCCAGAGGAGACTAGAAGCAGCAGTTGTCTAATTGCTTCTACTGCATACAAGCGATGAGCAGATCGCTTGTATGCAGGAGAAATGCTCACTTGCTATGAGCGCTGACCGCTAGGTGGCGCTCATAGCAATTGAGACATGACAACCACAGGCGTCTGCTGCAGACCCTGAGTTGTCATGCCCACCCATTGGTGACCCGCGATCACGTGACGGGGTCACTGATGGGCGGGGCTTAGGACTCCCGGAAGCGCGAGTTAAATGCCACTGTCAGAGATTTAACATGTTAACAGCCGCAGGTGGATTGCGATTCCATTAATCAGCTGACATGTGCTCGCTTCAGTGCGGGCTCACCGCCGGAGCCCCCGCTGAACCGGCCTTCCCGACCTGGTGCGTGCTATTACTGACCAGGTCGGAAAGGGGTTAAGGAACATCCTTTCCAGGGTAAAGACTTGTGTATAAGGTAAAATAAATAACCAAAAGCAAAAATACTCCTCCACACCTTGGGCTATGTTCACAAGTAGCATTTTTTATGCGTTTTTGCACGTTTGTATTGCTTTCAACCGTGACAAATACATTCACCGGGAAATGTCATTTTAACATTTTACAACCTTATCTGGCCATGTGCTGTGTGACACATGCATACAGTGCTAAAAAGACATGGGAACAGCATGGGGAAGACACCTGGAAGCATCTCTGACACCTAGGTCACTGCCTAAAAGTGTGCCCATCAGAAGTGATCCTTGCCGCATCAGAAGATGCAGACTTGCAATTATCCCCGTGCAAGTCCTTGTCCCAGGGCAGTGTTCAATTGTACCTCCCCCATAACTTGCAATACAAGCGCAAGTATGCAGCCTGCCACCCACCCACCCCCAGGCTGCAATACCATACTGCTAACTTGCTTGCACTTGAAATTGGGCCTTTTAGGCATGTGGAGGTGGAATCTGGCCACCACATCATGGCTGCGTCGGTAGCCTGGTATTCATACTCAGTCCCCAGCCGCCCGGCGGCTGGGTGTCCACGCTTGGTCCCCAGCCGCCAGGGGGCGGCCGGGTGTCCATACTCAGTCCCCAGCCGCCCGGCGGCCGGGTGCCCACACACAGTCCCCAGCCGCGTGGGGGTGGCCGGGTGTCCATAAACGGTCCCCAGCCACCCCTATTTGTCCCAGTGCGCCTTATACACAAGCGCGCATACCAAAACATTACCTGTGCCCTCCCCAGTGCATTTAGTGGGAAGGACAGCCTAACCACAAACACGTGGACAAGTGAATGTGGCCAGGAATGGTCCATCTCACTGACGCCTTCACACTGGGTTAATATTGTGGAAGCCGGGACACAGTTGGACACTGGGATGCAACACGTCCACCAGACATAGAGGATTGTGGGTCCTGGGTCAATCAGGATTCAACACAAAGTTCAGAAGGTAGACAGCAGCAGTGGTCAGCCTCCTACACAACGAGTAAATTATTCATGATCATGAGGCCATCCACCTCCTTAGCTTTCTGTTCCTTGGAATGCAAGCGCATGTATGTAGTAGCAGCTAGGCCTGAGGTGGTCAGCATTTTGGCGCAGATTCTACCTCCTTCGAGGATTGCTGGATGTTTTCCTGCTACTATCCCAGTTCTATGACTCCCATTAAAACAAAGCTTCCGGTGATGAATGATGGATGAGGTGGTGGCAAAGGAGAAAGAGCAGGAGGAACAGGGACCATTCACATCAATATCAGGCCAGCCAACCACACATGTCTTGTAGGATATGTTTCTGTACCAAAAGGAGCGGTTCAGCTACACAGTTATAAGGCATACAGTGAATGCAATGCCTGCCAAAAATTTCGAGCCACTCCAATGCCCCTTGGAAGTGACATGGAGGTCAGAGGGCCTTAACTAAACCGTTTTTTCCATTTATAGCAACTGGGTCTCCTGTACACTGTTGGCCTAAGCAGGGACTGGAAGGCTTTCCAAAAATTATTAGGCACTGCAATGCCCCTTGAAACAGATGTGGATTACAGCGTATTAAAAACCTTCTACCCATTATTGGGGAGTGGGTCTCCCTTAGTGTTCGCCTATGCATTGAAAAGCAAAAGCTGACAAAAATTAGGAGGAAATGCAATGCCCGTTGCAAGAGTCGTGGAGGTTAGAGGTAATTAAAAACAACATGTCAATGCCCCTTGGAAGAGCTGTGGAGTTCAGAGTGGTTTAACAAGATGGTTTTAATGCCCCTTAGAAGAGACGTGGAGTTCAGAGTGGTTTAACAAGACAGTTTTAATGCCCCTTGGAAGAGATGTGGAGGTCACAGTAGCTTAACAAGATGGTTTTAATGCCCCTTGGAAGATACGTGGAGTTCAGAGTGGTTTAATAAGACAGTTTTAATGCCCCTTGGAAGAGTGGTGGAGGTTACAGTGGAATAAAAAGACAATATCAATGCCCCGTGGAAGAGACGTGAAGGACACAGTAGCTTAACAAGACGGTTTTAATGCCCCTTGGAAGAGTGGTGGAGGTCGCAGTGGAATAAAAAGACAATATCAATGCCCCTTGGAAGAGTGGTGGAGGTTACAGTGGAATAAAAAGACAATATCAACGCCCTGTGGAAGAGACGTGGAGGTCACAGTAGCTTATCAAGACGCTTTAATGCCCCTTGGAAGAGTGGTGGAGGTCGCAGTGGAATAAAAAGACAATATTAACGACCCTTGGAAGAGACGTGGAGGTCACAGTAGCTTAACAAGATGATTTTAATGCCCCTTACAAGAGCCATGCAGTACAGCATATTAAAAACATTATTCCCATTATTGGGGAGTGGGTCTCCCATAGTCCTTGCCTATGCCTTCCAAGCAAAAGCTGCCAAAAATTAGGAAGGGGGAACTTGCAATGTCCCTAACAAGAGCCATGCAGTACAGCATATTAAAAACATTATTCCCATTATTTGGGAGTGGGTCTCCCATAGTCTTTGCCTATGCCTTCCAAGCAAAAGCTGCCAAAAATTAGGACAGAGGAACTTGCAATGCTAAAGACCAGGGGCTGGAAGCTGAGCAGAGCTCGCCCTGGCAGAAGACAATAGGAACCAGACACAGGAGTCCGAAGCTGTGAGGACTTATATATCCAGCAGCAGAAACCTGCCGGCAGGGGATTTCAGGTCCTCTGGCCATAGAAGCCCGGAGGCTCAGTCACAAGAAAGGGACCAGCACCGCCATCGTGGAGCGGAGGCTAACAGAAGGCCCCAAGTCACCAGCCATACGGGTGAGCACTACACGGTACACTCAGGGACGTGGGCTACTTCTACTCGCTTACAGCAAGGTAGCCAGGAAGAGTGCAGACAGACTGGGAGGACTACAACTCCACCTGGCCAGGGGAACTCCTGCTTGCTCACAGACTGACCAGGCCTCTTATGCTAGCCAGTACTCCAGGGAGGGTCGACCTTATAATCATCAGTAAAGACCCTGAACTGCACTGCAAAGACTCTGAGTCGTTCCTGCTGTGCTCGTGCACCATCACCCCCATCATCCACACTTACTGCCCTGAGGCTATACTCCTCCCGAGGGGAGTTATCCCATTCCATGCTGCGCACACAACACCAGCCTCAGCGGTCTGCCTCGCAGCGGTGGTACTCCCTGACTGCAATCCACGGGTGGCGCAGTCGGACAATTAACCTCAAAACCTAAGAAAGACTGCCACTGGTTTGACCAGCCTGAGCCACGGGACCGGGTCACCGCCACGGAGACTACAGACCCCAGAGACCCGGCACCGGGTATCCCACACATGTGTACACACGGCCCAGGGGGCGGTTCACATGCAGTACAGCATATTACAAACATAAGTCCCATTATTGGGGAGTGGGTGTCCCATAGTATTTGCTTATGCCTTGCAAGCAAAAGCTGCCAAAAATTAGGACCAAGCAACTTGCAATGCCCCTTACAAGAGCCATGCAGTACAGCATATTACAAACATAAGTCCCATTATTGGGGAGTGGGTGTCCCATAGTATTTGCGTATGCCTTGCAAGCAAAAGCTGCCAAAAATTAGGACGGAGCAACTTGCAATGCCCCTTACAAGAACCATGCAGTACAGCATATTACAAACATAAGTCCCATTATTGGGGAGTGGGTCTCCCATAGTATTTGCTTATGCTTTCCCAGCAAAAGCTGCCAAAAATTAGGACGGAGCAACTTGCAATGCCCCTTACAAGAGCCATGCAGTACAGCATATTACAAACATAAGTCCCATTATTGGGGAGTGGGTGTCCCAAAGTATTTTCTTATGCCTTGCAAGCAAAAGCTGCCAAAAATTAGGACGGAGGAACTTGCAATGCTGGCACCCTGGTGGTATAGTGGTGGTGGAGGCTGAGGATAAGGAGAAGAAGATTAAACAGCCGAAATGAGGAAGCGTATACCCATGTGTGGGTGTGAAGCGGTGCATGTGAATACACTTCCCGAAATAACACAGTGGATTTGAATTTATGTTACTCTGCTGTCATTTGGTGGTGATGAGAAGTCTGGCCCAATCCAGCCCTTGTTCATTTTGATAAGGGTCAGCTTGTCAGCATTGTCAGTTACAGGCGAGTGCGCTTATCTGTTATAATTCCCCTAGCGGCACTAAAAACACGCTCCGATAACACGCTAACGGCAGGGCAGGCCAGGACCTCCAAGGCGTACAGAGCGAGTTCATTCCAAGTGTCCAGCTTGGATACCCAATAATTAAAAGGCACAGAGGAATCACGGAAGACGCTTGTACGATCGGCAAGGTACTCCCTCACCATCTTTTGAAACTTTCCACTCCTTGTGAGAGTACCCCGCGCCTCAGGGCCTGTAAGCTGGGCGCGTGTCAGAAAACTGTCCCAGAACGTTGACAGTGTTCCCCTGCCTCTTCTGGATTGGAGTTGCATCTTTCTCGCCTGTACGCCTTGGTTGGGCAACGAACTGTGACCTCTGCCGCTAGCGTGTTCAGATGGGAATTTTTTTAAGAGTTCTGCAGCAAGGGCCTTCTGGTATTGCCCCATTTTTGTAGACCTCTCCACCTCAGGAGTAAGAGAGTGAAAGTTCTCCTTGTAGCGGGGGTCTACAAGTGTCACCAACCAGTAATGACTGTCACCCAACATTTTGACAATGCAATGGTCACGGTTAAGGCAGCGTAACATAAAGTCAGCCATGCGTGCCAGACTGGTAACGGGCAAGATTTCCGTGTCCTCACCAAGGTGACGACTGACCATGCCTCCTCCTCCTCCTCCTCTTCCTCCTCCCCCCTGTCCTCAGGCCACCCACGCTGAACCGACGGTATGACACTTGTACAGGTACAACCGTCTACAACGCATGATAGCAGCTCCTGTTCTTCCTCCTCCTCCTCCTCCTCCTCTCCCTCATTGTCCCCCAATGCACTTTGGGATGAGATGAGGCTGGGCTGTGTGTAATCGCCCGCTACGGCTTCTTGATCCATCTCATCATACTCTGGCTGCAATGCCTCCTCTTTAATTCTCTGCAGAGAGCGTTGCAAAAGACAGACAAGTGGGATGCTGACACTAATGATGGCGTCATCGCCACTCACCATCTTGGTGGCCTCCTCAAAGTTTGTCAGGATGGTACATATGTCAGACATCCAGGTCCACTCCTGAGGTCTTATGTGTGGAGTCTGACCTGAATATCGACGGCCTTGTTGCAGCTCGTACTCCACAACTGCTCTCTTCTGCTCACAAATCCTTTGCAACATGTGGAGGGTAGAGTTCCAACGTGTGGGGACATCACACACCAGTCGGTGTGCCGGAAGCTGCAAACGCTGCTGCAACACAGCAAGGGCGGCGGAAGCTGTAGCCGACTTCTGAAAATGAGCTGACAGGCGGCGTACTTTCACGAGCAGATCTGGCAACTCGGGGTACGATTTAAGAAACCGCTGAACCACGAGGTTAAGCACAGGAGCCAGGCATGGTATGTGTGTGATCTCACCTCGCCTCAGAGCCGCCACCAGGTTACGGCCATTGTCACACACGACCATGCCGGGATGTAGGTTCAGCGGTCTCAGCCACAGATCTGCCTGCTCTTTCACAGCTGTCCACAACTCACAAGCAGTGTGAGGTTTATAACCTAAGCTCATGAGCTTCAGCAAAGCCTGTTGCCGCTTGGCGGAGACAGTACTGCAATGCATCCAGCTTGTAACTGATGTGGTGATATCTGAGATGGAGGCTGAACATGAGGAGGAGGAGGAGGAGGAGGATGCGCAGAAGCTGTACACTGTGGGGGCAACTCTGACTGACATAGGGCCCGCAATCCTCGGTGTGGGGAGGATGTGTTCCGTCCCAAGGTCCGACAGGGTCCCGGCTTCCACTATGTTTACCCAGTGTGCCGTCAGAGAGATGTACCGGTCCCTGGCCACAAGCACTTGTCCACGTGTCCGTTGTCAGGTGGACTCTCCCAGTAACTGCGTTGTTGAGGGCACGGCAGATGCTTTGGGACATGTGCTTGTGTAGTGCGGGGATGGCACACCGGGCAAAATAGTGTCGGCTGGGGACCGAGTACCGAGGGATGGCCACCGCCATAAGATTGCGAAAGGATTCCGTCTCCACCAGCCTATAAGGCAGCATTTCCAATGCAAGCAGTCGTGAAATGTGCGAATTTAGGACTGTGGCCTGTGGGGCATTAGCTGCGAATTTCTGCTTTCGTTCAAAGGTCTGGGATATGGACAATTGAATGCTGCGGTGGGACGTGGACGTGGACGTTGATGCTGTTTCTTGAGAAACTGCCATAACAAGTGAAGACTGAGAGGAGGGGGCATCTTTACATGCAGTATGGACAGGGGATTGCCTTGTACACACAACAGGGGGTTCTATTGCATGCACAACAGTGGAAGAAGCAGTGGTGACACCCGCTGACACTGGTCGTGGACCCTGGGTTTCGCCCCACAAAGTCGGGTGCTTTGCTGCCATGTGCCTGATCATGCCGGTGGTGGTCAGACTGGTAGTTTTGTCACCCTGCTGATGCTGGCATGGCAGGTGGAACATATGGCCTTTTTGGGGTTATCAGCAGAGTCTTTAAAAAAATTCCAGACTCTGGAAGACCTACCGCTTGTACTTGCAACGTCCCTCGTGTTGGTGTTACGGGGAACGGTTGCTTGCCTTCTGTCTACGGCCACCACACTGCTTCTTCCTGCCTGTTGGGGTACTCTGCCTCCCTCCCCCTGTGTGCTGCTGGCCTCACTCTGCATGTCCTCCTTCCACGTTGGGTCAGTTACTAGATCATCCACCACCTCCTCCTCTTCCACTTGCGCACCACGATCCTCCTCCTCACTTCCTGGCAATTGTGTCTCGTCATCGTCCACCTCTTGTGACAGATTGCCAACGTCGACTTCCTGTGGCCGTGGCTGTTCAAATATTTGGGCATCGCAACATGGGATCTCCTCTTCCACCACTTCAAGCGTATCAGGCAGGGGGCCCAAATATGGAAATGGACCAGTGAACAGCTCTTCAGAGTGTCCACGTGTGGGATCACTTGCTGTCTGACGACACTCGGCATGGTGGGAGGAAGGAGCATCAGGGTGAGGAGGAGTATGCGGTCGAGACTCACGGCTACTAAAAGTTGACCGTGTGGAAAACAGACCGGAGGTGGTGGTGCCCAGGTAACTGGAAGTATTGTCTGCTATTCAATTAATAACCTGTTCTCAATACTGGTGTTGTTCTGTGCTTCCCTAGTAATTCGGTCAAGAAGTGGGAGCGAGAAGATGTGGCTGTTGGTTGTGGCACATTTTCACCTTGGCCACGGCCCCTTCCTCTGCACGAACCATCACCAGAACGTCCACTTCCACGTCCCTTGCCACGCGCCTTGCCCATTGTAAATGAAGTAAAATAGCTTACACTTGCACTATCAATGGAAAAAGGGTAATAAAGAGTAGATTAGAACCATGGAAGAGGAAAACCACAGTTATTGTTTACTGGGGTATACCACACTTTTTTAAATAGAGATATTTGCGGCTGAACAGTGATCGACACACTCAAACTGCTTTTTTTTTAGATACCAAAGGCCCAAAACTGGATAGTACAGCGATTTGACCCGTGGAACTGCGAAACCACACTGGGATGTCGGGCCTAAACAAGACTATTTTCAACAGATATATTTTTGTGTCACAACAGTCAGGAGACACTACTGTTTTTCTTTACGGAAAAAACTACCAAAAGCTGAATAATAGAGATTTTTTACCGTGGGATGGCAAAACCACAGTTATTGTTTACTGTGGTATACCACACTTTTTTAAATAGAGATATTTGCGGCTGAACAGTGTGCGACACACTCAAACTGCTTTTTTTTTAGATACCAAAGGCCCAAAACTGGATAGTACAGCGATTTGACCCATGGAACTATGAAACCACACTGGGATGTCGGGCCTACACCAGACTATTTTTAACAGATATATTTTTGTGTCACAACAGTCAGGAGACACTACTGTTTTTCTTTACGGAAAAAACTACCAAAAGCTGAATAATAGAGATTTTTTACCGTGGGATGGCAAAACCACAGTTATTGTTTACTGGGGTATACCACACTTTTTTAAATAGAGATATTTGCGGCTGAACAGTGAGCGACACACTCAAACTGCTTTTTTTTTAGATAACAAAGGCCCAAAACTGGATAGTACAGCGATTTGACCCGTGGAACTGCGAAACCACACTGGGATGTCGGGCCTACACAAGACTATTTTCAACAGATATATTTTTGTGTCACAACAGTCAGGAGACACTACTGTTTTTCTTTACGGAAAAAACTACCAAAAGCTGAATAATAGAGATTTTTTACCGTGGGATGGCAAAACCACAGTTATTGTTTACTGGGGTATGCCACACTTTTTTAAATAGAGATATTTGCAGCTGAACAGTGAGCGACACACTCAAACTGCTTTTTTTTTAGATACCAAAGGCCCAAAACTGGAGAGTACAGCGATTTGACCCGTGGAACTGCGAAACCACACTGGGATGTCGGGCCTACACAAGACTATTTTCAACAGATATATTTTTGTGTCACAACAGTCAGGAGACACTACTGTTTTTCTTTACAGAAAAAACTACCAAAAGCTGAATAATAGAGATTTTTTACCGTGGGATGGCAAAACCA